>NW_027142379.1:630243-1260487 GCF_026170545.1 Melanerpes formicivorus | reverse complement strand
TTCCACTTTTGGCAGAACAGAACCCTCAGCAGAGACATTTAATTACAGTCAAGGGTGACATTGCATGCCCAGTTAGGCTTCCACAGGTTTTCCATCTACAGGAGGTACACAGGGCTGACACAAAAGGCCATTCTTCAGTACTCATGTGTTAGAAGGCTGCCTCCCAGTGCACACTGATTTCTGTGTGCACATGTATAAAACTCAGTCCTTAAACTGCACAAAAGTTATTGGTTTAATTACACATTGAATGGCCTTTGAGTCAACTATCTACTCACCAGCACAAAAATGCAATACAAACACCATCCTTTATAGTTAACACCATGCCTTCCACTGCATCTTCAAGTCAATAGCTCAGCTCTCATCATCTGTGTTACCATGGCAAGCATTCTGCCACACAATTCCATCTTCCTACAAACTGGGACCAAAAATATATATTTGTGTCATCTTCAAATGAGAAGATTTAATTTCTCCCTCCTGTATCACAGTGTGCTTCTGCAAACACATCTATCTTTGTAACTGCATTTAGGTCAAGGTTATTCAGTGACAGCTGCAGTCATCGTGACAGCCACAGATATTAAGAGTTTATGACAAAGATTCAAGAATAAAGTAAAAATCACCCATTTGCCATAAGAAATATTGTGAAAGCAGAGACATTAAAAACTTTCATACCTCAGTTTTCCCTGCTCTAGTCTCTCCTGCTTTCTACAACATGAAAATTAGTCTCTTTAGAATGTACCTTAAATGAGTATTGCCCCCCAGCCGCTCCAGGTAGGTGTATCATTGAGTGCTACTCCAGCCACTTCACTAGAAAATTACAGCCAGGAGGGTTCCTTGCAATTTCTTAAGTACAAAGTTTTTGGCACTACAGCTTCATGGAGTTACAGAATGGCTCAGGTTGGAAGGGACCTAAGAGATCATCTGCTTCAACCTCCCCACCGTGGGCAGGGAAAGCTCTCAACTAGACTCAGCTGCTCAAGGCCTCATCCAACCTGGCCTTGAACACCCCCAGAAAGCAGGCAGCCACAACCTCCTTGGGCAGCCTGTTCCAGAGTCCCACCATCCTTGTACTGAAGAACTTCTTCCTCAGATCCAGTCTGACCCTGCTCTCCCTTAGCTTCAAACCCTTCCCCCTTATCCTGTCTCTAGACACCCTCAGGAAAAGTCCCTCTGCAGCCTTCCTGTAGGATCTCTTCAGCTATTGAAAGGCAACTCTAAGGTCCCCCTGGAGTCTTCTCCAGGCTGCACAACCCCAGCTTCTTCAGCCTGTCCTAACAGCAGAGCTGCTCCAGCCCTTGGATCATCTTTGTGGCCTCCTCTGGACTCACTCCAGCAGCTCTGTGTCCTTCTGCTGGGGACACCAGAACTGGGTGAAGTATTGGAGGTGAGGTCTCAGCAGAGCAGAGCAAAGGGGCAGAATGCCCTCTCTTGCCCTGCTGCCCACACTCCTCTCGATGTGGTCTAGGATATGATTTGCCCTCTGGGCTGCATGAGGGCACTGCTGGCTCCTGGGGAGCTTCTCATCAATCAACACCCCCCAAGTCTTTCTCTTCAGAGCTACTCTCAGCCCACTCTGCACACAGCCTGGATTTGTGCCTGGGGCTGTGCCAATCCAGATGCACATATGCCAACAACTACATCTTTACAATCATACTACCAAAGCCAAAGAACAGACACCAAGTAAACCTTCATTTATTGTTCAACAAAAAGCATTACCCTCTTTTGAGTAAGACTTGATACAGTCATTTTGGTCTATATGCTACAGCTGAGCCAATGCTTTAAGTAGCCAGCTTCAGAATATGGTTCCAAGATTATTTCTTTTGGGAACTGTTTAGTACAGTTCTGTGTAGTATTCTGCAACAATCAGTCCCTCCATGAATTATAAATTAACTCTTTAGGTTGTCCACACAAGCCTTAGAAATTCCATGTGAAATCCAGCTGAAGGAATAATTCAAGGTAAAAATAAGTGTTGACACAGGATTCTCTCTCCAACCTCTGACATCCATTCAGTTTACATAAAGATGTGTTTTGCAACATAAGCTCACATTGTTTATTCTAGATAACCATGGGCAGTGTATTCCACCCAGCAGACCTTAACCAGAGAGGGTTAATAACACATTCTCCACACAGACCTGAAATTGGCTGTCCTTAAGTGAATCCTGACTTCATGACTACACAGCCTAATAAGGGATTTTAAGCTGTAGCTGAAGTGAAGGTGACCAGGTTCCTGAGTTCCTTGTTAAAAGGCAGCAGGGCTGGATAGATAATTATTTTGTGTTCTGGGGTTTGTTTGTCATGGCAATAGAATGGTAGGAAGCTGGGGGGTTGACTTGGAGCTCATTTTTACAGTACATGGCATTTCTAGCATTGAAAATTGATAGATCATAATTAGCATCAGAGACATTTGGACATTACATTATTCATCTCAAAAAAACAACCCCTCAACCTTCCAGCCCATGATGCTGTTGCCCAGAAATTTTCTGTGACTGAAAGGAATCTCTGCACTAATTCTGCAAAACTTTGATGAGAAGGAAAAGAGAGAAATAATATGAAAAAGAAAAGAAGGAAAAAAGAAAAACCAGATGCAATGCACCCATACATTCAGGGCAAACTGTTACAGGGAGGAGAAGTATCTGCTGTATTATTGCTGCATGGTGGTGAGGCACCAGTAAAGCTCAATGTCAAAAGCACCCCAAGGCACTAGTCAAATGAAAGCTCAATGGGACAACAGAAGGAGTAGAGGTTGGCTACCTCCCCAGCTGCCAAATGCCTCAAAGGACAGATCCTCCAAGAGGTTGAAATAACTTTACACTAGCAAAACTTTAAAAGGCAAGCCAATGACACTGCAGGGATGTGGGAGCTAGCTCCAGGTAAAGGTCTAGGTTTTGATGCACCCCTCAAAATGGGCACAGGAAGAAGCAGGCTAACAGGTGCAGAGAATATCAAACTATGTTTAGTTGCAGTGAGGGCTGTGTCAGGTCACATTACAGATAACCAGAGCTTTCTACCACCCCCACCACACTTGCAGATGGAAAGCTCTGCACCACACTTCTGTTATCATATTACAAGTAGCCCTTCGGGCAACCTGGCATTTCTTGATAGACCACCAGAGACAAAGGAAACACCAGCTGCATCAAGTGCAGCCAATAACAAAATCATGACAAGGATTTCTGATGCTTTTGGATCCATTGGCTGTCACCTGAAAAGAAGATTAGAAAGCTGCAGATCCAAGCTGAGCCAGTGAGCTGGCCTTAGCTGCCAAAGCTGCTGGGGCAACACAGCACTACAAACCACACCTGGCTGTCTGCTGGGATGTGTCAGCTCACATCTTGCTGGAGGCATTTGCTGCCATCAACAGATAACCTAAACTGTCTGGAAACATGATCAGAAGCACACAGCAAGAGCCAAACCCACTCTGTCCTGCAAAGGATTCCCCAGCCCTTCTCAAGTGGGGTGCTCTTGCACAGCCCTCAGGAAGGTGAAAAACTTGAGAAGGCCTTCAACCTTAACCCCAGGGGAACTGCAATAGCAACACAGGTGCCAAAACCAGGACAAATAATCCACCTGCCAGGAGCAGTACTAGGCTGGGTGATAAGAGGTTATCAGTCATTAGCCCAAGACAAGTAAGCAATTTCATGTTATAGAAATCAAGTTTCAATGCATTTTCTACAGTGCCTGCCCATCAACTTCCCAGATCTTAAGAACACATCCAAAATGTGCCAGACAAAATGCTTTTATTCAGCTTTCACACACATTTGCTTTACTAAATATAGATTTTCTTCTTTGAGCTGAACAAGCTGAAGGGGAACTAGCAGCCACTGGAGCCAACAAGACTTTTGTAGAGGAACTTTTACTTCTAAATATTTATACCCAACTCTTCTTGCTCTTTGCTTGCTCTGAATTACCCAACCACCATTAGAACCACAAAGCTTCCCCCATTTGCATTTTGGTGCTGCAGAAACTTCAGGACTCTGTTGTTCTTGCCCCTGCTTTTAATACATCAATTGTTTTCTCCAACTACATCCTTAGAATGCCAGAATTACCATAAGAGAATCACTAGGTTACCATAAAAAAGGACCAGTATTATCATAGTATCATTCAGGGTTGGAAGGGACCACAAGGATCATCTAGTTCCAACCCCCCTGCCATGGGCAGGGACACCCCACACTAGATCAGGCTGGCCAGAGTCTCATCCAGCCTGGGCTTAAACACCTCCAGGGACGGGGCCTCAACCACCTCCCTGGACAACCCATTCCAGGGTTTCACCACTCTCATGGTGAAGAACCTCCTCCTCACATCCAGCCTGAATCTTCCCACCTCCAGCTTCATTCCATTCCCCCTAGTTCTATCACTACCTGAGATCCTGAGAAGTCCTTCCCCAGCCTTCCTGTCGGCCCCCTTCAGATACTGGAAACATGAGAAACATTCAGACCAGGAGGAGGGGTGTGAGCCCTGTTTTCTGGTTTTCAACTTGCCCACATGAGAGAGTCCTAAAATTGCTTGGAAGTGACACCTTGCCCAATAGCTGCCAGCCAGGAGGCAGCAGAGAACACACACCAAGGCAGTGATGATTCAAGGTAGAGCATTTCCAGTAGGAATCTCTGCCTGCTACAGAAACGATTCTGAGAAACAGTCTCATTGAAGGTCAGCTCCAGAGACACAAGAAGCTATTTGCAGGAAATCCAAGACTAAATTATTAGTGACGTGGTCTGGATCTAAAAATTCTCTGAGTTTACAGTGGTACAAGAGATGTCCGTGCAGCATGTGACACCCCTGCCTGCTGTCCCGGGCGAACCAACAGGCTTTGGCTTCTGTGCACTGACCAGCTGCTGCTCTCAGCAAGAACTAAAATATCATCTTGAATCGCGGCCAGGATATTAGCGTCCAGCCTGAGCAAGTTCAAGTTTCCCAGAAAGCTCTTGTGCAGTCACAAGAGAGCTCTTCTCATGACGGAGCCCTGCTCCTCTCCCTGCCAGCTCCTGCGCCACCCACACCAACACGCGGAGCGCACATCAGAGAGGACCGCAGCCAGCCACCGCCGCTGGAACGAAGCACGCATTCCTGAGAGCAGCAGCAGCTGAGGGGTCACAGATGACCGAGGATTGGCAGGCATTCCACACCAGGAGGAGGAGGAGGAGGAGGAGGGAGAGTTGCATTTTAGAAAGATAAAATAATAAGCAAATGTGTCTTGGAGGATAACACTAAAATAGCGCACAAAGGAGACTTCAGAAGAGTCGCCTTCACGTGATCCAACAGCCAGCTATTATCCAAAACATCCTAGCTCAGAACTCAGTGCAGAGTTTATTTTCTCCTCTGGGAACTGGGAATGTGGGGAGAGCATCTGGGGAAGGGGAAGGGTGTTTGTGCTGGTTGGTTTTAAATCGAACATTTGGGGTGCATGCTGTTTCTAAAGGTGCATAAGAGGAGGAAATTGCTCTCAGACACACAGGTAAGTAATCCAGGATTACTTTTTTCCCCTTTTCTTACAGGGGAAAAAAAAAAAAAGAGAGAGAGAGAGAGAGAGAGAAATGTAACATTTAGGAAGACTGCACAAGAAGATGAATTAAGTCTGGACATCCTCAAACTCAGAAAACAGAACTTCACCCTTAGATCCAACCTAAATGATAAGAGGTTTTAGAGCACCACTTCCCACTAGCCTGAATCCAGCCAATGGGAATGTGTGAAATACATTCCCATCTGTGGGATGGTTGCAAATGTCCCACGAGATGAAAGCTCTCCAACAGGACACACAGCCCATGTCAAGGCCTCTCACATGACTGTCAGGACTTGGGGTCACACAGCCTTTGTTCACATGAATCTGTGCCTCACGTACACAGCCCCGTGAAGTCACACCATGAGTGTATTCAGACATGTTCAATTCACCTCCTGAAGGGCCATCTCTAGATAGATCAAATGCTTCTCCAGTTAATTTGCTGTGAACTACATCTACCATTTTTATTTAATTCATGGCCTTTAACACATTCAGAATAAGCAATAACAAACATAAGACCTGATCATACAATTGTTAGGGTTGGAGAGGACCTCAAGGATCATTCAGTTCCAACCCACCCTGCCATAGGCAGGGACACCTCGCACTACAGCAGGTTGCTCAGAGCCACATCCAACCTGGCCTTAAAAGCCTCCAGGGATGAGGCTTCCACCACCTCCCTGGGCAACCTGTGCCAGTGTGTCACCACCCTCATGGTGAGCAATTTCTTCCTAACATACAATCTGGATCTACCCAATTCTAGTTTTCCTTCATTCCCCCCAGTCCTATCACTCCCTGACACCCTAAGAATTTCCTACCCAGCTTTCTTTTAGCCCCCCCTTCAGATAGTGGAAGGACACAATAAGTTCTCCTTGGAGCTTTCTCTTCTCCAGGCTAAATAACCCCAACTCTCTCAGTCTGTCTCTATAGGAGAGGAGCTCCAGCCCTCTGACCATCCTTGTGGCCCTTCTCTGGACAAGTTCCAGCACATGTCCCTGAAAGGGACAGGTCAGCAACTTATCAGCATCTTAATCTCCTGTAGCTGTCACTTTCTATACATCCACAGATCTGAATATTAAGAGTTAACAAGGCAAACACTTTTCCAAAATGTTTTGCAGGGAGGGAGTTGATGAATGAATCCTGGTGGCATAAACAAAGATTCCTTCAATATAGGAATTCTCAGTTAACTGCTGCATTACACACTGAACTCTTCATAATCTACAGGAGTTCTACAGATAAATCAAAATACTCCAAGACTAGACAGCCAAAACAACAAGAAGAAAATCCAGCCTGTACAAGCAGAGACAATCAATAATTGTGCTGTAAATGCTGTGCGGTCCCACAACTCAACACAACTCATTTTTTCTTCATGTTGGGAATCTCAGATGTGATGTACAATTTGACCAGGGCTTAAACTTGATTAAATCCAAAACCACAGAGCAGTTCCCTATAATTGATACCAGCAGTTATGGCAGAGAAGGGGGAAGCCCAGATACAAATATTATGGTAGGATATTATTACAGAGAGTAGGTATTTAAACAGCATTCCCCAAAGTGGCTTTCACAAACACTTCAGCTCTCAGGGTTGTAATTTTGTGCTCTGAGGCAGGCAGGGAACGAGGCACAACTGACATTACTGCCATAATCTCATTAGCAAAGCTGCCATACTACTGCTGCTGTCTGTTCTTGGAGGCTTTAGCAATCAGCAGCCTGGCTGCATGTTCAGCCAGTTATGAGAAGAGCATCAGGATGTCAAGCACTCTGCATCACTTAATCATGACACATTAAACCTAACTATGATCAGCAATCATTTTTGCTAAACTGAAAGAGAAATTTCCTCTCAGGGCGTTCTCAGTTGTGAAAATCTGCAGCACAGCATTTTTAACCCACCCTCTGTAAGGTATTCTTCCTGATGTTGTTAGCTTTCAGTTGCAAAGCTGACAAAATTCTACCAGATTCTTTCAGCCAGCTGTCCACTTGCATTGCTCTGAACAGCTCTGTGCACCAACAACAGATTCTCAAGGCAGCCTGTTTCCCCCACCCAAGTTCATTAACGAACAGCAGTTCCTAGCTCACTGCCTCTCTTCTTTATTTAAATAGTCTTTTTTTATTTTAAAGCATGCAGATAAAGAGTACAGAACATCATTACCTCTTGAAGCCTACAACCTGCTTGACAGGACAATTGTTTCTGAGCTCCCACCTTGCCCATCTCAGCAAGAGCAAGCAGGCATTTCAGAAAGGAAGAAAGAAAAAGAGAGGATGGCCATCAGAAGGGAACATATTGTGTTTAGTCAAGTATCTTCCCCTCTCTGATAGCCAGTTATTTATTGACAGTTAGCCAGGAGCCTTCTCAATCCCATTTACCAGTTACTGTTTATAAACTTAGCAGAGATTCCTCTTAACACAAACATCAGCAGGAGAAGATGCTCAGCTAAGTCCTTTGATCACCAGCAGAGCATATTTACAACTCCAGGGCATATTCTCAGTGACTGTAGCTCAAAACTGATGCCTGAGGGTAAGCTCAGATGCCAGAATTACTTCTGTGTTGGTGTAACATCAGCCATTTGACTTACCACACTGTGTGCCACGGTGCTCACCACGACGCAGCTACCAGTGGCTCCACACAGTCCCTACCAGCCCCAAGGCTCTCCTTCCTGCACCCTCACAGGGACCTGTACTGTTGTGGAAATCGCCTTCACCAGGGTTTCTGTGGCAACATCCCACAGCAAATGACTTCAATCTAAAGCCTAAAACCCTCTACCAAACAAACCCACAAACATAATAACAAATTATAAGACTTACACAACAAAGTCATAATAAATACAAACACAGCACATTCACCATGACCCTTTTGGTGTTTCAGAGCAAACATCATTATTACCTTACCTTGGGAGGCACCAAAGCTACAGATACTAAGAGCAAGAAGTTTTGTTTCTAAGACACATAGGCAGAGATCAGTATTTAGCACAGACAGACTTACAAGGTTTGTGTTGAGGGATTTAGTGGGAAGCAGGAGTGCTGGTTTGCTGTTTTTACTCTACTGACTGGTAAGAAGCACTTTAATTCTTCTCCTGCACAGCAGGCTAAAAATGCTGGCTCCAACTAAAGTGGTTTTCATGGCTTTGCTGCACAAACTGGGACAACTCACCGTGGTTCCCTCATTTCAGAATCTCATGTGTCATCAAAAGGATCTGCTAATTTCCAGGATTTCAGAGCATTCCTTTGACTAAATGACTCAACTCACAGTCAGGCAGTCTCACAGGCTCTACATTTTAGTAACTGTGTGGCATGGAAATGGGATTGATTCCCAAGGATTTGCTATCCTTTGACATGCACCAGATTTTTTGCTGCTTTTCTTCACAAAGCTCCAATATCTCTATTGCCTGCCTTGAGGTTGTTTAGAGTACTCAGGTGACTGAACCACAAATACTGAGCTGAACTGCCAAGCAGTGGACTAACCTTCTAGCTGAGACTGCATCTGCTTTTAGGAAGTACCCCTCTTATGCTTTCCCTACATCCACCAGCAATTAGTTTGGTTGTTCTTCCCATCTGGCCTCCCTGCTGTGTGCTTTGTGTGAGATCCACTGCAACCTACCATCATCATTTGTGAGTCCCTTGTTGTGTGCTCTGGAAAACAAGCATTTAAAAATATTTCACCTTCCATACATACACACACACATATATACATATACATATATAGAGAGAGAGTCTTCTCCTCTGGGATTAGATAATCTCCTTGCAGCCCAGCCATATGCCAAGGCCCAGCCCCCAGGTAATCACCTGAGAACTTTGCCAGGGTAAAGACCAGGGGCCGGAGCTGCACCTTTAATCTCTGCTTGCAAATTCCCTACACATTTGGCTTGGGAAGCAAGCTTTCCAAAGTTATTATTTCCCTTTTCTTGATTGTGGGCCTAAACCACCCCCCTCCCAATACTAAAGCTGCAGCGTGGCAGCAGTATGTTTGTTTTCCTGCAGCATGTTATCATACATTGTGATTCGGTTTTTAATTCTATGATCACTTCAGTGTTTTGTTTCGTTTTTTTTCCAGAGCCCAATTCAGTGTAAAGGACAGGAAAACAAAAGGACAGAATTACAATGGCACAGTCCTTAATTCCCCTAATTCATAACTGCTAAATGATTGAGTTTGCAACCTAAATAACACTGCAGCACAATAATTTCTGTATGTAATCTAGATACATGTAGTCATTTATGCACTAACTGTTAATTACTTTCCCCTACATTAGCCTACATCTATTATGCAACAGGTTCATTATGCACAATGCTTCATCATTTCAAATCAGCAGTAAGACATTTTCTAGCACCCTTTTCCCTTTGGTATGGCATCCATGGTTCACTCAAATAGCAGTGTTCATTTGGATAGATGTTCTCTTTATTCAGTGCTGTGACACCTCAGCCAGTATCTCACCAGGCTGGTTTTCAAGCCATTCTACTTTCAGGCCATTCTGCTTCATAGCAGCAGAAGGTAGAATTAAAAATAAGGTTGACTTAAATTTCAGTTCAAAGAAACCCTGAAAATGGGAAAAATCAAACCAATCTTGCTTTTGAATTTATGCAACTAGAATCCATGCCAGCAAAGATGTGAAGGCAAACAACATACTGTCCAAAACAAAGCTACTGCGAGGGTGGGCTGGAAGGAGCATCAGTCAAAACCACCCATGGAAAAGATGCTTCAAATATCTTCAAATCCCACCAACTGTTAGTAGGGGACAAAGAACATCCTGCAGTAGGAAGAGCCTGGGGAGTGGGATAAAGAGCCGTGGGCTGGAAAAGACAGCACCAGAGCACACCAGTAGGATATGAATAGTCAGTAGTATGAATGGTCCAGAAGATGACCTCTAGCACTGCAGTGGCATACAAGTTTTTAGGAAGGGTTGTTTTTGCCTTCTTTACAGGAGAAAAGTATAAAGTGGTACAGTACAAAATCCACTGGAGTTACAGGGCAGAACTCCTTGAGAAAAGAAAATAAAAGGAAGAAAACTCCTTCCTGCAGCCCCACAGAGCAAATGAAGTGTTCCCTGTAGCAGCTTTTTGCCAAGTCCTAGGTGGAGACCTCATACCGATTAGACCACATCTGTTAGAGTTTATGTAATCTGACAGGCTGCAAAACTGTATCATTTGAGCACAGAGATGAATTGCTATTGCATCCAAGAGCCACACTTGGCACAACACACAAGGCCAGGCATACTTATTTCCAGCAAGCTCTGCTTCCTGTGGTGACTTTGGCTCATCAAGCAACGAGGTAATGGGTAGAATCTGAAGGTCTCATATTCCATTCTCTAAAGTACTCAAGCAAATGCCTTCCTCTCATGGATTTGTGATGCCATGGAAACATCTTGGGTGAAACAGTGACAGGAGGCCTCTTCTGCATCTTCCCACATCCACATCAGCACTTCTCTGAACACTATGCTGGGTGTTATCTCTCCAGTTTTGGTTCTCACTCCAAGCCATGAGTTTGGCACTCCAGATGCTTTCTATCCTTTTGGACATGGATTTCCAAATATATCTAACCATAATTTGGAGGGAAACAAACAGAAAACCCAACCAGCCAACAAAAAAAAACCCCACCACACACAAAACCAAAACTTGACAAGGAACAGGAGGACTTCCAAGCATCCAAGCATCATTCTACAAACAGGTCTTTTACTGAAGGAGAATTACATGGTATCAACAGGTTTCAGGGGGGGCAATAATGGTATGACATTAGGAAAATTACCCTGTGACTCCTGTATGTTGCTCAATAATAAGCAGCTTTGACTGAGATGAGCTCAATCACTGTAAAAGACACTCCTGCACATTCTTTTCTTGTATCAGATAATGGATTAAGATCATCGATCTACTCATGTGCTCAGAGGCACAGCAGGTAGCAATACCTAAGTGCCACAGCAGATAATGTTGAGTGGGCCACTTAGAACAGTAGAGTTAGTTCTCAAACAAGGACCCCAGAGCAATCAGAGGATTAGTGATGTGGGAATTGCAGCCTCTTGCTCCAGCCAAGGCAGAAAGGGTGTTCACAGCCTCAGGTCTCACAGCACTTGTTTGTGCATCTTTCTCTTTGCTTGTTGAAAGGTCTGCCCTAGCACGAAAAGCTCTGGAGCATCCAGTACCTTCACAAAACTGCAAAAGCCTGGCTCCACCATTGACTCCATTTTTTATAGCTGACACATTGACATTTCTGAGCTATCTCTAGATATACACTGAACTGCTTGCCCAGTATACCTGTAATTCAGTTTGATTTTCTCTTTAGGATGCAATAAAATCACTACAGTTCAGCCATTCAAAGCATCTACAACATCAGTGAGAAGATACTGCAGCTCTTCTAGGAAAGGTGTTCTGCAGATTCTTCATTAAATCATGACCTCAGTACTGCCTAGTACACCACTCACAAGTTGTACCATTGCTGGCCTGCCTCTGTTTAACTAGGCATCATAGCCTCAGCTCAAGCCCAAAGCACTAAACTGCCCTAATTTTATGTTTCCTCATAAAGAGTACAATTATTATTGTACATTTGTCCTGCTAATGAGGCAGGCAGCTTGCAGTTTCAATGCATTAAAAGTACCTCCTGGGGAACAGTTAGTAAGAGAGGGGTTTACCCCTGTTTGCTATTTTACTCACAAAGATATAAAATCACAATGCCAAATTATCCAGGAGAACTCATTCAGATATTTTAGTTGTTTAAAGGACCAGAACTTAAACTTTACAGCAACTTGGTGTTTTGTTTGGTACTGTTCAGCTTCACATAGCAAACTTTACTGGTAATTGACTGCACCACTTGACTTGGCAAGGCATACTCCAGGCACAATTTAAATGGCACAACTCAAGTGTTTGAAGTAAAACACAGCTCTCGCTAGAACAGGTTCAGAGCTGCAGATGCAAATAACAGCCTCAGTGCTGCAAGTGCCCCCAAATATCCATTTAACAGGAAGGACAGATTGAAAGATCACTTCAATTAACTGGAAGACACAGGAAAACCTCTACAAACCTAAGTTCTCACAGCTTCTTTCATTACCAAGATGCAAGATGGGACTAGCCCCAAGGACTAGTGGGAATTCAGCAGGTTGATTTCAGTTTTTGACAAGGGCTGTCACGGTAAGTGTGTTGTGATAACAAAACAGTCACTATGATGGTTTCAAGAAGACCTCTTCACTTCCCTTCTGTTTTGTACGCTCCCAACTCCATCCTCCTTCCCTCTTAAGGATGCAAGAGATGGTGGATCACAATTTATAGGAAAATTGATCGACTTCAATCATTGCTGTGCTCTTTGCCTCGGTCCTGAGCAGCTTTGTGTATTTATTTGTGGACTTCCGAATTCATGTGAAGGTCACTCAATAAGCCCTGTGTTTGCTGCTTTATTGAAGGGCAGGAAAAACTCAAACAAATACTAGACTCTAGCCCAGCCATGGTACAGAAATACATCTGACAAGTGACTTCCTTCTAAATGTAATTAGAAATAACTCTAAACACAGAGCAGACAAAATGCGTAAGAAGACAGTCGACTGTCTTCTGTGGTAGTTAATTTTGGCTTTCAAGAGTGATTTCCACATACAAATTCAGGACATTACTTTGTCATTCCATTCTCATGTCAAATGAATAACCCCCAGGAGAAGTCAGTTTGGGACGCTCCAAAGAATGCAGCGGTCTGGCTCTGTGGCTGGACACACTGGGTCCTTCTCAGCAGAGTATTTCAGCACAGGGTGGGGGCTGCTCTGCTTTGCAGTAAGCACGTGGAAGAAGTAACATGCAAAGAGAAGGCAGGTTCCACAAGGAGCCCCAGTGCTTAGGGCCTTCAGCATCAAGCCTTGCCTTCACTACCTGGAACTCTTCTCACTCCACAACACTCTTCATCTGTCCTGCTAGTCCTGCTGATTGCACCTACTACAGATTGCCAACACAGCAGAGATCCTTGCTCATCCTTCTGTCTCCAACCCCCAAACTTAGCTACTAAAATCAGACATTTTTTGTCTTCCAGTTTCCAGCAGGGAAGGGGACAGGAAGTGCCAAACTACACGAGGGTGAAGGGGCAGCTGTTCTTGCGGCATTTGCAGCCGGGGTCAGAAGCAAACCCACACAAAGGCCTTTTTGCTTAAGTTAGCCTAAACATCCAGCGTGTAAAGGCACTGACAAGTTTAGATACTCCTCCAAACTTTCAGATGTCTGACCCAACTGCAGACCTCTGGGATTTCCCTGTCAATGGCACCACCGCTTCTCAACAAAAATGCAGAAAGGCAAAAAGGAGCAAGATGGTATTTATACTTTATGTTTGAGTACACACTTACTACACTAATCTGATTACTCATTGGGAATCCTCCTTTGCAACAGCTTTTTCTTTATTAATCTTACCCCAGTAAGGTTACAGCCTGAGCAGGGAAGAGCAAATGGAGCACGCCAGCACTGTGTCCCTCCATTTCTGCCTCTACCATTTTCAGCAGATGTGAAGTGCTCATAGTGTGAGCCCCCACCTCCAGGAACCCCATCACTGCTCCTCAACCCAGCCAGGTAGAGAACATCAAACAACTCCTGCCACCAACTTCACCATTCAAAATGTAAATTAATGCAGCAGCCACTGCAAGCCAAAGCTCTCTTCTCGCATGGGGACAAATGCAAGCAGGAAAGCGTTGCAAGAGCAGAAGGGCCCCTTGAAAACTACTGCATTACGTTAATTAAGATTTTATTCATGCCTTTCGACACGCTCTGCTACGGCAGTAATGCACCACAACGCTGCACCACCGCCGCTCGCAGCCTTGTGAAGCTGCACATGTGTGTGGGTATGCACGGGCACAGCTGCGCAGGTGGCTGCCTGGCAGAATCTGAGGGCGAATCTGGGGCTTCGTGGTTATTTTACTTGTTTTTATTATTGCTATTGAAAGAGGAGCAGATAATAGGAAGGCATCCATCCACCCGTCTCCGCACACCCACCCACTACTGTCGATGTACTTTCGCACTGCTCGGGTCCCAGCAGTTCCACCTCCCGCCCCATCCACCGGGACTCCCTCTCCCCGCTCCCCGACGGTCCGCCCGCCGCGGGGATCCCCTCGCAACAGCACCCGCCTGGCACCGGGCCGCGGCCAGACCCGGTGCCCCCGTGCCCCTCCACCTCCCCTCCGCTGCACCTGCCGCCGGCGCAGGCGCGGCCCCACGCGTGGAGCGGAGCGGGCCGGGCCGGGAGCGCGGACACGCGTGTCCCCGCCGCCGCGGCGCGCACCCACCTGGCGAAGGCGCGGCGGGCCGGCGGGGGGCGAGGGCCCGCCTCCCGGCGCGGGGGGCGCGGGGGAAGCCATCTTCTAGCCCCGCGGCTCCTTCCCGCCGGCGCCCGCCTCTCCTCAGCCCCGCGCCATGCCGGCACCCGCGGCCCGGCCCCGGCACCCGCCCCGGCCCCGGCGGGGGGCGAGCGGGGGTGACCTTCCCGGCACGGCCGGCGGCGCTGGTGCTGCCGCCGCCCGGGCTCTGCTGCAGCGCGGCCGCACGCCCGGCTCTGCGCGGGTGGGTGTGTGGGTGTCGGGGGGGCAGCCGGTGCGGCGCGGCGGGGTGCCCGCAGGCGGCGGCGGGCGCGGAGGCCGGGCTCCCGATGAGATCATGGACAGCTCCGCGCTGCCGGCGGGGGGGCACCGGGGAGGACCCGCCTCGTCCGCGCACACACACCCCCGGTACAGCCCCACCGGCACACACCCCCTCAGCGCACACGCAGCCACCCCCCCCCACACCCTTCAGCACACACACCGCCGTCACATACCCCTCACACATATACGTTGCACATCACCCATCAGCACACACACATCCATCACACCCTCACCCATACATTCTACACGCCCCTGCTACAGCCACACCGGCGCACGCCCCTCATGCACACACGTATCACACACATACATCACACATGCACCCTACTCCTGATATACCTCCACCAGCACACACCACTCCCTACACGTACACCCCTCATACACGTACCCCCTCGCAGACCCCCTCCCACTCTCTCTACATGCCCAGTCCAGTAGCAATGGGGGTGGCCACAGCTGGGGCACTGCCGGGCAGCGCTGAACCCACCAGGGCTTTGTTTTTAATGCCCACATCTCCCTAGAGCTTCCTTTTCAGCTCTGAGTTTCAGCACAGAGGCACAACGCCGTGGCTGAGGGTTTTACACAAATGTGGCTGTTTTCAGGTGCAATTATCATCATCCTCCACCGTCTGACTCTGCAGAAATGCATGCAGGGGTTTCAAGTCCTGAATGCCTTTTGGCCTTTATCCGGGTGGAACATGAAGGGAGAGGAATTATTCCCTGCTGCCTACATTCAGATATTTTAAGGCCATGGGGGACCCTGTAATCAGAGAGTCTGATCTCCTGCACACAACAAGAATTTCTGGGAATACAATTCCCTCGGTGACTCCTATGGCAAACCCCAAACAGCTGGTGGAGCTACAATGTTCACATCAGAAAGATGATTTGAAGTCGCCCAGTGAACAGGATTCTATCCCTAGGCAAGGGATTCCAACAGTTAGTTACACTTGCTGAGCTCCAGGTTTTAGCTGCGGGAGTTTGCCACACCCCTGCCTGGCCAAGGAAACCTTCCCTGCCTTGAAGCCATGTCACAAATCCTCACCGAAGTATCCATTTAGTTACTCAGCCAGCTGCCTGCTAGCACATTAAAGCGAGCCCCTTACTCGTCAGAGCAGAAATTCCCTGCTTCACGCGGGTTTCTTTCCAAAAATAGGGTGGGTTTTTTTAGTTTCCATACAAGGTGCAGGAAAACTGTTAATCAAAAGCATTCCTCTGCAAAACACCGGCTCCCACCCTGCTCCTGTCTCCAGAGCTGGCACCGAGTTTGTGTCATCTCACCAGCTTTCAAGTGCTAGGAGCTGAAGTCAGCCTTTGGAAGCACAGACTCCAAAGTTGCCATCGCTTCTATTGCATCAGGGAGATGCTAAATTTACTTCTCCCAGCTAATTCATTTGCGAACTACTTAGTCTCGTTAGTGCCGGGATTTAGCCCCACCTCCACCTGCATGCCTTCCCCGAGGACACTAGCAGCTGGTAGTTCAGCTGGGGCCAGCTGCAGGCTGATTTTTATGGAGGGCTGTTTGCCCAGAGAGACCTCCTAGCCTTGTGTGCTGGTGCTAGTCCAAGTCGAGCAGTGGGAGCCCAGGATGAAGAGAGAAAAACCTCCTTTTGAATGGAAGCTTGTCTGAGGTTATCACACCTTGCTGGGTGTGAGAGAACTGCACAAACAACAGCCCAGAACACAGCCCCTTCTTGTCAGAGCCACAAATAAACAAACGTGTCTCCCCCTTAAACTATGCACATTTCTCTCACAATCACCATGCCTAGTACATTTATTTCCCTCATTCTTCATTTTCACCTAGCTCCTGAGCTGTGACTCTCTGCTCTGTTACACCCAGCACCTAACAGAGGCTCTGTGCTTCAGAGCAGACTGAACTCAAGCCCAAGCCACCTGCAAGGTTCACCTTTCTGTTCACTACAAGAGCTCCCAATCCTGCTTACCTGAATTTCTTCCCTTGGCACTTTCCATCTCCTGGTGCTTCCAGAAGCAGCATCTGACCATGTTATCTCCATCACACAAAGGCATGTCTTCTCCTTGGATCCCACCATGGAGCCCAGCACCACAGTGTCTTATACATATCAAAGAAGTTTACTCCTAGGAGCTCTTCCTGGCAGTGCTGCTGAGCTTGGAAACTCCACACTTGTGGATAGAGTGGAAGGTTCTGGAGAATAAGGAGGGCTGAGAAGCAGTAATAGCTGGCAGGTGGTGGTAATTGTGCTTAGTGAGAAGGGAGGAGCAGAAGGAATTAATGGAAAATGAAGACAGGTGAGAGGGCAACAGTGGTCTGGCCATGGCTAAGTTTCAAGCCTCAAGTCTGCTGTTGGAAGGTGGCTCCAAGGGAAGTGTGTGACTGTGTCTTCAATGGCCACCAATAATCCCACTCACATTCAGGGCTAGTTTTCCTTCCTGTTTTCTTGAAAGTCTTCTTGAACACCTCCAAATGAAGGAGGCTTTTTTCCTCTCCTTTCTTTCCTCCCAAGCCTTTGCCATGTGGAAGGTTTCTCTCACCTCTGTGCTTGGGTACAACCCATTCCCAGTGTGGAGTTTCTGGGGGAGAACATCAAGGATGCAGTAAAATTTCTAGGGGGTCCTAGGAAATTAATCTAGTGCAGAGAAGCTCCTCATGGTCTTTTACTGCTATGGCACATAGCACTGGCTGGCTGTGGAAAAATCTCTCTCTTGATGCCAAATAAAACAGAGAGGTTCAACCTTGGGCATGGAGACAGTCTAGAAGAGCCCCAGGGCACCCTGTCCTAATTTTGTTTGTGTCTGCAGCAAACTTCTCAGTTGGAGGCAAAAAAGAGCAAGCTCCAGCAGCAAATTAGTGCCTCCTGGCAGCAAGGAGGGGAGGAGGAAACCAGCCTGCTCATGACCAGTGCAAGGCCTTAACGTACAGGGTGAAACAACACAGATCTATAAAGGATGATCCAATTTTCTCAATTCCTCTGTTGTCTTTCTCAGGGTGACAGTGCTCTGGGCATGGTTTCCCAGCCAGCCTGTGCCCTGCTTGAAGAGGAGGACTGGTGCTGATGCAGGTAGTGATTCAGCGCCGCTCGGCTCGGCATAATTGAGGAGAACACAAAAGGACAACATTCATCTACGTCAATGAAAAGCTCTTTGGGGACCTCACTTCAGCAGAGGATCACACGTGCCAGGGACTTGCCTCCCTACAGTCCCACCTTCCGTGCCACGTGTCCTGCTCTGCAGGACATGCTCAGTGCACACTGTCCTTTGCCTAATGCTCCTTGGCAAAGCACTCTCCAGCTTGAAGAACATAGACCCCCACTGTGTCCACCAGACCCAGAAGCTGTAGTCCAAACAGGTCAGGTGCACAGCAGGTGCATGTGAGATTCCATCATCAGCCAAGGAAACAAACAAGCAAGCCAGCCACATAAAAAATAGATCTCGTGCTCCTTAACTTCACTGGAGCACAGCCTGCCTTTTCATTGCCCATCCAACATTGTGCTTCCACATCAGAGGTACAAAAATGGGCCAAAAGTAAGAGGAAGGCATCCAGTGGAAAAATAGCAGCTGGCTGGTGTGTAATGCTCCCACAGCTTCAGCTCTGAATGGTCTCAGCAGGGATGGACAATCCTCTCTCCTGTCCTCACCAAGGCAGCTTGAATGCCATGTTTCAAAGCCCTGCTACTTGGCTTAGGCTCCAGCCAGAGGTCTGTGCCAGCAGGAGCTGGGGAAGGTGCTGGAAGAGGAGCACACAGAGAAGCATGGGGGGGAAAATATGACTGATGCAGTGCAGTGGTTGTGATTTTCAGGTCTTGGATCCTAATTTCTATTTAAAATCCCAAATTCATGTTTATTTGGGCATTATAAATTTGCAGGCATCTTTAGAAACCTCTGCCAAGACTTACAAACCATTCATTTTCACATCCAGCTTTGGGGTGCAGCCTGTTCTACCCCAACACACAGCACAAACTTCACTGCAATGGAAAAAAACAAACCTCTTTTCTGCTCAAAGTGCTGAATTTTTGTGACAAGGGCATATCTATCTCTAAGCTGTCCTTGGTTGTATTCCCTCTATGCTTTGCCATAATTCTATTACTGTTCCATTCTTATTGATATCTGCAGATCCTGGATTAAATTGCACTCCTGTACACAGCCTAACAAACCTCCAGCGTCACTGCATCGCTTCTGTTAAGGCTGGGAGTTAGACTCCCCCATTAGCACAGCTTTGCCCTTCTGTCTGCTTTTTCACTTGGGTAGTGATTTTACACTCCAGTTCTTTCTGGATGAACAGTCTGTGAGATTCTTATAACCAGCTTTCTTGCTGAGGTATTTGTAGTCATGGGCCATAAGCACTCTGAAACAGCCTCTACCTCTGAAAGCTCAGGGTTTCTTGAGGGATGCTATTCTTGGGCATAGAGGTCAGATTATTCATGCCTTCTGACCTCATACCTGACAGGAGGACTCTCAGGTTCTCAGTTTCCTGTTGAAGCAGTTCAGGGGGTTGGTGCTTTGGTACTAGAACAGTTAGCAGAGAAGTAACAGCTGAATAAAGGATGAATGAGCTTGACCTCATCCCTGCCAGTCCCTGCACGAGAGAAGGAGTGATGCTGTGTTACATGCACAGATCATCTGCTTTTACACCCGTGTCAGAGTGCTGCAGCAAGCAGCATGGCTGCTTTTTCTTCTTGTACCCTCTGTTGCTTGGGGTTTGTCACAGCAATGCTGCGTTCCCAGCGACGATCCCTTCGGGTAAGAGCCCTCCTCTTGCTAGTTGCTGAATGTGACTGCTGAAAGGTTGAGCTGGATTCTCAGGCAACATCCTCTATACGTCTCCCTTCCGCTAAAAACATCAACCCTTACTTTCTAACGCTGCACCCGTGAGACAGCCTGTAAGTGTCTGCGGTGGCTGACGCCCAGCAGCGCAGCCAAGCTGCAGCGCGATGCCCCGCCTGGTGAATTCATCTTGTGTGGCTGCTGGAGAGGAGCGCTGCCTGCAGACAGGTCTGACGACAAAGCAGGGGCACCATGGAAACTGCTCCAGAACAAAGGCGCTGCAGAAACGACAGTCACGACCTGCGAGGAATGCCCCAAGTGCTTCTCTCTGTCTTGCGTTCATCTCCCAAAGCCGCAGCCCCCGCCGCACCGAGGTGGACTGTGACTTGCTCAGGGACTTCAGCAGGGTCAGGGTTTTGCTTCCTCACTTCAAATAAAGAAAAGGAATCAGGAATGGGGACAGACTGAAGCTGATCCTGCACACAATTCTGTTTTCCATCTCCAAGGTGATGATGTAAAGTAGGGCAGCTCGTGGGAAATACAAAGAACATTTACTCTTCAGTAGGTGACTGAGAAGGAACCTACTAGAAGGGATAGTAAGTAGGAGTTAAAAAGTACTTTGCACTCTAGAGGCTTAGGAGCTGTTTCAGGGAAGTTTCAACATCTCTTTATCCCTTTTTCTCCTCTTCCCTGGGTACCAACTGCTGGAGATGGGGTGCTGAGCAAAAGAAAACCTCAGCCCCATTGGGTATTTGTCTGCTCTTGTTCTTCCCTTTAACATCTGCTGTTAGCCAAACCTTGATTTCATCAAAGACAATTGTATGGAGCAATACAGCTCATCCCAGACAACAGAGTGCATTCTGTACCTTTGCTGGCCAATGGCTGTAGCAGAGTGTACAGGAGGAGTTGGACTGCCGGCAGGAGGCTGGCATGCCAAATCTGACACACATTGTCTCCTTTTGTTAGGGCCCAGCTGAAATGGAGCTGTAGCTTTGGGTCTACAAATTATGAAGAATGGCAGTGGGATTTACTCACAAGTGGGAGGTGATGTGGTACTTACAGAACTTGTGGGCCTTCCCCCCCCCACGTGTCACATTTTGATGCCCGTGATAAGTACCAGGAAACAACCTCTAGCAATTCCCACACCGCTTCTGTTGATGTCAAAAAGTCACCGCATGACATTGCCAGCTCTTTTTCCTCTCTGGTGGCTCTGAGGCTCAGTGACAGATGAATACAAAACAGATGGGATGGTGACAGAACCTCATCTGATGGAGCTGATGGGCCTCAAGCTGCCCGTGGTATTGCATAGATTAGTGTCACCTAATGCTGGCCTTTGTGGTTTGAGATTGAAAGACACACAGTAGCCTTAGTCTTCATTCTTAGGATTCTCATTTTGATATTATGCAGAAGATAGACTTAAGAAGCTGGACTAATATTTCTGTGTCTCTCACTAATATTTCTGTGTCTCTCACTAATATTTCTGTGTCTCTATCAACTCTCTGTGCAAGCTTCAAAACAGCAAGAAAAGCTTCTTGGCCCATGAAGAGGCTTTTTGAATTGCTCCCTTTAAAAGCAGACCTAAAAAGCCTTTAATTTTGACTAAAATGGGTATTTGGTCTTGCTAGTTCTTTTGTCATGTGGTCTTCTTAGATTGTTATTAGCTCCCATATAATTATTTAATAGCTACAGTACTTTGAAAAGATCTGTTGGCCATAGCAACACATTTGAGGTCTCCACTAAGTTCAAAAGCTCCCTGCCAGCTCCTCTGCGAGCACCTAGAGCACAGCAGTGTCACTGAAAAACTAATGTGCTTTCTGACAGGGTTACTCCCTGCCTTTTCCACAGCAGACACTGGATGTTTCCAAGAGATCCTGCAGTCACACAAGTGAGTCACCTTGCTGAAACCAAAACATTGCTCAGCCTCTCCATGACCTGCAGCTGCACATGCAGCCCCGTGCCGAAGTGTCTGTTGTGCCCAGTGCAGGGGGCCAGCACTCAGCACCTCACAGCCACGAATCCCAGGTCACCTCCCTCTCCCTGAGGATGTCCACACCTCTGTTGAAAGGCAGATCTAGAAGAATATCAGAAAAGACAGGGAATTACAATGCCCTCAGGAGCATGTTTGCTGGGTATTAGCTACTGGGCTTTTTGGTGGCATTACCTTTCCAGATGTTATTTTTGTGTCACCACATGTTGCCTTCTCTAGCTGTGTGGTGTCACAGGGCTGCTTTGAGTCAACATCCTCATCTGCAGGCACTCCTTCATGTGCTGGGACGGTGCTGAGACCAGGAGAGCCTGTCCCAGCACTCCTGTGGGAGTCATTCCTTCCCCACACTTCTCCAAGGAGATGATGGCAGGGAGGAAAGGATTGCACTGCCTCTGCCAGGGAGAAGCAGAGCCTGTCGCGCCAGCTCACCCCTGTCTGCCACGTCTGGCTCAGAAAACATCTTGGTATGCTAAGAGAGGCAAATGCCAGAAAACTGGAAAGCTCTTTCACTGGGGAAGCTGAGATGCTCAGCCAAACCGTGGCTGATGGCAGCTGAGTCATCCACTGTCCCAGCAGCCTCTCTCAGGAGGTTTCTGCTCTGTCCAGCTTTAGGCATGAAGCAAAGCCCATGAGCAGAGCTCCCCTGCAGGATCTTGTCACTTCTGATTCCCATCACAGCTAAAAGCAGGCAGTGCTGACACGAGGGAGAGCTGCTTTTGTAATTAAACCTTTGAACCCCAGTTGGGACCTCCTGGGAGTGTCCCTGGGACAGATTCCACCCTCCTGTCCACAGCCAGCCAGTAGCTCTGATCCTCTCATCCTTCCTGCTTTTGCCACCGCCAGGTTCAGCCTGTGTGTGTGTGCTGCTCCTGGTGGTGTTTGGGTCTCCACCTGCATACAACAGAAGCACCAGTTTGCTTTCATAGCATGGTAGAATGCACAGGATTGGAAGGGACTTCTAGAGGTCATCCAGTCCAACACCCCTGCAGTAAGCAAGGATGTCCCCAACCAGACCAGGCTGCTCAGAGCCTCATCAAGCCTGACCTTGAGTGTCTCCAGGGATGGGGTCTCCACCACCTCCCTTCCCTCCTTCTGGCAGTCAGACAGAAAAAGCTGTTACAATAAGAAAATGTTTGAAGCCAGGTACTCTGACTTTTCATTGTCACCTCTCTGCTTCTCAGTTTGATTTTTGACACAGCTTGGTTGACAACAGCTCCATGGGGCCACAGGCAGTGTGTCAGCAGCAGGCCTCTCTCCAAGGCTGTCCCAAAGAGACAAAGCAGCAGGTGAGAGCCATCACCATTTGGAAAGGTAGGGATTGCCAACAACAGAACAACCACCAGCACAAGACAGTGTGATGAACATCTGCCCACACAGCAGGACACACTGCCTGCCATCCAGCAGCCTTCATGCTGGGCTAGTGGAGAGGAACATTTTCCCAGGTGGACAAGCTGTCTTTTTTTCAGCACAGGATGCCAGTCTAACATTGCAGATGTCTCAGCTTCACCTAGTACCAGCTGCAGCAAAACACCTCTCTTTCCCCTCATAAATCACCACCTCACATCCAAAGGCCACGTTATGGTCTGCATGTGACCACACTCAGCATCAGTCACCACAGCCCTACCTCCCTGTTGTGAAAGCTCCAGCTGTTCCTGACACCAGCTCCTCAGAAAGCTCCCAAAGGAAGGATTCTTCTAGCAGCTACCAATTGCTTTAATGGAGTTGAACATTCCTTTAAAGTGTTGCTTTGGGACATTGAAGATGCAACCATGCACAATTTAGGACAAAATAAACGTGGAGTACCTGATCAACAGAGGAGGAAAGTACAAGTTAAAAAGGTTGGGCCATATTGTCAGGGTTCCCTAAAGGAAAGAGCCCAACCCAGCCCCAAGCAACATGTCCCCAGCCATGGTAAAATATTTGGACAATGAATGGGGTATAAAATACAGTACAGGAGTCACAATCAGAGCACCTGAAACAGAGGATAGTGCCAAACAGAGGCTTGAAAACTGCAAAAACCTCACTATGAGCCAGCAATGGTCACTGGCAGCCCAGCAGGCAGCTGTGTGCTGGGCTGCATCCAAAGCAGTGAAAGCAACAGCACAGGGAGGGGATTCTGCCCCTCTGCTCTGCTGAGATCCCACCTGCACCACTGCATCCAGTCCTGGTGCCCCCAGCATGGGGCATGGAGCTGCTAGAGAGGGTCCAGAGGAGGCCACAAAGATGATTAGAGGGCTGGAGAACCTCCCCTATGGGGAACAGGCTGAGAGAGCTGGGGCTGTTCAGCCTGGAGATGAGACAACTCCAGAGAGACCTTAGAGCAGAGAGCAGTGGTATCAGACACACTTGTGGTGAGGAGAAGATGGAATGTTAGAGGGAAAGGGGTTTACCTCACATCCTGGCATCCAGGAACACAGAGACAAAGAGAGAAGAAAAGAGCATAAAGTAGGACAGGAATGGAAAGAGATGATGTGAATCAGCAGGGAAAGGGAAATGATTTCCTTCATGCTTTAAGTTTTCAGGAGACTCACTGTGGTTTTTTCAGTTGTCATCAGGGGGCTGAAACATCTCTCATGAGGAAAGGCTGAGAAAGCTGGGGCTGTTTAGCCTGGAGAACAGGAGGCTGAGGGGGGAAACTTATTAATGCTTACAATTATCTAAAGGGGGGTGGGTGTCAGGAAGATAGGGCCAGACTCTTCTCAGTGGCCCCCAGTGACAGGACAAGAGGTAATGAGCATAAACTTGAACACAGGAAGTTCCATCTAAACAAGGAGAAGTTCTTTACTTAGATGGTGACAGAGCCCTGGAGCAGGCTGCCCAGAGGGTAGTGGAGTCTCCATCTCTAGAGACATTCAAGGCCTGCCTGGATGAGTTCCTGTGTGACCTGCTTTAGGTGATCCTGCTCTGGCAGGGAGATTGGACTTGATGCTGTTCAGAGCTCCCTTCCAACCCATAACATTCTGTGATTCTGTGATTTCTGGGGTAAGAGCAGCTTTGCTGTAAAGGCAGATGTTGGGTGTCCAGCTGGGGGGCCACAGGCAGGGCAGGGAGGGGGAACAGGGCACAGACCATAGCTGAAAGCTGCCAGCCTGAGACCCTCACCACCATCTCAGATGGGATCTCATCACCTCAGCCTTTAGCAAACAGCATAAACATTGAGTAAATCTGCTCAATCATCTGGCTTTCCCAAGAGCAAAATAAACTGCTGTCAAGTGGAAAATCCAGGAGATGCAGTTGTTTGATCCTCTCTCCATGGCTCTAGGCACAGAGTTTCATCTACCTTTTCACATCTGACAGGAGAGGTGAATCCAGCACAGACCAGAAAACACCTCACAGCTATTGCTGGGAGAAGACAGGGGGAAATCATTTGAGGATGAATTGTGGTGGCATAAAGAATAAGCTTTGCAGGGGATATTTTCAGAGTGAGTCAAGGAATTTCAGTGGCTTCCAAATTCAGCTCTCAGTTTTGAGAGTGTTACACATCAAAACTAACTGAAAAAAAAAAGGAGATAATTATAATATCAAAGCAGAGCTGGATGAAAGATTAATTATGCCTGAAACTTTCACCAAATTAATGGATAGATGTTTCTATATCTTCTATATCTGTATCAGTGCAAGACACTAGCAGCAAGGAAGTCTACAGCTACAATATGGAGAGTAAGAAAGAGAAAGGCAAGATAAAAGGAGGCAAGATGGGACTGGCCCTGCCTTGTCATTAGCAGTGACCAAACTCTGCTTTTGGAGCTGCACTCAAACGTGGGTCCCCATTAACACCCTGCAATGATGGGGAAAAGATGTGAAAGGATGGTGCTGATTGAATCACTTGGGGTTTACAGGTGGTGAATGTCCCCAAAGCAGTTCTGGCTGAGCTCACCTCCACCTGTCAGAACTTGTCTGTGCTGAAGTCTTGCCACATTTTCTGGAGGCCAAGCCAGGTGAAAGCCACTGTGAAGACAGACTTCAGTGTGTAATCAGCAAGAGACAATTCCCACCTTGCAAGCTACCTTGCAATAGGACTGAATTTATTTTTATCCAAGAATAACTGATAGATTTTACTTGCCAGAAAGATGGAAATTCAGAGCTTTTGAGCCTTATTCTAGGCTCTTTCTGTGAGTGTGAAGCTCACACTAGCCTGTTTCTAACCAATGTTTTATCAGCCTGACTACACTGAGCCAACAGGTCAAATGCACTTTCATTTGTGTGGGTGGAAGAGGTCTTCTAGGCTAAACCTTGCCAGGAGTTATCCACTGAGGCACCAGATACAATGGGCAAGATCTGAGGGGGCAGCTCTGTTCCCCAAACACCAAATACTACACAAACCACAAGGTAAGAGTCACCAAACACCACACAAAACACCAGGTAACAAAAAGCCACTTTTCCTAACAGAAACACATTTAAGTGTGTAGCAGGCAGGGGAAATGAGAAATGCCAGCCATGGGGGGGAAAAAACCCACACCAAGACAAAAGAAAGGAGAAAATTGTATAAACCATGAAGGCAAAAAGGCATTCAACCATGTCTGCTCCATGAATTATGTACAGGGTGGGAGATCTGGAACAGGCTCCCTCCACAGAGATGAGGAGTTGGGGAGCTTCCTACTTTGATATGAATTATGTGATTTCTTTTTTGCTTTTGGCAACAAGGAAGCACACAGGTAAGCTGCATCCCACCTGTCATGATGCATGCTCCCACCACCAGTTAGTGGAAATCTCAGTGCTGATGAAAACTTCTGCATTTCTCCAGGCAGTAAAGAATAATTCAGTGCCAAACTACCCACATTCCTCTGTGGACAGCTCTGTTGTCTGAGGCAAGGAGGGTATTCAACCCAGATGCAATTAGTTTTAGGTATGCTCAGAAAAGGATCTTCTCAGCTTGGTGAAAATCTCACCTAGAAAAGCATTTCTGACCCAACAAAGGCAGCAAATGAGAGCCAGGGCTTGTGGCTGGAGCCTGTACCAGCACCTGGCCACATCACTGTGTACCTGGCAACACAGAGGACTTGTTTCTCCCACAAAAAATGTTATGTATGCAGCTTCATCGTTGTGATCAGCTGGGGTGTAACACAGCGCAAGCCCTGCAGTGCAGGACAGCGTGTAGCAGCTTTGCCCTCTGCTGGCCAGAGCCTCCGTGGGGTCCCCAAGAGGCTAGCATCCCTCTGGCGCTACCACCCCCGCCCCCGGCTAAGCAAGGACTAGACACAGCAAGAGACCTGCAGCAAGTCAGCAGCTAGTGGGCAGTGGCACCTCGCTGCGAGCAGCCACACCTGGAAGTCTACAAAAAGAGTAGAGCAAAACCCTGTAAATTTGATGGAGCTGAAACCTCAGCCCCAGGAAAGGTGAGAGAAGAATGGGGTGGGTTCAATGACCCTAAGTAAAATCATGCTACACCGAAAGGCTTCTCCCATCAGACTCATCACACTCCTCACTTTATTCCAGGTCCTTTCTTTTGCACAGATCATTAGGACTGAACATTGCAATGAGACCTTTGGGAATGGTGTTACTGGCAGCCAGCTACAGGCGAGGCAACACACAGCCTGGAAACACAAACCCAGCCAGCCTCTCTGCCCACAGGCCCACTGCTTGCTTCCTGTGCCAGGGCTGCTCTGTCCCTTCTCTTCACCCTTCTCCCACCTCTCCTCACCCTGGGGTGTTTGGTTGCACTCCAGTGAAAGCACAGCAGCGCTGAGTGAGTGTTTATCTAGCTCAGAACAAGTCACCCTGGCAACAGGCAGCACAGGCCTCCCATCTTCTCCTGCCTTCCTTTTCTGCTGCTTTTCCAGCAACTGGCTAACAGCTACAGATGCCAAGCATGCCCTCAACACCAGTTCCAGCAAACAGAGACATGAATAGGAGAGCTGGCCTGGTCCTGCTTGGCAGCTAACAAAACCCTGTGGGTTGCCAAGTACCCCAGAGAGCTGCCCAGCGTCTCAGCACTGGCAGCTCAAAGGACTGGCCCACGCTGGAACAGTGCCCACTGGCTTTGAAGGCAAGTCCAAGAGCCCCCAGCTTTGCAGCTCTGTCACTTACAGCTCCATTAGAGAGCAAGCTTTTGGGAAGAGGACACAACTAGAAGATCTGCATGGCTGGTTTGATGACATATTCAACCTCTACCTGCCCATCAATGACTTTGGACAGGGTGACCTTCTGCAAAGCCCAAGTGCTTCTAGACAGCACTTGGGTGTAGTCCCTGGTTAGAGCCTGGCAGTGGGTACTTCAGCCAGGTACTCAGGGTGTGCTTCCACATGATGTTTTCCTCAGCAGTGAGGTCATCACTATTTGTTCAGAACTGTGTGGTGTGTACTGGCTGGGCTCTGTGGTACTTAAAGAGTAAAACCCCAAAACATGGCAGCTGTGCACTGACATCTAAAGTAAATTCTCTTCAGTGCTTGCAGGACCAAAGCAGGGGTCTGGCACTGGGGTTGGACTGGGTGATCTTTGGAGGTCCCTTTCAACCCCTAACATTCTTTGATTCTGTGACCAAACCTCTAACCTGCTACCAAACACATTTAGAACAGAATGCTTTCATAACATCAGTACAAATAGAGCTGGTTCACACCCAGAACATCCCAGTAAGCAAACCAGATCCCTCTCTTACAGAGCCAAGCCAACACAAAGGCAGTGTGCTGCTATCTAATGCTCAGAAGAATGAACATTCCACTCTGGATAGAGAGCAACTCCCTCAACTCCATCCACAGGAACTGCAGGTGAGATAACCACATGACTTCCCCACTCAGGCACATTTCAAAGTCACCCAAGCAGACCTTATCTAATTATTTGTTACAGCATTAGGCAGCATTATTCCTGTGATTTAATCCTGTTCTGAGATCATTAGACACCATGGTACCAGAAGTAAGCAATTATGACTCTGACCTGTGTTCTAGGGGACCTGGGTAGGCAAGTGTCTCTGTCATCTATCAGAAGGTAATTCTCTAATTTGATTTAGAGCCTCCCTAGAAAAAAGCTAATTTCCTTACCCACAAGCTTTCAAGGACTGCCTTCAAGTCTGATTTAAACTAGGATACACAGCACATCCCAGAGAAGAAGATCAGAATGCCAATAGTAGCTGTGTAAGGCAAACCAGGAAGAACAGGCAATGTCAGACAGAAACAAAGTGAAAGAATCCAAGTTAACAAAGGGAATGGCACAGTCCTTGGGCACACAGAGGAGGCCAATAAAGACTTAGGAAGTTCTCTCACTGCAGACACCCACATCCTGCACAAGAGCACTTCAACTTCTCATGGCAACTTGAGTCTTCTGTGGGAAATATAATTCAAAGCAGATTTGCTATAGGATGAGGGTTTTCCAGACTTTTTCCTTGCTCCAAGTGACACAAGATTGAGGGCAAACACAAAAGCTACAAACATGAGGTGCAAAACAAAGGTACAGAAGCTTTTCTGTGCTGCAGGAAGGGGGTACAAGCATCATGTCAGGAGTGGGACACTGCACTGGCAGCTGCTGAAAAGCCACAGGTCCAATAATGGTGGAGCATCAGGCTGCTGTTCCACTAAAACCATCTGCTTCCTTGCAGCACTTTCACAGCACAAACACAGCTTGTGGGAGGCAGTCATGACATGGCAGGAGATGTATCTGAAGAAGTGAGTAGTCCAAATGTCCCTTAAAGGCATACAGTGGCTGTGTGGCTGACAGCAAGGAGGCTCTGCTGCTCTCTCTGCACCACTGAGGTCCTCTACTTGCCCATTAAAAATGACACCACCATACCAATGGCTGCACACCTCCATTCCCATTCTCCTCCCCTTCCTCATGTCCCTCTTACTTCCAAGCTCTTTATCTGTACAAAGCCCAAAACAACAGAGTCCTGGTTCCAGTCAGCAAGCTGGCACCACTAAGGTTAACCAGGACAGCCCTTGCTGAAAGACAACAGGATTCAGGATGCCAATCTCTCAGCTTGGAGATGTTGCATCAGAGGAAAATCAAAGAAGCATTTGGGGGGGACAAGATCATGGATGACAAGATCTACAATCATCAAAAAGCTATTTTTTTCCCCTAGGCACAGAGCTCTCTTTTTATTTAAGACCCAAATGCTGAATGTTCCACTGGCACCAAAGGCCTCACATAGGTCACAGTTCAGTCCTGCTACCATGCAGAGCCTGCAAGGAGTGGAAGAGAAAGGTAAAAATGAGAGTGCTAAAAATACTTTGAGCTTCAGCCCCATGCTGGGTCATGAAGAGCAGAATCAATGCTGGGTTTTGCTTGGGGCAGATTTATGTGTAATGATGTTCTTTCAACACACACAACAGCCAAGGGAGACAGACATACCAGCGAACCCAAATGTGCATTCCAAGGTTAGGAACTCCTGCTTTCACAGGAGCATCATCTAGAATGTTTAAATACACTCTGGTATTTCCTGGGAGGGGAAAAAAAAAAAGTTAGAGAGTAAAAAAGTCACTGCTGGAAATTCCTAGGAGTGGATGAATCTAAAGGAAAACTGTAGAGGAACCTCCTCTGTTCCATCTTGCACCCACTGCCCCCTGTCGCTGGGCATCACTGAGCAGAGCCTGGCTCTGTCCTCCCAACACTGCCCTGCACTTAATCAACATGAATGAGGGCACCCCTCAGGCTCCTCTTCTCCCAGCTACAGAGCCCCAGCTTGTCCTCCCAGGGAGATATGCCACTGCCTTCAGCATCTTTGTGGCTCTGTGCTGGACCCTTCCAAGCAGTTCCCTAAGGTCCTTCTTGAACTGAGGAGCCCAGAACTGGACATAATATTCCAGATGTGCCCTCACCAGGGCAGAGTAGAGGGGCAGGAGAACCTCCCTCAATCTACTCACCACAGCCCTTCCTAATCTACCCCAGGATGCCCTTGGCTATCTTGGCCACAAGAGCACACTGCTGGCTCATGGGCATCCTTGTGTCCACCAGAACCCTCAGGCCCTTTTCCCCTACACAGCTCTCCAACAGGTCAGTCCCCAACTTCTACTGGTCCATGGGGTTGTTCTTCCCCAGATGCAAGACTCTACCCTTGTCCTTGTTGGATTTCTTTCCATTTCTCCCTGCCCAGCATTCTACCCTGTCCAGGTCTGGCTGAACAGCAGCACAGCCTGAGGGGTGTCAGCTACTGCTCCCAGCTTGGTGCCATCAGCAAACTTGCTGGCAGTGTCCCCTGTGCCCTCATCCAGGTCATTGATGAATGTATCGAACAGTCCCGGTCCCAGTACCAACCCCTGAGGGACTCCAACAGACACAGGCCTCCAACTAGACTCTGTGATGCTAAAACTCAACAGATGGACTCCTCTTCTTAGCATATGTTGATGGAGAAGGCTAACAGCAGCAGATACTGACTATCATGTGTGCTTAAGATCTCTGCACTGCTTTGAAAAAGGAGAAGAAGAAAATGAAGGTTTAATTGTAAACACTTAACTCATACAAATATGGAAGGGAACAGAAGGGTGACTTCCAGTCAGGAATTATTAATAAAAGAGCAAAACTCAGGCTTCTGCAGTTCTGCTCCACTCTCCACAAAACAAAGTCTGAATCATTTATGAACTGAATTATTTATAACATGGATGAATTTGTGACTGAAATGAAGTTCAGCAGAAAAATCCAAACCACTTTCCCACTGCAGGCTGTTGGATCTTTTTTCTAATCCCTCACATCAGAGCAATGCCTTGAAGACATTCATTGATCAGCTCTTTTCTGGGGTATCTTGGGTCTGTGTCCCCAGAGATCTTAAGCACCTAATATGAGACAGAAGGGGCAGATTAAATAATAGCAATTAACAAATCCTGTAAGTGTTAACACTGCTGAAGTCCACAAGGGAGTGCTTTGCCCCCACCTTTCCCCTGCAGTGCCCAGGGAAGAATTGTCCTCACACAATTTCCAAGAAGCATTAACAGGCTCTTCCCCTCCACCCCAAATGTTTGTCTCTTATCTCACACATCTCCCCTCAGTTTCTATCTGAAGGCTGATCGCTGCTATGCCCCCTGCATTGACTTGTAATGCTCTCCACTCCTTCCTGACTGCCTTTTGCTGGTGGCTCAGATGCTAATTAGAGTCTCCCTGGGAGCCGAGGATGGAGACTTAATGCTGCTGTTATCCATCTATTTTTTCCCCTCCTTCTGTTCCTCCTGCCTGCAAAGCCACCATGGGCATTACACCCTCACTGCTTTGAAGAATACAGTAGAAATAATGCAGATTCTTTTCTTAGACAGCAAAAAATATGCCAGTAATACCCAACACCATCTGCTGAGGACATGCTGAGGGAGATGGGTCTCTTCAGCTTGGAGCAGAGGAGCCTGAGGGGTGACCTCATTCATGTTTATAAAGATGTGCAGGGCAGTGTCTGGAGGATGGAGTCAGACTCTGCTCAGGGATGTCCAATGACAGGACAAGGGGCAAGCTGGAGCAGAGGAGGGGGCATGGGGATGTAAGGAAAAATGTTTTCACTGTGAAGGTGCCAGAGCCCTGGAGCAGGCTGGCCAGAGAAGCTGTGGAGTCTCCTTCTCTGGAGATGTTCAAAACCCATCTGGATGCATTCTTGTGTGACCTGCCCTAGGTGATACTGCTCAGAGGGGTGGGCCTTGATGATTCTGGAGGTCCCTTCCAGTCCCTAAAATTCTGTGATTCTAATAGGCATCATTAAAATACCTACAGTGCTCCAGTTAGCTGAGAACATAAGATTAAAAACCTTAACCTTCCTTACCAGGAAATCTGTAAGCTGCAGAACTGCCTGGAGTGTCATTGACAGTTTCCTTCAAAAGCCTCTGAGGGTATTTTAGGAATGTACTTCTGGTTTCAAAATAACTTGCTCATCCTTAAAAATAGAGAGAAGCTTCACACTTTTATAAACCAACGTGTTAAGTGTCTTATTTGCCCTGCAATAAAACTCACTAAAGCAATCTCACAACTAAACATGTACACTTATCTTTACATCAGAGATCCCTAACAGCAGACTTAGGCAGGTATAGCCTTCAAACTTGTATTAGTTCAATTTTATATTTAGGGTTGGGTTGAGGTTTAACTATTACCAGCCTACAATGAAATACTTTAGGTCAGATTAAGATCAACCTTTTGACTTGGGAGCTACACAACTGTAACACTTATCTGTAAGTGGGAAGTACTTCTGGAGCTAGTTAGCAGATGTAGCATGAGACAGCAGTGGTCACTGGCAGCCCAGCAGGCAGCTGAGTATTGAGCTGCATCCAAAGCAGTGAGAGCAACAGCACAGGGAGGGGATTTTGCCCCTCTGCTCTGCTCAGACCCCATCTGCAGCACTGCATCCAGTTCTGGCGCCTCCAGTGTAAGAGGGGCATGGAAACTATGGAGAGAGGAAGCCACAAAGATGATCAGAGGGCTGCAGAACTTTCCCTATGGGAGAGCTGAAGTGTTCAGCCTGGAGAAAAGAAGGCTCCAGGGACACATTAGAGTAGCCTTCTAGTACCTGAAGGGGGTGGAAGAAAGCTGGGAAGGGACTTTTCACAAGGGCTTGTAGTGACAGGATGAGAGGGAATGGAGTGAAGCTTCATGAGGGCAGATTTAGACTGGAGATTAGGAAGAAATTCTGTACAGTGAGGGTGGGGAGATACTGGAACAGGCTGCCCAGTGAGGTTGGGGATGCCCCCTCCCTGGAGGTGTTCAAGGCCAGGTTGGATGAAGCCTTGAGCAACCTGGTCCAGTGGGAGGTGTCTCTGCCCGTGGCAGCAGGGTTGAAACTGGATGATCTTTAAGATCCCTTCCAACCTAAAACCATTCTACGAATCTATGCAACAAATAAAGCTTTTCTTATTTCTTCCCTTGAAGAGTCTTCTAAAAACTGAAAGTCTCCATGCATGAAGTGCACACTACACTGAAAGTAAGCTTTTTTCCCCTTCTCAGTGAGATTTTCTGACACTGCTTGTCACTTTCAATCACAAGGAAGATTACACAGTAACTCTACTGTCTTTTTGAACACTTTGATGGACTAAGCAGAGGCCCAGAGAGGTTTATTCAACATTAAGCAGTTTTATTTACAGTGCCAGAAAGCAGACTGAAGAATTAGATGGACAACTGGAAATGTGTCAATCGTTTTATTTCATAACCTAGTGTATAAAACTTCAACATACAAAAACAAAAAAAGAAGGGAACAAAAAAAATTCAAAACCAACCAACAACAAAAAAAAACCAAACCCAAAACACAGAAGTGAACTAAAGCCAGACCTCTTTTTACACTTTTTTTTTCTCTTTAACCAGAAAGCTTTACCCAGAGGCTCAGAAGCAGTAAACATTCAGCCTATTGAAAACGGGACTCAGAACAATCTTCATACCTGCAGTCTGCAGCGCTATGAATCAAACTGATTGTGATGCCTCCTTAGAAAGGGTTTAGTTGCTGTAAGCAGTGGTGGCTGTGGGGGTTGTTTTCCTTTTGTGTTTTTCTTTTTTAAGTATCTAGTTCACTTGGAAGATCACAACCAGGTCTTGGTTACTTCTCTTCAGTGAAGCGAATATGTTTGCTTGCTCGTTGAGTCTTTTCAAGTCTCATTCTTTCAGCTTTGGCAATCAACTGCAAACAAGACAAAAAAAAAAGGCAGAAAAGGTTAGAGGAAAAATATCTTCTTGTGATCTTACCTCACAGTCATGACCATCTTATTGACTATTTATCAAGCTCCATAAGGAAAAGCTGATCTTTGAACAGCTGAGCTAACCCATGCATCTAACAACATCAGTTAAAGCAGCCCTGATAGAATTTGTCTCAGAACCAGCAAAAACAGTGATGCATCTCTTCAGCCTCTGCACAGCAGCTTTCATTCCCTCCCCTCTTCCCTCTCAACAAGGTTGAAGTAAACAAAAATCACAACTTCAAAAATCATCCCCAAAAGCACAGTCTCATATAGTAAGTTAACAAACAAACAGACACTCTGTTGGATTCATGCTGCTACTGAGCTAAGAAAAACCAGGTCAGACCACAAAAAGAATGCCTTAGGAATATTGTGTCATTTTCTGCACTCAGCAAAGAAACAAAAGCACTGAAATCCAGATGGGGACCGTCCTTCAGGCTGGGAAATCAGCACAACAGTATCACAAGCCTGCTGGGAATGATTCTCAAGAGCTAATGGTGCAGTTTGGAGGAACACTGACGCTGCAAATCCTTAATTCCGACCCCAGTCTGACCAGTCGCCTAAATCACCTGGGTTAGCAGCTTCCAGCGTGAGAAACACTCATGTGGAACATAACTAAGCCGCTGATTTCTAACTTCTGGGTACAGTGTCTTCAGGCAGAAAGCAAAACTGAGAACACCATTAGAAGCATACTTGGTTTTCAAGCACCCACATTAGAACGTTCCCAGATGTACTGGCAGTGCTGCAGCAAAGTCACATTAATACCCAGAAGCAAAGGTACAAGCTTTGTTTCCCCATTAAGATTCTTCAACCATAAACCAGAGCTCAGGAGGTTAACTGTGAAAAAGAAGCTAACAAATAATGACAAAACAAAATGCAAGGAACAAGACAGGCTGCCTAATCTGAGTAGAAGGTGAGAAAGCAGGAAGTTGCTCTGACTCTAGGCACATCTGTAAGGCACCAGCATCAATCTGCATCAACTTCACTGGTGGAGACTACTGAGAACATAGGAGGTGGTGTTGAGGCAAAGGGTCACTTCCTCAGCAGACAGTCTGTTAGATTTGAAAAGTTCCAGGAATTCCACCCCACAGTGATGTTCCATGGATGCTGGCTGTGTGCAATGTCCTTACACCACCAGTCTTACTGGTACGCTGCCCTGTGGCCCCCAGTATTTAACTTGAGTGCAATCCTTAACTTGTTCTCAGCAGCATCAGAGCACAAGTTCTGACAGAAGGCTTCTCAAACACTCTCCAGAAATAAAATTGATCTGAAGACGTAATTACAACTTCCCTTCCCTTTCTGGTACCTAAAAAGTGGGTTAAGAGTTAAAGTAACAGGAAGCAATGAGTACAGTGGCTTGCTGATTCAACACGTGGAATGGAGAATCACAAACACTGGAAGGAAAGCTTTAAGATATGAACTGCCCAATTCATACTGGTATTTCTGTGTCAGCATCTCAGAACCTGCAAGAGGCCTCAAGGCCATTTCCAGCTAATCAATCCAGTATTTGCACTCATTTATATGCACATCAGTCCTGTCTCCCAACAGCTACCCCGCCCTTCAGCAGAGAACCAGGGAAAGGGGCTCATTTGTGCTCTGGTGCGAGACTTCTCACCAGCGCTCAGACAGGGAACTGGTCTGTCTTGCAAGGGCAGAGCCCCCGGGCAGAGTGAGAAGGAATGGTGTGGGCTGTGCCCAGGCATTCCCACTATCCTCCTTTCCCATATATTTTGCAAATTATTCCGCCCTCCCCAAATACCCAATTCGCACTTCCTCACCAAATGCCTTTCACTTCTACCACCACTCCCACCCTCTTAAACTTCCTCCTTTCCTCCTGTGTGAGGGGCCCGACAAGGTGTAAAGTAGGTTCAGCAGCACCACCTCCCCCAAAAGCCCAGGACAAAGTGGGAAGCTTGGAGGCACTCCTGGCTTTGCAGTTGTAACAGGAGCATTCAATCAGCCCTGAGTTTAAGGCTAGAAAGTCAGGAGCTGCTTTAGGCCTGCAGAAACTGGCAGTGCCCTAAGGAAACAGCTCTGGTAAGAAGGACTTGCAGTTGTAGCACTGAATCACTAAGGTGGTTTTATCATGCAGGTGAACAAGAAAGAAAACATGGATTTGGCAGGGGCCATGCACCAATCTGTATGCTCATTATTGCTGTGAAGACAATGAGAGCACTGCAGCTATACAGCCTGTATGAATGGAACTTTAATGCCTGCATTTAAATACTAATTGAAAGAAAGTATAAGACGCTGTCTCTATTATAAAACAGCTAAGAGACAAATGCTCATCCTCAAAGAGAGATCCTGTAAGGGATTAAAACCCCTTTAACAGAAGATAATCTTTACAAGGAAGATACACTAATGGCATAGTCAGCTGTATGTGTTTAATTATGAATCGTTTCATTACTTTTTCCCTTTCATGATGACCTTCAACAGAAGCCAACTTCTACTTTGGAAGAATGGTCAAGATAAAAACTAGTATTAATAAATAGAGAATGAAGCATTGTTTTTCTTATTACCAGTCCCTATTTCTGGGATAGAGCCTGTCAAAAAGTGACCACAGGGTTAAGAGTTACTTACTCCAGGGAGGCATTCTTTTCTAGATGTTTTGCCTCACGGTGTTAGCATTTAAATAGCATTCACTGAGCTTTGAAGTTAACACCTCCCAGAGCTGCAAGGTGATGGGTAAGGGGGAGGAACAGGAGTTTGCACCCCCAGTGCTGCTATTGTCAGGCAGAACTGAGACAGTTTATATTTGCAAGCCTCAATGAGGTACATTACTGGCCAATTTACACCAGTTTGGTCAACAAATGCCAACCTTCAAAAGAGGAAGAGGAGAAACCAGAGTGCAGGACACCTCCAACTTGAAGTCGAAGGTGCCACTGGCACCTTTTGTTTCAAAAAGTAAAAGTACACTGAGGGAAAAAAAAAACAACTGAAGGAAACCCTGGCAGTGCTCAGTAAAAAGCTCTATAGCTGTAGATCTTTCACATTCCCTCACTGCTTGTGCTAAAGACTAATGTCTTGAGCCAATGTCACTTCCATGCTTTTAAGATAATTAAATCAGTCATCTGGGGAAATACTTTATGCACAGTTTTTGTTTAAAAGAACTAGATTCATTTGTCTGCAGGAGCTCGGACAGAACATTTAGACCAACAAGATAATACATGCAAAGCATGCCTTGTACAAGGCAAGGGTTTGACCTGTACAACTGCTGCTCCTTCAGGTCAATGTCATCTTTCTTTTCAATTACATAGGGAACAAGGAGGAAATTTACGGCACCGTGGTCACTGGGGTGCCTAGGAAACAAAAAGTCTCCAAAGTCACCAGCAAATAATTAAGGTCAGATGATTTTGAAGTTTTGCAAGCAGCAGCATAAAGATTCAGGTTAAAGCCAACTCAGAAATCTTATCAGTAGCCTGTGAAGTAAACCTAGCAATAAAACGGCTGTGAAATACTCTTGGCTCCTCTCTGCCAGGTAAAGGAGCTAAGTAGCTCAATTAAGAATGCTTCTGCCTGGAAGGATCTTCGGGGGCAAGAGTGGAGATTGCAGCCTGCGAGTTCCTTGTGGCCTCACAGGCATGTCAAAGTCAAGGCTGGAAAGGAATTTCCCTAGATGTGAGGGGGTTTGGGTCTGGATGCTGCTGCTGCTCAGCTTATGGATGCTTGCAGCAGCATTTGGATTTTTCTGGATCAGAACAGAGTGGTGCACAGACTGTTGACTACACTAGGAACACACCAGCATTCACACAGAACTAAATAAACCTGCATCAACTATGGGAGGTAAAAAAAACCGGATTCACTCTGAAGAAACCCATTTTCTTTATCATACTAGAGAATGAAGCCTAAAGCACTACACTTTATCACACTAGAACAAATCAAAATTACTTCATTTTTAAATGAGCTTACCCAGACAGGATTTTAAAGGAAACCCAGCTTAGAAATTAACTTCATGCCTTTAGTCATGGATCTAACTTTCTCCAACTGGCTTTACAAAGACCAGCCTTGCACTTGGCAACTGGACCAGGACAGCCACACGTTCTCTATTTTGTGACTGTAACACCCTGCTGCAAAGTCAGTAGAAAGTGATTTAACTAATTAAACATGCAGTCAAATGTTAAAGTACTGGGGGGAAAACAAAAAACCAACAACAAAAAGAGAAGAAACCTACACAGAGAGTCATATTTTCAATCATGGTTGCACAGGTAAAACCTTCACTTGTAAATTACCTTCTCAGTGCCCCTCTTCTTTTCTCGAGGCTGGTTAAGCTTAGCTTGTCTGTCCACTAGAATCTTCTGCCAGTAACGCTGTTCATGATCACCTGGAAAAAGAAATCAACAGTAGAACACATTAATAAATGTATTTAACACAAGTGGATGCAGTGTTTTCAGCTGTGAGGAAGAGGGATTTTTTTGCCAAGGTAAAATTACCTCTTAGGGAAACCTAACAACTATTTCCTCATCAGTCTGAAACTTCATAGTGAAAGAAGTCCTAGAGCATTGCAACATCTGAGCTGCACACACAGAGGTGGGCAAAGCAAAGAAGCACTGTCCAAAGAAGCTCAAAGCTGACACCAAGGTCTCTGGCTCTGTACAAGCTGGACAGGACCTCAACCAAAATCCTATGCATTTTATTAACTTCAGGACTGGATTGCCAAGTAAGTTTTCCTGAGCAAGGAGTTTCACAAGCTTAAGCAGAGCTGAGGGAATGTGCGAACACCACTCTCTACATGTAATTAGCAGAAGCAGCTCAGCTCCTGCTCGAGTTTCACCATAGCACTCAGAGGCCCTTTGATTTACTGATGTACTCAACCTCTGACCAGTTTTGAACAATCAAACAGAAAAAAAGAATTACTGTAAAAAACGGCTGAGATGATTTTGTTTCATCAAAGCCATTGTTAGAAGCAAACTCTGGGGACTTCACAGACGGTTTGGGATGGTTGGACGTGAGGGGGAAACGAGAGGAAGTTGTTTTGCAGCGAGAAGCAGTTTGCCACTGTTTCCTCTGGTTTGTGCTGCAATTATGGTGATGGGCTCTGTGAAGTGATGTAATGTTTGTTGTACAGTCTCACAGGAGATCTTTGATAACAGGGGAGTTTTCAAATCATCTTGGAAAAGATTCCCACAAAAAGTTATGGAATTAATGCTTCTGAGAACCATTTTTGCATGTATCTTAACAGCATATTTTATACATTCTATCACAACAGCATCTAACCATTACCATGGATGCTTATTCTATTGCCAGATGAAAAGCTGAGGTTGTAAAAGTTCTAAAAAGCAAAAATGCTACTGGCAAGGTTTTAGTCCCTGCGGCAGAGTGTGTTAAAGATTCTTTTCTCATCCTCATTCACTGCCTTTACTTTATGCCACCAGGAAAAGCTGAAATCCTCCTGCATTCTTCATCAGCTTTTCCATTCTCATTTCAATGAGCCAGACTGAGAGAAAAAAAATAATCTTAAGACTATGAATGGGAAGCTCCTACAATGTAGTACTTACTCCTGATCTACTACTATGCTTTTATATATGGATACAAAACCAGAGGCAAACACACACAAAGCACACAACTGCATAATGCTGTATTTCAAGTTCTGGAATGCAGAATGCTCTGGAGACAAAACTATCTCCAAATGACATTAGCAGCATTCACTGAGTCTCAAACTTTAATTAACTTTTATATTATCCTGAAGGTTAATGCTTCCATTTTAGCTCTTCCTTCTGCAAGCCTTAATTGACATTAATGGGTTTTTACAGCCCTGCATGCAGGGAACTGGCCCTGTGTGAGGATCTGTGCAGGAGGGTGGAAAACATTTAAATGCACAGATGAACAAAACTCATTTGGATTGTTTTATCTGAGTTTTGGCCTTTTTTCCTCTGTGTGTGTGTGACCATTTGTATTTTTAGTACATGTCTAGTGCTTAAAAGTTTTATGAATATAACAACAAAATTGAGAGGTTTTCCTCCCCTCACATCCATAAAAAGATCTCTCTGCACTTGGAAGACTACTCCAATCTAATACAAGATAATACAATGTAGAACAGCAAAGTAATGTCAGAGACAAAAGCAACCCACATTAGGATAAAACTCCAAAGTAAACCAGTAAAGATGTTAGTGTAAATACAATCAAAAAAAAAAGGCATTAGTCAGGCATAAGTTATTCACCTTCCTGGAAAAAAAAAGAAAGGTTAATTAGAAGGCAAGTGCTAAAAGCACTCTAAGGGCACCCATGCTGTTAGATCCTTGTCCTGCTATTTCACACACAAGAAAGTCTTCATTTAAAATTCTTTTGCACCATCAGAACGTTAAATTCATAAAGCTGCGACGTGAATTAAGCTCTACAGTCAACTGCCACTAAAAATGGCATCCATCAATCTCTAAAGAAGAGGATTAAGTTGATAAAGGCAAGGAAAATTACTGTTTTGGTCTGGACAGTGCCATAAAACTCTTGGGTGTTTGGTTTTTTTGTACCAATTTCACTGTAACAGCAAAAAGAAAAAAACAGCACAGAACAAAATAATGCTACACAAAACATACCCACGAAGCCACCATGCAATACAATCCTTTCCACAGTACTTTTCACAGGCTCTCCTGTACTACCATGGAAAAAAAAGAGAGAGAGAGAGAGAGAGAGAAGTCTTACCAGTGAGAACTTCGAATTTCCAGTTGTTTTTGATCTGTATTTCTTTGTGTGATCTCACAACGGTCTGTGCGTCCTCTGGAGTGTTAAAACGGACATGGCATTCTGTGTCTCCCTCCAGCATATCCACATAGGCAGCTTCAGCCAGCACTGCCAAAGCATTCTAGCAAGGCAGGGAACACAAAAAGAGTATCAAATGAGGAACTTTTTTGGACTCTCTGTAGATCACTGACACTGTCAAAAAGGTCATGAAGTAGAAAGGCAGCAACTGAACTTTTTCATTTGATCCTTTACAAACAGCTTTGAATTAATACTTCAACATATCTGGATTCTGATTTAAGACCCTGCAACATCTGTTTCTCTCTCCTCCTGCCTGCCAAGAACAATTTCAAGCAGTTATTTTTTTCCACATAAGAATAATTTTGCTAATGGAACATCAGTATTTCCCCATTTATTTCAATACTGCATGGACTTTTGGGTTTTTTTTAAGCAAAAATGTGTACTACAACACGGAAATATGTTGGTCCAACAGGAAAAAAAAAAGCCCTAGCTTCACTCTATGCATAAAATACGTAAAAGCAAGTTCACTCGTGGCAGATTATGTGATAAATTAGTGGTAAACCAACCCTGTTTGAGAAAGGAGCAGTAGTAAACCAACCCTTCCTATCTTTATGAAGTGACCTCTGCCTGAAAATTCTCCCTGACAGCTGAGGAGTCACACATGCTCTTTCAGATCAAGTACTTCACTTTTCATACCTGCTGTTAGGGAAATTAGCTAAGACCACACATTCCTAGTCAATTTGGTTCACAGCAGGCAAGCTCAAGTAAGATGCTTCCATTCAAGAATTACACCCCGCTTTTAACCCTCCACTACCACCAACAGCCTTAAGACAGAACAAAAATCAAGTGCCAGTACTGTTGAGATCATTTAGGAGCCAAGCAAAGCTGCTCTCCACTCTTAATTCTATTATTCCAAAGTCCTGTTTACATGGCAAACCAGAACAACTCAACTTCACTACATCTCTGAGATGTGCCTTAGTAGCAAAATACAGACCTTGTGAAGTAAAATGTTAAAACACCAAAATAATACTGAAACTACTCTGCAAAGATCTTCCCACTCTGGGAAACACAGATAAAGTCTTGAAGCTTATTGAGGAAAGATCAGCTTAGATATATTGCTTTGTGGCAGTGCTGGATGTAGCTGTGACAGTCCAGGAGTATGGTCAAAGAGAGCTTTTGCCAGCAACTATTAGAGCCTGATACAGTTTGCAGCTTCCACTGCTGACCTGAAAAAAGGGCTGGTGCATCCTCAAGATGATTGCTTCTTTCAACTACAGCTGTATTCTCCAGTTCTATGTCCCTCATAAAATCTGGCTTTATTTGCTTGGTAACATTGTAGGAAATATTTTGCCTACCCATTGATGACATGGAAGGACTACCTTAACCTTATATTGCTCCCCTCTACTTTATGATTAGTTTCCCCTAACACTAACCTCAAAATACCTGAAAGCGCTACAATAAGTTTGTTTTCAGCTCTAGCAGGAAGAGTAAGCTGACATCCTGAGCACTCTGTTAAGCTGTGACACAAACTTAACCCAGTGAGATGTACGCTGCAGTCAAAGGGGCCCTCAGACTTTACAGTGACAAGTACCACATTCTCTCAATGTCTCCAGCACTCAGACAACTGCCTACAAATACACCCAAGCTGATAAGACTGATTAGGTTGAAACTCCACCATCGGTTTGTTTTCAGCAAGGTTCTCATCTTACTTAGGTTCATGCACACACTAAACCTCACAGGCTTGCAAGCAGCCAATGATTTCAAATGGGCTCTTCTGTTATTAAAAAAGTCACCTCAGAGCTCCCATCTTGAACCATCCTCTTATTGTCCAAAGTGGTCTAAATATTTATGCCAACGTGGATGAGTTGTTCAGATATTTCCAGATATATCCATCCAAAATTGCAACTTGTGGGGAGAGAAAAAAAGCCCTGTGTCACATGTATGGAAAATACAGGATCTGGGAAATAAATCTCTTGCCTGTGGAAAACTTTTAATATTGCCACTTCAAAGGGATGCACCTTAAACCTTTAATTTCTTAAAAGAAAATATCCTACCTCACATGTGGCTTGGTTTTGTTTGCTCTTCTGGGTTTTGTTGTTTTGGCTGGTTGGGTTTGTTTTTTTAAATGAGAAAGAAGAGCAGTTGCTATGGGACAAATACAGATACCCACCTCAAAAACTGCCTCCAGTTCTGGTGTCCCCGGTGTAAGAAGGGACGCAGAGCTGCTGGAGTGAGTCCAGAGGAGGGCCAAAAATGAGCCAAGGGCTAGAGCACCTCTGCTCTGAGAACAGGCTGAGGGAGCTGGGGTTGTTCAGCCTGGAGAAAAAAGGACCCTAGGGGACCTTAAAGCTGCCTTCTCATACCCGAAGTCAAAAAGCTGTTTCTCATGCAGAGAGCATTTTCTTGTCCCCAAATTCCTGTTAAGAGTATAAACTCCAATAGACTAATAGCAATGTCTTGATCTGAATTGTGCTGGAATGACTGGCACGATGACAAACACAGAGTACTGCACCCACTTTGTCCTTGACTTCTTTTTAAACTGGAAAGAACTACTCATCCTCTAGAGCATTACTTGTCATTATTTTCACTGTAAACTTGACATTGCTTGAAGCACTCCAAAGGCTCACTTTTGCTCTGAAACATTCTCTTGAACTAATTTTGCCGTTGGAAAATCTGCAATTAACAGCTACTGCAGAAGAATCTCTACACAGCCACTGGCCAAACAACTGGAAAAAAGAAAACCCAAACCTAAAAACAGCAAGACTTGTTTCAGTGGTATTCCATATTCAAAACATTTGGGGGGCACTGTAAGAGGAAAGGCTAACAGCTACCCTGAGGTTACAAAGGCATTACCTTGATCTGCTTCCTGCCCGGCAGGGGCTCCGTGCTAATGATCTTCACAATCACTCCACTCACAAAGCGGGGCCCCATTGTGTTGGCCTTGGAGGGGTGGGCGCAGTCCTCACTGGTGGCTGGGCAGTTTGAAAACGGAGAAGGGGAAAAAAAACCCAACATAAACCACCAAACCCGAATAAATTCATTATTTTGACAAACGAAGATGCTATGAAAGCACATAAGCAACACGATGCACACAAGATATGGAGCAAGGGTCATCAAATATTTGTCCTGCAGATTAATTTGTGTTTGCTTTTTAATCTAAGATCGAGATTGTGAAGAAGGTAAAGTTAATATGAGTAAAAAAAGAGAAAGAAAAAAAGAAAACAGCCTCAAGAAAAGAGTCTTAAGAAGTTTTTTACAGCCTCAAAGGTCTTATAAGATTATTTCACATTCTATTCATTGTAATTTATAGTTGAACTCGTAATTCTAGATTGATTAAAAACAAGCAGACAAACACTGAAATGTCAGGATGTAAGAAAGTGAAGTACAGAGGATTCAGGGCAAAAAAACCAAAGGGCAAATTTATATCTAAAAAATGTAGAAATGTAACAAAGAGGTCAAAATGACAAAGCTTCTTCAACCATCAAGCTGACAAAACTCCACTGCAAGCCGTTTTCTGGAATGCCTTAGAGAAACTGCTGCAGGTATGGTTAAGCTTAAGCAAACCAGGCCCGAGTTAATTAATCAGAAAAGCTGGGTCTTGATTTACCTCTCTGAGGCTTTTATGATAACAATTACCTAAAAAGAGCTCTAAGGTTAAGAAGCTGGAATATGCTGAAATGACTTGTTTAGGCTTTACTGTCAAAATTCCTTAGTCCCAAATCTAATTAAATGAAGGAGAGCTGCTGTTAGTAATATTTGGCAAAAGAAAGCATCAGCATTTTAGAAAATAAAACCAACTGGGAGTGTTTCTGGTGGACCAGGGTCTTAAATCACTCCTGTCTGTGTACTGGAACCATGGGGAACACAAGAGAAAAGGCATCACAAGCAGGATTTCATTCATCATTTTCTGACTGAGGCTTTTGCTGCCTACCAGACTCAGTGTCCATCTCTGCCACAGATTCATTTTTGATTTGTGCCATTGTTTTCTTCAAGGCAGCCATGCTGGCTTTTTGAAGGGCCAAATATTCTTGCTTCAAATCCATCCATTCGGTCCTATAATGCAAGTAGAAGATGTCAGTTTTAAACGAGAAAATATCCTTGGGTAACAAGAAGATGAAAACTCAATTTATAGCTTCAGCTGAACTTGGTGAGCAGTACAGGCCAGTTTGGCCATCAGTGATCTCCCTACACTTAGGTTAAATTAAGCCTTGTTTATAGCTGCTTTTTAAATGTTATTGTTATTTTCTTTAGTTTTTACCATCCCAGGCCTAGCGTTCAGATTATGACGCCCAAATTTGTTTTACACACTCAGGAAGCATATAGAACAGCCTGGTAAATTATGTTTTCTACTCCACAGACCACAAGCACTAAATTCAGGGTTAATTCAGAGACAGTGAACTCTGAATTCAGTGAATTAGTTCAGTGAACCCACTCCTGTGTTACTATACCAAGAATCAGTCACTTCGGTTTTTAGGGGGAGGGGGGGAAAAAATAAATCACTGATGGAAAATCAACAACTGGTTAAACTCACCAAAAACCCACTGAGATAAGAACATTCCTTACTATTCAAATGCATTTTGGTTAAAAAATACCACCACATGGAAGCAATTTATATATTTACATACATTTAACATGGAGATGTTTCTGCAAACAGCCAGAGCTTTGCTCCACAGCAACACAATGCCTATAGTGCCACTGTGAGAACGACTCATTGTTACCCTAATCTGTGCTATCAAACAAGCTGATAGAGGATTTTTAAAGAGGAGGATATCTTGTGGTAATGGTTTTAGCTGTTAACATTGACAACTGTATACTTCAAAAAAAGCATCCAGACTCACCCAGGATCATACATTCTCAGCAGAGCAAAGACATTAAAATAACAAAAGACCCACCTAATGATTCTTAGAGATAAAAAGGCAACACCATTCCTTAGCAAGGTATGGTATAAATACAAGCTGAAGGAAGTCCTGCTAGCTAACTTGACTCGAAGGAAGAGAAGAGCATGGGGACTGAGTCAGGCAAGTATTCGCAATCTTATGCTCTTTTCAAACTTATTTTTGTTCTTCTTTGCCTACACTTAACTAAAACTTAAAACTTTCCTCTCTATTTGCTGCAGAGGTCTCCGAGTCTCGGTGGGAAAGGACCAAGCATCGTCGAGAACTCCGGGTTATTATTGTTGTTATTTTTTTGTGGACCCCTTTTACTTTAACATGGAGGTGCTTTCTGTGATCTAAACAAAGTAAGTGCTTCCATGTTTTAGTAGAGGTGAATCCTGATCGCAATACTGAAATACCTCACAGGATTTGGGGCTTTTTTTTGTTTTCGTTTTGGCTTTTCTTTTTTCTCGCTACGCTTCAGCTGGATGATTTTCACATCCACGAGAACGAAAACCGAAGGATTTTGGCTGCAAGCAGTTGAAGGCACTCTCCTCCAGCAAGAACTTAAGTGTTGCTGAACAAGACAACTTTTCAGCGGCCTGTGTGTTTGAAATATTTGAACCGATCTCTCAACTGTAAAGGAACTCCCTTCGCTTTAACATGGAGGTACCTGCTGCCTACAAAAGTAAGTGCTTCCATGTTTCAGTGGCGGTGGATCCTCAAGTTTCAGGCTGTTTCGGGCTCAAAGAAGCCTACTTGCAGTAACAGATACCCGCACAGGTTTATTGTTGCGTTATCGGCACTCTGTTTAAAAGTTTCATTGTTGTTTGAAGGATCTTTTCTTGGGTTGTATTTCTCCACTTCGGGATCCCCACAACTTAAATGTGGATGTACTTGCTTTGCACCTGAATAGTAAGTGCTTCCATGTTTTAGTGGTGGTGAATCCTATTTTTCCCTCCACTGAAAACCCTTTCCAATTCCTAGAACTGTGTTTTCAAAGCAAGCGCGGCCTCTGGGATACAGAATAAAGCACAGTTTTGCTATCACGGTATAGCACAGGATGGCAAGGACCCCCTCTACTTTAACATGGAGGTGCTTGCTGGATGCCTACAAAGTAAGTGCTTCCATGTTTTAGTTGTGGTGACTCCTAAAAGCCCAACGGTTACAGGAATATTTTCTGTTACACTTCTGGAGTAACATCATTTGGAACCAGCTCCATGTTGGGGTATTTGCACTTCACTGCAATTAAGCCGCTCGTACACGTGGCAATTTGAACCTTTACAGCTACAGGCTAATACTGTTGCTAATATGCAACTCTGTGGTATAAAATGTTGGAATTGCACTTTAGCAATGGTGATGGCCTGTCAGACATGCAAGGATCTTAAAAATCTGAAGTAAAATACTGCAAAAAGCTTGGGAATATGGGGAAAGCACTGTATATAAACCTGTTAAGCAATAAAGGCTCAATAAAGTATGTAAATCTTGGTCACTTGGGTTCATACAACTGCATAGTCCAGGAAAACATTTTATACACTTGAACTAATAAAAAGGTGCCACAAAGAAATGCCAACCCACACCCACACCCCCCCTCCCCAAACATACCTGAGGTTTCAAAAAGGCAAAAGCTGGCCAGTCAAATAAAGGCCAAAGCCTTCACTACTGCTTTTGCAATTGAATCTACAACATAATAAACAATGCAATATCGACCTGCAAAATGTACAATGATTGCATAATGTGTGAATTATGCAATTCCTGCCACTGGATAGCTGAGTCTACCCAGCCTGTATCTAATCCAGGACTGGAGGTAGTCGATAAATAAAACCTTTATTTTTTTTCCCCCCTCTGTGTGCAGTCATTATCAGAATACTCTTTTTAGATAGCCAGGTTCCACTAACCAGTAAACACTGCCCCCCGCCCCTCTCCCCCAGGTACCAGAAGCTGCTCACACAGTTGTTTCATAACCTACTTGGAGAGTACTCTGAGAGGAATGACTTCTTCACCCATTTTGTGCCTTTCTTTGTGTTTTTTCTTGTGTTTCCTTTTAGATTTTGAAAGGGATGTGTCTTTTTTATCTTTGTCCTCTTCTGCTGAAATGTCTGCATTAAAAAGTCCAAACAGCCACAACATATTTTGTTATACAGTGACAGATGTCGAAAGATACCGTTTACTTTGTTATAAAAAAAAGCTTAATGAACATTGATTTTCTGATTCAAATCTGTAGGTGAATCCTTTCCCAGAAACAGGAGCCTACTCCCTATTTCTAGTCCACTTAACTACCTGAGTGGAGCCTCTAATCATGGGTTCTTGTCAGCCCACATGTGATTTCAAAGCGACTTTTAATCCCATCTGTTGCTTTTCTTTTTTCCTTATCTCCTGTAAGAAACCAGGATCATATTATTCTTTTGTATTTTAATCTTATCTAGATTGTTGTACTGTCACCATTTGCCAAGGCTGACTCTCTAATCCATACTTCAGTAGAACTTCACTGATGTTAAATTTGGTGAACTTTTCACTTCTGATGAAATTTACCTGCTTCAGTGTTGAGAAGTTCTAACCTCTTCTCCATGCATTTTATCTCCTTGGAATGACTCAGCACAAGGTTTAAATTTAACTGCAGGGAACATCACTTATTCCTCATCTGACCTTGTTATGCCCTCCACCAGATCAACCATTTTTCACCTCCTGTCTCAACCAGGAAAAACCCTTTACCAGTTTTCAGCCTTTCAAAGACAGAAAGTCTGTCTGGGTATTTCACCAGCATTCCCAAGGTTCAGTTATGCAGTGCAAGTAACAGACTCTAGCCACAGCAAGTCACTTCACTAATGCACTTCTATTTCACAGATGATACTTTTCTTGTTGCCTTCCCTCAGTGTTCTTTGCAAACCCTCTTTCCTCACTTGCTCCTCACCCTCTAGCATACTAAAATTCTACTTTCTTCATTTGTAGGCCCCTACAAACACAATTTCAGCTGCAAAGAATGCAATTTCTGTAACTCAAGATTTTCTCCTTGCCTGGACTTGAAAGGCTTAGTTATGAGGGACAATCTGTAAGATCTGCCATTTGATTTCATTTGTGTATGCTAAGAAGACATGGAATAAATGTTACCATTGGATTCCTTTGGAGCTTCTGTGGTTTCCTCTTTTACAGGAGGAACTTCATCCTTGTGAACAGTTTTCTTGACTTTGGGAGCTGATGTCTCACCGTCTCCAGAGCTGGTTCTTTTTCTCTTCCCTGGCCTGCTTTCCCAAGGTGCCTCTGAGCTCTCTGTTCTGTCCCATTTTCTTTTCTCTTTCCTTGAGTGCTGCCTGTGAATCTCAATCCCCTCCATTTCTGAACACTCCGAGGAAGTCCTGTGTCTTTTGGATTTGGGTACTTGCTCTGTTGTAGTGTTTGTGTTTGACTCCTTTGTCTCTGCAGCTGCTTGTACATGATGGCTCTCTTTCTTCACTTTGGATTTCTTTTTCTTCTTCTTTTTCTTCTCTTCTGTATTAAAAACACAACATTTAAAACACTGATTAAAACCTAGATTAAATTACCTGAGCTAAATCAACAATCACAATACCACGTGTCATGATAGCCTGTGATGTGCAATGGAACACCCATCTCTAACTACAGGAGAGATGCAATACATTGGCACAAAGCTCTTCCCAGGCAGTTTAAGCAGAAGAGAAATAAGATGAGACTCAGTCTCACAAAGTGAGAAGGATCTCTGGGTCACAAGTGACTGGAGTACTTACTCTCACTTGAAAAGCTAGACTTCTTTGCTTCTCCCTTAGCAGATGCACATTTTAGGTCATCCTTTACTTGGCTTTGAGAAGAGGCATTTTCCTCTTTCCAGGCCAAGCAACAAAGGCATGAAAAAGGAAAAGAGAAAAGAAAATTATGGAGAATAAAAAGGAGATACTCAACCCAATAAATGTATCACAACATTTACATAATGAACAACTATTTGCCTTCTAAATTAAATAATATTACCATAGCTAAATAAATAATAACTAATTTTCAGCACTGTCTACTTCTCCCCAAGTTATCTGAGGCAGGATGCAACAGAAAGTCACTTCAGTGGGTTTAAAGCATGGCTTAAAAACAGGCATGGCTTTCATCTGATTTATTTTTGGTCCCAGCAGTTACTGGTGTAATAAAGGATTAGTAATAACAATGAGGAACAGGATTCATCATCATGCTCATGAAAAAGATGGGAAGATGTCTGAAGTCTGGGAAATTGTAATATAAATCAGAACTGAGGAAAAATGTTTCGGTGGCCACAGCTGCATCATCATTCTGTGATGCTGCTGGGTAAGGTGTAGTAGGTTGTATTTACTGCAAACACCTTCAGCTGCCAGGTCAGGATTCTTTTCTCAGGTTTTTATGAGTAATTATCCATCATGGAAGGGCAACTACATCATGAAAAACTTGTTCCACTAAGGACTGCTCTGCTCAAAAGCAAGAGTTCCAAAGAGGAAGGTAGGCAAAGCCCCACTGTCTTCATAGCTCTCTCAAAAGAAGTTTCAGCAGACAGAAGAATATCACAAGGTTTGCTCTGAAATATGTCAGATGATCCCAAACTGAGCAGAACTAAGGTTTTAAGTAGAATGTTGCTTTTATGTCTGGATCTTTCCCTTCAATACTAAACTTTTTTAAAGCAATCTGTGTCAAATGGGTCCTTTGCTAATTGTAAAATGCTTAGATGCAAACAGCAATATGCATTTTATCTTTACAGTGAACTTAGACTGCAGTATCACACCAGTTCAAAAGCCTTTCTTCAGAAGCAGAGGCACAAACCAGTTTGTTTCTTGATCACAGCAACTTAACACTTACCTACCACAGTGCTGTTACTTGCATTCAGGCTAGGAACAGGCTTATTCTTCACTGTTTTGGGGAAAATCCCAGGTTTCCGTGGTGCTTCTTCTGGTGGGTTATTCAGAAACTACAAAAATAGACAACTATTAAAATCCACAAACCATTCCTGAGCATTCTATTTCAACAAATCATCAGCCAGTGAAAAACAGCAGTTCTGATAGCCCCTCATGACTCCAGAGGGGTAAACATTTTTCTCTCAGTGGGTTGGGGCCTTTTTCCCCATGGGTTTGCTTTTTCAGTGCAGAGCTTGCTTGATTTCATGTTATTAGTGTGATGTCTTTGTGTCTGTTACCATTGTGATACAGAAACAGAAGTGCTTTTCAACTTTCAAATCACATTTGAAATCCTAGGCTACATTAAGAGAGTGGCCAGCAGGGCAAGAGAGGGGATTCTGCCTTTTGCTCTGCTGAGACACCACCTCAAAAACTGCCTCCCCAGCATAAGAAAGACACAGAGCAGCTGGAGTGAGTCCAGAGGAAATCCAAAGATGACCCAAAAGCTGGAGCACCTCTGGACAGGCTGAGGGAACTGGGGATAAGCCTAGGGAGGACTCTGGAGGGACCTTAGAGCTGCCTTCCAATACCTGAAGCAATCCTTCAGGAAGGCTGCAGAGGGACTTTTCACGAGGGTGTCTAGAGACAGGACAAGGAAGAATGGTTTGCAGCTGAGGTACAGTGGGTTTAGACTGGATCTAAGGAAGATCAGTAGGAGGGTGGTAAGAGACTGGAACAGACTGCTCAGGAAGGCTGTGGATGACTCTTTCCTGCAGGTATTCCAGGCTAGGCTGGCTGAGGCCTTGAGCAGCAGTCTAGTTGAGAGGTGTCTCGGCCCAAGGCAGGGAGGTTGGAGTAGATGTTCCCTCCCAACCTGAGCTATTCTATGAATCTCTGATTCTACTCTATGATTTAAATACAGAATATTAGGTATGACCACACTCATCTGATGGAATTTCACAGCCATTGCTCTGTGATACAGAGATCTCAATTTCCCTAAAGGATGCCAAAAGTGGCCAACTAAATTATTCCCTAAAAACACCCTTGGAAGTTTCTGCCAAGTCTCCAGGTTAACGCTAAAATTACACTTTAACTGTGGAAATGACTGGAGCTCTGGGGGCAGGAGACAGGAACACAAAGCCTGCTGAGCTAAGTGCTTGAATTTAGGCTATGTTAGGAATTATTTTGTCAGTAGGTGAGTTAGTGAAGATTGCAGCATCCCTATCACACAGGGACAAGCAGGAAGGAGGTTTAACAGACCAGAGGCACCACTACTCACCTCAATAGCTTTCTCTGCTTGCTCTTTAGTTTCAAACTCAACAAAAGCAAAGCCCTTTGGATCACCAGTGCTTTTATACCGGGGGATGCTGACGTAAACCACGTTACCACACTTCCCAAACACTCGCTCAATCCAGCTGTGATTGACATTTTTGGGCAGCAGCTCCTTAAAAAAAGAGAAAGAAAGAAAGAAAGAACATGTCATTTTCTCACTGCTGCATTGCCATGGTATCAAGATGGTTTACTACAAGCAACAGCAGCCAGCCACCCGCTCAGCCCCTCCCTGTCTCAACAAAAATATTGATGCACAAGTGCATTTCTGATTCCAGAAATGCACTTACTGCACTAAGCATGCACAAAGAACATCTACCTGCTAATTCTGGTAAAACTAGGTGGCTGCTTGATGTTGGCTTTGTTGCTCTTAATGCAGTAAATAATCCCATGCAATTAGATCATCACTGACAATGCTCAGCGGGGTTTGAATTCTTAAAAGAATTAATTAGCAGCAAGAAAGTTAAAGGGAGTTTCCAGAGTCAGCAATAAAAGGTCCCTGCCTAACACCAGGCACATCTCAAGCCAAGCTTACCACATAGACTGTTCGACTATCCACATCCTTTGGTTGCTCACCCAGCGGCTGGCGTCTTCGGATTCTAGTCCCTTCTAAATCCAGCTACAAGTAACAAGAAATGAACATTTCCCACAAGATTATTGCCACTTTCAGTGCCAATAGTATCATTCAAGGTTGGAAGGGACCACAAGGATCATCTAGTTCCAACCCCCCTGCCATGGGCAGGGACACCCCACACTACATCAGCCTGGCCAGAGCCTCATCCAGCCTGGTCTTAAACACCCCGAGGGACAGGGCCTCAACCACCTCCCTGGACAACACATTCCAGGGTTTCACCACTCTCATGGTGAAGAACCTCCTCCTCACATCTAGCCTGAATCTCCCCACCTCCAGCTTCATTCCATTCCCCCTAGTTCTATCACTACCTGAGATCCTGAGAAGTCCTTCCCCAGCCTTCCTGTAGCCCCCTTCAGATACTGGAAGGCCACAATTAGGTCACCTTGGAGCCTTCTCTTCTCCAGACTGAACAGCCCCAACTCCTTCAGTCTGTCCTCACAGGAGAGGTGCTCCAGCCCTCTGATCATCCTTGTGGCCCTTCTCTGGACACCTTCCAGCACCTCCACATCCCTCTTGTAATAGGGACTCCAGAACTGGAGGCAGTACTCCAGGTGGGGTCTCACCAGGGCCAATATCATTATTATCCAGCATTAGCAAACACAGGAGGGAAAGACTACAGACCTCTACCACAGATGAGCTTTTAACTGCTCGAGCTATCAATTTTCCATCAGTAGTCAATTTCTTCATCTTGTTGAAAGAAACAAGTAGGGATATATCGACATCTAGGGATAAAAAGAGAGGGGGAAATGATGAAATCAGGGTAATCTAGAAGGCATGAGTTATGTGTTCTAACCTGGCAGTAAGGCTCTGCTATTATTTTTGCAAAGTACGTCATCATGCTGCCAAGGATTTACAGAAAGCTTTCACCGTCAAAATTGAAGTTTCAAGTAAACCTATATTTCATTTTCTTTTGTGGCAACCTTTCTCAAAAGGAATTTTGTTCTTTCACCTCCCCACTGATAAGTATTGTCTTTGAAAAGAAAGGAAGAACCTCCCCCCCCCCCCCTTTTCTAAAGGACTTTTACAATACAAAACCAATTTGCATTGAAAACATGCCTCTCCTTCAAGCACTCAATTAAGTGTTTAAGGCAGCCTTCCCAACACAAAAGAGCCCCAGCTCCCACTCCAGTTGCAGTGAGTCATGCTGCCAAAAACCTTGACACAAAATGATGTTGCATTGGTCTTAAGTAAGTTAAAGGCATCCAAGCTCTGGCAGCTGTGGAAAACGCAGGGTAAATTTTACTTCTCTGAAGGCCTTTTTGCTTTAAAGCCCATTTGAAGTTCAATGTAATTGAAGACTACTCCAAGCAGTAGGCAGGCTCCCCTTTCACACAATGCAGCTGGACACATGCACTGGTGGCAAAAATGCATTCTAGTCACTGGAGCTAATGTGTAAATCACTTTCTTCTACAAATGAGTCAATAGTTTCAGAACTAAGCTCGACTTCCTACTCTGGGGTCAAATAAATCACATCAGAAATTGTCTATAGGAAAGAGGCCCAGAGTAGCAAACAATTTCTCACATAGCAAATCTGTGAAGAAAACACAAAAAGCTATCGATATCTACCCACAAATCCAACTGTCATTTTAATTTCTGCATCTAGCTACCCTACAGGCCAAGTACTGTACCTCCCCTGCTGACTCTTTGTTTCTTTGCTTATTCTTTAAATTACACAGTTAAAAAAGAAAACCAGGTCTCCCAGACAGTCCTTTCGGCCCTGGCAGATGCCTCTAATGTGCAACTGTTAGCAAAGGCAAAGAGAACACTAAACACAGTTTCTAACAACTAGTACCGAGCTCTGCCTCCTCAGCTGCCAACCCTAATGCTGGTTTCTAGCATGAAAGTAGCATCTTCCCCAGGAGCACCCCAGCACCCCAAAGTGACTTGTAACTGTTACCAGCAGCATGGTGTAGGAGGAAGGCAAACACGTTGAAACACAGTGACCATAAACTCACATCCATCTCTGGACTTCTCGATTTGCTCCCGGAGGAATTTGTCTTTGTGCAGATTGACATCACCAAACCAGAAGTCCACTTGTTTTGCTATATCAGCAAGCACCTGCTTCACCCTTGACCTCTTCTTCTTCTCTCTCTCCTTTTTCTGCTCAGTGCTTTCTTCTTCCATGGCTTTGTCTCTTGCAGTTTCAGTCTCCATTCCTGCCAGCCTGTCAACTGAAAGTCAAATATAACCTTTGAGAAGAATCAAAATAGTTTTATGTCGAGGAGTAAGCATTCTCATTCTATTTAGCTACTCCCCACAGCCCCTGTGAGACTATGTGCTAGTCATTATTTGTAGTGTAGAAAAACACAAAGCATAGAGAAAAGGAGGAAAACTAGGGCACAGAAAAACTGTGTGGTGAAGATTAGGCTGGAACTCGTGTCTCGTGGCACCTACTTCTGCCCTTTAGCCCCAGAGATTCACTGGAGGAAAGCTGGCACCAAACTGCAGGCTTCCCAGTTACAATTTGTACTATGAATTCAGAAAGCCTTGTGGACAGCCTGCCCTCCCTGTTAGAATTCTAGCAGCAGCTTCTGGATTTCAGCAGCAGCCATGGGATTCGCAGTTCCAGTTGCTTTTGTGCATTACCAGACAAGCAGTGCTGTTTAAAATCCATACAAATGAATTCTGTACAGCAGAATATGGTCACAGAATGTGTTTTAATAAGGACACTTCTCTGTTACCAGAAGAGCAAGCTACTTGCTAAAGAGCCCACAAAAAAAATACATCTAAAAAGCAATTTCCCTCACATTTTCTTGGACTTGGAAAAAGATGAGAAATCATTTGTTCTCCACTCCCTGTATGTCCCAGTGTGAACCATTAGAAAGAACATACAGACACCCCGGAGCACCACACACTTCAGAAGCTGCCCTCTTCTGCAAAAAGTAAAGCAGGGGAGAAAAAAAAGTCTGGATTATATAGAGGCCTTCAGAAAAGGCTGGGAAGAGGACCATGCTCAGAGGGTAAGTGTCATAAATCCAGCGGCTGGATTTATGTTGTCAGACACAGAAGCTGAAGAGCTCACTGCAAAGGTCACTCTGATTGAGAAGCATCTATAATCCTGATGAATAAATAACATGTAAAGATATACTCAGACACCCATTTGGTATTCACAGAGCTGGCAACAGTAAAGCTTCTTACTGAAAAATTGTCTGTGTGATGTCAAAAATGCAAACTACTCACTCCATCAACTGTCGAGGCCCTACCAAGGAGCAGTGATTCCAAAACCCTCCAGGCCTGCTTCTGAAACCGTTCTAACACATCCTTACTTGCTAGTCCCTGTGGCAGTCACCGTGCTATGCCTAACCAGATGTTTTTCGTTTCTTCAGTTAGGGCTCTTTTACCAACTGTCACTGATTTTCACGGCAAACCAAGTTCTGAGAACCTCCGAATCAGGCCCCTACACATCAGGGATGAACTAGACAGAGGGTAGTGACTTGAACGTGCAGATTCACCTTGAAAAATAGCAAACCTTTTCAATGCATCAATCACTTCAGTCAGTCCTTGAAAACTGCCCATCAGCGCAGCACTTCACATCAGCAAAACAAAGCCAAGCTGCCAGAAGCAGACAGCTGTTTGAAAATGAAATTAACACAAAAATTAAAGTAATTAATGTAGCAATCACCATATGAAAGGCTTCTCAGCCCTCTGCCAAGGCTACCCAGAAGGAAACGTGAGTACAGCCATCAGAGAGGAAGCCCGATTCTACAGCAGGATGACAAAAATGGAAATGCTCTTCAAATTATTGTGCAAATCAGGCTTCCTTAGCTGGATATCCGTTTCTCTACCTGCTGTGAGCTGACCACTCAAGATAGCAAAAGGTCAACAACCACCTTGGAAAGATAAGCCAGGTGAAACTCCCAACCGAAGTTCAAGCTCTGTTCAATCCCTCCAGCAAGACATTTGTATTAATAATCAGCTGAAGGACACTGTACATAGCTGAGGGCTATAGCAAGTTGCACCATTAAAAGGAAAGCATCATTTTTTGGACACTTTCAGTGGTAGAACAGTATTAAAGGACTCTTACTGCCTGCCTCACAGTCCTATTCTGATAAACAATTGAAATCAGAAGTAAAAGCAGGGTCAAAACTTCACTCTGTTAAAGCAAAACAGCTGCCATCCCTCAGCTTCCCTCAAATGAGCCTAATCTAGTAGGAGGTGTCCCTGCTCACTTCAGGGGAGTTGGACAAGATGACCTTAGAGGGACCCTTCCAACCCAATGCAATCTGTGAAATAAAATCATGTGTGAGCAATACCGGGAAGGGGAGACACAGTTAAACACAAGGAAGTAGCTTTAAGAAAGCAAAGATAATGTGAATGAAAAAAACCAAACCAAAACACACACACACCCCCCCCAAGCACCAGGGCATTTGAAACAGCAAAATGTGGTAAGAGGAGCTGGAAGGAGGAGAAAAAATAATTCTACTTTTTTATACCATGAAGATTTTTCCACTGCCTCTTCTGGATATTTACTCCAAGATAAATGCAAGTATTCAGCAAACCTACAAATACTCTCAGAGAGGCATTCTACACTCCACCTTAGATATTCTTCCCCTAATCTATGCACAGACAGAACAGCAGTTCTTATCCTGCCCTGCAACTTCCCCCCTGTGGAAAGCAAGCTAAGGAAGGATAGCATAAATTCTTAACCCAAAACCAGAACCTCCTGCTTTTTTCTCCCCTATTTAAACAATGAAACCAACACAGCATTTTAAATCCACATTTAAGGCAACCAAAGATGTCCTGAAAGCACCGTGCTCACAACACCAAGAAAACTTTGTTTCCTTGACAGTGATGAGCTAAGGACTGCTTCCAGACTTAGGCTGATCCCACTGTGCCAGTCCTGCTGTGGTTACTTTTGCCTCTGTCTTCACAAGAGGCAAAAGCTGGGGTTTGAATAAAACACAGGCCTGCAGCACAAGTCCATGAGATGGATTCAGTCATACCACTGATACCAAAAGGGCAGCTCAGCTCTCCTGTCTTGCCACACAAGGAAGGGACCTTAAAGATCATTCAATTCCAACCCCACCCCCTCCCCTCCAGCATCTCCATGTCCCTCTTATGCTGGGGACACCAGAGCTGGATGCAGTGCTGCGGGATGCTGTGCTGCTGCTCTCACTGTTTTGGATGCAGCCCAGTACACAGCTGCCTTCTGGGCTGCCAGTGACCATTGCTGGCTCATGACTAGTTTTTTCCATCATCTGACACCCCCAAGGCCTTCTCCTAAGGGCTGCTCTCAAGACATTCCTTGTTCAGCTTGGGACTGGTCTGACCTAAGCGCAGGGCCTTGCACTTGGCCGTGCTGAACTCCATGAGGTTGGCTTGGGCCCACCTCTCAAGCCTGTCCAAGTCCCTCTTGACAGCATCCCTTCCCTCTAGCATATCAACTGGACCACACAGCTTGGTGCCATCAGCAAACTTGGTGAGGGTGTCTCAGTCCCACTGTCCCTATCACTGACAAAGGCAGTGGTCCCAGTACCAAGCCTTGCCAGAGGCCACTTGTCAGTGGTCTCCATTCGGACACTGAGCCATTGACAACAACTCTGAGCGTGGTCCTCAGCCAATTCCTTATCCAGCCAGTGGCCCACCCATCAAGTCCCAATCTGGTGACCAGGACACCATGCAAGACAGTGTCAAAAGTTTCACACAAATTCCTGTAGATGACATCAGTTGCTCTTCTCTTATCCAGTGATGCTGTAACCCCATCACAGAAAGCCACCAAGTTCCCAGGCCATGATTTGCCCTTGGAGAAGCCACGTGGTTAATACCAACCCCCTCTCCTTTATTTCCTATAGGCCTTAGCAAAGCCTTCAGCAGCATCCACTCCTGCCTGGTAAGCCAGTTCAACTCTGTGACCTGAGAAGATGGTGTTTTCTTGTTCTTCCCTGCTGCATTAGTGAATTAAAGTAATTAAGGGGCTGAATAAGCAGCAGAACTAATGATGGGAAGCAGCAGGACTAAGGACTTGGGAGCAGGATCAAGGTGTGCACAAAAGCAGGACCTATGAGCCCTGTTAGGAGCAGCACACAGACTGGCCCAGAAACACTACATGGCTGTAGGAGAATCTCATCTTTTTCAATGTGGTATAGATTTTGCTAGCCCCAACTTTGCTGGTGTAGGACCTGGCTAACTCCGGGTTCCCCACACGTCTGAGCACCATGTATCTGACACCTCACAGGTACTGACCACCGCAGGCCTGAGCACTGCTGCTGCCATTGCTCAGGGACCTTGCATCGATTCCAAAGCAGCAGTGCAACACTATGTGTCAGGTCTGGACCCTGCGAGCACACACCCCAGCCAGCACGGCCGCCTGCGCTGCACCTGAGGGCAGAGCCACCACCGCGCCCTGTGGGGAGGCTGAGGCACAGGGGCGGGTGGACACCCTCAGGAAGGCGCCGCACTCGTCGGGAGAAGCACCGTGAGGGAAAGGCGCCCAGAAGCCCAGCACGGTGGGGACAGAGGGTCACCGTAAGCAAGGCTAGGACACGGTTAAGCGGCTGCACGGGAAGGCGACAAACATGGATGACCACTGCCCGGAGCAGCCGGTGCCCACCCTCCGCCTGGGGGGGCCGGGCACGCGCACCCCTCAGCGCCACCGGCGCCGCAGGGCGCATGCGCACGGCACTAACGGCAGCCGACAGAGCACGGAGGGGGCAGCAGCGCCCCCTGCCTGTGTCGTTGTCACTGCCGCCGCCGCCACCACAACCGCCGTCGCCTCAACCGACTGTGCCCCCGCGCCTCTCGCCGCTCACCTTCACGTCGCGCCCGCCGGAGGGGAAAGGAAGGGCAACTTGGCTAGGCGACGTCAACAGGGGGACACCAGACTACGCCGTCCGCAGCCGGCCCTGTCCCCTTTTCCGCGGCCCCGCCGCCGTTGTCGTTGTTTGTCGTCGTCAGTCCCGGCGCGACGCGCGACCCCCGCAGGGAGAAAAGCCCCGCGGCGCCGCACGCGCCTGCGCAGCGCAGCCCCGAGCCGCGCGCGCCTGGCCGCTGGGCCACGTGACTTCCTGCGGGCTGCGGCGCGCTCTGACGTCAGGCGGGCGGCGACGGCGGCGGGAAAGTTTGGACAGCAGGAGGGGAACGCGGAGCCGCCGTCAGCCCCCTGCGCGCCCCCCGGCACACGGTGGGTAGGGCCGCGGAGTCCGCTGGGCCCCTTCAGCCGGAGGAACAGCACCTCCGGGGATGGGGGTGTGGCTGACAGTGGGTGACTGGTGCTGGGGAGCGTCAGGACCCGCCCGCTGTAGCAGCCCCCGGGGCGGCGGCCGTGGCTCAAGCGCCGCGGTGCTGAAGGACCTGTGTGGCGAAGAAACCTTTAATAGATTCGTGGGAGCGTGTGCCGGCAGCGCTCCTATGCATCCCTGCTCCCACGGCACTCCTTGCTGAGTTAGAGCGGATGCTCGCACTGATAGCGCCGCGTTCAGTAGCTAAAGGAGCAGTTCTGCGTTCTTTAGGGGTGTCCATTTCCGAGGTTTTGCACATTACTGAACACCCGGGCACTGCCGAGAAGGTGGCAGCTGTAAGAAAGTGGGAGTCTCTCTCCCTTCTTAATATAAACTCACCTACGCTTAGCCTGTGTCAGCTACTGCAGCAGTTGGTCTGTCACCTAGGGAGCCCTCCCCAGCCAAGAAGGAGGGTCAGGAAAAGGAGAGGAGACCTGTGGGCTGAAATAAAAATGGACTTGGTGAAGCAGAAAAACTAATACCAATGCAAATGTAAAGCTCAGCCTCATCCTCGGCAAACTTCCCCCTTTTATAGTGCAATGTGCATGGTCTGGGAAGCACCTGTCAGCTGCCCAGCTGCTCTGGCTGACTTCAAACTGCTAACAGCCCATGGCTGGCCTGGGATTCTGTCTCAGCACAGCAAGAACAAAACTCTTTCCTCACTTAACCACAGCATAAGAGGAGCTGACAGTGTTACCTCCTGTCTTGTGATCAATTTCATTGCACTGCTGTTGCTTTTATAATTATTTGCTCCTGGTTTCATCATCAAAAGCTATTTTAAAAGTTACTGTGATCTAATTTTAAATATGTAAAGAGGCTTCACTTCATGGGTAGCTGGTTTTGAGAGTCAGTTATCTTTAACATGAATTAAACATGCATGGGCAAGTCTGGACTCAGTAAGCTTGCAACAAAATTATTCTGTTAGTAGCTCAGGAGCTTCAGTGAATTTTTTTTCCCCCCCTTTTTGCTTCAAATAAACATGTCTAGGATACTTTGTGAATTCTGAGTTTGCAGAGCTGCCAGCCAGTTCTTTAAATTAATTCCTGTGCAAGTTAGCAAATATGTTGACATCTATTAAAACAAACAAAAACCCAAACCAAACGTTTTTAACCATTTTTTGTTAGATTACTTTCAAGGTTTCTCTTTAAAGTGCCTCCCCACCAGCTCTACCCTACTGCCTTGACACTGTCTTCACTGTCTTGCATGTAACTCTCTTTTGGAGGGCAGGGGGTGGGGAAAGGAAAAAGGGAAGTGCCATCTCTTTTCTTGTCAGTATATTTCCTTCACAGCTCTGGTGGGTTTTAAACATCTCCCTGTCTCTCAGGCTGTCTGAAGATGTGAACATTTGTTAACTAAGCTGCTGGTCAACTGTTTGCCCAAGCAATGGAGTCTCAAGAATTTACTGTAAGTGATATTTAATGCTGTGTGAAAGTAGAAATAAACTAAAAGATATTATAGCTGCTTATTATTTCTTTATTTTCTTTCTTCTTCTCCTGGTTGTTGTTATGATTACAATTTTTTTTTCCCACATTTAAAACAGGTTTTATACACTCACCAAAAAATGAAAAAGTCCAAAACGTGGCAAGATGGAGTTCTGAGGATTAGAGCTGGCAGGAATAAGGTGAACTACTTGGATTTAATTTAGCCTCTGGATTTAATTTAACCTCTGGATTTAGTATCTCCTGCTGTCAGTGGCAGTCTAGTTGATCTGTAAGACAAAAATCAATTAACACTCAATTTTTCTTTCCAGGCTGTCTTGTTTGATGATAAAGGACAATGCTTGGAGAGTATTTTTATCAGCTCTCAGGTATATTTTGTGGGAAGTTTATTTTCTTATGTTTGATTGTAGTTTTGTGTTTCAGGAAGCATTTCAAACTTTTTTGTTTTTTTTTTTCCCTTCTTGGGGGTATGAAAGTAGAAAAACTAAAGTAGTTTTTTCTTATTGTGGATATGAGGAGCTGCTGCAATGTGAAAAATGGAAAGCAAAAAGTACCTTTCATTTATTGACATGCCCAGAACTAATGTAGAAGCTTTATGGAATTGTATTCCTTTTAGGTGAAAGCAGAGTAATTAGAGTGATGTATTAAATAAGCACAAACATGAGTGATGTGTTAAATAAGCACAAACATGAGTGATGTGTTAAATAAGCACAAACATGAGTGATGTGTTAAATAAGCACAAATATGAGTGATGTGTTAAATAAGCACAAATATGAGTGATGTGTTAAATAAGCACAAACATGAGTGATGTATTAAATAAGCACAAATATGAGTGATGCGTTAAGCACAACTTGAAGCTAAGTGCTAGTCCTTTCTAGCCTATCTGAAGTATTTATTTGGCAGCTGTGATATACTGAGTCTAAATGTCAGATGTTTTGACACTGAAGTACTTTAGAAGACTTCTTGTTTCTTTTGCAGCACCACTGTGTTCACACTGCTGCTCTCTCTTTTCTAGCTGAATGCTGGAGATAGCTTGGAAAGTGAACGGTATTTGATCACAGTTGAAGCACTAAAAATGAATGAAAAACCTCTTGAAGATCAGCCAAGGAGAGCTGAAATTCCAGCAGTGGACAGAAATGGTGTGAAACCTGCTGTCCTGCCTCCAAGACATCTCCCTGTCGGCTTGAAAAGGAAGTTTACAGTATGTCTTTGTTTCAAAAGCTCTGCCTGATGTTAACACGCACTTTAAAGCACAAGAGGCACACCTTTTAATGATTGCTAATTAGATAATGTCTTCTTGGGTTTTTTGTTGGATTTTTTGGGAACCATAAGCTAAAATATGTTACTGGTAGCTGTTTTTCCTGGAGTTTACTAAATCTGGTTGGTTTGGCAAAATTGCTATTGCTATGTCTGCAATGCAAATCATAGAATTGTTAGGGTTGGAAGGGACATCAAGGGTCATCTAGTTCCAACCCCCCTGCCATGGGCAGGGACACCCCACACTACAGCAGGTTGCCCAGAGCCACATCCAGCCTGGCCTTAAAAACCTTCAGGGATGAGGCTTCCACCACCTCCCTGGGCAACCTGTGCCAGGGTCTCACCATCCTCACAGTGAAGAACTTCTCCCTAACATCCAGTCTGAATCTACCCACGGGCTTCAAAGTGTTTCTGTAGTCTGTAGAATGGTCAGGTGCTGCTTGATCAGAATATGGTTTATGGAGTGTGTCCTGTTTCCACTATTTGGTTACCCAATGTGAAGTTGCTTAATTACCAAATTCTCTCCTAGGGCTTCCAAGTGCCACGGCAAGTTGAAAAGAAGATGTCCCCAATGGAAGATGGAGAAAGCCCAGCAACATTTCCTTTACCAAAGCAGTGTCAGGGTACTTTGCCATCCACTTTCTACATTTCCTCTCCATTATTCTCTACAATTTGCAAGAAGGATGAAGATGCAACTCTTCCTGCAAGCTTCCATGAAGATGTGTGCATGGCTAATGGCAGGGAACACAGGTCTCTCCCCTCACTGCTTTCAGCTCCATTTCTTGATAGATGTGTGGAGGTGGAGAAGCAAAACCCTGGTCAGTCCATTGTGAAGCCAGAATTTCCTCCAGTTGCTGGGCACACCCAAACTAGCGGTCAGACAGCTGATCACAGGGCAGTGTCACACAAGATCAGAAGCACAGCACAGATAATAGCTCTTTTGAAGTCTAAACCAGCACAAAGATGCAGAGAGCAACCAACATCTCAAGTCTCAGAGTGTCTTCCTAGGCTGCAGGCATCAGAAGAGGCAGACATTTTGTATGATCACAAAAGCACAACCCCACCTGCTTTTACAGGTGACCCTGCCAAAAGGCTCCCTCAAAAGAGTCAGCCCTTGCCTTTTACAAAGGGAACTGCAAATGGTAAAAAGGAATGGAATGCTGAAATGCTTTCAAACTCAGCTGAACAACCTTGGGATAAAGAATTTACAGGACAGAGACATGAGCAAAAGGCAAAGAATTTCAGTCAAGAATTACAAGATCCCTGCAGTGCCAGTAGTTTCTTCCCACCTGAATCCACCATGACTGTCACAACGAGTGACAGTCAGTTTGTCCCATCCTCAGGGGATGTTTCATGGTCATCAAGTCCAACCACCTTTGAAGCAGATCTCTCCAGGTACAGGGAGCATTCAGTGACTGGTGGTCTTCAGGAGGATTCATCTGTGAAGCTGCAAAGTGGGCTTCAGTCAGGCCAAAATTCAGCAGCAGTGCCTGACGACCTGGAGCTCTCTGTGGACAGAACAGTGACTGGAATGGGAGTTGTAAAGGAGGAATTCAGTGCACATGACAAAGACTGTGGTGCAGGTGAAGAACTGATGGAGGTTAGCTTTAATCTAGTGGAGTCTTTTGATTTTAATGACTCAGACAATCAAGACTCCTGTGAAAGAGAAGTGGCTAAGCTCTCTGAAGGAGACAGACTTTCACAACACCCAGATTGCCTAAAGGGAGAAGATGTGGTACAAAATCCTGTGTTGGGACTTCATTCTTGCTCTCAAGTAGTGACACACAGTGAAAATGAAGCCAAATGTTCAACACTTGGTGGAGAGAATGATGGAAATTACTGCACAGCAGATAAACCATCTCAGCTTTGTGACAGCAACATCAGAGAAGGAGGGAGAACTGCAGAAGATTCTGCAAACCAGACCAGAACTGAAGGGGAGCTTCTGGGTGATGGACACAACGTAAAAGAGAGGGATGCAAGTCAGTTAAGGATTGAAGCAACAAACAGTAAGAGGGATTTTGATGGCTGTGCAGCCCACACCACTAATGGCATGTCATGGGTAAAAAGCAAGCACTCAGAGCCTTTGCCTGGTGACACAAATGTTAATGAATCTCACCCTAAAGCCTGCATGCTTGAGACAAGGGAAAGTATTTCATGTGTTCCTACCAGCAGAGTAATTTCTGCAATGGCCAGAATGACCAAAGAAGATGTTACACAGCTTGGATGTGTGAAATCCTCAGGTGCTGATTTAGGACACTTGGGGGGTAGTGAGAGTGATGCCATCAAACCAGATAGTCCTTTGCTGGCTCTGTCACAAAGATCAGATCCTGGCTGTGACTCACTCCGGTGTTTTCCAGAAGACCATCAAAAGGTAATTGTCATTTCAGATGAGGAAGAGCCTCTTACTCCCAGAGGTTCTATCTATCCTTTAGGACAAGGCCACTCCTCTCCAGAGGAAACAGCAATAGGTGAAACTGAGTTTGGAAATGCAGAGAGCACAAATGCCTTTCAGGAAGCTTGCAAAGGTGACAGAAGAGGAATGGATTACCTGAAGTGTACAGTGATGGCTGAAAATTCCTCAGAGCTCCCCGACTTGGTAAACAACATTGCTCTGATAAGAGCTTTAACTGAGCACAGCACAGCATTAGAAAGCTTACAAAAGATGGAGGACAGTAGTAGCACAGTACCTGAAGCAGAGACTTCTAAAGAGATATTTGAACCCCTTGTGAAAGATGAAGGTTAGGTCAGCTTCCATTTTAAAGTGAATTCTGTATGACTGCACTCCTTTGACTCCTGTACTTTTCTCTCTCCTGCTGGACAGTTCATATCCAGCAACCATACTTGTGGAGTGATGTGTTATGAAGGTTCCCTCATAGCAATTTTTTTGTGTTTCAAACTCCAAGGCTGTGTCTTTGCTTTAGTTCAGCTAAAGCCTGACTGTGCAGTTATTTGCATGGGTAAAGGGTGCAGCTGTTTTCATGTAAAGAGCACTGTAACTTACTTTGCTTTTCCATCTCTTGTAGCTGTAGAACAGTTTACAGACATGCCTTACTCAGAATGTGTAGAGGCATCTTCCTGTTCATACTTTGATTCTCCTGGCCTTCTGGTAATCAATTTTTGACTACCTCTATCTGTCTCTACAAGATGATAAATTCATTTTCCACGAGGCTTCTTGAATAAAATTCTTGACTTATGAAACTGTTAGGGGTTCAGCTAGAAGTTGCTTAGAGGCATCAGCTAAGAGGCTGATGGTAAACAGATGTCCTCTCCCAGACCCTGTTGCCAATACATGCTCAGAAGGGGCTAATGTATGACAAGAAATTTAATGCCAGTTGTAACATTTAGTTATGTTTGATATCACATTGGCATGTCTGCTCCTTCCCTACCCCACCTTACACCATCTACTTTTTCTTTCCCTACCTCTTTGAATACATGGCTTTCCTAGGAGTTTTAGCACCTGACAAATCTGTTTGCACTTGATGCTTCACATTGGATTTTTCTTCCCCAATGCTATTAATAGTCCAAAGTGAAGGAAAGATTTTGAATTACTTCCCCCACCCCCACCCCCATTTGGAAAGCAAACAGTTTCTTAATGCTGCTGTGGATTGTTCTGGCCTCCAAAATAAAAAAGGTTGCATTTTAAAATGCTTTCTTATGTATAAAAAATAGCTACACCTTAACTTTTGACTCTCAATGGTTGAATTGTTAGACTGATTAGCTTTTTGGTGCTTTTCTATGCAGCCCAACTGCATGGATAATTTATTAGAGAAGACAGATGAATGTATTCTACCAGTAGCAGCAGCCCAAAGAGACCCTGGGACACTTGACTGCCAACCAATGGTACAATTTCTGTGGAACTGAAGTGTAAAGAACAGAGTTTCATGCATTTCACTTCAATGGTTTATTTTTTGCTATCATAGAATGGGTTTGGGTTGGAAGGGACCTTAAAGATCATCCATTTCCAACCCCCCCCTGCCAGGGGCTGGGACACTTTGCACTAGCCCAGACTGCTCAAGCCCTCATCCAATGTACTACAAGAAGTCCTAACAAATATTTAATCAGCCTCATAATTGGCTTCTCATCACTTCTTAGTACATTTGCCTGGGGGATGCTTTCCACTGAGGGTTTTAAACTCCCAATTTGACAGTATAAAAAGAAGATTAAAGATATGACATCAGAATATCCATTTTCTCTTGACAGTGATTTGTGCAAAAACTTTTTTGCTGCTGAGCTGCAGGAGAGCAAGAGAAAGAGGAAAGCATAAATGTTGGGTTTTTTTTCCCTCTCCTGCAGTTTCCAACAGATTCTTTTTTGTTGTATGTTTGAAAAGTACCTCTGCTGACTGTAAAATACTTCCAGACCAGTGCTTATTTTCAGTTAATAACTGCAATATATTGTGCAGCCTGTTGCATTTCAAGGGCGCAAAGTAAAAGGATCAGCAGCTAGTGAGGTCATGTTGAGAGCTCCCTGCTCACAGCCAGGATGGCAGCAGTACCCAGACAATCCAGAGTTTGCAGCTGAGACCTTTTTGTCACCCCTGTTTTCAAGCAATTCTGTCTTTTCTGACTTCAGACAGGTAAACCCATTTAATTTTCCAAGTTATTACTGACCTTAGTGAGGAGAGTATCCTGGAAATGCAGAATTAATGTCTAGAATGCTACAATCATATATATATATAAACCACCACATAGTGCTTTGTGGTTAGGACTTTGCAGTTAGACAATTTGTGTTACTCATCTCTGTCACAGGACTGTGCATTTGCCAGATGCAACTGGTTTTATTTTCCTTTCATCAGTTTCACTTCAAAAAGTGTACCTGGTCCTAATGTGTGATGTTAAACAGAGAGATTTCTTCCAGAGAAAAGTTGCAGAGGGTTTGATGGTGATTGTTTCCTGTAGCAGTAAAATAGTCTCCTCAACTGGATTTACAGTTTGGTGTAGAACTGGTACAGAGTTCCAAAGCAAGGGGTAAAATTTTCCTTCTTGTATTACCATAGAATGGCTGAGGTTGGAAGGGACCTTAAAGACAGCTGCTCAAGGGAGGGACACCTCTCAACTAGACTTAGTTGCTCAAGGCCTCATCCAGCATGGCCTGGAACACCCCCAGGGAGAAGGCATCCACAGCCTCCCTGGGCAGCCTGTTCCAGAGTCCCACCATCCTTGTACTGAAGAACTTCTTCCTAAGATCCAGTCTGAACCTACTTGAAACCATTCCCCCTTGTCCTGTCTCCAGACACCCTTAGGAAAAGTCCTTCTGCAGTCTTCCTGTAGGATTTCTTCAGCTATTGGAAGGCAGCTCTAAGGTGCCCCTGAAGCTTTCTCTTCTCCAAGCTGAACGACCCCAGCTCCCTCAGCTTGTCCTCATAGCAGAGGTGCTCCAACACTTTGTGGCCTCCTCTGGACTCAATCCAACAGTTCTGTGTCCTTCTTATGCTGGGGACACCAGAACTGGATGCAGTATTTGCACTGGGGGTCTGAGCAGAGCAGAATAAAGGGGCAGACTCCCCTCTCTTGACCTCTGTTCCTTCTGGATGCAAAGAAACATAACATACAAATATATTTTTTCCCTAATGCAGTACCTCTGTCAGTATTTGAGTAGGAATGAAATGAAGTATCTTTTTTTTTCCACTTCCAGAATGGGCTTGAGATCCTGAAGAATTCTATTTGGAAATAAGATTTAGCAATAAGCTCTATACAAAGATACTGTTTTTATAGAGGATTAACAGTTTCCTTTCTAACCAGCTTTTCCTTAACCTTTTTTGTCAGTCTCCAAGCTCCAGAAGTCTCCATGAGGATGATACCAGCTTCAGCAGAAAAGAGACTTTTCAGAAGTCAAACATTATTGAAGAGCCAGGCCTAGAGCAGTCCCGTGAGTGGAAGTAAAAGTAGAATGGCAGAGATTCATCTCACAATTATCCTGCATGACTTCTATCCATTGTGTGTTTCCCCTAGCACTGGCATTGAACATGTGTTCTGAAGCTCCACCATGGGCAGTATCAGGCTCACCTGCATGTTCTGATTGGAGAGAAAAGCAGTGGACTTCATGGCAACCTGACAAGGTGTGGATTGACTCTGGCTTCCAGATCTTTGGAGCTTTATTCCCTGTGTCTCATGGCCGCAATTTCTTACCTTTGAAATTTTTCTCTTAACTCTTAAACAAGAAATTCTTGACAGTGAGGGTGGTGAGGCACAGGAAGAGGTTGCCCAGGCAGGCTGTGGATGCCCCCTCCCTGCAGGTGTTCAAGGCCAGGCTGGATGAGGCTTTGAACAATGTGGGCTAGTGGAAGGTGTCCCTGACCATAGTAGGGGGTTTGGGGCTAGATGATCTTGAAGGTCCCTTCCAACCCAAACCATTCTGTGAATCTATGAATTTTCACAGAATCACCAAGGTTGGAAGAGACCTCAAAGATCATCAAGTCCAACCTGTCACCACAGACCTCATGACTAGACCATGGCACCAAGTGCCACATCCAATCCCCTCTTGAACACCTCCAGGGATGGTGACTCCACCACCTCCCTGGGCAGCACATTCCAATGGTGAACAACTCTCTCAGTGAAGAACTTTTGATGGTTTAGAATGAGAAAAGCAATCAACACACCCTATAATCAAACTGTTTTTCCAGTCATTCATTTCATGTATTAATTCTTCATCTCTAGATCATTCCATCTGCAGAACTGACTTCCTCACTTGATCCATACTCTACAATTTCTTCAGCCTCAGGAACTACTGGAGACATCCAGGAGCCCCTGACACATGGAATCTTGCCAAGTGACCCAGAACTTTCAGAAATGTATTTCAGTAAGAAATAAATGCACTTTGCAATGTTCTCCCTTTAAATTCTGTGAGGGGGTTTGAAGCACAGTGAGCTGCAGTACAACAGACAGTTCCCATGGCTCTGAAATACACTGAGCTATGTCTAGGTAACTACAGTTGGGTTTGTGCTTGTCACATTTTGTTTTACAGGGGGATGTGCAGCTGTAATTTTGAAGTCTTCCAAATCATCTGAATTAGTCCTAAATTCCAGGCCTCCTGCCCTTTATATTCTTCTGAAAGAGACTTCAGAAGAGTGATTTACATTTATAATGAAAATTCAGCCTCTAGTTTTGGGGGGGGAAGTCTGTAAGCTAAGATTCAATTCCCTAGTAATGTTTTAAATTATTTATGTTCTTTTTAGTTTTCTTCTCCCCCCACTCAGCTGTGCTCTGACCCATGGCCAGCTGACACCTACCAATGACTGTCATTTGTTGTTGGCAGTGAATTTAGACAAAAGGCTGCTTGTGATACTAGAAGCCTATTTATCTACATTAGTTGTTATTAATTTACTCACAGTTTTGGGGGAGATCTTTTGGGGAATAAGCAGCAAATGTTAAGCTGGGTTTTTTTTTCCAGCTGGCAGCTGTCCCTGACCTACCAAGAATATCAAATTAATGCCCTCCAAACCACAAAAATGTTTTATTTCCACCTGTTCTGAATATAGAGATCCAAGCATCAAAAGGATCACAGTTGAAATCCCTCACATTGTGTGGGAATGCAGTGTGTTGCTGCACAGGCATGCTACAAAGAGCTTGCCAATTAGAAGATGGGGCAGGAGGAACTTGGAATTCTTTCCTTCTCTTAGTTTTTTGTACCTCTGAGGTTAATGTGCCATCTATAAGTGCTACAAGTGGCTGGTAAGATGTGTTTGCCTTACAGCACAGGAGAAACCCAGCTACCCAGAGGAATGCAACCTCTCAAGAGTCAAACCCATGGTTAAAACAAGAAGTCCATTTGTCACTCTTCCTGCCACTGAGATGATTCCTGATGCAGTTTATCCAGCTGACAAGGAGGTCCAGCAATCTTTTGGCTCTTCAGCAGCCCATTTAGGCAAGGAGTCAGTGGTATTTCCTATCAATGCTTTTGGCCTCAAGGACAGAAATTATGAAACCTCTGTGTTTGGAGAGTATACAGAGGATGGACAAAGGGAATCTGCACAACCAGTGTTCCCTAACATGACTCCACAACACAGACAAAGCAAGTGGCTAAAGTATCAAAACAATGCTCAGTGTGACTTGATAACTCAAAACAGTGATGACAAGGAAGTGACTGATGACATCTGTGCTGAGAATGTCCTTGGAATGCTGCTGGGTGACACAGGAGAGAGCAGTACTGCAAAGAACAGTGCTCTACAGATGGCAAAGAGCATGCCTGGCAAATGCTGTCCAAAGGCCAGCAACCAGGATTTCATTTCAGAGAGGAAGTCACTTTCTCTGCACTTAAATCAGACACCTTTGGCTGAAGCAACACAAAAGGTGTTAAGTCATCTGAGCTGCCAAAGTGTAACAGGAGACAGCCAGGTGTGTAACTGTTCAAGCAAATACAGTTGTAATTGACAGAAACCCATTTTTCTGGGCAAAGTAACTGCATTTATCTGATTTCCTGCAAGATATTATCAGTATCATTAGGTGAAATGTTCCTGCATACATAGTGACACAAAAGCCTCAGCTCCAGAGCAGCAGCTGCTAATGTTGGTCACCCTTTGTAAAGGTAATTCTTTGGTGCACACAGTGCCAGGTTTAGATTTTTAATCTGGATGTTGATGGCAGGAAGGCAAAAATCCAAACTTTTGGGCTACTTTGTCATGTATAAGTGGTAAGAAGGTGTTTCCAATAAATGTTTTTCTTAACTGTGAAATCAGCATCATTGTAACAGGCACACATCTGACAACATGATTCCAAATTGCTTCCTTCACTCTAAAGCCTTTGAAAGAGGGGAGCTTTAATTGTTGTCATGATAAAATGCAGGCTGCCTGTCAAGGGGCAGATTTTTATCTTCATGGCACATCCTAAATAACAGTCCAAGGTCTATGTTGTAGCTCCAAATCTACTTCGTTTTATTCTTGTTCTGGTGCCTCAAACATAAGAGGGACATGGAGCTGCTGGAATGAGTCCAGAGGAGGCCACAGAGATGATCAGAGGGCTGGAGAACCTCCCCTACGGGGACAGGCTGAGAGAGTAGGGGCTGGAGAAGAGGAGACTGCAGAGAGACCTTAGAGCAGCTTTCAGTCACTGAAGGGGGCTGTGAGAAAGCTGGGGAGGGACTTTAGACAAGGGCTTGCAATGGACAGGACAAGGGGCAATAACTGAAGCTCAAGAAGGGGAGATTTAGACTGGAGATTAGGTAGAAACTCTTTACAGTGAGGCTGGGGAGACACTGGGACAGGTTGCCCAGGGAGGCTGTGGCTGCCCCTTCCCTGGAGGTGTTCAAGGCCAGGCTGGATGAGGCTTTGAGTGACCTGGGCTGGTGGGAGCTGTCCCTGCCTTTGGCAGGGAGGGTGGAACTGGATGAGCTTCAAGGTCCCTTCCAACCCAAACCATTCAATGTTTTGGTAATAAATATAAATCCTTGTTCCTGTATTTAGAGTTAAGTCTGCAAACATTTAGGGTGGAGAGTTGTATTTTGCTTTGAGAAAACTGATTCTTCATTGACAGTCACCCTCAAACTTCTGGTTGCAAAATGAGGTTCTTGTATTTTTTTCTTTCTTTTCTATTTACTTGTACTTCTTGAGAGCACAATACAGAAGAGAAATTGACAAGTTTGACATATCTGTACAGTGGGCATTTACAAAGTTGGTCTCACTCAAGTTTCAGTGGTTCATTTTTCTCTTTTTCTAGGCCATAACAATTCCTGAGTTATCTTTTCCTCCTGGGGATAAAGTGAAACACACCAGTCTTCCCAAGAGACAGATTTCCATACCAACTGTGTTTCAGTCTCACATTCACTACAAGCAGATTTTTAAAGCAGCTCTGACAGGTATGTCTACTTCCATGCTCTGCAAGCTGCTGGCATTTTTAAACAGAGGATTTCTGGAGCCTCACAAAGCAGGGAGAGAGAGAAAGCATCAACATCATCTCTTGGAACAACTGTGTGTGTTTTGGTTTGGATTTATGGACTGAAATATGGTCACTATGGAGCCACAACTGCAAAGACAAACCAGCAGATCAGCTCACTGCTGTTCAGCTGTGTAACTTCCTGCTTCCTTACCAGTCTTTAGATCCCTGGTTAACATTTTGGGAGTGAGGGGGTGTTATTTTTACAGTTTAGTGTTTGGATCATTTGGAGTCATGTACTTACTGTGTTTTGAATGAATGTAAGGCAGTGCAAACAGATGAATTGCAGAGAAGTTTGCAGGTTACATGGCTTCTTTTCAGACTCAGGAAATACTGATTCACATTTGGGATTGAAAGTTTCAAATGGAAACACATTTGTTTGGATGTTGTGTATGTGTGTGACCATTAAGGCTGTACTAATTCTTCTTCTTCTTTTTTACTATCAAGAGCAATTAAACATCCTGCTCTTTGAGTCATCACAAAGGTTACACAATGCTCTCTCCAAAGTGGATATATCATTCTACATTTCACCAAAAGAGGGGCAAAGTGAGAGCAAAGAAAGCTGTGTTCCACTCTGCAACCACAAGCAGCCTGCTAAGCTGGTGATGGTCAAAAAGGAAGGTCAAAACAAGGTGCTCTTTATTCCTTGTTTCTTTACAGGTTTGGGCTGTTTGAGTTCCAGGCCAATTCTGTATGATTTACAATTGCTGGTTAAAGTGATGTGTTAGTAATCACTTCTAAGAATCAGTTTCACTGTCCAGAACTGGTCACAGAGTAGTGTTGGAAGGGACCTTAAAGCTGCAACCTCTCTGCCTCTGTTTGTCCACACAAACAGCTTTTTGTATATAAAGAGCCAATTTAATGTTACTAGATTATAGGGGATTTCTGTAAAGCACAGTTACACACACTGGCTTCAGAAGCTCAAAGCTCTGGAAATGCATTTGTGTTTTTGCTGTGTTGGGCTAAAAACCACACGCAGAAAAACTTTGTCAGGTGCTGAAGCCCTGAAGCAGGCTGCCCAGAGGGGTTGTGGAGTCCCTTTCTCTGGAGACTTTCAAAACCCACCTGGATATGTTCCTGTGTGACCTGCCCTGGGTGATCCTGCTTTGGCAGGGGGATTGGACTGGATGATTTCCAGAGGTCCCTTCCAACCCCTACCCCTACCATTCTGGTTCTGTGAAGGGTTTCTCTGATTATTTCTATAGCAGCAAGCACTGCTCCACTTCTTGGCTTTGTTTTGGCTTGTTTTACTATGCTAATGGCCTTTTGGTCTTCTCCCCTCCCTTCCCTAGGGTCGTTTGTTCTATGCCTGTGATGCCCCAAAAGCTGAGCAGTGTTCATTTTTCAAGTGGATAGAAGATGTGAACCCCACACAGATGAAATCCAGACCAGCTGCAGTGCTTCAGGATATAAAAAGCATTGGCACATACCTTAGAAGTCAACAGATCTCTCTCTATGAGGGATGCCAGCTTTTGGTGAGGTATTCTGAAACACTGTGCTCTTTGCTCAAGTGCTGTGAGGTGCAGGGTTTGTAGAGATCCCAGCAGCATTTAACAGGCACTGGTACCAAGTGCATTTAAAGAGGTTCTGTGTAGAAAATGTAAAAGCCAAATTACTAAGAGAGCAAAATTCACAGTAGTGGTACTTCAGGTCAAGAGTCAAAACTGCTTAGGATGGTTTGGGTTGGAAGAAACCTCCAAAGACCACCCAGTCCACACCCCCTGCCATCAGTAGGGACATCCTCCACTAGAGCAGGTTGCTCACAGCCTTCTCTAGCCTCACCTTGAATATCTCCAGGGACTGGGCCAAAGCTACATCCCTGGGCAATCTGTTGCAGTGTTCCACCACCCTCATGGTGCAGGCCTTGTTCCTTACATCCCATCTAAATCTGCTCTTCTCTCATTTCAAACCATTGCCCTTGGTCCTATCACTGCAGGTCTTTGCAGAGTCCCTCTGCAGCCTTCTTGTAGCTCCCTTCAGGTACTGTCAGGCTGCTCTAAGGTCTCTGTGGAGCCTTCTCTCCTCCAGGCCAAACAACCCCAGCTCCCTCACCCTGTCCTTGTAGCAGAGATGCTCCATTCCCTGGTCATTTTCATGGCCCTCCTCTGGACCTGCTCCATCAGGTCCATGTCCTTCCTGTGTTGAGGGCTCCAGAGCTGGATGCAGTACTCCAGGTGAGGTGTCACCAGAGCAGAGCAAAGTGGCAGAGTCGCCTCTCTTGACCTGCTGGCCACACTTCTTTTGATGCAGCAACAACTTGGTCCCTTGCTTTATGCATAATCTCTTGTGATTGTTGCATTTGAATTCCTGCTCATTTAATCTTTCCTAAGATAATTTTATTCTCTTAGTGATTCTAATTTTAATGTTAGAAGTTGTCTGAAGGGCTATCCTGTGCTGCCTTACTGTAGGGGAAACAATTAAGGCTGAATACAAAAGAAGTAGTTCCAACCAAGAAAAACAGATTTAAAGCTTGGTAATGTTAAGGTCATAAACAACCAGCATGAGCTGTGCTCTGTCATTTGGTTCAGTCTGTGGAGCTTGCTTCCTTTTGCTGGTGAATCCAAACTGTTCACAGACTTCTTGTCACAATTGCACTTCACCAGGAAAGCCTTTGAAACTCAGAGCCAGCGGTATAGTAAATTCAAGAAATTTATGAACACACCTGAGCTGGAGGACTCCAAACCCAAACTATACCTCAAACTAAGCAGGAAGGAGCATTCTTCTCTCTATAGCAAAGGTAAGCAAGTCTTCAGCATCAGAAGGATTTGTCTGTGCCACGTTGTGCCTTTTGAAAGCTTTCATTTGGAATCCAAGGAGAAAAATCTATGGAGAAAGCTTTACTTGACCATCAGTTTCAGACAGTAAGTCCTAGAAGTGTAAAATGTTTATCCCTTTGAGAACTGAACTCTTACTGAGGCTTTAGCATCCCCTAAGTCCACATTCCATTTGCAGCCTAGTAAATGCTGAGCTGTTTTGTCCAGCTTCATTTTCTTAAAGACAGCAGTGAAGAAGCTTATGAGAACTGTTATTTTCTTTTGACAGATGATATTTGGGTCATTTCAAAGACTCTGCTCTTTGATCCCCTTGATACTTTCATTGCAAGTACTGCTTTCTTTGGGCCATCCTCCAACAATGAAATGGAATTGCTGCCCCTGAAAGGCTACAGCCCCTCAAATTGGAGATCAAATAGTGAGTGCTACATCAAACCATTCAGACTTGAGGGGGGGAAACAACTGTTCTAATTTTCCTTGTGGCACTTTATAATTTATTTATCTAGCTGAACTTTTGTCTAACTTCATTTTTTTCCCCCTCATTGTATTTTTTTGGTGGCCTTTTCAGCCTGTGTTCATGCCTTGCTGGTTTGTAATGCTAGTGGTGAGCTGACATCTCTAAGAAACATGGAGGAGCACTTCAATCCATCTTCATTACCACTAATACCATATCTACTGAAAAAGTAAGTTACTGTTGCAGTGGTGCAGCAGGATGACAATAGGTACAGGAGGGAGGGGAAAAAACCACAAATAAAACCACCACTGAGTTTGCCCTGTTGTAGAGTGTCTCCATTTAGCCTGGATCTAAATCAGTTGCTCCATCACCCAGTGACTCCTGCCCAAGAGAGAAGGGGGATCAAGTGAAGGCCCACAGATTGCAATGAAAGTGAACTTAATGAAGCAGCCAAACTGATCCCAATAGCTGTGTAAGGTACATAAAGTTGTACTCACCCCAGTGACCATACAGCAAGCCACAACAAAGAGGAAAGCAGTCCTTGGGAGATGAAGGGGGAAAAAAAAAGCCAGGATCAGGAAGAGTCCCATCCTCAGCAAACTTCCCCTTTTATACCAAGGGTGATGCTTATGGTGTGGGACACACCTGTAGCCAACTCCTGACAGCTGCCCTGGCTGACACCAAACTGCTAATGGTCTGCAGCCCAGCCAAACCAGGACACTGACAAGAAAAACCCAAAATCAGCAAGGAGGACTGAACTGCTGCCAATGCACTTTTCATTTATGTGGAAATGAAATTACATTGGTTGGTTAATTCTAACTTGATTGTAAAGATTTGGGGTGTTTTGTTGAAACTTACCTGCAGCCCATGTTTTACAACCTGGAGACTGATACTGGGCATTAGTGTGCCCTTAGACTGATGTACAGCCACTGACTGATCTGCATAAAGTTAATGTACATGCTTCAGGAGGGTTCAGGAGAACTCTTTTTTCCTTACCCATTTTAGAGTTGCTTTGCTTGGAAGAAAAGAGACCTTAGAGCAGCCTCCCAGTATTTGAAGAGGGCTACAGAACTGGGGAGGAACTGTATTTAGTGACAGGATGAGGGGTGATGGTTTCAAACTGGAAAAAGATTAATTTAGATTGGACATGAGGGTGGTGAGGCACTGGAACAGGTTGCCCAGAGAATCTGTGGAGATTCCAAGCCTGGAAGTGTTCAAAGCCAGGTTGGATGAAACCTTGAGCAACCTGGTCTAGTAGGACATGTCCCTACCCATGATGGGGGGGTTGGAACTAGATGATCTTTAAGGTCCCTTCCAACTCAAAAGCATTCTGTGATTCTGTAAGTACTAAGGGGCAGGAATGTGTCATGGTGCAGCAACTTTTAATTATGTCAATTGTTAATCACAAAGTCTCACCATGTCAGTGTTAGGTGAATATCAGAGCCCTGAGACCCAAATCACACACCTGCTTCTGACTACTGTATTTTTCTTAGGGATTTTGGTTCTGAAAATGCTACCAAGAGAGTCAACAAAAGAAAGTTCATTCCACCTGCCTTCAGCCTGAAACACACCATGAAGTCTGTACCTGTCAGCACTGAAGAGGCAATGGAACTAGCTACAAATATGATCCAGATGTTCTCATTGAACCCTGATCAAGCTGCATCACTGATTCAGATAGCTCAGATGATGACCTCATGTGAAAACAGCAGTTCAGGGGAAGAACATCAGACCCTCCCTGTCACAATCATACGTGGTATGTAGCAAATAATTGTGACATTTGCTGCTAGTCTCTTTGTACAAGCACTGATTAATGGCTGATGCCAGTGTTAGTGGTCTGTGATGAACTAGACTTGTTTCCTTAAGCAGATATTTACAGTTCCAGACTTACAGAGATGTCTAGGCAAATGCTGACTTCTTGCAAATGTGGTGCAAAAGATGACCTTTACATTATCCCAAAATCCCAGCATGGTGGAGGTTGGAAGTGACCCTGGAGATCATCCAGTCCAACCCCCCTGCTACAGCAGGGTCACTCACAGCAGGTTGCCCAGGATCACAATGGCCAGGTGGGTTTGGGATCTCTCCAGAGAAGGAGACTCTACAACCTCTCTGGGCAGCCTGCTCCAGGGCTCCAGCACCCTCACAGCAAAGAAGTTTCTCCTCATGTTGAGGTGGAACTTCCTGGGTTCCAGTCTGTGCCTGTTGCCACTTCTCCTGTCACTGGACAGCAGTGAGTCCAACCTATCCTCTTGACACCTGCCCTCTTAAATATTGATAAGGATTGATGAGATAGCATGCATTCCAGCATCCCTTCTACCAGCTCAGACCTTTGGATCCTTAAAGCTTGCATCTGCCTTCTGCAGGATTTCCCACAAGCATAGAGTTCTTTCCTAGCAAGATCTACACAAAGACCACAGTTATTTAGTGTTTCCTGTTTCTTTGCACACTAAACTCACTTTTTGCCACATGTCAGCTTTGCTAAGTTGTCATATAGTGTTTTTTTTTCTACTACACATTATTGCTTGCTGGTTTCTGCTTCCTTCTATCTTTGTTTCACCTCTCTAATTCCTTATTCTGTACCTGAGGACATGGTATGAGGGGTGTGCCTGCAGATATTTATGTTATTTTTATGTGTTGATGAGCCTCCCTAGCTACTGCATGTATTCAGAACCACCTCAGCTTCCCCTCTTTAAGCTTTTTTGGTGAAATTATTGCAGGCAGTGTAAGGCAGCTGGTTGCTCCTGTGTACCTGGAGCTGCTGAAGCAAGTATGTGCAGTGTTTTACAGGAACCAGATGTTATTCCATAAGAGAAATTTAAGTCATAACAATGGATAAAAACTGTAACTTCTGGAAAATTCTCTCTTTTAGCTTTATCTTTTTCCTCCAAAATACCAGGTGTGTTTGGAGCTGGCAAAAGCTATCTGCTGTCTGTGGTCATCTTGTTCCTAGTGCAGCTCTTTGAAAGAAGTGAAGCTACAGAAGGTCCAAGGCCAACTCCATGGAAACTTCTGATTGCTTCTTCCACTAATGTTGCTGTTGACAGGATACTGCTGGGGTAGGGTGCTGAGATTTTTACAGGCTGTTCCAAGAACAAAAGTGCACTTGTCTGGGAAAGATAATTGTGTTGGTATTTCCAGGGAAGATTAACAGGGCAAGGAAGGATGGAGAGAGAGGCTGAGGCAAAGAGTCAGACTTGAGAAGCTTCAGCATGAAGCTAACATGAAATAAAACTCAGGGGTTGGAATGGAGGCAGGGAAAGTAAAAGGAAGGAAAGAAGTAAAAGGAAAGAAAGAAGTAAAAGAAAGGAAGGAAGTGAAAGTAAAAGTGGAAGAGTGTTTAAGATAGGAGAACCATAAAGGCAATAAGCATTTATGAGGCAAATCATGAGGCCATTTGATTTACTTGAATTGTGTGGCCCAAGATACTCTATCTGGTTAACCACTGAAGTTTGTGTTCAGAAGGGTCTGGTAACATTTTTGGAACCACTTTTGAATGCTTCACATTTTCTTACTTACATATCTGTAATGTTTATCAGCATTTCTCTCTTTCTTTGAAGTCTCCTTGATCTTGGATTTGAGGATTTTATCAGAGTGGGAAGCATTAGGAAAATCACCAAAGCAATCCTTCCTCACAGGTAAGAATCTTCCTGTTGGAGGGAGCTGAAGCAGTTCTAAGATTGATGGTGGTATGTAGGCTGTAAAAGTACTGTTTGGAAGTAATTCAAAATGTGCTTGCAATATGCTTCTCTCAGGGTGTCATGGCTGTCTCACTCACATGGTGGAGAGATTCTACCTTGGTTTGGGGATGTCCCTGAATAGGTCTAATGGTTTCCAATGGGCAATAGTAGAGGAGAACAAAATAATGGCAGTTTTAGGAGCTCACAGAAGGAGGAAAGGCAAAACAGACACTTCAAATAGATCCAGACTGCTGTGGGGGTAAGAACTAGGAGGAAGTAACCATAAATTTAATATTCAGAGAGTTGATAGTTAACAACTCATGAATTCAGGACTACTTCCCCAAGTTATCTTTGCTGTAGTGCTCTGAGGTTTGTCCTTCCCTTAAAAGCAAGCAATCTACATGGTATTTTCAAAACAAGTTGGGAGAACAAAGTGAAGTTCAAGAGTAACAAAGATTAGATTTCCACTCCTTGCAAATAACAAGGATGTAAAATGTTCAAAGACTTAAAAAGTTCTCAGTTGTTCTGCTCTGACACCAGCTGTGTACTTGGAGAAGACATTTACTCCATGTATGTCTCTGATGGGGTGGTAAGGTCTGAGGTGGTGGCATAAAGGTCTGGTTTAAAACATCCAAGTCTATGGCAGCTGGATTTGGGATAGGTTAGGACACTGTTGTGTATAAAGTAAGGTAATTTATCTATATTGGGTGTTCACCAAACCCTGAAAGCATTATTATTGTCAATCATGTTATAAAATCTCTTTGAAGTTTGCATGCTGGCTCAGGAAATGACAGTGAGCAGCTGAAAGAGCTTCTTGCTGTCTTGAAAGAAGATTTAACTCCAGCTGAGAAAATATATGTAAAGAAGAGTATTGAGCAACATAAACTGGGGACCAATAAAGCTATACTGCAACAGGTACAGTCAAGGGTGATGGGATGGAGGGGTGGGGATTTGCTGTACCTTATCCATAAGGCTCAGCAAAAGCATTCTGAGCACAGCTTGTCTGGGCTGTCACCTTGGCACTAAAATTTATGTAGTTGTGAAGGCAAAAGACAAGGACTGAGCTAGATCTATCCTAGCACTGAGCATCAACTGCCAGGAAAATTTCAAACCCATTACAAGAAACTTTTCAGCAGGTAGTACCTCTCCTGTAGAAATATCTTCTTGGTCCTACACTCAAAAAAATCCCAGCTCTCTCTCAGACCAGATCTGGTCTTAAAATACATGAATCTGTGAATGATTCTAACACAGAAACAGCCCAAGAGTGAGAAATGGTAACATCTGATCCAGATCTGTGCTGGAGATGGAATACAGTACTGGGCTGGAACGGAATACTGGGACATGGAATACAATTTGTTGATACTCAGTGAGCATGACACATGATGCAGCAGCACTGAGAATCAACTTGAAGTGTATTCTACTGCTGCAGCTATGGTGACATATTGCACAGAGATTGACTGCTCCCTGAGCTGAGCTTCTTCTCTACCCATTTCCCCCTTGCTAATAACCAAGGTAAAAGTGGTTGGAGTGACCTGTGCTGCCTGCCCCTTCCCGTGCCTGAACACTCTGAAGTTTCCTGTAGTGATGCTGGATGAGTGCAGCCAGATGACTGAACCTGCTTCTCTCCTTCCTATTGCAAGGTACAGCCTTCCTCTTGTGTTCCAACAAAGAACTTCAGTTAGCAGTGCCACAGCCTCAAACAGTGACTAAATTTGCGTATCTTTTTAAGAACATGAACTCCAAGGTGTCACCTTAAGAAAGCAAGAAGAGTGATTTTGAATTGAGGCCTGCTCTTGGGTGCCTTCCTGGAGTTACCATTCTCTTTAGGTGGCTTTCCTGAGCACCCACATTATTTTAATTGTGGAAAGGGTGATGAGGAAGGAAGCCTGGTGGAAAGCAGCAACCTCTGATATATAAACACAGAACACACATTCATAGAATGAGAATCCCAGCATGGTGGGGGGGTGGAAGTGACCTCTAGAGGTCATCCAGTCCAACCCCTTGCTAAAGCAGGGTCACTCACACAGCGTGTTGCCTGGGATCTCAATGTCCAGGTGGGTTTGGAATCTCTCCAGAGAAGGAGACTCCACAACCTCTCTGGGCAGCCTGCTGCAGGGCTCTGTTGTTAAGAATAGTCTGACATCCTTTTTAGAACCTTTTTTTTTCTTATGTTTTAACATTCTGCTTTAGGTTCCAGTGTGAGAAGCTAGTCCTTGTTGGAGACCCCAAGCAGTTACCACCAACTATTCCAGGGTCTGAGAGTGTTCATGAAAAGGGGTTGGAGCAGACTCTCTTTGACCGTCTTTGCTTAATGGTGAGTACTACTGACCACGGCTTGAGGATGAAACTGTAGGGAGTTCTGCTTTGGCAGAGGATCAGTGTCTCAGCCTGGGGCTTGATTCAGCAGATTCCAGTCTAGTGCATTTCTCTGTAAATGTCATTTTCACAGTGCATAGAGATTTGTAAGCATAACAGGTGTGAATCAGGAACAGCTGAAAACCAGCCCTGGGGTTCTGCCTTCTGTCCAATCCAGGCAGAAGAACCACAGGGGCTGCAGTATTTGCTCTAACCCATGTTGAGTGAATCCATGAAGGTTAAGCCACCAAGAATTGTTTCCACTTTCTCCTTTTTTTTTTATACCTAGCTGGCATTGCAAAGTATTTAGTAACTCTTTTTCCTGTCACCTTTTCTGTATCCCACTCCCTTAGGGACATAAGCCAGTCCTCCTTCGGAGGCAGTACCGATGCCACCCTGCCATCAGTGCCATAGCCAATGAGCTGTTCTATGGAGGAGAGCTGATAGATGGTGTTTCTGAGAAGGAGAGAAGGCCTTTATTGCACTGGCTTCCAACACTGTGTTTTTATAGTGTCAATGGGGTTGAGCAAGTAAGTTTTTTAACATCTCTTACCTAAAAAGTCAGTATTGTAGTTTGACCTCCATTCTGTTTCCATTTGCAAGGGGTAAACTGGAATTCTTCTCCCCTGTTCCCAGATGGAAAGAGACAACAGCTTTTATAACATGGCAGAAGTTCACTTCACAGTCAAGCTCATCCAGTCACTCATTGCAAGTGGGATCCAAGGGTCTGCAGTCGGTGTGATCACCCTTTACAAGTCACAGATGTGTAAGGTTTGTGCAATGTACCATCAGTAAACCACTTCTCTTAAAGGCAGTAGTTCCTTCTAAAGGTAGGCTCCATTCATCCCTTCACATCCTGTGTGGACTCAGGCTGTTGAGTGTCTCCGCTAGGAGCACAACTCCTCACCAGCCACATTCCTTTGTCTGCAGATCCAGACCCTGCTTCATGGGGCACACTCTGAGGCTTTTGAAATGAAAGCTGTCCAGGTGTCCACAGTGGATGCATTCCAGGGGGCTGAGAAGGAGGTCATCATTCTGTCATGTGTAAGGAGCAGGCAGATGGGCTTCATAGACTCGGAGCGGAGAATGAACGTCGCCCTGACCAGGGCAAAGAGGCACCTGCTGATCCTTGGGCATCTGGCCTGCCTGAGCAAGAACAGGCTGTGGGGAAGAGTTATTCACCACTGCAAAGGTAAGGTTTTGCTTTCCTCTGCTTTTGAAACTGTGCAGCTCATGTTCAACTATCTGTAATACACTTTATGGTGTATACATGCTATATATTGTAGGTAGTGTGTCATTATATAGTGTGCACATTATGTACCATAAAGAGGCTTCTCCTGCCCCTTTACTCTGCCCTAGTGAGGCCACAGCTGGAGTACTGGGTCAAGTTCTGGGCTCCCCAGTTCAAGAGAGACAGGGAACTACTGGAGAGAGTCCAGCAGAGGCTACAAAGATGCTGAAGGGATGGAGCATCCCTGTGAGAAAAGGCTGAGAGCCCTGGAGCTGTTTAGAATGGAGAAGTGCAGCCTGAGAGGGGATCTGACCAGTGCTGATCAGTAGCTAAAGGGCAGGGAGCATGAGGATGGCACCACACTTTTCCATGGTGCCCAGTGACAGGACAAGTGGCAACAGGCACACACAGGAACCCAGGAAGTTCCACCTAAACATAAGGAGAAAATGCTTTGCTGTGATGGTGCTGGAGCCCTGCAGCAGGCTGCCCAGAGAGGTTGTAGAGTCTCCTTCTCTGGAGAGACTCCAAACCCACCTGGCCATTGTGATCCTGGGCAACCTGCTTTGTGTGACCCTGTTGTAGCAGAGTGGTTGGACTGGATGATCTCCAGAAGTCTCTTCCAACCTCCACCAGTCTGTGCTTCTGTGAAAACAGCATATTTATCACATATAAAATAAAGGCAAAGGCAAGGATTTGCATGTGTGTGAGTTGCATGTTTGCAGCTTATCTGCAAACTGGTTTTATACCCAAAGGGCAGTGGTTAGCCAGTAATGGGACTTCCATTTTCTTTTCTTGCTGCCTTACAGTGCCTGTCTCCACCCCTTGCAGCATTGCTAGGAGCAGCAGCATAGCTCTTTAAAATGCCTGAACACCCCCTTGGTTCTGTGAATCTTTCTCCTCTCTGTGGTGCACATACGCTGGGATGAGAGGCCATAGTTTGTCCCTTCATTGCACTTGAGTGAGTCCCTGTGAAATGGGACAGTTCCTATCTCTGCACATTAGCTACATTTCAATATCAAGTCTTCTGTGGGGATTTCTTTGAGCTAGAGAGGTGAGAAATGGAAGTGTTCAAAACTCTAAAGTGCATTCAATAAACTCTGGCTGAACTCAGTTCCCCAGGGTACCCAGTGAGGCTCCTTTCCAGAGGGGCACAGCCCCTTTTGAAGGGGCTAGAGCCTTACTTCAGCTGATACTACAAACAGGGAGCATGCAGTCTCTGAAGCAAGTGATAATGAATCTGCAACAATAGGGACCAGAAGAATCATCACTTTATTTACCTGCTTGGGTGACATCAGGGTTGAACTCTGAAGAACGATTTTCCAAGCAGAACCACTGCAGCCATTCGATCAGCTTGGGGAATAGATGTTCCCATCACCACAGACTAATTACCTGATGGATTGCTGCAAAGAGAAATGTAATTACCCTGTTTTTATTGCTGCTTCCAGGATGGGAAAATGGATTACAACATGTAAGCCAGTGTGAGCAGCAGCTAAACAACATTCTTAAGTGCTATCTGGAGAGATGGAAAGAAGAGCAGAGTAAGAAGAAGGAAAAATAATATCTGCACCTATGTGATGGAGCAAGCACAAACTGCATGTCCATAAAAGTGATCAGAACTGCTGAAAATCTAATCTTTATATTTATTTAATGTGGGAATTCTTGTTTGTATCTCAGTGCACTGATGCTTCTGTTTGACCCCTGGTTTGTATAACTAACATTGAATAAAGTGACTTTATCTGCTTGAGAAACAAAGTCCTTTTATGCTTACCAAGCACTTAATGTATTATTAGTGTTTCATTAGTCTTCAGATTGAACAATACACACAGCATCCTAGAATCACAGAATGGGTTGGGTTGGAAGGGACCTCCAAATGTCATCCAGTCCAACCCCCCTGCAGTCAGCAGGGACATCCTCCATTAGATCAGGTTGCTCAGAGCCTTGGCCAGCCTGACTTTGAATATCTCCAGGGATGGGGCCTCAACTAAAATATAGAATAGAATAGAATAAGAATAGAATTAGAATAGAATAGAATAGAATAGAATAGAATAGAATAGAATAGAATAGAATAGAATAGAATAGAATAGAATAGAATAGAATAGAATAGAATAGAATAGAATAGACCAGGTTGGAAGAGACCTTCAAGATCATCACATCCAACCTATCATCCAACACCACCTAATCAACTAACCCATGCAACCAAGCACCCTGTCAAGTCTCCTCCTGAACACCTCCAGTGATGGTGACTCCACCACCTCCCTGGGCAGCCCATTCCAATGGGCAATCACTACTACCTCCCTGGACACCCTGTTCCAGTGTTCCACTACCCTCATAGTGCAAAACTTGTTCCTAACATCCAATCTCAATCTGCTCTTCTCTCATTTCAAACCATTGCCCCTCATCCTATCCCTGCAGACCTTTGCAAACAGTCCCTCTGCAGCCTTCTTGTAGCCCCCTTCAGGTACTGGAAGGTTGCTCTAAGGTCTCCCTGGAGCCTTCTGTTCTCCATTATATCTTAGAACAATTCTGTCTTGCATATTTACAAGGAGGTGATGCCCAGGAAGCAGCTTGGCTAAAACAATTTATAAGACCCACCAGAATAATTTTGTCAAAAAATAATTACAAGTCCTTGATCTATTATATAATTGGACCAAACAAAATGAGAACAGAGTGACCTGTATCTAGGGTTTTTTTTTCACAGGTTTTAGGGTATGATCACTCAGATGTGTTTTACAACTACAAAAAACCCAAACACAACAAAACAACTCCTGCCCCCCAAAACCCAAACAAGCAAGCAAGCCAAAAAAAAAACCCTACTGGAAGTTTTGGGTTGGAAAAGGGTAAAAACCCTAATCCACCTCACTGCAAAATGTATTCTTTGGCATCCATTTAAAACCCTCTCTGTGTTCCTAGGTGTCAGTCTAGGATGGTTTTTTTCAGGCTCTCTGTGAGAAACAGAGCCTGCTGCTTTATGCTCCTATTTTATTAGGTAAGCCATAACAAATAAGAGGCAAACTATATCCTGAAGAGGATGGCCAGCAGGTTGGGGGGGTGGGGGTGGGATTCTGATTCTGGTGTAGATCCCACCTGCAGCGCTGGGTCCAGCTTTGGAGTCCTCAGCACAGGAGAGATATGGACCTGCTTGAGCAGCACCAGAGGAGGCCACAGCAATGATCAGAGGGACAGAGAGAGCAGGCTGAGAGAGTCTGGGTTGGTAGGAGAGATGCAGGAAGAAATTCTTTTACACTGAGGGTGGTGAGACCCTGGCCCAAGCTGCTCAGAGAGGTGGTAGATGCCCCATCCCTGGCATCATTTCAGGTCAGGTTGTCTGGTTCCCTGAGCAACCTTATCTGGTTGCAGATGTCCCAACTGAGAGGTAAGAACGGCTCCACCCCAGTGTCACCTGGGGTCTCTCGGCCCAGGGCACGCCCAGCTCTTGCCGCCTCTTCCTGCCCTGCCCAGCCACTACCGCCAGGTGGCGCCGTAAGCCCACCCGCCAGAGCCCGCGGCGGGACCCCGGCTTCGGGCGGGACCCCGGGAGCAGGACAGACCCTGGGATGGACACCGAGACAGACCCCGGGACCAGGGGCAGGACCCCGGTGCTGGCACAGCACCTCGCTCCACAGCAGGACGGGCGCTGGGGCGCGGAGAAGCGGAGCGGGGCCAAAGAAGGAGCAGCGGCGGGTTGAATGGCGCCTTTAAATTACTGCTGACACCTCTGTTAGAGCTCCCTAAAATCTCAATCAACAAGCCATTAGAACTCGACGGGAGTAAAACTAAATCCTCGTTTAAGTGTATTTATCCGCTCTCTTTTCTCTCTTTCAAATGCTAAATCCATTTCAGCATATGCCCCTTCTTTCTCTCCCTTTCTCTAAAGCCTGGCAGCCCGCACCACTCTTGTAAATATGAAAGATGCTAATCATATGACATATCACGTCTCAGTCGGAGCCTAGAATAAAGCCTTGAGATTTGGGATCATTGCCTCCAGACAACAGCTTCATCAGCCGGAAAGTTGGGTTTTTTTCTCCTTTCCTTCAACTCTCAATCCCTTCTTTGTCTGGGAGAAAATGCAGCCAACTCGAGCCACCCCGGCCATATGGTTCACTCTGTGTTTTCTTAGTTGAATCCTGAATTGTTTGTGACTTGCGAAGGGGGTTCTTTTTTTTTCCCCCCTTCTTCTTCTTCTCTTTCTTTCTTTTTTTTTTTTTTGAAAGTGTGTATAAAGACATAGAAGAGGCTTTGCAGAGTTCCTACATGTTCTTCACGTGTTCGTTTCACACACTCCTTCTGCAGCCACTTCACTCTTACCCTTCTAAGAGCCAAAAGAGAAAGCCCTGCACACACTTTGAGCGGTATCACAACATAGTCCCCAACAAGAGCCAAAAGAAAAGGCCCTGCACACACTTTTAGCAGCACCACAACACATTCCCCTCTAAGAGCCAAAAGAAAAGGCCCTGCACACACTTTTAGCAGCACCACAGCACATTCCCCTCTAAGAGCCAAAAGAGAAAGCCCTGCACACACTTTGAGCAGCACCACAGCACATTCCCCTCTAAGAGCCAAAAGAGAAAGCCCTGCACACACTTTGAGCAGCACCACAACATATTCCCCTCTAAGAGCCAAAAGAGAAAGCCCTGCACACACTTTCAGCAGCACCACAACACATTCCCCCTAAGAGCCAAAAGAGAAAGCCCTGCACACACTTTGAGCAGCACCACAACATATTCCCCTCTAAGAGCCAAAAGAGAAAGCCCTGCACACACTTTCAGCAGCACCACAACATATTCCCTTCTAAGAGCCAAAAGAGAAAGCCCTGCACACACTTTCAGCAGCACCACAACACATTCCCCTCTAAAAGCCAAAAGAGAAAGCCCTGCACACACTTTCAGCAGCACCACAACATATTCCCCCTAAGAGCCAGAAGAGAAAGCCCTGCACACACTTTCAGCAGCACCACAACATATTCCCCTCTAAGAGCCAAAAGAGGAAGCCCTGCACACACTTTCAGTAGTACCACAACATATTCAGGCATCTTTTTTTGGCAGGTGGAAATGCCCTCCTTAAAACGTGATTTGTCTTGTTTGTAGCCATCAGGGTTGGATTTGTGGCCTGTGTGAAACAGTTATCTGCTTTACTAGCAAATCCCATCTCGAAATGCCTCGGCTCAGAGAAGCCCCCAAGTATTTTGAGCAAGGAAGAGTGGCTTTTAAGACCTGTATAAATTAGGAGCTGAATGAGGTCGGTGCACTGGAGTTTGGATAGCCCCCTGTTTGATAGCAGCCTGCCAAATTTTCCTTTCTCTCTTTTTCCTTACACAAACCCCCCAAAAAGGCCCTTTCACCAAATCATTAAATTCTACAGAGGTGGTCAAGCTAGTCCTGCTTTTCAGGCCTTCCAGAAAGAAAAGGGTCCTTGAAGTTTAGAAGATGCCCAAGGAAAACTCATTGAATGACATCAAAAGAATGAGTTTCCATAGCTGTTGAAGCACGAGAGCCGTGTAGCTGCACAAAGGCGGGTTGGGGCAGTGGGACTGTCCCACTGCTCTATCCCAGCACAATTGGGTCACTGAAATAGGGAATTAATTACCATTGGAGAGTGGGCAGCCCATTCACCACTGGCTGAGTTTTATTAAACGCCAATATAAATAACAAAACAACTCTTGTGGCTGCACTATTCCTACACGCCAAAGGAAGGATTATGTTGGGGATTAACATCTTAAAGTCTATGAGACTTTCTGACTCAAGGCTCGGAGCTGGTAATCGTATTTGTCTCCTGGTTCAGCGATTAGTGCTCTCCCCGGCGCACCTTCGCCTGGCCGGCCAATGTCCCTTTTTGCAGGCACTGGGGTTTTCACACAATCGGCTGTTCTTTTCCCCACAGCCAGAGAAAAGAATAAGAAAACTGAAGCGTGTTCACGCCATCCTCAAGCTTCTTCTCTTCTTCATGGGAAAGGAAGGCACCGGTGGCCTTTTTTCACAAGGGGGGGGGGGGGGGCGGGGGGCAAGGCAAACCCTCTCGTTGGAGGGGGGTGGCCCCGGCGGGGTTTGGGCCGGGGAAATCGCTCCGCGGGCCTGCACCTGCCATGCAAATCTGATGAACAATCAGCCCCCGATGAGGGGCTCGTCTGCCCTAGGCTGGGGGGGCCAGGGCGGCGGTCTGAAGGGGGGACCCCCTCTTGCCTCGATCCCAGAATGAACCCCAAACTTGCTAGAGAGGCTCAAGGGGCTGGTTCCCATCCCTCCCTGCTGTGCTTTTGGCTGCACTGTGCATGGTGAGGGCAGGAAGGACCTGGGCTCGAGGAGCAGACACACAGCACAGCCTCCGATTTCTGCCCTCCCCCCCACCCCGTACATCCCAGTACACTGCTGGGCAGAGACATATTCTGACCCCCAGTTTAAGTGCAGAATCGTCCCACGTGTGGGGTTGGTGGGTGCTGCCACAGGAGTGGGCACCCTCAGATTTGGAACGCAGGGTGTACCCTAGTGTGGGCAGCCATGCTCCCCCAAACCCTCAGGAGACCCTTGGACCTGGTGGGGGTGAGGGAGGCAGAGCTGGAAGGGCTCAAGCTATCCTGTCCCTGCAGCTTTGTCCCCACACTTCCCCCGGGGGTGTTGCACCCCCATTCACCTGGGGCAGGCAAAGCTATTAATGCTGGCTCACAACTTGTGAGGTCGAAGTGTGGATGGGCTCTATCCAAAGGTCTCTCAGCAACACAGACCCTAAACTTTTAGGGCTATTGGGTCGCCTCAGAGTTCAAGCTTCTTACAGCAAACAAAGCCTTTCTGAAGGTCTCCCCCTCTCCCTGCACACAAGCTCAGTGTCCTTTATTTCTGGGCGGTGTGATAAGCTTAAATCATTGTGCTCCCATTTCTTGATCGTTTTCTACTTTGGGCTTTTGTTCCTGTAAAGTAGGATTGAGTCTAGCAAAGGGGCTGAAGTTGAACAGTTTGACCCTTGGAGGACAGTTCAGGCAGTGGCCAGCGGCAGCAGCTCCCTCTCCCCACCACTCTTGGCCCCGTGGCTCTTGACTGAGCAGCTCAGTCAGCCACAGACCACACAAGCACCAGGAAGGCTGTGAGGACTCAGGAGCCAACTCATCCTTGGTCACCTTGAGCTCAAACCTGCAGAGAAACTGCTGCACTGGGGGAGAAGGCAAACCTCAAAAAGGCACCCCAATGGCTTACACACCTTGGGTCTGGCAAAAACTGGGCTTGTGCCCTGCTGCTACACTCCAGCACCACAAGTGCCTTCCCCATTATTTCACCACCTCCACCTAACCTCTCCATCACGTTCACATCGGCAATGGAAGGGCAGAAATCTCAGTAAATGGGCTGGTCCTGTCACAGCTGACTGCTCTGCCCTTTAAGGTGCTGAAAGAGGAAAGGTCCCTTTGTGTCACTCTCCTGGCATACCAAGAGGACACACAGATTTTCAAGAGGAATGCTAAAGTCTCTTTGGAAAAAAGTCACAGAGGTTGTCTAAATAGATCATCACTGGAACAGGCTGCCCAGAGAGGTGCTGGAGTCTCCATCTCTGGAGATTCCAAAGCCCACATGGATGCTGCCCTGCAGAACCTGCTCTAGCTAACCTGCTCTGGCAGAGCACTGGACTAGATGTTCTCCAGAGGTCCCTTCCAACCCCTATCACTCTGTGGTTCTGTGATCAGCTAAAGCATAACAAGCCAGCAGTCACTGATCTCAGAGGAGAATGGATGCAGACATAGCCCTTGGGGAGAGAAGGGCCAGGAGCCCAGCAATGAAAGCTAACACTTGAGCACACCAAAGGCTGAGGCAGCCACCCTGCTGTGATCGCAGGGAGCAAGACAGGGGCCACGAACTCAGCAGGTCCATGGTGTGCTCAGTGAGACATTCACCGAGATTTTAGCATTTTCACCTATTTGGGGCTTTTTTTCCATCAGTCATAAAGTTCTGTTTCAAAGTCTAACTCCTCAAAAAAGCCTCAGTGATGGAGTGTCCACAGTACTATAGGTTTCATTCCATAGGTCCTCCATAGGTCCTGCTGCCGGTCCTTCCCTCCCCGTGGGTCTGTCAGGCAGAGCAAGCCTGCTGACCCCGGGGGCATGTCGCCAGGCCTAGCTATTCACCAGGGCTTTCTGCCCCAGAGGGTGGTCTGGAAGAGGAGTAGGGAGTGGGGGAGTGGGGGGAGGGGGGGACGGCGAGGGGAGGCTTTACTGGCAGATTGACAAGTTGTGGAGGGGGTTTTAGAAGTCTTCTTGAGCCTGTCCTGTGTCCAAGAGCTGTGTGTGACAGCACTGGGTGAAGACCACAGCCTGCACACTGGGACTGTGGCTCTCCTGCCTGCCAGTACAGCGATGTCAGCCACGTGTGGCTCTTCTCACACTGCCCCCTTTGCAGAACCTCCCTGAAAACGGGGGGGCAAGACGAGGTCAGCCCAGCACTGGCACAGTGACTGCACTGCAGCACCCAGCCTTGGCAAGCAGCTACACCCCATGGGCATGCTGCACCCTGGGGGAATCTGACGTCCCTGATAGCCCATACGAGGGGAATGTCCCCCTCCAACAAGTCATGTACTCATCATGAAATCACAGAATTGGTTTTGCTGGAAAAGACCTTTAAAATCATAAAGTCCCAACCATCAGCCTCACACCAGCATGACCATTAAACCTCGTCCCAAAGTGCCATGTCCGCAGGGATGGGGACTCCACCACCTCCCTGGGCAGCCTGTTCCAATGCTTGACCACTCTTGCAGGGAAGAAACTTTTCCTAATCTCCAACCTAACCCTCCCCTGGCACAATTTCAGGCCATTCCCTCTCATCCTATCACCTGATACTAGAGAGAAGATCATCACCAATTATGTGCCATGCACCACTCTGCCCCCCCTCAAGCCCCCATGCCCACCAGGGGGAACCCACCTCTGCCATCCCCTCAGGGCTGCAAACCCTGCCAACACAACACGCAATTCCCCTGAATTCCTCCCCCCCAAAAGAGAGGGAAGCGAGAGGAGGGGGGAGCAGCGAAGGGGACAAGAGGACAAGGCGGGAGGGGGGCTGGGGGGGTAGTGGTGGTGATGTCGCAGCCGCCGCCGTCCCTTAATGAGCGGCTGAAAGGGAGCCGGCTCCGGCGCGCGTGGCGCCTTGATTGGCCAGCTGCGCCTCGCGCGCATCCCACCCGCCCCCTCCCCACCCCGCCGCGCGCGCGCCCCCCCCACTCGCGCCCGCCCGCCCATTCATTAATAAATTAGCGGCACGCTCCAGCCGAGCGCGAGGCACCAATGGCGCGGCCCCGGCGCCGCGGGAGGGGGGCCCCGGGGGTAGGTTTGATTGTTCCCCGCGGGGTATATAAGGGGTGTTAAGGAGGGTCGTGTGCCAGACACGCAGCCCACCGGCCCCGGGCAGCTCCCGCCGCTGCTGCCGCCGCCCCTGGGGCGCGTGCCAGCGCCGCGCCCCCTCCCCCGTCTGCTTTTACCCTCCCCCAACGTCTCCCCCCGCTGCTCCGTACGCCCCGTCAAACCGGCGAACCGTTAAACCGCGGCGCAACTCAACCCGTGAAGCGAGGGTCCCGCTCCTCGTCCTCATACCCGGTGCCGGTGTCCCGGAGGATGCTGGTGAAGGCGGAGGGGCTCACGCCGCCGGGCGAGGACGAGCTGCTGCTGCTGGGCTTGGCCTCGCCCGCCCCCTCGCCCTCGCTGCCGTCTAGCGCCGAGGAGGAGGAAGAGGAGGAGGAGGAGGAGGAGCTGCGGGCAGCCTCGCCGGCGAGGCCCGTCGAAGCGCGAGGGTTACGGCGAACGGAGGGAAAGCGACGACCGGGGCGATCCCGCGGTGCTCCGCGAACGGCTCGGACGGCGGAGACTGCTCAGCGGATCAAACGGAGCCGGCGGCTGAAGGCCAACAACCGGGAGCGCAACCGAATGCACAACCTGAACGCGGCGCTGGACGCCCTCCGCGACGTGCTGCCCACCTTCCCCGAGGACGCCAAGCTCACCAAGATCGAGACGCTGCGCTTCGCCCACAACTACATCTGGGCCCTCACCGAGACCCTGCGACTGGCTGGGGCGACGAGGCTCGGCCCGGAGGCGGTGGTGGCGACGGGGCCGGTAACAGGAGGGGGAGGTCCCGCCGAGGGCAGCCCCTCGCCCGCTTCCTCCTGGAGCGGCGGCTCCGTCAGCCCCGCACCCTCTGCCTCCTCCTACGCCTGCACTTTATCCCCCGCCAGCCCCGCCGGTTCTGCCTCGGATGCCGAGCACTGGCCCGGCCGCTTCGCCCCGCCGCCGCTGCCGCCCCGCCGCTGCCTCTAGCCCGAGGGTCGGTCCCGGGAGGGGGCGGCGGCGGCATCTGCCCGCTTCCCAGGGCAGGCTATGGGAACGGCACCTGCCAAACCAAACTTGGGCTCTTCTCTCCGATGTGCACTTTGTCCCGTTTTTCCCAGATCTGTCACCAGGGCTTTTGTGTGTGCTCGCCCCCCCCCTCCATCTCCCTGCTCCCTCTTTTGCCATCTGTCCCTTAGGATTTATAGGCGGGATGGGGTGGGGGGGTGGGATGGGGGGAGAAAGGGAAGAAAAAAAATAAAGTGAAATAAAAAGTAAATTGTTTTGTTAGGGGTGCAGGTTAGAAGTCATTGTATAATTTGTAGGCTTTGTGAGGGCTGAATGCAAGCGTGGAAATTTAGGCTGAACTCTCTATCAAAAGGGGGAAAAAAACCCATAGAGAGAAGAGGGGGGGGGTGTGGATTGAGAAGGGAGGCCCCTCCTCATGCATTATTTATTTCGACCTTTAGGGGACGAGGAACTCCCCCCTTCTTTCAGGAGATTAAAAATAAATCAACAGACTGAAAACCCCAACAGACACGGGACATTACAGCGATCAGCCACACACGTGTTCACATTTATTTATTATAAAGAAAGATTTCATGGAAAAGATGTATTTTTTTGGTATAATTTACAGAGTTTATTCTAGTATGTATTTACATCTGAGGAACAAAGGGATGCTCCTTGTCAGAAAAGTATAAATAAATAAAAATCTCTAATTTTCGTAACTTTGGGGTTGCTGCTTCTTCTCCTTCAATTGTGGGGTAGCTGGGGGGGGGAGCGGGGGGGAGGGCTGGTCCCTGTCCTCACTCCCAGTGAAACTGGGCTCTGGCAGGAGTTGCTTGTGCTTGTAGGTGACAAATGCCACTTTTTCTTGTTGAAATAAACCCTCTCTTTTATTTTTTTTTCCTCCCTTTTTTTTTTGTTTTGTTGGTTTGTTTTCCTGCAGAAGAATAAAACATCTTGGGGATGTCAGCTGCGCCTCAGGGTGGGGCTGGGGGAGGCACACTTCGGGTATAAAGCTGCTGTGGAGCCAAACCAAGAGAAATCTTCCCCTTTTTCCAGCCCTAGGTGGGATCCAGAGGGGACAGGCCCCATCAGAAACATGCACGTGGCGTAGACTTTGCCTCTTTGTGGTGTCTTTGGGTTCCTCATGTGGCTGATAATGGGAAGGAAAGCAGCACTAAGCACTATATAGGTATACACATTTATATATATATATATATATAAATATATGTGTTGGGTGGAAGTTTACTGATGAATTTTCCCTCATTGTATGGAAAATGCTGCACAGCAAACACCTGATGGCTGGATAAATTTCCTCATGCTTCTTCAGGCTCCTGGACCTCCCCAGAAAGGCTGTAGGAAGTAAATGTTCCTGAGCCATAAACCTCTTGTGTTTAATGGTGAAGAATTCCCATCTGTGCCTCTCTGAGGGACAGGTGAAGCCCAAGTCAGCTGCAAGTCCAGGGGTCAATGGCTCAGAGCTGTCCCTGCACAGCTTGGGTACCAACAGCACACAGCCAGGGATGTCACTATGGATCCAGGGGATGCTAGAGGCTGCTGAGGCCCTTCCACCATCATCCCCGGGAGCACTTTGTGACTTCTGGGTACAAACACCTGGAAATCATTAAGAACTAGCGGAGGGGGCTGAAGGTATCAATCAAATCAAACGGGCGGCACATGAATCCCACCCGGTGTGTGCCCCCCCCCACTGGATCTTGGGAGTGTGAAACCTCTGCCTTTGGAGCCACATCCTCGAAAGAAGAGGGGGTGGGGGGGAGGAGAGAAAGGAAAAAAAAAGAAGAGAAAGGAAAAAGCCCAAAATGTGTGAAAAGAGAATTAGTGAAATTAGGTTAGGCCAATAAAACGTGCAGGGGTTCTCTCTCCCCAGCCCTGCAGCCTCGGGCGAGCAGCGCTATCTAGCCTGATCTATTGTTTCCCCCCCTGGCAGGGGGTTTATTGTGTGATAAATAATTCCTTTAAAAAAAAAAATAAAAAAGAAGAAGGGAAAAAAAAAAAAGGGGGGGGGGGAAGAAAAAGTGGGTGCATTTGCATAATCACTGCTTTGATGTGGCCAGCAAGATGAAGCTGTGTCCCCCCAAATCTGCCACGGGCCAGAAGGAACAAAACAAGAGGGAGGCTTTCAATGGGCTGGCAGTGTGTGGGGCAGCCTGTCGGGAGTGGGTTTTTCACTCTCGCTCTCTTTTAATGACTCCTTTTTAATGATTAAACTCCAGGAATGCCAAAAACAGAAGCGAGAGCCTCGCTCACCCTCTCCGTCTTTTCTGGTCGGGGCTCATTGTCCTTCCTGGTTTCTTTCTGGCTTTTAAGAGGAGCTGAAGTAGGTGCTTTCAGCTCTTCAAAAGACTGGGATGGATGGGATGTGCTTCCCTTCTCCCGAAGGTGAGTGAAGAGGACATCTCAGGTGGCTCAGGACCACGATGTTCCCTCTGTGATCCTCAGGGTGGGACACTGCTTCTTGCCAGGTGCATCATGCTGGAGGAATTTCCTCTCATCCCAGTGTAGACCCTGTTAGCAGGAGTGTCCCCCAGCCTGATGGAGCTATGGCAATGAGAACCACCGTGGGAAAAGCAGTCATGGTGTTGGAGGATGGAGAGAGAGGTTTGAGAGGTTTTCTGTGGCTGAGTGCAGGGTTTGGGGTGGGAGCCATGCAAGCCAAACCTTCACTGGTTCCTGGGCAAGGCTGGGCTTGGCTGCACATACCCTTAAAGCAGACAGGACCAAGAGTGGGACACAGAGCGGGGTGCCAAAGGATGAGCCAGAGGTGCTGGATTTGTTCCTAACACAGTCTCCCACATCTCAATTTTCCTTTTGAATGTGGCCAGAAGAGCTTCTTTCCATCTTTCTTCCCTTGACTTCAAAGATTTTATTTCCCTCTTCCCTTTTTTTCCCCCCTCTTATTTCTCTCTCTTCTCTCGGAAGATGGAGCTTTGGAGGTGATGGAAGATCCCAGTCCCAACTGGGAGATCATCCTGTGGTTCCAGAAACATCTACAGAGACCCTGGAAGTGGACCAGGGGCTGCAGGGTGGAGGAAGCACCTCTTTGGCTGAAGTGGCTAAAGCCGAGGGTGGTTTCCATGGCAGCTCCTCACCATAATAACATGTGTTTATGATCCTTCTGTGTATTGTATTTTGGCATAAAAGCTTCTCAGCGCCCTCAGAGCTGGAGGGGCATCTCTATGGCCCCCGAGGGGGTTTACAGCCCTCCTTGGCATAAGAATAGTGACAAGGAGCCAAAGTAGTGCCGGTGTGACAGCAGCCGCGCCCCAAGGGCTGGTGCTGGACGGCTTTCATGTCGGACATAAATCTCCCATCGCATCGCCATAATTAAATCGAGCAGCCCCGACACAGGCCTCATCTGGAGGCTGGATTTTCAACCCAGCTTTCACCCTCCCTCCTAGGCAAACACCTACCAGCCAAGGTGGAGCCAATCTTTGGGGGCTCCAGCACCTCGCTGCAGAGCCCCTGGGTCCAGGTCCACCTGGACCTAGAGTCCAGGTGAAGGTGGAAGATCTGGGAGGAGTGTGAATCACAGCATCACAGAACGGTAGAGGTGGGAAGTGACCTCTGGGGAACACCCAGTCCGATCACCCTGCCAGAACAGAGTGGCATCCAGGTGGGTTTTTAATATCCCCGGAGATGGAGAATCCACCACCTCCCTGGGCAGCCTGTTTCAGTGCTCCACCACCCTCAAAGTGAAGAATGCAACCTTAGGGAGCTTTCTAGGTAAGCCTGAAGATATTTAGGCTCAGCAGGAGCTAAACACAGCTAAGAATTGCATAGCCAAACCCCAAAGTTTCCTAAAGGCTCATTCAGGTGCCCTCAGGGTCCACCACTCAAGTTTTATTGATTATTTTATTGTCACAGTGACGTTTGGGGTGCCTGATGGTGGAAAAGTAAAACCATTATGCTGGGAAACCACCAGATGAGGGTTCACCTGCTCTGGGGCATCCTATGGTACTCTCTCATGACTGGCTTATGGAAATGCAGAGGACATTAAGCAATTAAGCACACTCTGGCTGTTTTTTAAACACTGGGTACATGAGTTATGGCACAACGTTGACTTAACTGAAAGGACAGATCCTCTGGGATGTTAGTAAGGAAGTCCACATGCAACTTAAGAAAAAACTGGTGACAGCCCACCCCAAAATATTTGTAAAACATCTTTTTGTGTACCAAAAGGACACTTTTTCTGCAGGTGAAAAGCCAGATCCCACTAAATCGCCGTGTCCCTACCTGCTGTCTCAGGATGGGCGCTTCTCTGGTGGGTCCCTGGCCTGGCAGCGCTCTGTCCCCTCTCTGTCCTTCAACTCCTTCCCAAATCTGCCATTTCCAGTGAGAAGGCAAGTTTTGTCTTTCAGCATTTCAGGCTGGAGATGCTCATGTGGCACAGCTTCCCACAGCCTTGCCTCAGGCTCCAGCTTGCCCCAAGGGCTGAGTTTCTTTGCATATCACACTTCCTCCTCAAGGACTGAGCTTTTCACTGGTTCCATTTGCTTCCTTTTCACATAGAAGGGCTGGTCCTCAAATTCCAGGCTCATACACCTCTCAAATGGAATGTCAGAGAGGCTCTTCTCCCTGAATTGATTTAATGCCATTAAATACCCTGAGAGCTTTTAAGCTGATCTCTCAGAGAAATCATTTTTATGATGTTTAAGTATCATTTGAGAGTGGCTCCTGGGGGGAAAGTCCATCACCCACCAGCTCAGCCCCTCCAAACCCCAAGGGTCCTGTTGCCCACACTTGCCCTTTATTGTTTTTTATCACCTGCAGATCCCATGTCTGCAGCCACCTCCCTAATGCAAGGGGAACAAGAAGTGGGGTTTTAATTTTCTATGCAAAAGGATTTTTTTTATCCAGACAAAACAGGACTATTTCTCCACACTTGTGAGGGTGTTTTTGTACCCAAAGGCTTGGGGAGCTGGCAGTGGAGCTGCACGTCAGAGACAAGGACCAGAGGATGTGAGCCGTGAGTGGCAGCTGCTGCTCTGGCCTTGGGACAAGGGGAGGTCTTGGGCCTCCAGCAGCCCCCCAGGGAGGGGGACACCATGGGCCCTGGGCCGGGGTTGCTGGTGGCTGGGGAATGTCTGGGTTTGGGCCTGGCTTACTGTCCCTGCAATGATTTCATGGGAGTAGACACACTGCAGGAAAGGTGATGTGACTTGGGCAGGTGGTAGAGAGGGGCACTGCACTGGTGAGTGAATGTGGGGTGTCAGGAAGGGCCTGGGGGGTAGGAATGAGCCTTGCCCTGGTGAAAGAGCTATGCATCAGCACAGGATGCTGGTGCTCACAGCATTACCAGCAGGAGCACACCCAAATCACACACTGTGACAACCTCAGCCCCAAGGGAGCCTGGAAAAGTGCTCCAGTTTGATGTAGAAAAAGGACCAGAACCAGGTCCCAGCTCTGCTAGATAAGGTGAGCTCTTGGCCCCCCAGCTCTGCAGCTAGCTCCCTGAATCCCAGCTCTGCCACAGACATCAGGGTGTTGCTTTGCCTAGAAGCAGCCAACCCCTTCACAACTTGCTGCCCCCCTCCAGGCTTGTCCCACAAGCTGCTCCCTGCCTGGGGAGGGACATTTTGAGCATTCACTGGGGATGTCAACAGGCCGTCTGTTTCCCTCAGCACAAGTAATCAGATAAACTCAGCGTGAAGGAATAAAAGTGAGCCAGGAGCAAGGCTAAGGGTGACAAGAAACTAAGCCAATTGTCTTGCTGTGGGGCCAAACCTTGCATCTTAGGAGTCTAAGACAGACTCTTTTGGTCAGACAAGCTGACACCTTCAACTTACAGATATATCCTGCCTGGGATGCCGCAGCATTTGCACCGGTCCAGCAAATTTCTGGCAACCCTTCTCACCTCATGACTTCTCCTACCAAATTCAGATTCCTGATTAAAAAAAAAAAAGAGAGGGAAAAAAAAAAAAGACAATTTAAAAATTAACTGGAGAAAAAAAATATTCCTTCGAGCTGCCTGCCTTTGATGGAGGGTTGCTCAGGGAGGGAAGATGGAGGGTGCTGGGGCCCTCACCTCCCTTTTCCACCCCCCTCCTCTGATTAAAAAGAAGAGAGACTGGCCCAAAAGCTGATGGCATATTTACCTTCATGAGCTTTTTTTTTTTTTTTCCTAAAAAAAAAAAAAAAGAAGAAAAAAAAAAAGTTAATTACTGCTTGGAGCAAGTTGGTATGGCTGTCCTGAGCTGTCTTTTATTAGTAGTCGCCTTCATTAATTTCCCTCGCTGGATTTGCTGCTAATAGCCGCTTGGTCCTGAGCAGCACAAAGCAGCATCTGTGCCATTGAGCAGGAAAGCGAGAGTCAGGCAAAGGGGGGGCACTGGGGAGGGGGGAGGCAACGCCATTTGCAAATCAACCTCTATTAACGTGATGGCCTGCTCGGAGGGGACACAGCCCCTGGTAGCCAACACGGCAGTTTGGGCTTCGCTGGGCTGCCAGTCAGGTTGGAAAGACGTCCGCTGCCAGCCCAGGGCTGCCTGGGCACCCATGGGTGGCTGCCAAGAGGATGGAGAGTGGCTACCAAGAGGATGGAGACTCCCTTTTTACAAGCAGTCCACGGAAAGAACAAGGGGCAATGGTTACAAGTTACTCCTGGGGAGATTCCCTTCGGACTCCAGGAGAAAATGTTTCCCCATGAGAACAGCTGGAGACTGGACTCATCTCCCAAGGGAAGCAGTGGATTGCCCTACACTGGACAGTTTTCATACTCAGCTTGACAGGCTGCTGGGCCAGCTCATTTCAACTACACCATCACCTAGAAAGGTTGGACCAGATGATCCTTGGGGTCCCTTCCAACCTGGCATTCTATGGTTAATTCTGTGGGTACTGGCTGTGCCATCCTTGCACCCCACTGATGGGGAGAAGAAGCAGGGTGCTGGACCTGTCTCTTTGGGACTTTGGTTCTGTAGGTGCTCTGGTCCTGTGGCACTTGCTGCTTCAAGCAAGATCTAGGAACAACCCAGTTATTAATAACTTGATGAAAGATACAATCTGGCTTAAAAATAGCTCAGCAGAGAGGTTTCCTGATTAAGGACTGGGATTAAGTTCTGTTTGGAGGGTCGCTGGGGGGGCTCCTGTGAGCTGTGGAGGCCAACAGCTCCATCTGCTCCCTCTTTGCAGAGGGACACAAGAGAAGATTTCATCCAAGTGGAAAAAAGGAGGGTGGTGTGTGCCATCCCCCAGAGAGGGGTTAGGGCAGCACACTGCTGCTGCGGGGCTGTCCCCAGGCTGCTGGCTTTGATGCAGGGCTGGGGAAGGCACCGGGTGCCAGTGCAGAGGCTTCCCTCTGAGGCAGCAGGTGACAGTGGCAGTTAGCAGTTGCTATTTTCATAGAATCATAGAATGGTTTGGGTTGGAAAGGACCTTAAAGACGACCCAGTTCCAATCTCTCCCACCTCTCACTCAAGCAGGTTGCTCTAGGCCTTGTGTCCATCCTGGCCTTGAACACCTTCAGGGAGGGGGCATCCACAGCCTCTCCTAGGCAACCTGTCCAGTCTCACCACCCTCACTGTAAAAAATGTCTTCCTAATCTTCACTCAATCTCTTCTCTTCCAGCTCAAAGCCATTGTCCCTTGTCAAAAGGCAAAGTTTTGCTGCAGATATTCCTGTCCTGGTTATTTCAAGGAGCAGCGCCCACCCAGCACATCACCGCACCTGTGAATAGTGTGTTTATCCTGGCACACATGCAGTGTCCAGAGATACAGCTGTGGGTCAGCTTGCTTTCCCCTCAGTACCCTTGAATAGCTCTTTCTGCTGGAGGACTGATGCCTAAACCCAGCAGCTGGGCTCTGGGGGCAGCTGATGGAGGGTTTATGGCAGCAGGGCCGTGCTGCCTCGCGTGCAGGGGCTGCCTCACAGCTGGAGGGGTCACCTTGCGCCCGCACTCTGCTGGCCTTAATGGCCTGGGATGCTGCCAGCTTGGAGGCAGAGCCTGGCTCAGCCTGGTGCTGTCAGAATAACTGAGGCTCTTCCCTTTGCACTGCATCTGTTGTAAAAGAAGTTCCCCAAACTGCTTTGTAGTGAACACGAGCTGTTGGCAAAAAAAGTGAGCAAATCTTTCTGCCTCTGTTCAGCAGGCTTTGCTTGCATTGACTTGGTCCCTCTTGAAATCAAATTAATGAACTTCTATGCATATGACACACAGTAAAGGAGATCACCGCCTTTCTCCTAGTTACCTGTGGAAAGGGGAAAACTTCTTTAACTAAGTATCTTCCCCCAAAAGAACAGGAAAATGTGTCATCATCTTGCCAGGAGCAGGATGACCTTATCTTTTAGTTGATTCAAATTACTTCCTTCTGAAATCAAAGAAAAGAGCAGAACAGCAATTTGAGGGGGCAGGAACTCTAAGATGAAATTTCCCACCAAAAAAAAACTAAATGCTCCATCATCAGTCTGGGTCAACTACTTACCTCCCCCAGCAGTCACTTATTTATACCACAAATATGAATCAATCATTTCAGTTCTGTGTTTTCCAGGCCACGTACGTGTCTAAGTTCTTCAGGAGATGAGGCTGGAGAGCACATTAACCCAGGACTGGCAGGATCCAAGCCCTGGATGAATACCTTAGGAAGGACTAATACCCCAGAGTTTGTTCTCAAGCCTGTGAAGAGTAAAACCAGCAGAAGCCACAGGGTTAAAAATGATGTTGGCTGTTTGAACAGGGAACTGGAGAGGCTGATGCTTGATACTAACTTTTAACTGGGGAGTAGCCATAACTTTGGCTGAGGGGGTACAAGGTAGGCTACAAACCAACAAAAGAAATCAGCTGCTAAACAGAAGGTTTAGGAAGGAAGCCAGAGATTTAAATGATCCAGGAGCATATCTAACCATCTATTCTTTTCTTTCCTGGACCAAGAGGCAGAGCTGGAAAAGGCATCGCTTCTCAGGGGTCTCAAAACTCCCGTGCTGTTCCAGCAGACACTGCGGGGCTGGCTGTTGGCAGCACATTCGGACACTTTGTTCTGCAGAGATTGTCCGGGAGGTTTTGTTTTGCTTTTAATTGTCTCTATAGAGAAAGGAAAGCCTCCGCAGAGAAGCTTTAACACAGCGTCTCTGCCGCCTCTTAATTCCCAGGATCTTGCTAACTAGCTTTGTTTCCTCTTTAGAGCCGGGCTCTCTCTTTTGCCGGTGCACGGAGCGGTGTTTGTCACTTGGTTAAAGCCAGCCTTTCCCTCCTGCCCCAGACAAGGCTAGCCTTTATTGGCTGCAGAACAAGATAACGGGCTTAATCTTCCCAGTAACACGTGAGTTTTCATGTATCACTTTAATCTGGGAAACACTGGGGCCGAGTGTCCCGTCACATGCCGATTTTACTTTTCTATGAGCGAGTGACTCCCCGGCTCAATGATGGATTGTTTGCTCCCTTTTAACAACAGTCAAGATGGTGAATGCCCCGGGGTGACAGACAGTGTGCAATGGGAACGGCAGCAAATCTGATGGCCCAGTTCAAGTTCACCTGACAAAGCTGAAGCAGTCTGCAAGCAGCGCCCGAGAAAGGATTATTCACACTAGCATTATATTTTTGAATGCATTTTTTCTTCCTGTGCAGCTGCCCAGCTCCCCAACACTGAAGGTTTATGCACCATAATAAAGAGATTTAATGTTTTTTTTCTTCTTCCTCTTCTTCTTCTTCGCTTGCTTCTCCCTCTTTACACCTATTTCTACTCAGTGTGGGGATAGGGCATCTCTCCAAACAACTCAGCACAAACATCACCTACAAAACAATAGCGTTGCTAAAAAGCAGGAACAAAAGCCTAAAACTCTGCTGGCTGCAGAAACAAAAGTGGGTGGTTTTGTTAAAGCAAACTCTCTGCTGGGGACCCATCTTTTTGTGGGGCTTTGATGCTGTGTTCCCTTTCTCAGCAGGACACTCTCCCCAGCCGTTGAGCTCAGGGGTAGTGGGACATCAGGGGTTTTGGAGGAGAAGAGGAGAACTGGAAATGAAGACAGCTTTTCACTGCTGATGGAACAGGAAAGCTACCTCCCATTGGTCACACGAAGATCCAGCTGGGAGTGCAGAGGTATATGTGTGCACACACACATCCTGGAGGTGCTGGCTTGGTCTTTGAAGAAAAAAAATCTGTCTCAGCAGTTTCTTTTGGCCAGAGAGGCAGCAACAAATGTTGGCTCTAGTCCTGCACATTATTCCAGTTGTGTGGCACTGTTCAGGGGAATACATCTAACTGTTGCTTGAACACTTCCAGAAGTAGCTTTTCTGCCTACCTGTTGGTTAGCAACACCAGGAAAGATGTGCTGGAAGAATAGAAGATCCCTTTCCTTCTCCTGGGGAATATAAAATCAGGTGCAACCTGTAGACGCAAAGATATATCCCTGTTTTTAATCACCATCTGCAGTTCATCCCTGACAGAGGCTGAACTAAGCCTCCTCCTGAAAGCCCATGCAGGTCAATCACCCATTGGAAATGAAGGCTGTGAAGCCTACCCACCCTGCTCAGGCAACCCATTCAAAGTCTGCCTGCAGTAGAAGTAAAATGGACATCTGTATTTTTGAGACCAAAATGCATCGTCTTATTTGATTTGAAAACAGTTCTTTCATGATAGTCTCAATTTGGATAACACTGTTAAGACTTTTTTGGTTTATTGTGTTTGGGTTTGTTGTTGTTTTGTTTTTTTTTCCCCCAACCAAGCACTGCAGTTGGTTTAATTCAGCATTGAAGTGAGGCAGCATTTTGTGTGAGGAGCTCCCAGCCCCTCTTTCTTCTGACCTTTTTCTTTACAGGGCATGTATACTTTATCTGACCATGCCAGCAGGTTTGACTCTGCAGCTAACCAGCCTGTGTGGGGAAAAAACAAAGGAGAAGATTTCAGCTGTTCAGCTAGAAGTCACCAAGTTGGGAGAGCATTGCTTTGCTTTCCTCTGCGTGCTGTGAGGGAGTAACTCCAGCAGTTGGGTCTCCTGAAGGTGACTTACCAGTGTGTGAATTGCTGTAGGTGTCCAAGGAGGTCACATGAATGAATGGCAAAGCTTTAGTTTAAAAACCAACAACAAGGAAACAACAACAAAACAAAAGACCACAAAAGGTTGTTTCATAAAAAAAGAAGTAAAAGGCTGCAGCTGCCTCTAACCCAGGCAGGCACAACTGAAGCATGTGGCCAGCAGACATGCCAGGGGCTGTTCTGTCCTGGTGTGAAAAATCAGGGGCTCCCTGAGCATGCTCGACAACAACCACAAATCATAACAAAACACTGCTAACATGCTGGAGTTAAAGGACTATGTTGCAGCTGTTTGCATGTTCCCAGCACAGGCAGAATTGTCCCCACCCCTCCCCGCCCCCCCACTGTGTAGGTACAAATTGAGTCCTTGGCTGTGTGGGCGCAGTGGGGTGGGAGGAGGCTGCTTATCCTGTGCTTGTGAGAGCTGCTGCTGCTGCTTTGTAACAGCAGCTACACTTGTATCCAGTGAGACTTTCTGTGGGAGTGAGTTACACAACCGGTCACTGAATCTGGGGTGCTCACCGTCCGGTCACAGGCTGAAGAGAGCGGCGGTCCTCAAGCAAGAACTCTTCTCTTGGGAAAGTCGTCTGAGAGTTTGTTAAATGCACCAGTCCTAAATTATTCATGCAAAGCACCTCTTGGCTCAAGAACATAATTTTTTCCATGCAGAGCAGCAGAGATTTCTTGGCTGATCCAATGACAAATATTTTTATCTGTTTAGGTCTTTTGTGGTCACATAGACACACACACCTCTGAACAAAACTGTGTTGATTTTTAGGCCACCCAAACCATCACCATTCATCCCCTGAAGCATTTACACAAGTTTCTGAAGGTGTTACAGATGGTTGAAACCCAACTCTCTGCTTCTGCCTCACTCTATTTCACATTCCATTTCCAAAGAGCAGATGGTGCCTGGAGCCCTTCCTGGGTCTGACTGGATGAGAAGTTTACACAGCCTTGTAGTACATCTCTAGCTGAATTTAGGAAGCTGGTTTCCTACTCTTCTTTTGCTCTTCTGTTAATTCCTACAGATGGCTGTAACAGCACAAGGTTCAGATGGTAAACAAGATGGCAACGTGATATTACCAGCCTGGATGCAAAGACCAGAACTTGCCAAACTCATGCAGGTTATGACTGACCCAACTCAATCTTCTCAGTGGCTCTGCTCTCACAAAGAAAATGTGCTCCTGAAGGTGTGGAGGGTGCCCAGCTTAGGGCACATTCTTTGTGTGACTGTCTTGTGTGAGCTCTACTGAGGGTCTTGTTAAGGAGAGGCAGCGACAGATTTCATTGCACTGCACGTGTTGATTGTGAAAGAAGTAATAAATTCCTCTCTTCCCAAAGTTGGAATGTGAAACATCTTTGCTGTTCAGAGAATGAATCTGGGGATCTGTGAGGTAGATGAGGCCTTTCCCATTACCTGTCACCCAACCTGTGGAAGAAAGGACACATCTTGGTACAGAATACCACAGCCTTTGTATTATTGTGCTCAGGATCATCTGCTTGACATGCTGGATATTAATGCCCATTTTGCACCCATATCAGCAGAAGCAGAACCCTAAGAGGTACATAATGAATATCTAATGAAATTAATATCCCACAGACACCTGTGTGCTAAAAGTCAAGTTTGAAAGGTTTTACTGTTGGCTTTTAACCTAGGAGCTTAGTTCTCTATCAGCCAGAGGGGATCTTTTTTTCTAGGCTTGCCAGTTTTAGCAAGGGGGAAGTGTGACAAAACCTGCTGCCTCTTTGAGTGATTCTCCTTCAGATGGCTCCACAAGACTGTTGTGGACGCAGATCACTCTATGGCACAAATCTGTGGCACTCTGGGGAGCATGTGGCTTACATGCTCTTGCTCTGATGCAGTGGGAAACAAGAGCACTGCTGAAGGCAAAGCCATGCCTGCACATACCTCCCCCACTTTATGTCCTTTAGAGACAGCATGTCCTTTATATGGCATATTCTGCTCAGACAGTATTTGTTTGAAATTCAGTATTCAGTATCACTAAGGTTGGAAGAGACCTCAAAGACCATCGAGTCCAACCTGTCACCACAGACCTCATGACTAGAGCAGGGAGGACACTACTGTCCACTGCAGGCTTGAACTCACAACCTTCCCATTAAGGGTCTTATGCACTACCAACTGAGCCACCTCAAGGCCTAAACAGGTTGAAACCCAACTCCCAAGGTTGTGGAGTTTCCTTTTCCAGACACTTTCAAGACTTTCAAGAATGGATGCATTCCTTTGTGAACTACCCTAGGTTATCCTGCTTTGGCAGGGGGGCTGGACTCAATGATCTCCAGAGGTGCCTTCCAACCCCTACCATTCTATGATTCTGCAACATGAGAGGGCATACAAGGAATGAAGTTTGCTGCAATACAAACCTTGCAGATCAACAACAACATCTGTCCCATTGGAGAACTCATAGCAGAAATGGCCATAGGCCAGGCCATACTCTGTGGCTTTGTACTCATTCTTGACTACCTTTGTGTTATTGGACAGCTTCACAAACTCCCCTAGGATGTAGGGCTCCACACTCACACATCCTTTAATAGTTCTGTCTTCCAGTATCTGAAAAGACAGCATGAATGGCAATCAGGCAAGCAGAGATATGAAGACAAGGAAGATAAAGCTCCTCTAACCAAAGGCTGGTTTTCCCTCCTAGAACTTCCCACCATGAGATACGGCAAGAGCCTCCATGTTAACCCACTACTGATTCAAAGCAGAAGCTGATTGATGAGGAGCTCACATTTAACTATAACAAAGGGTGGACCAAGGTGCACTGAGGCTGATGAATCACAAGGAGGTCCTTTCCAGTTCTGTGTTCCTGAAATTCAGCATAATGCAGAAAAAGCCTCAAAGCTCTTCTGCAGCAAATCAATTTGTCTGCAAGAAGCTCACTTGGTGGTTTTTAGAGAGGTTTAAACATTTTCCAGTACTCAAAACAGGGCACTTTGCTGTGAAAAAGCCCCTGAAAATAGATGTTCACACAGTGTGAGATGACATAAAAGGCTGAGTAACTCCTGGGCTACATTTACAAGTGAGTTTCTGCCTTCTACCATGGCATGTTTTCTGCCAGTGCACCCATGAACTCGTAGCTCTGCAGACAAAGTGTTTTCTGTGCTGAAATGAGCAAAGGCACCTCCCAGGGAAGAGCACATGAATGAGAGCACAATCAAAAGGTGCTGGTATTTCAAAATAAAAACTGACTTCAGACACTCTTCTCATCCATTCCTTTGTATTGCTTAGAAGACAGATCTTACCAGGAGTACAGCAGATGGGATATAAAAGATCTGGGTAGGGACCTTCTGCTCATACAGCCTCTTGTTGAATTCCGTCACGTAGTACTGGGCAGTCATTTGCCGTTCCACGTCACTGAAATGGTGAAGAAGCCCTTTCTCCTCTTTATATTCTTTCCCAACATACCTAAACAAAAAGAGAAGTGTTTGGAGTAGTCAGGTTTGCAGCAGAGTGCACTTGTGCTACAGCAACATCACCACAAAGCAGAGCTTGGCTGCTGCAAGCAAAGCCAGCAGTTGGTGACGGCAATGATTGCAGTTGTGGGGCAGGTTTGTTTCTTTCTTAGCTCTCACAGGCATTACATCCTGCACTGATCAATCAAATCTTGGGATGGGGGTTTCATAACACTCATAAAATTAACTCTTGGTCACTCTGAAAGGAAACCTGACTCAGAGGTACTTAAAACAGATGCACAGACTCATAGAATTATTTTGGTTGGCAAAGCCCTCTAAGATCAAGTCCAACCATCAATCCAACACCACCATGGCCACTAAACCATGTCCCAAAGTGCCATGGCTACAGGTTTCTTGAACATCTCCAGGGATGGAGACTCCACCACCTCCCTGGGAAACCTATTACAATATTCTTAAGAGATTAGAGATAGTGTTTTTAGAAATTATCCCACCACAGAGAAAGGTGAGGTCAGGCCAAGAACTGTCATGAACAACTGTAAACTGAAATGGCTGTTAGAAGACAACAGTGAACCAGATTTCTCTTCCCAGAAATAACAAAGTAGGGAATTACAGGGAGCAATGGGAAAGATTGCCATACTGCCCAAGAGATTTGGGGAAGCCTTAAAACATTTTTGCAACAGAAAAATCAGTCAAAATCTAACCACAGAATCACAGAATCTTAGGGGCTGGAAGGGACCTCCAGAGATCGTTGAGTCCAGCCCCCACTGCCAAAGCAGGATCAGCTAGGGCAGGCCACACAGGAACACATCCAGGCTGGTTTTGAAAGTCTCCAGAGGAGACCAGGCAGTTTTCATCCCTGTTTATACAGAAGACAACCCCCCTGTTTCAGCAGCTGGTTTGGTCAATACCTTCCTAGGCTTTCTTCCTGGTGCAGGAAGTGTATCCAAAATGCATTTCTCTGTTTGCCTTCCTTTGCCACATTCAGGTAGTCCCCAATGAATACAGCTGTTTCCTGGCCTGTCCAGAGGCCTGATTTCTTGGAGTACTTTAAAAGCAGAGCAGCTACAAAGAGAAAACACCACAAGTAGAACAGGTAGTTGCTCAGGACTGCTCTAAGCCCGTGCTGAGGGATGACATAAGCAGCACATAGGAGATAAGATATTCAGGCTCCTCTGAAAGCAAACTATGGGGCTGTGAAATATATGCCAAGAGGTATCTAGGTGCAGAGTTGGATGTTTTATATCTAGGACAAGAAATTGCTAAACAGGCTGGAGACATGCAAGGTGGGATGAGCCCTAAGTGTGCTTTACTTAATGAGCTCAGTGAGGCAGCTTATAGGGGTGTTGCTCCTAGCTTCTGTGTTTCTTAGTGTAGTGATCAAGTGTCTGCATGTTATGGCTGTTATTTATGATTAAGTTAACAAGCCTTAACTTAAACACACACTTTGCAGGGCTGAAATGTGACATCTAAATGCTGACAAAACCAGAGACTCAATAATGAGGTAGAAAAGGCTCAATGAAGTAACACAGGGAATACCAGCAGCCCAAGTTACCTCCTGTATGAAAGGATTGAAACAGAAGGGACTGCGTGGGCTGGTGATGGGACTCCTGTTGTTCTTGCTGAGCAGGCCAATCTCAAAGGATTCTTTGGCTTCAGACAAATACAACTTTCTCTTTTCTGGGGGACAGTCCTTGGAGTGACTATAGGACAGCCCACTGCCATGAAGCTGTGACTGATGTGCACACGGGTAAGGAGAAACAGAAGAAAATGGTTCAAGGGTGGTGGGGGGTTTCCATTGCTAAAATTCCTACACAGAGCAACAAAATAAGTCCTAACAAATGCTGACTAAAACACTGTGTTAAAAAGCCTGAGTCAAGATTGTTCTCTATGGGAGTACCTGTTGCTGTGTGAAAATGCCCAGCTCCGGGTGGAAACTTACAGTATGCTTTACGAAGCTGTTTAGACTTAAAAATTCCAGTAGGCATCAGTCTCTGGACAAGCCAATTGTGCTCTACTCCTGCCAGAAGCTGCATGTAGTCATCATCCCTCAGAAATCGAGCTTCAAGGATTTCTTCTTTCGTCCTCCCAGGCACAAAGACAAAACCACTTCCCCTGGTGCTCAGAACTGAACCTTCTGGAGACTGCTTGGGCATCTGTGCTGATTTGCACCACGAACTCAGAGATGAACTGGATTGTTGTCTCCTGCTGCTCAACATGTCCTGAGGCTTTTCCTCATCTTCTTCAGTAGTGGCACAGTCAAAGTGCTTGGGTAGGGATACCTTTCTCCCTGAGGACGATGCTCTTGGTGCACTATGAGTTGATTGATGCTTTGGAACTGATGCTGCAGGATGAATGTTAACTAAGTCTCCAACACTGACAAAATCAAATTCAGTGTCATCTACTGTTTCTGCTTGGGCATCAACTTCATGCACTTGAAGAGCTCTGTTTCCCACCACAGCAGATTTCCTCAGCCAGTCACTCCCTGAGGAGTCATTGGCCATTTTCTCCTCCATGCCTGTTGATACTACAGAAGCACCCCCATTTATGGGAGGACGTGCCTCAGACGGGGTATCCTCTGTACTGTCTGCGGTTCCTCCTTCTGGGTGGACCCACACAAAGGCACAGCCACCACCTTCCCTGCCGCTGTCCTTGGTCCTGCAGCCCGAGGAGGCCTTCATCTTCTCTTCCTCCTTCTCCTCCTCTGGCCTGGAGGGCACAGAGTAAGGGGTCGAGGGGAAAGGAACCACGTTGTTCACCTCCCCCAGTTTCTCTCCCAAACATCTCTTTCCACTGTGTCTCCCTTGCCATAGCTCTTCTCCACAACAGGATGACTTCTCTACCAGAGGTGTATCTATCTCTGAGGATGGCTGAGGAGATTCCCAACAGCTACTTGAAGGCTGTCGAGGAGAAGGATGCAGGGCTTGGGGAGTCAATAAGCATGAGTAGGCAGATTCTGTTGTGCAACACTGCTCCTCCCTTGAGCCCTTTTCCTGCCGCTGCCCATCTCCAGAAGCCTCTTTGCTGCTGTTACAATTCAGTTCCTCCCAGCTGGAAGAATAACTTGATTTTGACAGCTTGCACCAAGAGCTCTCTGAAGTTGTGGTTTGGCTCCTGTTTTGCCATCTGCTAAAGCCAGAGTTTACATTATTTATTTCGATTTCTAATGGCTCAGTCTCCTCATCAAAGGAAGTTTTCATCACACCAGGACCAATGTATTTATTTCTCTGGCCACTGAGTCTCTCTGAGGTACTTCCTGCTGGTGATGACTTCAGTGTTTTCACAGCCCCTCTTCTCTGGTACCCTGTTTCTTCAGTAGTACACACAGGATCTATGCTGTTGGTTTCTGTTCTTAAGGTTGTGATACAAACACCCACCTGGGTCTCTCCTGGCATGGTTTTATGAATCCTGCAAGCCTTTTCAAAGACTTCACACACTGACAGGTGATGCTGAGAATGTATGGCAAGGATCTTCTCAAAGCTGGCTGCCCCTTGCAGGATGGGTTTTTCCACTGTGCCTTTATAACTATTTGGAACATAAGACCTGGCATCAGAATTAGGGAAGCTTTCCACTTGAAGGCTCTTCTTCACAGATGTGATCAGAGACATGATCTCTTTGGCAAGAACTCCTTTATCTTCCTCTGCTGTCAGTGAAGTGCTGTAGGAATGCAGCTTTCCCATGGCTTCTCTGCATAGCTGACTCACCTCATGGAGCTCCTCACTCTCCCCATGGAGCCATCGATGCACAGTTGTGAGGCAGAAAGCAGCTTTAATGAAACTGTGGAGTTCCTGCTTGCTGGTGATGGGACTCTTCTCATTCTTGGTGAGCAGGCCAATCTCAAAGGACTCCTTGGCTTCAGACAAGTAGAACTTTCTCTTTTCTGGGGGACAGTCCTTGGAGTGACTGTAGGACAGCAAACACACCCCACGGATGTTCTGGGAGGGGAGAAAGAGGAAAGAAGGAAATCAGAACCTGAGCCTCTGCCAGAGATAAATAAAGGGAGGAAAAAATACTCTTTTTTTAACTTGACACAATTGGAATCAAAGGTTGGCTCTCACTGCCTGCTGCTGTGTTTCTAGAGGAAACAGTCTTGCTCTTTTTCCTTTAAAATACAGCTGACAGAAGCAGCAGCATTCCCAGATGGGCCAGCAAGCCCATCCTCTCTCTGTGGGGAGATACTGCTTTCTGCCCATCTGCTTCACTTCTGGTTGGAGTTCAGAGCAACATACAGCATCCTACCCACAACACAGACACAATACCCTGTATGATTCAATGTTTGATAGCCAGATTAGAGGCAAATTTAATAGCCTGGAGTCTCTCTTACACAGATAATGCTTCAGAATGAAAGCTAAAACTTACCACAGCTGTGAGGACAAAGAGTGGGGTGTACTGGCTGTAGGCTGCTGCTAGTTTGCAGGCCTCAGCAGCTGCCAGTAAGCGATGACTGAACTCTTGGAGAAGGCTCTAGTAAAATGAAAACAACAAGAGGAAAAACTTCATCTCAAACATTTTCTTTTCAAAGAGACTGGTCTACTTGGTGAGCAGCCTGTTAGAACGAAGCAAGGCAGCTTGGGATTTGCTTCTTGTGTGTTGTAGGTTCCCTGAAATCTCTGAGCCCTTTGAGTCTTGATAGGGTGAGATGTCAAATCACAGAATCACAGCACTGGGTTGAAGGGACCTCTAGAGGTCATTTAGTCCAGCCCCCAGGCAGCAAGTTTGTTGCTATTTGAGATCCTATCTTGAACAACAACAGCCAGGTCTGGTTCTGCAGGAGCCTCTTAGCTCAGGTTTACCACATGTGTCACATTTTGAGGCTATATATGTTCTCTCTGTTACACAGATATGCACATTCTTAATGTTTGCTTTTTCCTGAAGCAAAGCATTCTTCCATCTAGGTGCTAATGAAATTTGTCACCAGGAACAATGGAAGTTTCTTCAGCCCTCTTAGCAGAGGAGAGGAACTGGAGGAAGGACAAAGTGTGGGTGAATGTGGGGCAACAGCATACACTTCTCCTGGGGAATCTCCATGCACCAATGTCTAGCCAAGTCTTACCAGGTCAATCTGAGCGTTGGTTTTAAAACGTACGTAATCCTTCTCACTCATGGAAGCAAAGATGTCTGCCAGAATACCCAAGGAAGTAGCAATTCCCTGAAGGAAAAATGGAAACTTGTCATTTTCCCCTTGTGCTTTGAATGCCCACAATAAAGTAGGTTGTGTGTAGATCACAGCAGAAAAACACCCACCAAAAAAAAACCCTACAAACACAAAAAAAACCAAACCAAACAAACAAGACCCAAAGAGAAGCACTGCTCAGAAATTCAGAGGAACCTTCTTGGTAGGGTTTTGTTAATTCCAGCTTGCAGGAAGCATAACCTGGTGGATACATACGAGTTTCCATGAGTGCCAACCATCCCTATTACCACTAGCTCTAGGTTTCAGCTTCAACAGTATTGCATTTTCCTTAGCATTGCATTTACTAAAGCTGCTGTTTGGGACAACAGAAGCTAAGTTTCATAATATCACCAAAACCTGCATTAAGCCCCAAATAAACAGAGGTGGACAAAAACCAAGACTTCTTGGTGTTGATATAATTGGGGTTTGGTTGGTTGGTTGGTTTTTTCCTAGTAATTTGTAATTGGTTCTGCAGAATCAATTCAAAGTAAGACAAGAAGATGTAACATATCAGATCTATGAACCTGCCAGCTGTCTGCCTCTCTGGAAGGTTTGATCCATATATGATAGCTACAGGTCTGCCCAGCTGCAAAGTTAAAAACACCAGGAGGTACCTGTATATTCCTATAAAATTCACTACACATCTTTGTTCTCATCAAAATGTTCTAAGCTTGAGGTCAAGCTTTAAGGAATGGCAGAGGAGAGGTGATGAGCTCTGGTTTTATGGTGGGCTACGATTACCAAACCTCTTAAAGCATCACCTTAGGACATGCAAGGCTTAGGTTCACATTCCTGTTTAGCTATGGACACATGGTATGACCATTGCTTTATCCACAGTGGGAAGATCAGTGTGGCCAAGCCTCACAAAGGTGTTAAAGACAGATACAGTAGCTGCTGCAAGATGATCAGATACTGGAGTGCCAGGAACATCCATCACCTAGAACACATAGTGTAGTGCAGCTCAGCAAACAGACATGCTTGGTTGCTAGGAAAAAAAGAATTAGCCTTAGTCCAAATAAATAAAGAAATTAATAAGTAAGATGTATGGCTGCATCCTGGGATTAGTAAGCCATTGTCAGAGGCACTGGGACACCTGAGGTGACGGTTCACTTCAGATGATTCTGCTTAATGAAAAGTATTTCTTTTGTTCCCCTGCAGGAAAAAAAAGTGTCTGTAAGTCTGTGGATGCATGCGGAAACAAACTGCAGCCCAGTCTTCAGCTGGGCCACTTGTCCTGCCTGTTCACCTTGTCTGAGGGGCCTAACTGAAACATTATTTCTAGAAGACCTCTCAGAAGTGAACAAAAGCTAGTCTGGAATGATTATTAGATTGGTAATGATATCCTGAGTGAAAAGGAAATCCCACCTTTTTATCTGGCTGAGGAAGTATGGAATATCCTACAATCGAAGCCCAAATCAACTCTGCTGCCTCGTACCACATCCCTGAAAGAAATCAGAGAAAGAGTCCCCATTACAGATGGCTTTCAAGGGTTATTTCACTCCTCCTTGAGTCAGGAGCTCTCCAACTGTGTGAAACCAAACCACAGTATTATTTGCTTTGGTGACACTGAACATGTATTAGTTTCCTTTAGCTCTTGGCTGTGCACAAACATGCTTTTTATGCTCGTAAAGGACTTCAGCTCAGCAGTCAGGGAAGATGAAAAATTACTTCAAAAGCATCAGATGAAGGCTGCTGGCCTCAAGCACCAAGGCCTGAATACAGAAAGCACATCATGCTGACAAAAAGGGATTTTCTTGTCTTGAGAGAGGAAATTGCTGTGATGTACCTGTGATTAACTACTGCATGCCTTTGGGAACAGTGACTGGGAAAAGTGTTAGCAAACATGGAGTGCACAGGGGAAAAGGGAACATTGCAGAGTGGAATGGAACTGAAGTGGAAAGATTAGTAACAGAACTCTAATTTCTAACATGAAGAGGTGCTACAAGAAAGCCAGGAAGGGACTTTTTACAAGGGTTTGTAGTGATAGGAAGAGAGAGAATGGACTGAAGCTTGAAAAGGGCAGATTTAGGCTGGAGATTAGGAAGAAATTCTTTATAGTGAGGGTGGGGAGACACTGGAATAGGTTGCCCAGGGAGGTTGTGGATGCCCTTCCCTGAAGGTGGTCAAGGCCAGGTTGGACAGGGCCTTGAGCAATCTGGTCTAGTGGAAGGTGTTGGAACTAGATGATCTTTAAGGTCCCTTCCAGCCTAAACCATTCTATGAATCCATTAATATGTACATGGCTCTAGGTCCTTGCCACAAACAGATGGGTGTACAGCTCCACTTTGGTGGCTCTGTCAGGGGGCATCAGGCAGGTGTTCCACACAAGCTAAAACACCAACATAAGCCATTTTAAAGCTTGACTGCAAAGACAAATGAAACAGGGGAAAAGGTTGAGCAGGCATTTACAGGAAAAAGCCTCACCAAGCTTTTGCAGAATCTGTCCCCTGATTTGTAGGCAGACTGACTGAACAAGAATCCTGTCACTGTCCTGGGCGTATCGCCAGGTACCTGCAGAAAGAGGGGGAACACTCAGTAGAGAATGAAAAGTGTTGCTGTCACATTAAGCCTCCAAAAGTAACCTAAATCCCAGCACATTGCCAGGATTCTCCCCACTGAATTCAACTGGTTACAGTCAGATAGGTAACAAAGTGACAGTGTGTTAAGGAATCTAAGTAGACAGTTAATGGGTATGTAGCCTGAGTGACAGCTACACAGCAAAAGCTACCTGCGCTGTGAAGTAACCAAAGGTTACTGTCTATAAACATTGCACAGAGTTCCACTAACAACCAGTTAAAAGGATGAATGTGGGATATCTTGGCTGTCACCACTGTATACAGCAGAGCAACAAACTTCCAAGCACTGGCAAAACATGTTTCCAGGACTCAGTACCTCATAAAGGCTAAACCAGAAGTTTGCAGGTTAATGCAGTTACACAAAACCTTTTGTTATCAAACCTATCTTGGATTTCAAAACAGAGTATGAAATATAATCACTAAGCTTCCCTAAGTTCTACTTCAATAGTGGCAGCTGCTACTTTGCTTAAGGTCCTTCTTCTGTGGGAGTTTCACTTGAAGAACAGACCAACAAAACCCAGAAGAGGCTTCTTAAATTATCTAAATGTCATGGTTGTAGAGAAACCTGAACTTTTTTATTGACTCAGTGAAGTCCAGAATATTTTCCCATCATTGTGTATCTTCAGTTGGATGAATTAGGGACATTTCAAACCAAAGTTTTAGTTTTCACATTTTAGCCAAGAATGGTGGAAGAAAAGAGAAATGGGATGATGGAAGGAGTCATTAACAGAGGTCAGATTGGCTGTATGTGGAGCTTGTGTGACTGTTAAAATGAGTATCAAAAATCCCACCAAAAGAGCAGCTAGAAATTGGAAAAGAAATAACTTTGCTGCCCAGGGCAGTGGTGGAGTCACCATGCCTAGAGGAATTCAAAAGATATGTAGATGTGGTGCTGAGGAACATGATTTAGGGGGGGACTTGGCTTTGCTGTGTTAACAGTTGGACTCAATATTGAAGGTCTCTTCCAGTCAAAACAGTTGTGGGATGCTGTGATTCTACATACCTGTTGCTCCATTGTCACTAATAAGGCTGCTGAGGATATATTCAGCTTTTAGAAGTTTACCTGATTAAAAAAAAAAACAACCCACAAAATTAATATAAAGATGTATCATGTGGTACAAAGTGAACAAAAGCATTCAGCACTGAAAGTCCCTGCAAGCTGTAAGGATGAGCAGAGGGCTGGAGCACCTCTCCTGTGAGGACAGACTGGAGGAGTTGGGGCTGTTCAGTCTGGAGAAGAGAAGGCTCCAAGGTGACTTCATTGTGGCCTTCCAGTATCTGAAGGGGGCCTACAAGAAGGCTGGGGAGGGACTGCTCAGGATCTCAGGTAGTGATAGGACTAGGGGGAATGGAATGAAGCTAGGGGTGGGGAGATTCAGGCTGGATGTGAGGAGGAAGTTCTTCACCATGAGAGTGGTGAAGCCCTGGAATGGGTTGTCCAGGGAGGTGGTTGGGGCACCATCCCTGGAGGTGTTTAAGACCAGGCTGGATGAGGCTCTGGCCAGCCTGATCTAGTGTGGGGCTCTGCCAGATTGCTCACACTGCTCGTCGCTGGCATTGCCTGCCCATGGCAGGGGGGTTGGAACTAGATGATCCTTGTGGTCCCTTCCAAACCTGACTGATACCATGATACTAAGATAAGCTGGAATAGGCATTGGAGCAGGCTGCCCAGGGAGGTGGTTGAGTCACTGGCCCTGGAGGTGTTCAAGAAACCTGTGGCCATGGCACTTTGGGACATAGTTTAATGGCTGCAGTGGTTTAGGTTGAAGGTTGGACTTGATGATCATGGAGCTTTCTTCCAACCAAAACAATTCTATGATTCTATGAAATTGTACTCTTCTCCCCAGCATTTTCAGTGTGTCCACACTTAAACTCTCCAACCACGGCTGCCCTGAGTCACGCTCTGGAATTCCTGCTGAATTTCTGTATGTGCTGTCTGTGTTCTACACAGTGGCTTCAGTAAATCCACCACAAAAACAACAGACACCTCCTTTTCACGAGAGAGGCTAAGGCTGCACAGTGGTTTCAGAGCAAACTTGAGCCCCTTGCCATAGGCAGGTGGCTCCAGGCACTCATTTCTCGCTCTGCTGCTTCCCATGTCTTGGGCTGCTGCAGGATTCAGACTCTTAGCTTTTCAGAACCACCTTAAACACAGAACATACAGCCCAAAAATACAGAGAAAGGATGCAGTAAGCAACACAGAGTGGGGATTTTGCCTTTCAATACCCTGTAACACAGCTCAGGTGTTTTGTTGCACGTCTGGAGTCACCCATGGCAGGCTCAAAGGGCTGCAGGAGATGCCTCCCGTTATCAGCATGATGGAATTTATCTTTTTTGAGACCAGTTTATCCTCAGGGGCTGCATGCTTCATTGTTTGCATGGTCAAGTGGACCCACTGATATATTAAAAAAAAAAAAAAAAAGAAAAAAAAGGCAGCTGGGACAGTGCTGGGATTCTAATTTACTTTTTAAAGGCCCTTGGTCAGAAGTATAGCAATTCAGATATCCCTGTTTGAAACCAGCAGGGAAGATTTGTTAAGGAACAAAAGCTCCAATTAGTATTTTCCACACCCTTTCACAATTTTCTCTCCTGCTTTTGCCTCTGAAACCCTTTATCCCAGCCCCTTTGTGCTAGTGAGAGGAGCTGGGAGGGCTCAAGGGGGCTGGGAGTGGGCTGTACTCGGGGCCATAAGCACGTCGTCCCCTGCAGGAGACAAAGTGTCTTCTTCAGAGTCAAGTAGCAACTAATTGGGCTTGAGCTGAGGCAAGCGAGCGGTACCTGTGTTGACGGAGAGGCGAGCCCGGCGGATGAGCACCTGAGGGCTGATGGGTGTGCTGGGCTGCAGCTTGTGCAGCCCCTTGGTGATCTGGAGAAGCTCTCTGGAGGCGTCGATCCAATACAGGAAGCGGTCAATCAGGAACACAATAGCTGTTGCCGTTACACAGTCCTTGACCATGATGGAGGCTTTCAAATAAACCTGAAAAGAATACCAGCGTCGTGGGGCAGCCATGGACAAACTCATCTCCCAAAGGCTTGGTGAACTGTCTAGAGAAAATACTCAGCTTCAGTAACCCACTGTCCACTCACCAGTTTAGACCAGATGGGATCTTCTTAGTCACTGTAAGGTGGCTACACAGCTTTACAGAAAGGATTAGGAACAAACTATTTCCTGAGAGGGTGCTCAGGCATTGGAACAGACTGCCCAGGGAGGTGGTGGAGTCACCATCCCTGGAAGTGTTCAGAAAAAATACAGACATGGCACTTCAGGACATGGTTTAATGGCCATGGTGGTGTTAGGCCAGTGGTTGGACTCCATGATCTTACAGCTCTTTTTCAACCGAAAGAGTTCTATGATTCTAAGTACTGAACATATCAAGAAGCAAATATTCACTAGCAATTAAAAAGCTGTCTCAAAAATTTCTACTCACTTTATAGTCTTTATGTTCCTTTATCTATCAGTGGATACAATGGAGAAAGTCTGTGTAGCAGGGATCAGCTAGGATTTATTCTAACCTCTAAGTGTGACTATTCCTGATCACACTTCCATTTTTAAACTGATTTTGCTTGAGCTGTAGATACCAGCCCTGATTTTTCGGTTGTTTGTTTGGATGTATTTGTTTGGTTGGTTTTGGTTTTGTCTGGGTTTGGGTTTCTGGTTTGGTTTGTCTTTCTATTTCAGCCTTCCTGGAAAATTTCTGTTTGGAAGCACATGTTTTGGTGGTCAGTTCCTGAGTTTAAATCCTGCCCAACAGATTATAAACAGTAATAAAAGCAAGTTTAAAAGGGAGACATGAGTCTGGGAAGACTGGAAAAGGTCAATGTAGCCATTCTTCCAGGTGGAGCTCAAGCCATCCACTCCTTTGTACACCATAAACAAGCAAACAGGTCAGGAGTCTGATTCTTTTTGCCCTGCAGGTCATCTTTAATGACTGTTAAGTCTGTATGGACTCTCTTGGATTCCCACAGTGGTTGAACCATCACACCAATGAGAGGAACCAGCCAGCCAAAGCATGCTGTTAAGAGGACAGGAGGCTTGCAAAGACTGCCATTGAGGAGGTACACATCTTCATCATGGCTACAGAAGGCCACATAGACCTGGGGACATCTAGTGAAAACCAATCCCTTCTCATGGTGGGTAGAGGTTGATACTCCCTTCCTGTGTAACAAGGACATGCTTTGACACACTGACACTCAGGTGATTTCCTTTTTAGGGTTTTGTGGTCAGGATGGGGTTGATGGCATCCAGTTATTGTTTCTCTGGGTCACCTCCTTGAAATACAACCATCAGCTGTAAAGAAAGCCCCATCTCTCCAGCTACAGAAGCTCATGGGTGCCCTGACCTGTCTGGTCTTTGTGGCCACTTCATGCTGCCTCAAAGAGCCCACTTTCATCCTGCCCAGTCTGGCTAGAACATCTGGGAGCTAGCAATGGTCAAGGATTGCTTTCTGGTGTAGTCAATCACAAGAGAAATAAAACACCTTCAACCATACAAAGCCTCCTCAGAAAAAGAATATGTTTCTCATCTCATTCACATCAGTGAGTAACCCACTCACACCAGAGTAAAAGACATGCAGGGGAGGGAGGATGGGGCCCTGCAGCATAATCAGAGGATGAGAGACTGCCAAGAGAACTGTCCAAATCTCCACTAAAACATCAAGTTGGCAGCTCTCTCCCATTTTTGATATAGCACCAGCCTCCTCCTGCCCTCCTGGTGTAAATGCAGAGGCAAAGGCATCTGCTTTAGGCACCACTCAGGCTTCTTGGACTCCGCCCCAGCATGATTTCTATTCCCTTTGCTTTTAGCTCAGAGGCCCACAACCTGACAGCAAGACTCCTTAATCCTGAGCAGCACAGCCACCCTCTGAGGAGTGCCCACATCAAACTGCTTGGAGCAGAGCCTGTGGGATACAGATGAAGGCAGCTCGCAGCTCGGATCTGTCGCAAGCGTTTGCTCACTTGGTCGCATTTCAGCCAGGAGGATTTGGATAAATTTCCTTCATTTTCTTTTTTTTTTTTTTGCCCCTGAGCCTGGGTTGGGTTTTCTAAGAGGATGGTACTTGAAAAGGATTCCTGGAGGCAGGCACGCACAACTCTGCTTGTGCCGGCCAACAATGGAGGAATCCCCCTCTCCAAGCACCTGTAAACTGACACTGCAAACCAGCCATTGGAAATGCTCATCAACAGGCCATATATTTAAGCACAGAGCATCGCCTAATCTATTTTTTTTCCTCCCCTTCTTCCTTTAATAGATGGGAGCACAAAAGCCTGAGAGAGGGTGACCTACCAAACAAAAGAGCCTTTGAGTTCCTAGGAAAAGTAGACTTGGAGGAGGATGGAAGGAATCCAAGTGGCCCTATTATTTCCACTTGCACTAATTAGACATTTTTCTGTCAGCTATTGAGCACTGCTGAGAGGCCAAACTCACTGAATTCATTTCTAAAGTGTTTACAGAAGTTTGCATCTGTTTGTGTCTCTTCAGGAGGAAAATAAGCACTTCAATAGCATTGTGGAAAATCTAAACGAAGCATCCCATTCTGAAGGGCTTGGCAGTCTTGCAGCTGCATAATTTAACTCTCCGCTCAATGCCCAAGCCTCTTGTGTCCCTCTCCAAACCCAAATGGACATAAAACGGAGAAAAGTCAAAGCAGGGAGAGAAACTGGGCGATTTTTTTGTTCAAAGGCAGGGCTGCATGCTGTGTGGCACACAGCAACACAGGGTTCGATGTCAGCTTTTGCTGCGCTGTCCCCTCCCCATCCCGAGCAGTACACCAAGAAATTCAGAGCCGCTGCTGTAATTCCCTGCCAGCTCGTGTGGCTGGAAAATTCCTCAGCACCTACAGCTCTTGCAGAGGTGCCAGGCACGCACCCAAGCCACACACCAACACCCTCCCCAGGCCACTCTGAAACGAACCAGGGCAGCTCCCTGTCACCTAGCCCAGCCACAGGGAAACTCTATTGATATCCAAGATGTCACAGCCCACCCTAACACAATCAGCAGCTCAGCCAGGGCTCGCTGCAGCCGGACACTTTGTTCTGCATAGTGGGGCTGGTGTCCTAAACAGATTTACTCACTTTCTTTATGGCTTTGAAACTGACATGGGCACATCTACACAGAGAGAGAGAGAAAGAGTGAGGTGGGTGCAGACTTTGTTTTCACATCTGTGTCCATGATGTGAAATGCATATGTCTAATTGAGTTTGGGGCACAAAGGGAACCTCGCGGCTGGGAAGTGGAATCAGGTGGTGAGAGAATTAAATTTGCACCAGATTTCTATACATGGACCATTGGGGAAAATGCAAAACAGCCCTTTAGTGAAGGGGTTCTTTCCTTAATGGTGCTGAGTGGGAGGGTGTGCTGTTTGCATGGTTTCCTGCATTAGTGGGTTAGCTCCTCCTCGCACCAGGGCTGAAGTTTGGGTCCCAGCTTTGGGTTCAAAGCCACGACGCCTCCTTTGCATTGACAATGGGGGCTGCTCCCAAGAGAGGGGAGAAGCTCAGAACTGGGGCCATCTGGCACTGGGACTGGCAGGAAAGCGTCAAAGGGAAATTATTGGTGCATAGTAAATGAGGACGAGGAGGAGGGGAAGAAAGTAGGGGAAAATCTTTATGTGGCAGCTGATGTAAGAGGAATTACAAGCCCAAATAAATGAAATATTGATTTAATCCACTCTCTCTGCCTTCTTTATAAAGAGAAGATCCCGGAGGCAATCCCCCTTGCCCCAGACTGAAGGCTCTAGAGGGTCCCCTTTGGAAAAACACCTCAGCAAGTGGTGAGGTTAGAAAGCAAGGGCAGGAATAATTTCATTTTCAGGGTGTCCCTGCAGTTTTGCAGACACTCTGGATTTCTACTTTTGCTTATCTCCATTTGTCTCAGACTTGCTTAGTCTTTGCTTCATCTGTAACTGGTTTTGGGGTTTAAAATCTTAAACTCCAAACCCAAGAGCAGCCCACAAAGACTTTCTGATTCTGTGCACAAGGCAGGAGTTTCAGCAGTGCATCCACCCAGGTGCTTTAGTTCTCTCCCAAGCATTGCTCCTAGTTAGCACTCCACTGAACCCTAACAAATTGCCCAGTTTTCTTTCCCCCTCCGTTCATCCCCTGTCAGATTAAACAGAGAGTCACAACACCAATGGATTTGGCTGAAGTCTTTCACCCTTTTACCCCACGCGCTGTTAGCAAAGCCTGTCTTTCCAAGAGACCAAAGCTGCTGTCACTGCACGGGACTTCTCTATCAATCTCTGCCTTTCAGCTAGCAATCAGAGCCCACTCCACAAATAACAAGGAATTAAGCCTCCTACCACCTCTAGGATGGACAGCAGAAAGCGTGTCCATGAGGTGCAGGCACACTTGAACCACAGGACAGTGGAGTCGGGCAGTAAATAGCAGCAGAGTGAGGAACAAGAAGCTCCCAGACACTTCCCTCTCCGCTCAGAGAACCCCATTTAATGGCTTGAGCTTCTGAAGCTGTTAATTAGCTGAAGTTATTCATCCCGAAGGCAACAGAGAGTTGGGTGTTTTTTCAATGGCAGCAGCATTAGGTCCATTATTAGCAGCTCAAAACACTGCAGAATGGGTCAGGTTTTTACAGCCGACCACATCTTCTCACCAACTGAGAAAGTACCAGAGGGGGAGTCCCTGGGGGCCTCGTGTATCTGAGAAGGCACCAGGGGCTTGGGGATGCAGTGAGCTGCAGGACTAGCTGGTCTTAGTTCTTCCCAAGAAGAGCTGCAACAATCATTTCATGGCCCTGATTTGTCCTGCTGTGCTCAAGCTCCAGACTATTTCTAAACCATTGTGGCAATTCCCTGCGGGACATTAAAATTCTCCGTTGAAGGGATATTTTAATACTTAAAAATTGCTAAATGCCACTCACAGAACCCTCCTGAGAAGGTGGCATCAAGGTCATTATAATCAGCTAAAAATCCAAGAGTCTGTTCCCTAAATCTGTGTCCTCAAACTGTCAGTTCTGTTAAGAAGAGGTTTAATTTGGAAGGAACTCGCAACAGCCTCGGTAACACAACATTTAAAGTCTTTTTCAGGGAGGAAATACTCCATGAAGCTGCATCTGAGAGGGGGAAATCCCACTTCTGATGCACAAAGTGAATCAACCACCTTACAGGCAGTCTGGATCAGACTTCCCACTTTTTCATTTGGTGCTCCACATAAATTCATTTTTCCCACCTGTGCAGCTAAAGACAGAGGTGCTGGCAGCACCAGGGCAGTCACCTTGGACAGCTGAAGGATCTTCAATACTTCTCACTTACAAAGTGTCAGCAATTGCACAGTTAAGGGAGGCTGGGGTGTCACAGATTCCCTCTTGGGCTGAGCTCACAGCCATAGCTCTCCTTACACCACTCTTAGTTTCACAGGGATCACCCAAGAAGAGCTCTTATGAGGCAGGTAGCAAAAGGTCAGCCTGAACAACCAAGATCCCAGGGCTACGATTTAGGGCTTTAATTCTCCTGTTACCACACCAACAGTTAGAAGGAGGAGAAAACTAAATCCTCAGCCCCCTCCTTTAGTCCTTTTTCAAAGGCTCCCAGCTCTCAAGTGCCACACACACACACACCTAAGGGTAGTTAGGGAATGTCCCTCAGATTGGTTTCCCTAATGGCAATCGATCAGCATGTAATTAGCCAAGGGCTGCAGGGCTTTATTTTCTACTCTTTTCAATATTCCCAGTAAGTCCCATGGGATTCTGCACCAGTAGGACCAGGATCCATGCTCCCCCATCCACAGGGTCAGCCTGCACAGCTCCCTGCAGAAGGACCTGCAAGAAGGCTACTGCTGGGGGCTTTCCTGTTGTATTTGCACTGTACCGGGTCCCCACATCCTCATCCATGGGTGAATGACTGAGCCTGGCAGCAGGAAATGTGGATATGTGATAAAAATCAAGTGGAGCTCCACATCCTTGCAATGGGTTTGCAGACAGACTTTGATCTTGCAAAAAAAAAATTATAATTACAAAATTACAATGTTACTGAGGTGTCAGTTATCCTATAACATAACTACTTGTGTGCATGGAGTGGTCCAGTGACACCCAGCACAGAGTTTGTGGGATCAAAGCCTACGTGAACATGGGCATGTTGCCCTCTATTGGCTGGTCACAGAGCAATAAGGTGATTTCCATCCCCTGGGATAGTGAGGATCTGCAGGAAGGGTAATCCCTGGCAGCCTCCCTTTTGGATCCCAGTCCAAACCCCAGACAGATGTTCCAGTCCCTTTCGCATCTGCGTAGCCTCTGCTGGACTCTCTCCAGTAGTTCCCTGTCTCTCTTGAACTGGGGAGCCCAGAACTGGAGCCAGTTCTACAGCTGTGGCCTCACTAGGGCAGAGCAACCCCAACCCCCCAGACTTCAAGTTCTGTAAGACACAGAGATTCTATAAAACCAGAAGTGCTGCTTTGCCTCAAAGACTGCAGTAAATTTATTGCCTTAAAATCCCCATGGAGGTTCTGTATTTTCATCTAGACATTTAGACGTTTAGATTGGTTATTGAGAATAATTTCCTTTCCTGTAAGAGTGGTCAGGAACTGGAACAGGCTGCCCAGGGAAGTGGTGGAGCCACCATCCCTGCAGGGGCCCAAGAAAGGTGTGGACATGGCACTTGGGACATGGTTTCATGACCATGGTGGTCTTAGGTTGATGGCTGGATTCAATGACCATACAGGTCTTTTCAAACAAAAAATTCTATGATCTAGTGGAGAGAGAGAAGGAAAAATAAAGAAAAGTTTGTGTGCATTGCCTAAATCTGCCCAGAGCTCCCAATGAACCAAGGCTGCAGCAAGTGAGCGTTGAGAAAAGCCCCTACTCTCTGTCCCCACCCCAGGCTGCTTTAGCTGAGCCTTCCAGCCTGCAGCAGTAATGAGCATCCCACAGAAAAGCAGAAGAGGGGCACTTTAAAAGGCTGCAGGTGCAGGTAGCTTCCCTTTCTTGATGTGTCAAACCAGCACACAGCCACCAGCCAGGGGTATCCCACTTCTGAAAGTGCAACACTGAGGCAAACCCTTGAAGCCAGAGCTTAATCCTCTTACTCAGTGTGCTGGTCTCCTGGAGCTTTTTGAGCCTCCTCACAGAGTAAAACATCCTCGTGGTGAGCCCTGGTAGGCAGCTCTGCCTCCTTGGAACACCACCGGGGTGTTATGGTAATGAAGTGCCTTTCATTGAGGGATCTCAAAGCACTTTTAAATGTAATGAATTACGGTTTATGAGCTTATTCTAAGCATGGCAAATTAAAATAAACAGAGAGGAAAAATTTTAAAAGCTTTTTTCTGAACAATCAATCCACAAAGACTTGATGGTTTTGGTTTGATTTTTTTTTTTCCTCCAGGGAATTAAATTATTCTTCTGTCCCTTATGGAGAAAAAAATAAAGAAGAAGAAGAAAAAAGTTGCTCAGACTTTTATCTTTCCTCATCACACTGTAATCACTTCTCTTCAGCCTCATTTCTCCCCCCAGCTTTTTATTCAAAGGATTGAAGCAGCCTTTAAATGTTATTTAAAAAAGGAAAGAAAAAAAAATAGAGTAGAGTAGGGAGATGGAATGGATGAAGGGGGGGAAAAAAAAAATCTATTTTCCTGACTAATACTAATAATACAGGTCAAAATGTCAGTCTATCTACAATTAAATGGAAAACAAAAAAGGTTTTCCCTTTTTCCCATGGCACAATGGCACTGGAATATAAATTACCAAGGAAGATGAAATAATACTTCAAAGCACATGGGGAAAGGCAGCACAACGTTCACAAAGTACTTCCAACCACAGGACGGAACACTGAGGACAACGGCAACCAACGGACTTCAGGGGGTGTGGGTGAATAGTCTAAAACTAGCATGAGGCAGGATTTGAGGTCCCTATAGTCTGTGACCCCATGATATGCTTTGTTTAACAAGGGCAGCTGCAGTTATCAACAGATGTTTCAGCAATAAATAATTGGTATCATCTCAGAAAAGATCCATCTACCTGGGGAGAGGGCATAATGCTGCAAACACTGCTCCACTATTACAGCCACATTAATCTCCCATCTAGCCAGGTCTCTCGGGGAGTTTACTGCAGGTGTTTGTCCTGGGAGAGAGCAGACAAACGCTCCCAAGTTAGGGAGCCGCGCGGGGATTGTAAAGGAGGTCAACCTCCGCCATAAATTTCTGTCTGAGGCCACACACACCAAAGAGAAAAGGAAAAGAAATACCCCAAGCGAATTCAGTGTCCCTGCAACGTGGGGATGTTGGGGCTGACACCTCCCAGCCCTGGTTTTTCTGAGCTTCTCATTGCTCAGTGCTAGTCAAAGCCATCGCTGTCCCCAAACCAAACCTGCCAGCCTTACTTGGGCAGGGTGCTCTCTGAGGCAGGTGGAGTCCCCTGGCCACCCTGGAGTTAACAGCAGTTTTGCAGCTGGGATTTCAGCAGGGTCTGACCTCCACACCCTGGATTTTCAGGCCAGACTGCCCCTTCCCATGAGGAATAGGACTGCATTTGCTTCAGACTTGAACCACATCAAGCAAAAAAACCCACCAGAACCTCTCCAACCTCATCTTTACTTTACATGTGTCCTGCCAAAGGGAGGCTCATCAGCCTAGATATTGTGTTTGCCATTGAGAAGGAGCCTTCTGCTACATGTCTGCCAAGCCTCTGAGAGAATTAAAAGAGCTAAAAGCAGTCCACTGTCTTGCTGCTCTCTAATCTTGAAGCTCAAACTTGTTTGGATCTCTAAGAACCATTTGGATCCTCTAACTCCTTACACAGCCAAGTATCCTTCACTCATCAGAGGAAGGGACAAAGCAAGTGTCCAAACTAGCCTGAGCTGAGCATGAAAGTGAGCAGAAATAGCATAAACACAAAGTCATCACTGCATGTTTCAATGACCAAGAGAGTTGTTCTCCAAGGTGCTCAATGCATGGGCAGTCCCTGTATACCTCTAGATGAGGCACAGCCAATGACCTCCACTCTGCAATGTCATTGTCATTACTGTTTGGGCATTTTTTTTCCCCTCACAGTGGTAGCCAAACACTTGGACACACTCAAAACTTCATTTCATGAATCCATTTTATCTTCCCTGCACTAGTAGAGCACATAAAGCTGCAGGTGCCAGCAAGATGCCCAACCAGCCTTGCATGGTGGTGCACAGCCATGTGCTGTGAGCTCTGGAGCTAACAGCCCAGAAGCCTGACCCCACAGCAGAGCTCCTACCAATTTCACAACCTTGGCTTGGCTGCAGCAGCAGCAGAAGGCAGGGAAGGCAGGACTTTCCTTCCCTTGGAAGATGGCAGGGGTGACATGGAGCTGAGCTACCTCACAAGGAGGAGAAAACCATGTTTCCCATGTGTTACTGTAAAGTTGAAGAAAATAACTGGAAACTATATGTGGCTTCTGGGTCCCTCTCTTGTCTGAAGACCAAAACCAAACAAAAGTCACTTCTCTGCTTCAGCCTTTTGGCTGTTGCGGGCAGCTCCATCACACCACATCCTCACTTACCTCTGCTTGCCAAGCAGTTCCTCACCTGCTGCTGCCACTGTGCAGAAAAACAAGACCCTGAATGCACAGGTAATGCAACCTACAAGGGCTCTGTGCACCCTCAAGCTCCTCAGTGGGATTTTTTACACAGCAGGTGTGTTGAACTTCATACCAGCAGATCGGGAAGCCTCGCGCTGATCATATCTTGCAGATTTGTTTTGTCTTCTGGGCCAAGGTCTTGTTTGTATTGCCACTTCTCTGGCACAAAGGGCCACTTCATTTCCTTTGCCTCCTCCAGAAGAGTCCTCAAGTCCTCAGGAAGCAAAGCTGAAAAGGTCAAAGAGCAGGTAAAGATATTGCAGTACGGTCAGGTGCAACACTTATGAGAGCACCTACCCTGCAAAAAGCATACCTCCCCTCCCTCTTCGACCTTCTCCCAGCTGCCACCAGCTTCACTGGGAGGGAAGGTGAGCCTGCCTGTCATCAGTCACCCTTGGCTGCTCTGCCCTGCAGGTAAGTGGGAGCCACCAGCCATTAGAAGGGCTTTTAGCAGGAAGTCACACTGGCTGGTGGCTGCTTAAGCGTGAAGAGCTACTCCAAGAGAGACAGGAGGGAACCTGCTCCCTTGTGTGAGGAGAGGATTCCTGGCAGAGCAAATGGGGCCAACAGCACAGAGAAGACCTGTCTCCCTTGCTCAGGGCTTGCTGGTAACAGTGGCAGAGCCAGCTTGAAAAGCCACATCCACACTGGGAGATAAACCTGGCCCACATAAAGCAGTCAGACGAAGCTCTAGAGGGATATGGTGAGTAACAGGCATATGCTTTGGAGAATGACTGATTGACTGATAATTCAGTTTAAAAGCTGAGTTACTCAACCTCCTCTCACAGCAGTCACTGTAGATTAAAAATAAGTTAGGAGAAGATGCCCTTGGTCAGGACATGCTCCTACCCAGGCATGGCCAACATGAAGCTTGCATGGAAATTCCAGTTCTCACACCTTTCACTCAGGGGCTTCCAAATCATTCCCAAAGCACTGGAAAGGTCAGGCACAATGGACTCATAAGGCAAGTATTTTTTTATGAATGAAGGCAAAGTTCGTTCAATTCCTACACCAGGCCTCTGATCCTCCAGCAATGTGCCAGAGCTTGCAAGGCAAGAGCACAGTTTGGCCCATGGGCTGATGCTTCCTCAGGCTGGCCTTTCTCTTCATATAGCCGTTGGCTTCAGCTGGATCTCCAACCTGACCAGACTAAAGATACAGCTGCTAGCAGGAGCACATAGCTAGAGCTCTGGGCTTGGATTTGTCCCTTCCTTTCAGCTGCAGCCCACACTTTCATTTTCCTTGGAAGAGGGGTGAAGCTGTGCTGTGCTAACCACTCGGCTGGGCAGACTCTGAAATGGCCAATGAAAGTGGATTAACAAGGATTATTGACCAGATGGGGTTAATGGTGATCATCAGCTGCAGATCTAGACCCTTCTGGCCATTAATCCCCAGGAAAAAAGCCCTGCTCAGAGACCACTTTAACGAGGCAGTGCAATAAATGTATGACTACATATTTTTAATCAGTCCTTTAGGGATGACTGTAGACAAATCATTAAATCACTACATAGAAAGTCTATGTCATGCTCCTATCACAGTGCATTCACCAGCACTTTATTTTTCCCCAGAAAAATGTGGGAAGTTGGATATTTAGGATCCCTTTTTTCCAAAGGGTCATCTTTAAAAAGATAATCACTTTTTCCAATCCCTATTTTCTCACTTGTTGCAATTCTGGACATGCTGGCCACCACCCATCCCAGCTTCACAAGCAGCCACATTTCCCTGCCCTTCTGAAGTGGTGTCTGGAGGGGCTCAGCCCTTCATGCCACGGCAAAGTGGCCAAGTGCTGGCCATGGTGGTCACTCCGTGGGAAGGTGGCTGGAGGGGAAAGGAGGTTGTGCTCCCACCCCTCACATCCCTCACTACAAAAATCAGGAGTGGAGACACACATCTCATCACAAGGAATGCAAGACGATGGACAGAAGATTTTACCCCCTCAGGTAGGAGGGAAGACTGAGCTTTCCAAAACCTTTTCCAAAGGAAGATGGAAGGGGCCTGAAGGCAGTCACAGCAAGCACATTTCCCCATCTCATCCCATCAGACTGACATTTTGGGGAGGGATCTAGAGAAATAGGATGCTTATGCAGACAGCCTGTCCCATTCTCTACCTTCCTCTGTCTTACACACCCAAACTCACACTTACTTAACACTTAAACAGGAAAAATCATGGTGCCAGCAACTATGAAAACAACCAGTGGGATAACGTGGCTGTTGGTGCTCTCTCTAAAGCATGGGAGTACTGCTGCTGTTCTCTGGTTCCTGCTTTCCAGGACTTGATGCACTAAAGAACAAAGAATACATCCACTGGTACCACACCAACCAGTTAGGGAGCTGATGTGAACAGTCCTGAAGATTTCAGCTGAAGTCCAATTCCCAGGACTAAAGTGTACTCTTTAACAGAGCTTTTCTCACCACAGGCAATATAAGTTAATTAATTAATGAAGGCTAAGCCAGCACAGAAGTTGACTGGAACGACTTCCAGTCTAAAAAGAAACAAAAAAAGCTCTCCAGACCCATCTAACACCCGTTTATACGTGTTTAGCTTTCAGTTACCCCTGTGCCTGGTCTGAGAAAGCCAGGGCAAACAAAGGCAGCGCCGGGAGGAGAGGGGAGCAAAGAAGCCCCCTCTGCCTCTGCGCTGGGAGGGTCCCCCCGAAGCCGGGAGCCGACCTGCGAGGCCCTGCCTTCCTTCCCCGGGCAGAGAGCCCCAGCAGTTATTAATGTCGCTGTCACCGCCCCGCTGCTGGGTATTTTTCTTTCAGCTGATGGGAACACGGCCCTCGGAAAAGCCCGAGCATCACTTCAGGCTCTGATCGCCCATTTCCTGAAGCGGTTTACCTGAAGGACCATGTCTAATCGAGTGATTATAAGGGCACTGATTTACCTTATCTGGAACTAAACTGATTATTTCTCATACTTTGTGGCATTTAATAGGAGAAGAGGAGGGAGGAGGATGGGGGGGAGGGAAAAAGGGCTACCTGATTAGGAGCTCAAGAGCCTATTCTGAGAAGCCATAATAAAACTTAAAAGAATTTGTGATGAGGAAACAAAGTAGCCTTTGTTCAAAACAAAACAAAACAACAACAACGAAAAAAAGAGCAGGGGAAAAAAAAATCTTCCAGTATCCATAACAGAAACTTACACACCACCCTGCACTGCAAACAGACTTAGGTGCTTCAGAAAAAAAGGCAGCTGACCTCCCAGTAAGAAAAGGGATGGCCAGAAAAACATATTCTCAACGGCTCTGCTCCCCAAGACAAACAAAGGATTTTAGAGATCAAATTAACGTTAGGGCCGAGGCACTCATGCAAAGCAAAACTAAACATTATTAACACCAAACTGGAAAGCAGGCAGATGTGTCACGCAAAGGAAAGCCTCCACATGAAGAGAGAGGGGTTTGTGGGGTTTTGTTCATGCCTTTGTTTCCCCCCACACCCCTCGAAATTTCACCTTCATCCTCTGCTATATTCCTGTGTCATTGATAAAGTTATTTTTGTGTGTGGCAGAAGGAGCACATAACCTCCCTACCCTGTACTAAAAAAGGTGTCATTCAAACAAGTTCAGCAATTCAAATGTGGCTTTTATTTTGTGACTGAAAAAGCTGTGGCAATGAAGTCATGTAGCCCTCTGGAAATCTGAACCTAGGGAAAAACTGAACCCTTTTGTGTTTGACACGAAGTGGATTTCCACTGGAATTAAGACATAGAATCATAGGATCACAGAATTGTAGAATCAGAGCACCAAGGATTCACAGAATCACATAATTGTTTTGGGAAAACTTTGGGAAAGACCTCTGTGATTTGCAAACCACTCTCAAAGCATCAGGGCAGCATCAAAATAAATGCTGGTTTTCCAGCAGGTAATACCAGTGTTTAAACAGATGAGGAACCCTCTATTACAGCCCTCATTAAATACTCCTTCCTTTCCTGGTTATTTATTCCAGCCATTAGCCAGCAGGGATTTTCTTTTCAAGAGGGATATTGCAAGTTGTTTTGTTTTATTTTTATCCCCCCCCCCCCCCCCTCTTTGGACACCACTTATAGAGGTCACACACATTTTACGAGATAAAGATTCAGGCAATGAGCTCTTTAATATATGAGAAGAAGCTGACAAACAGAAAAGGCCCTCCCCCAGTTCCTATGAAAGGAGAGGAAATATGTGCCCTTATTCAGAAGTTGCATCCTTCCCCCCCCCCCCCCCTTTCTTTCTTTCCTCCTTTTTTTTTTTTTTTAATAACTGAAATTTATGTGCATCAGCAAACTTTTGGGCATTGTTCTCCCCAAACTAAACTGTTCCTTACAGCCTCATGTTTACTGAAGCCTAAAATTAGAACTGACAGCAATTCACTGCAACAAAGTGGACTTCTTTCCCTGCCTGCCTGTAGCCCGCATCCCATTCATGGCCTCGAAATCCAGGCATCTCTTGACACTCATCTGCCAGGAGAAGAAGAAAAATAGGGCAGGGCTGAGGGCTGGTGGCTGCTGCCATGGTCCTGCCACCTCTCCTGGGGACCTCACCTTGGCATTGCCGGTATTGTTGCTGGTCTTCCTCGGCCGTGCCAGGCTGTGCTGACAGGAGAGCGTCCAGAGCTCGCTTGCACTCCTGCAGCAGCGCGGCGGCGGCGGTTTGATTATTCATGAAGGCTGATCCCGCTCGGCTGTGAATTGGGTGTCCCCGGGTGCACGGTGATCAATTACTTAAGAGAAGACACGGATTCTAAATGAAAAGGATCCCTTCAAGGCTGAGGTACCTGGTGAACAAAGGAGGGGGAAAATGATTAACTAAAGTATCATCAATTATCTGAAAGGCTCAAGCAGGGAGAAATAATAGGGGAAATACATGAAAATACATGCCAGCCTCGGAGGACTCGATTAGAGGAGTGTGTGAAATGACTGCAGGGTCTCGGGGACAAACTGTGCGAGGTGAACCTCTCCGAGGTGCCAGGGAGAAAGGACAGACTCTTCAATGGAGCCATGAAAGCCCAAGCAGGGAAGTGACCAGCCAGGCTGTGCTGAAGCCCTGTGCACCAGGGAAGCTCGGGGTGTTGCCCGCTGTTAGCCAGAACTGAATGGCAGAGCCGTGCACACCATAGGGGCTGCCACTGTTACCCTGGGGCATGGGAGCACATGGCTCCCTCACCTCCTCTTACACTAGCCAGGTAACACAGGGTCCTACCATGGTTGGGTGGAGGTAGTGGAGCAACATTGGTGTTTGAAGGAGCCTGCCTGTCAAGGTTTTGGGCTGAGATCGGCTGGTAGCAGCCAGACTCATCTGCTCACCATAGAGCAACTTGTATTTGATGTGCAGGGTACCAATGGCAAATCCTTCCCAGCTACCAGAGTCATTCTGAGGGAAGTCCCTGGCACCAGAGGTCTTCCAGCATCTGTTTGGACTGCTTTTCTCTGTGCATTCACTCAGCTATCTGTCTGGCCATAACTTTTCTACTGCAAGTCATAGAATTTTTTCAGTTAGAAAAGACCTCTAAAACGATCAAGCCCAAGTTATTCAGGTGCTTAGAACGCTGCCAATAGCAATACAGAATAACCTCCCTCCCCCCCAATTTCTATCCCATGTATCTGGCTCAACATCTGCCAAAACTGTGGGGCAGCTTTCAAAAATGAGGCATGGGGTATTTTTTTCCCACCAATTTGGTGACACTTTCATTTGGAAAAGTTCTTCAACAGTTTGAAGCAACGTAGGCAGCAACACATCTAAAATTGAGAAAGCTACGGCTGCGAAGGAGGAGAGGAAGATGCAAAGGAACACGGGTGCTGGCTTCAAATAGCTCACATTTTAGCAGCTAAATTTCCAGACAGCTTTCTTTTTTCCTTTCTCTAGCAGCTCTGGGATGGTTGGATCCCAGAGCTGGTGGCAGAGAGCCTGTGTTCTCAACAGCACCAAGCAAGAGCAGGCTGCCAGATTGAAAAGCAGAGGGCAAAAGAGATGCACTCATGCGAAAGCAGAGAGGATCAGAGAGCCTGCCGTGGAAGGGCAGGTGGAGCAGGGCAAAAAGATGGGATTGATCAGCAAAGAGCCTGGAGGCAGGAGCTAGTCAGCAGGGCTGTGACTGACTGCAGACAAATGCCAGAGAAAGAAGACATTTAAAAAGCAGCCATAAAAGGGAGACTGAGGGCAGGAGCACAGGCACATAAGAACAACTGGAGAGCAGGGTGGGCAACCAAACAAAGCTAGCTTCCATTCTTAGGTCTGCGCTTGATGTCTTGGTGATGTCGAGTCACACACACTTGTTTCCACTCATCATATACATAAGAGAGCAAGACAGATGCCATCTGAGGTCAGCACTGTTTGCTGGGCATCTCAATGGACAGCTAGAAACCTCAGGTGCTGTGAAGCCAAGCTCCTCAGGGTCTGTGAGATGTCTACCCTATGAATGAACGCATAACAAAAGCCCATAAAGTGAAAAGGTGCTCTGAGGAACAGCACAGGTTTCACTGCTCTGGTTGTGGTTCTCAGTCAACCAACTCTGTGCTCAGTATGCTGCTAAAAAATGAAGCCATCTGGAAAAAGAATCAGGTAAAATATACCATACAGGTCAGAGTCCTTATAAGGAGAGCAGGCTAAAGTCCGCACTCAGGGTTAGTTCTCTCCAACAAAACACTGAGGTGGGATTTTGGCAGTTTTTCCTACCCTTCAAGGCTCTGCCCAAGTTCATAATTCCACCCTCATTTTCTCCTGTTGCTTTTGCATGATAAATGCCTTTCTGGAGGAAGATTTAGAGGTGTTTTCACAGACTGGGTGTCAACTCAGTCCAAGAATACAACTCCTAAACATGGCAAAGTTAAAAGAAGGCCACAAATGCAGAACGTAGAGGTGAAAGCCTCTCCCTGGGTCTTCTGCCCATCCTGACTCAGAATATTAAGAAATAAAGCAGAAGGAAAACCCAGAAAGGGTTCTCCATCTTTTAAACTCCAAGTAAGAGTAAGCAGGGCCAACCCACACAGGGCAACATCCCACAGGGTTTAAGCCAGGTGAGTGCTGTGATCACCCTCTCCATGGCAAAAGGATGGACCAGGCAGAGAGGTCCCATCAAGATCAAGAGAAATGGGGCCAGAAACAGCTACAGCATGGTCCCAAGTGCACCCAGGGAACAGGACTGAACTGTCACTGACAAAGGTCATTCTACTAAAAGGCCACCACACTGATGGGATTTGCCCACAGCATAAAGTCCTAATCTACATCCTAATTCACATAGGTCCCTTCTCCCTAAACACCTCCAGGTCAGCAAGGGCTGAACCTGGTGACCACACCCAGAAAGCAGACTCTGGGGAAATGCAGAGTCTTCTCCTCCCACCCTGTCTAGAAAAGCTGATCCAGCTGCTGGCTATCCACTGGGGAAAAGCAGTGCAGCTCCCTCTGCTACAATCATGGTAACACACCTATGCTAGTGTTGCTTGCTCTGGTAGCTGCACTGACATCTGCTAATTGATTTCTCTGATTACCCAGCCCTGCGGGAAGGAGTGTGCAGCCGTCCCAGGAGTACCTCCCAGGTTGGGATGCAGCATCCCTGCCATCTGGCCTCGACTCCAGTCCTTTGTCTAATTGATTTCTCAAAAATCTCATTTTCTAGGGGGTCCTCTTTAGTAATCAGTGAGCACGTACACATCCCAGATATACTGTGATCCTTAGTCCAACAGTGTGGAGGACACTGCTTCAAGGGGGTTGGATGGGACCTTAACAGGTCATCTCATCCAACCCAAACTATTCTATGCTGAAAGCACGTGGAAGCATGTTGGAGAAAGCCTGCAATCAGCTGCCACCTTGCAGCCCTGATAAATGTGTTCATAAGCACAATTTCCTCTGAAGATGCACTATAGCAAACAAGTTGCCTTCATACCAAACACCATGTCATTAGGAGCAGCTAAGGGAGCTTACAGATACGGCCCAACTTATCTATGTTGCAGTCCCAGAGCCCAAAATCAGTCTTGGAAATAAGACTCACAGCCAGGCTGGGTCTTTGCTGCAGGCAGGAGGGCCCCGTGGCTTTGTGAGCCACACAGACTGCAGGTCTCACAAAGAACTGCTGGGGCTTAGCGGGGAAGCTTCAATGAGTGCAGAAGTACAGCACTTGGCTTCCTAGGATGGTAAAGATTTAACTCACCAGGAAACTGCCAGATCCATAACAGTGACAGATGAATGTCAGCAAGCCAGACATTTTTCTTCAAGTACATTTTTTTTTCCTCTTTCTGAATAAACAGCAAGCTTAGAGTAACAAATGCTGATTTACAACAGCAGCAACCACAAAGTGCTGGAAGCAGAGAGAAAAGTGCAATAAACTGTACATTAGTACATTAAAGGGAGGCAGCCTTTGGAGACCCATCATGAGGGGCAATGACTCGCATCATAAAACCAGCTTAAAATGCAGCGCAAAGCTTTAAACGACAGCAGCATCCTTTACACAGATGCCACTTTGTAAGTTGTGTTTTGTGACAGCTGGAGCACTGAGTGACAGCTGGGATGAGAAAATAACCAAGCACACAGCTTACAGACCTGGGGTAAAGGCAGGACTTGAGACTAAAGCCCAACAGCAGAACCAGCAAAAACTTGTAGAGGCTTTTAAAGTCCTCTCAGTGGTTACTAATTAGCTTTCTTAAAGCACGTTAAATCCTAACAAGCAGGACTTTAAAGGGTTGACAGTTCTGAAGTGAGAAAAATTGCAGCTGATATGCTGCAAAACAGTCTGGACAAAACTGCTTTCTAAGGAGGAGCCGAGAAATGCTTTCAAAACACATAATTAAAACAATTTTACATCCAGCTGAGGACTTGAGCATATTTTTCTGGTGACAGGACAGCTCTATTACTTCAGCTTTGGCCACAGACTGTTTTTAAATGGTTGATGTCATTTGAAAGAGAAATGCTGGGGCAAAAAAAACAACCCACCTGCTATTTCTGGTTGAAGCTTGCATTGAAATATTAAGAATTAATCAAATTCTTGCATTAAATATGGTGGAAAAAAATTTACAAAGGTCTCAGGGGGTGACAAAGTGTGGTTTTGTATAGCCCTCTAATCAGAACTGGGCTTCAGAACAAGGAGGGAGGAATTGGGTGGGCTACAGTGAAATGATCTCTTTAATAAGAAATGGGCCATACTGTGACATTTCAGAGCCCCTGGGCTAGAAGACCAAAAGATCTGTCAAGAGAAAGGAATTTTAAGTTCTGCTGTGGATAGAAGGCAGCCTGGGAGTCAATCTAGCTAGTTTAAGACTGCAATTAGCTTTGGAGGCTTTAAGAAAAAAGAAGATGTAATTGCTGCATTCAACCTTCAAACAGGGCAAGGATAACAAGCCTTGGTTTCTCCCACAACATCATTTGGGAAATTTTCCACAGCATTATGGTGCTGAAACACAAATTAGAGATCACCAGACCTTTTCTCTCTGAAAATATATTATCCTAATTTTCATCTTATTCAGGCTACCCTCCAGTTCCAGGGAGACTAATGAAGAGGAAGCAAAGACCTGATGAGTTCCATGTGGAGACTACATTTATGGATTAATCCCAACAGGGAGCAAATAAACCTTATTCCCAGAGCTCTCTGTTGGGACTCAACACAATCAATTGAGGAATGGATAGTTATTTATGGCCAAGCCTGTTTTGACTTTCAAATAAACATTTTAATTATTTTAAGTGCTACGCTGAAACTTAGAGTCTGAGCCCTGTTTTCATTTGGATGCCTTGCTCTCCTCCCTCCTAATCCCAAACCACTCTGGTCATTATGATACGGTGCAAATGATACTGATTTTCATTCCTGTAAGATTTGAAAGTGTTTTCCAAAGTAAAATCTGTCAGCTGGAAAAAAACTAGGGGAAAGGAGAGGGGGAAAGGGAGGAGGATCCTTCTGAGCAGAGACAGTATAACTGAAACAAACACCCTCAAATTACACTGGGCCTCAAGAATCACAGAATTATTTTGGTTGGAAAAGACCTCTGAGAGAACTGAGTCCAACTGTCAACCTAAGACCACCATGGCTATTAAACCATGCCCCAAAGTGCCGCGTCCACATGTTTCTTGAACGCCTCCACCAGCTCCAAGCAGAGCTACCCAACCCTGAAACTCCATGGTAATCTTTTTGGCACACCTTGACCCATCTTTATCTACTACTTTTCTCTGCCTGCCCTTACATCAATTTTAATAACCCAAGTATTTCAGAGTGTTTCATTTTAAACAGCCATTGTCCAATCCAACCATCCTCACCACTTCCAGCTTTTCCCTCCAGTCTAACTGAAGAGGCTTTCCCATACGTTTTAGCCATGCCAACAGCACGTGGCAGGACAGCATGTTTGACGTGTGCTGGGGCAGGAGTCCTTGCCTGCCACTCTATGAAATCCAGTCTCTTTGTTCTAATCAAGTAATTAACTGCCCTATGCAAAGACTGCACACAGTAGCTCATGGTGTACCATGGCCTACTGAGGTCAGTGAAGCAACACTCATTGTGGAGGGAGCTTTTTTAATTGGTCCAGTCACTTGCTAAATAAGGAGGTGAAATCATGACACAGAAGCCAAATGGCTGCACTCTATCCTGCAGCTGGCAAAGGTATGGTCTCATCTTCAGTCCATGTTATATTTTGTCTCCCCTTGCTTTCCATAGGGAGACTGAAAATATGGGAAATGGTTGTCCCTAGAAGAGTGGTTGAACACTGAGGCTGGTATTTTTTTCTTCCAGCCAGTAACAGAGAGCATGCACTTCATACAGCACCCTCAGCTGCTCTTCCTCCTACAGATCTGAGCACAAGCTTTCTGGACTCCTTCCCATTCAATGTGTCAAAAATAACAGCCTCAACTTCATTTTCTATTTGGCAGCTTGAGGGAACAACAAACAAAACAAACAAGGAAAATGAAAATATGCTTACAATAATTCTGCAAAGGTGTCAACAACTGAGTTAATATCATCTTCCACAGAAAGCAAATTGAGTTTCCTCACCATTTCAGTGCACACATGCTGGTCTTTTCCTAGAGCATTTACCTTTCTTTTCAGTGTGGGGAGGCTTAGCCACATGAAAGAGAAAAGATGGTTTGAAAACAATGGTGACAACAACAACCAAAAAAACCCCGATTTGCTAGGGGCTTTATTTATCTAGTTAGCTAGTTTACTTCTCTGGCTTAAAGATTAGATGTTTTCTTTTGGTAAAGCTGGATATCCCAACTGGCATTGGCTGTATTAAAATAAGGAAGAACCTCAATCAAAAAGCCTCTCCTAAGGCAAGCTTTCTTGTTAATATGCACCAACATGAAAGGCTTTCTTTTCATCCTATACAACTACAGTGTGTGTAAATTGCAGGGGGCTCATTGGCATAAATCTTGGCTGTGACCTCTGAGGTAAACTGGATTTACATTACTTTCTGACAAGAATTAAATGAAGGCCTTGTGGATATATGAACAGCCTTCTAGACTGCAACAGATGGGCATGAATGTGCTCCCTAGGCAAACTATCAGTGACATCTGTGTCCTCCAAATTCTGGTGGTCTCAGCCAATTAGCAGGCAAAAGGGGGGAAAGAAAAAAAAAATAGCCTGCCTCTGCACAGCTACCACAGCCAGAGCTGAAGCTGAACTGCTTCTGTTTAGAAATGGGATCAAGAACAGCCTCCAGCAGCAAGGAGGTGGTTAGCAGGCAGGGTATAATACGGAGGTAACACGAGAGGGAAAGCTGCAGTAATTAGGTAGAACAGATATTAATATTAATACAGAACAAAGCCCAGCCTCAGCTAAGCCTGCATAAAGGAGCCACCGTGATGGATTTACACTGCTAGAGCACTGAACAGTTGTGTCAGCCCTAAAAAGCAGGGGAGGGGTTGCAGTTAAGCCCAGCATCTGACACAGCTAAAGCAGGGGTTGCAAAAGCCCAGCAAAGCCCCATCACATCCCACTCTTTCAGTAACACTGCTAACCACATACCCAGAGAAAAATCTGCCTGTTCTGACCTTCACTTAGCAATCACAGAATATCTTGAGCCTGAAAGGACCCATAGGATAATCAAGTCCACCTTTGAGCATGCCTCAGGTGGATGGGGTCAGGTAAGCAACCTACTCAGTGGCTGCTGCACCTGCCCTGTCCAAAGCTGAGTTTAGTGCTCTGTGGTACATTCCAGTTTCAGACCAGGAAAAGATATTTCCTGGTTTTATTTGTTAGAATGAGGTTTGGGATTTTGCAGTGCAGTACAGACACAAACCAGAGCTTCAGTAAGCTACTTCTTATGAAATATATTCTCTGTTTCCTAGTTTTGAACTGAGCTTTACACCCATCCCACCACATCCCTCTGGCTAAAAGCAGATCTGCAATGGAGCCAGTGCTAGCTGCCAAACAAAAGCACCTGTTGTTTTGCCCTGGTCATGACTTTCCACCATTGCTATCCCATGTACTACTACAGGGTGCAAAAAAAAAAGAGGGAATAATTGAGGGGCAGATCAATAAATTAAAAAGCTCCAGAAAAAAAAAAAAGGGGGGGGGGGGAGAAAAAGAAAGCCATAATGAATTTGGTACAGCACATATTTTTAGATCAAAGATCCTTTGAAGTGACAAACCCTTAATCCATAAACTACTGAAGCACTTCCTTTCTCTCCCAAACTACTCGTTGTCAAATAAAATGGAAGTTAAGGAAATTATCTTTATCTGAAAATGGCCAAAAGAAGCCATCACCTAATGACAGCCTTGTCAAAATGACAATTGGGGAAATTGTTAGGAAGGGGAGGCCTGACGAGTGGAGGAATAAGCTCGCTGTTTGCTCTAATCTGGTCAGGCAAGCCCCACACAATTCCAGTCAGCTTGCTGTGTGAAACAGCTAAGTCTTTGTCAATGTGAGCAATGTGAAAGACTTCTCTTTCATGAATATGTATCACCACCCTCCACGTCTGCAGAAAAAAAAACCAACCCTCTTCCAAATGGCAAAATAAAAAACTCAAACACATCCACTGCCACCAAACATAAATCCCAGAACAACCACACCCCAAGGTGCAGAGCTGTGTGGAGAGGAAAAGCTACTAAGTAATGAAAGTAGATGTTTTGGAAGGGGAGCCAGAGGGATCTTCCCAAAAGCTTTCTTTGGACTTTTATTCCCCAGCAGACTATGATGAGGCACTTCAAGCCATCACTTGTAAGCAGACAAAAGCAGAATGGCCCACTGGGGTATACGATGTTGATCACTGTATTTTATACCTAGCATTTGGCTGAATGTGCTGCATGGGCATCACCCCCCAGGCCACGAGTACGCATCGCTGGGCTGCTGAGAGGAGCCTCACATGAATGCCTGCTCACTTGGGCGAGGAGGAAAGCACCAGCACCGGGTCTGAGTGCTTCCACGGGCAAAGATTTCCAGTCCAGACACTGAGTCAGTCCCACATGAGGGTGACAAATTTCCTGTGAAGCAGCATTAAAAATCAAGGTGATTGTAGGTTTGATAAACGACATACGGTGCAACATGACAGTAAGAACGGGTTCCTTTACATGCAGCAACACAACTCAGCTTGCACAAGTGGCCACTGATTTCCCAGGGCTCCCAACCAAAACTGAGAGATGTTCATGACCTCTTTCACAACATCTCAAGTCAGACAGTTTGAATCACAGGTCCCCTTGAAGTTTGGGAACTTTTTTTCCCCCCGGATATATACAATATCAAACTTCAGGCATTCAAAAGACTGGCAAAAAAACTGGAATGGGAGAGCCAAATCAAGCCTCCTGAGGCTGATGTGCTGACAGAAAGTGTCTTAAACAGATGAAATGGCTCAAAAATGCATGTCAGAAATACTGTGCCTCTGCAGGACTGATGCTAAAGTCTCTTAAGCCCAAATACGGTGTTTAGAGCAACCAAAAGGCAGACAGGGAGAGAGTGCAGAATAGAACCAAGCCAATGCATATTGCAGAAAACCCAAATGAAGATATTTTAAGATGTGGAGAGGATTTTGTCTCTGTTGGAGAGCTATGACATCATTAAAGCATTCAACAGTGTTTGAAAAGTTCCCCTCAAATGCTTGTTGCTGTCCTTTTAGCTCTGCTTGCAGAACTGCAAACTAGATGTTAGCTTACTCTCATGATGGTATTACAAACTTCAGTTTTGCTCTAAGGAACAAGTAGTATATGAAAGTTTGACTTCCAGCAGAGATATGAAGGCACAATGCTCAGTTTTGAGGTTTTCAATATTATGCAATGTTTGCTGTAGACATTTACATTTCATTAGCATATTCTCCTTTACATGAAATCCAGCAATGAATGCTGTCCCTGATCTAAGGCTAATCCTCTTTAAAGAGCTACAGGCTATATTACATGTGGCCACAGCCACAGTTGTGCCATGCCTGAATCACTTTGAAGCCTATTGAACAGTGTTCCCTTGTGAGACTCTGCAGAGAGCCATAAACCAATGCTCCCTGTCAAATCTTACTGTTTCCATCACCAAGAGTTTCTCCCTAGTCCCAAAGCAAGGGGCTGCACAAGAGGGAAGAGATCCATGGCTGCCTTCACCACCTCTCAATGCCAGTTTACAACCAGAGCCTTCACTAATGCAAATGCCTTGTTTCCAAACATCATCACACAGCAACTGCTCCAAGGTGGTGGGGGGCAGAGGGGTGGGTGTACCAGAACAATAAAAGGTGAAGATGAACCAGGCACCTGCTTCCCTGGGCAAATCCTCTCTCTCACAACTGAGCAAGGCTTCTGGGGGGGTTACAGTGGCTCAGTCTGAAAGGGTGACAGTCAACAAATCTAAAAGGGTGACAGAGGGTTAAGTTTGAAAAAGTTGGTGGTGTTCCTGGTCAGACTTCTGAAGATCAAGCACAGGAAGATCAAGAACACTGAGGCCTTGATCCACCTGGTCTAGTGGAAAGTGTCCCTGCCCATGGCAGGGGCTTGGAACTAGATGATTTTTAAGGTCCATTCCAACCCAAACCATTCTATGAATCTATGAAACTGTGAATACAAACTAGAGTGAATGCAAACTAGGTGCCAAACAGAGTATTTATTGAAATGTGATTCCTTCTGATCTCCTCTTTCTGCCTCTGTTCCATCTTAGATCCCTTTCTGTGGAAAAGCTCACATTTATTTCAGCAAGCTTTGTATTTTATTTCAGGTCTGGTTTTTGGTCACTTAGTTTTTGGATGCCAGCTGAAAAGCAAAAGCACTGTCAAACTAATTCAGTGACAGCCTCTATCCAAGGAAAACAGTGCTGCATCATGTTGGCATGCTCCACAACATAAAGCTATGGCAGGTAGAGTAGTTTGGGACATGATTATGTATATCTTTAAAGTTAAAAAAAGCCAACAAAGGGTCATGTACCTCCAAGGCAGGCTGCACCTCTTACAGCTGAGTGCCCTTAAATGCTATAAACTGAGATAATGGAATACAGTTTTTATTGCCACCCAGCACAGAATGTGGAATCTTTAACATAAATTCAGAGGGAAAAAACCACCACGAAATGCCATATAACACTGGTTCCACTATGTTAGAACCACTGAAAGCTTATCTTTAGATAAGCTTATTGTTAGAGCTTATCTTTAACTCTCCAACATAACTTTCTTTGTTCAGTCACTGCTTTTGAAAGGAGCTGGAAAGGTTGGTTCTATTCTGTCTATGTTGTACATAATGAATTATTTTCATCCAAATGGTGCCAAACCGGGCAGAGTGAGCAGATTCAGTCTAAGCAGTGAGAACTAGATCCTGGTGAAGGCAATGTTTAATCTACTCACTGTTAAGATACTATCTCATTCACAATGTTGATAAATCCAACACATTTAGAAAGGCTCCTCAGTACCTAGGAGACAAGACCACATCGTCCCTCACGTGGCGAGGGCACAGAAGTACAGAGAGGCTGTTTTAGAGGCTATTTCAAAGCGTGCTGAAGTCATGAAGCTTCTGCTTTCAGCCAAACCATTTCACTGGAGTCTACATCAACTGTCACAGATTTTACACACCAATGGATTTGCTTCAGAGCACCAGGAAACAGGCTGCTGCTTTTTTTTCCTCTTTTCTTTGTAATGCAGCAAATAGATTTTATCACTGCTTGAACCTTATCAATTCCCAATATAGCACTTAAGGTACTTGCCACTAGCCAAGCCGTGTGCTGTGATGCCTTGTGGTTACAGCTGGTATCTGCCTGTTCGAGGCAGTGCAGTTTCCTCAGCTGAGACCTCTAGAAGAGGAATATCAAAAAGCAGAGAACATCCAACTGAAATAAAAGTGTTATGACCAAAGCAGAACATACTCTGCTGTAATCTTTGCAGGAAACCTGGACTGTTGTTCCAGTTCTTGCCAAGAATGCTGTTGGGCAGTGAGATTATAAAGGTTGATGAACCCTCACCCTGTGGTTGTTATCATTCACCACTTAAAACCTCCTCTGGTGCAGATCTTCAACATGAGATTTGATCATAGAATCACAGAATTGATTCAGCTGGAAAAAACCTACAAGATCATTGAGTCCAACTATTCTTTAACTCTGCCAAGCACCACGTCTCTGTAGCTTTTAAAGACCTTCAGGGATGAGGATTCAGCTAACTCCCTGGGGAGCCCATCCCAGTCTGAGAGCCCTTTCACAGTGAAGAAGTTTCTTCTACTATCAAACCTAAACCTCCCCTGGTGAAACTTTGATGATGTACTGTGAAAATGGAGACAGAGCTTTGGAGGAAGAGGCTCCAAGTCACAAGAAACACCTTCACCACTTTCCACACACTGGGGAGAAAGCAGAAATAAAGGCAGTGGGATGGATGAAAGGAAGAGAATCCAAACAGAGGAAAAAAAACAAACAAGGGGTGGAGGGAGCCACAGAGGGGGTAGAAAAAACAATCAAGGGGAAGAACAACAGACAGCAAGAGGGGCAGGAAGATGGAAGGGAAACTGAGATAACAGACAGACAAGAAAGAAGTGGAGAGGCCAGAGGGTTCAGAATGAGGACCAAGGGCAAACTGTGATGTAGAAAGAAAGTGAGAACTTGGGGAGTGGCTAAACAAAGTCCATCTTGTAAGAAATATTTCTCTTCAGTAGTCCAGGTGAGCTTCTTCATCAGTTTATGATGTCAGGTGAGATGGGAAATGGAAAAGTTATTTTTCCTGAGTAAACAAGGAGCAAAGAAGTAAATAAACATAGGGAGAACTGTGCTCTCCTTCCTTTGGCAGACCTCCTCTCTGCTTTGTGCAGTGCCACTGTTCTTGGCACTGGGATCTAAAAGCTGAGTGAACACACCTCCTTCCCATGCATTTCTCTTCCTTCTCACACTGAGATCCAGCTGAACATCTTGCCTTATCTTTGAAATACAGGCGTCTTTCAGGAAAGCCTATTTCTTTTCTGTTTCAACACGAGGCACTAGTTTGCTGTACAGTGATAATCACCCCTTGCAGATCCCAGCTACAGGTCATTGCATACACTACTATGCCTTTTCCAAACAAACTCTTGGAAGTGACCACTGCCATTATTACCATTAGCTTACAGGTACCAAGTACCACAGCAGCTCTTGTAAGATCAAAATCAAGTTTGTGACTTAAAAAAGGAAAGAAAGAAAAACAAACAAACAAACAAAATCACAAACCACCAAAGCACCCCAAACAAACGATGGCTCCCCATGTGTGGTGACACATCCCATGTCTGGTCACACATTGCCACCTACTGGCTCCTGCCCTTCTACCCTCAACAGCACTGGGGTGGTTTGGATCAAGAAATGGGCTGTGGAGCAAAGGGGAAGAGCAGCAGGAGGACACAGGTTAGTATTTGAACAGAGCATGTGTGCTCAAGTGTACTCAGTGAATATTATACTCTAGCGTTGCCTACACCCAAGCAAAGAGGTCCACCAGCCTGGATTTTAAAGCTTTAGAGCAGCAATCATCTCTCACCAACTTCCTCTTCTGTGTTTCTGTACATTCCTGAATGAGTGAAGGATGATTTCATATCACAGGACAGCAAGCCCAGGGACAGGGGAGGCAGAGCAGTAGCATGCCCCAAGCTACCCAGCATGCCCAGGCTCACAAGACAGGTAGCTGCCACAGCAAGAGAAGAGCAAGGCATTTAATGCCAGGGAAAGTCAGTGAGCAGATCATGTGTCCCTTGGGAGTCATGCCCACAGGGCTGCACAGGGGAATACAGAGAGGGCTACTTGCTCACCTAGCAACTGCTCTTTGCAGGCTTTCTGCTAACCAGAGGCTGTGCTTCACATCTTTCTTTTACATGGGTGATATCAAAACATGGCTTCTGTCCCCTTGTGGTGACAGGCCAAGCCTGCAGAAAAATGGCATTTACATATTTGCCTTAAAAACAGACCCTAATGTGTGCAAATATTTCTGCTGCAAAGTTTTACAGGACTATGCAGGACATGATTCCTTGAGTGTCTGAGAAACATTATCACAGTATCCCCAATGCAGGATCAGCCTGGCAGATCATTGATAACCATGCCAGCTGCACCATGTGCATCCATAAAATACCCCAAGGATGTTCTGGCATGTTTCTTATGGTGTGTTAAAGCACAGGGAGAAGGCTCAGGAAGGAAGGCTTCATGGTGAGTTATTCAGAAAGAATTCACTAGAATGCAGCTAGCCAAAACCAGTCCTTCCACTCACTAACTCACAGCACATGGGAGGAACAGTGAGGAACAAGCCTCATTATCAACACAGGCTGGAGAATGAGGTGATAGAAAGCAGCCCTGTGGAAAAGGGTTTAGGAATTCTGGTGAATGAGAAGCTGAATATGAGCTAACAATGTGCACTTGCAGCCCAGAACGCCAAAGGCAGCCTGGGCTGCAACAAAAGATGCATGGCCAACAGGTCAAGAGAGGTGATTCTGTCCCTCTGCTCTGGTGAGACCTCACCTGGAGTGCTGCATCCAGCTCTGGAATCCTCAACACAGGAAGGGCATGGACCTGATGGAGAGGGTCCATAGGAGGGCCACAAAAATCATCAGGGGGCTGGAGCACTTCTACTATGAGGACAGGCTGAGGGAACTGGGCTTGTTTAGCCTGGAGAGGAGAAGGCTCCAGGGAGACCTAATAGCAGCCCTCCAGTACCTGAAGGGGGCTACAAGAAGGCTGCAGAGTGACTGTTTCCAAAGGCCTGCAGTGATAGGACAGGGGGCAATAGTAGGAAATTAGGGAAGAGGAGATTTAGGTTGAATGTTAGGAACAAGTTCTGCACCATGAGGGTAGTGGAACACTGCCACAGATTGGCCAGGGAGGTGGTTGAGGCTCCCTTCCTGGACATCTGGGCAAGGCTCTGAGCAACCTGATCTAGTGGTGGATGTCCTTGTGTCTGCAGGGGGGGTGGACTAGATGACCTTTGCAGGTCCCTTCCAACCCAAAGCATTCTATAACTCTTCTGACCTACTGAGAAATTTGCAGAAAGAGAAGGAAACGTATTTGCCCTTGCTGACTCTCAGCTTTTCAAAGCTGATCACGACTGAAAGCAATGTAAGAGTTCCTAGTATATTTCCATTTTCCAGACTCTGGAGTTATCCAAAGCCTTATGAATCAGCTGTTGGAAAAAAACAATACACCACTGCAGCCAAGCCAGTCCTTCAGGCTCCACAGTGCAAGCACATACAGAGACCAAATGGCTAGCATTGATATATGTGCCACCAATAATTACAGAGAAGCCACATCACACACATGTAAGCAGGAAACATCCATCTAAAGTCATGAACTTGACTTTTCCTAGGCCTTCCTCCTCTCTAGGGATTTGCAAGGCAACAAACACAGGTGTCTGCAAAACAGCCAGCTGAAAGCCAACTTGAAAGTACAGCATGGTTCTGCTCCACCTTTATTTAACTCTCTCACTATCTTTGTATCCAGGGGAATGCCATGTGCCATCAGCTTTGCAGTGCAGAGTCCACCACTTCAATTATCCATTGGATAACTTCAGGGACACCAGAGCAGATTCACAAAAGGATGTCTGGGGAAAATCACAGCCCCAAGGGAGGATGGGGTTGTGCAGAAAACACAAAACAGGACAGCAGCAAGAGCCATGAGGTTGACATCAGCTCCTCTGGCCCAAATCCCAGCAGCTTGCTCACCACACAGCACAGCTCAGCCCTACAAAGCCTTCCACATCTATTGTCAGTTTCACTTTTGAATGCACTCTAGTAAACCACACAACCATCTTAGCAGGAAAAACACCCAAAATATCCCCAAGCACAGACTGCCTGGTTATGGTTTTTCCTATACAGGACAAACTTAGAGTCATTCTCCTGAAATTGGCAACATTTCAACAAGTTAGATAAGGAAACGAGGAGCAGGAAATCCAGTTCCTGTCCTTTCCTGTACAAAATCATTCAGAGTTGCATTTCAGTTATAAAGTAATAAAGAACAAGTAGTTAATGTGAGGTTACATGATCCTAGGGGGGATAAAAAGAAGCTTTCTTACATACCTCAAAAACTACAAGTATCAAAACAATCCTTTTAGAAGAGGTCTCTTTCAGTTCTGGACACAGGCTGTTTCTGGAACCACAGGGCTGACAGGAATTAAAGCCATCAGGAGATGCAATAACTTACCAGAGTTGCACAATTCTGACTTTTCCAGAAGTGCTATTATGCGAGCAGCACACATGCCCAGCCCTGCCTGCTGCACAACAGGCATTCTGCTAAGGGGAAAAACTTGGAAGAATCCGTTTGCCTCCTCTGCTTTTCAATGTGACTTCTCGTAAACACTGTTTTACTGATGCAAGAGGAGAAGGGCACACACAGCAGATGTACCAGCCTGTGTGCGCATATAAATCATACAATGGCTTCAGTTGGAAGGGACCTTAAACACCATCGAGTTCCAACCACCCTGCCATGGGCAGGGACACCTACCTACTAGACCAGGTTGCTTAGTCTCATTCAGCCTCGTCTTAAACATTCCCAGAGATGAGCTGCCCACAACTTGTCCGGGCAACCGGTTCCAGCGTCTCACCACCCTCACAGTAAATGTCCAATCTAAACCTATCCTGCTCTAGTTTCAAACCATTTCCCTTTGTCCTGTCACCACATGCCTTTAATAAATAGTCCCTCTCCAGCTTTCCTGTAGCCCCTTTCAGGTACTGGAAGAGTGCTATAAGGTCTCCCTGGAGCCTTCTCTTCTACAGGCTGAAAAGAGCCAACTCCCTCACCCTGTCCTTGTAGAAGAGGTGCTCCAGCTCTCTGATGATCTTTGTGGCCTCCTCTGGACCCTCTCTGTATCTTTATTAGAATAAACCTTTATTAGAATAAACCAAACCAGGTTGGAAGAGACCTTCAAGATCATCATGTCCAACCCATCAACCAATCCAACCCACCCAAACAGCTAACCCATGGCACCAAGCACCCCATCAAGTCTCCTTCTGAACACCTTCAATGACGGCGACTCCACCACCTCCCCAGGCAACCCATTCCATCTGTGTATCTGTGTTGGGTGCTCCAGAGCTGGACACACAACTCCAGGGGGGGGTCTCACTCGACCAGAGGGGGAGAATCACCTTCCTTGTCCTGCTGGCCACACATCTTTAGATGGAGGCCAGGATACAATTTGCTTTTTGGGCTGCTAGCAACCACTGCCAGCTCGTGTCAAACCAGCTCATCAACCAGCACCTCCAAGCTCTTCTCTACACAGCTGCTCTCAATTCAGTCATCACTGAGCCTGGATTTGTGCTTGGGATCGCCCCAACCCAGGTGCAGCACCTTTGTCTTGTTTAATTTCATAAGGTTGGCACGGACCCACCTCTCCTGCTTGTCAAGGTCATTTGACAAGAGCCATTCCACAAGAGCCACAAAAGGAACTTATTGACCCACCAGGATTTCACCTGTTTGTTCAATAAAGAATCCACATGAAAAAAACAAGCAGTTGATGTGAACCAACAGAGCATTTCACCCTGTGCCAAAGCAATCAAGCCTACAGCAGTTAGTTGCCACTCACAACACTGTCCAAGCATGAGGAAAGGAGGACATCGAGGACCTGGGATTCGGATTGAGGTGGAGCAGGCTGGCTTTTTTAACCCTGCATTTCGCCTCCTGTTCTGGGCTTAGGAACAAAGCAAAGCAGCCGAATGAGAGAGAATTGCTCATTTTTTTCCCTAGCAGATGGCAGGGCTGCCTCAGGATTCCTAGTGAAACCGAAAGTCTTCCACGGAGCTGAGATCAGCGACAAGGGAAGATCAGGGGCTTTCCCCAGAGGCAGCGCAAAACCCACTGTTGCTTCCAGCAAACAAACAAAGACTTAAGGAAAAAAAATCATTAGTCAATTGCTATGCTTCCAACGTGATGCTTACCAAAGCGTTTTACTCTTCCAAGCCTTCATTTGGGGATGAAGCTGGAATTATTTTGCAGAAACCTGAGCCTGCACACTGTGGATCGCATACCTGCCAGCGCTGCCTCGATTAAGCTCCTCACCAAAGCAAGAGTTTTAGATCAATCTCAGAGAAAGCTAAGGCTAACCTATGCATTTTTAAATTGCCCCCAGTTTATTCACTATAATGGAAGGAAAGCTCGGCATACACGGGCAAACACCGCCGGAGCGCCGCCTCCGAGGCTACGCCAGCCCTGCCAGCCCTTCCCGCCCTTTCCCCGACCGTCCGCTCCCGCCCTCCCTCACAGCCACCCCCACGGGGAGGGCCCAGCGCCGCTACCGCCGGCCGCTCCGCACCTTCCCGCCAGCCGCCGCCGAGCTACCGAGGGTGAGAGGAGCCGGTAAAGCCGCTGGCAGCCGAAGTTCGCTCCGTGCCAACCGTCCAAGGCGGGACGGACGGCAGCCGGAGGCGGGGGGGGGCGCTCCCGCCTTCCTGCCTAAAGGTGAGGCGGTGCCCGGTTGGGAGCGGACTTAAGGGAGCGCGAGCGCCGAGGGGACTTGGGGAGCTGCCGTCCCTGCCGGACCGCAGCTGAGCTGCAGGGTGCGAGCTGGGCGGGGTGAGGTGCCTCTGCTTTGTGGGACGCAGCTCAGGCACGTTCTCCAGCAAAGATGGTGTTTTCGGCACGGCTCCGGTTGTTGTCAGTGGGAGAGGTGCTGTTGCAGCTGTGCGTTCGCATGCGTAGGAAATTTACAAGTGGCTGCGTTTATGAATGGGGGAAAGGGAAGAATGGGCGAAAGGGAAGAATGGGCACTGCCTGCTTCAGCAGCGCCCACTGAACGATCCAGCTGCTCCTACAGACCCTGCTATCTATTCAAGACTTGCATATTTGCCACCTTGGGCATCTCCAGCTCAGCTCCCGAGTCCTGTGTCAAAGGTTTATTGAGGTTAGGCTGGACATTTCATGTAAATACTAGAAGAGTTTCTATCTGCTAGATGTATCAGACGGGAAAAAGACTTCAGAGAACTCCTAACTGGGGAAGGAAACTTCCAATATTTAAATCCAAGCACAAGCTCCCAAGTTAGGAACTGACAGAAGTATATTTGCCTATGGACTGCTGTCTGCAGCAACATGCAGGACAAACCTGCCTGGGGATGAGTGGAGTTTGTGGTTGGAATCTCTTGCAGAGGGCAAAGGGTATGGCTAGTGAGCACAGCATGGCATTTCAGAGAGGCAAAAAGCCTTGTGGCATGTGCTTGAAAATCATTTTGAGCAGTGCCCCAGCCTCACTTGAGTGTGGTTAAAAGTGAAAGCTATAGGTAGAAACTTGGAGCAGTTGAATAGTGTTAAATGCTCAAGTAGGAGCCCTGTGGTTCTCAACTTGTGTGTCCTTGTTGTTACTACTCTGTCATTCTCCTCTAAAAGCACACAGGAGATTGTTTTTGGGAGATAGGAAAGAGGTAACATCATGCCTTGAACCAAATTAAGGTACAGACAGCAATGCACCAGACTCCCTTAACAGTTGCAGGAGAAGTTTGAATGTAGCTATTGAAAGTTTCTTTCTCCAGATTGGAGTTCTCTGAAGTCTTTCTCCAATACATCTAGTAAATAGAAACTCTTACAGTATTCACATGGAATGTTCAGTCCAACTTCAATAAACCTTCAACACAGGATGCAGCAGCTGAGCTGGGGTGCTTGAGGTGGAACACAATACAGATCAGGTTGAGGCCCTGTTCCTGAAGACATTCCAGATCAGACTCAATGTGGCCCTGGACAGCCTGGTATAGTTGGAGGTGTCCCTGCTGACTGCAAGGGGGTGTGTGTGTGTGTGTTGTTAGACAAGACCTTTGGGGGTCCCTTCCAACCCAATGCAATCTGTGAATCATGACTAGATAATCAGGGTCCGTGGAAGTGCTGCTGATGCAGTCCGTGGCCATTTTTCCCTTTCCCTCATTCATAAATGCAACCACTTCGTAAATTTCCTAAGCAGGTGAGTAAACAGCTACAACAGTGCCTCTCCTACTGATAAACAACCTCAGCTTTGCTGAGAAACACCAAGGCTTTACATTGATCTGATGCACACTCATATACACTGCAGATTTCTCAATATATATATATATTTTAATGTTCCTATATTTTGTCCAGTCCTGATGCATCTCAGAAATCAATTAAGGAAGACAGTAACTGAAGCAGACCGTGCTTTTAATTTGTAACCAGAATTTGTGGCAGAAAACAGTCTCTAGGCTGATCTGCAAAGTAAGTGGAAGGACTTGTTTTTCCCCTTCAACCAAAGCTGACCTCATGTAACATCACTTCCTCTTACCGGTGCAGAACAGCAAAAGGCAGGGCATCATCTCTCTCTGCTTCTGTCAAAAGCACAGAGGGCATTTCCTCTGTGAGCTCTGAGAGCAACTTTCAATCCATTTCTCTAATCCTCCAAGCTTGGTAGAAGCACTGTTGTAGCCTATTTCAATAAGCAGCTGAGGTTGCTCAACTACTGCCTGAGAATTGTTGCTGTTTCTGCGTTAAGGGTATAAAGAGGAGGAAATGTTGAAGCTTCATGCAAAGTGATGTGCTGATAGACACCCCACCATTCACTGTGCTGCTTGTTTGTGTAGAGTGGTTTTAACCCACAAGCCAGGATGCTCACCTGCAGTGATGATTCATCTCATAAAACAAGCAGACTATAAATTGTGAGGTGCTCTTCAGCGTCATTCACTGAATGAAGGCAGTGAGAAAGCTCAGGATTAGTGTATGAAATGAGAATTTATTGTCATCTGGAAGGAGAAACATGACAAATACCTGCAGTATGTGATTCCAGGTGAATGGCTGCTCATGTGTTGCTCTGCTGAGTACCTGGGGACTCATTCTCTGCTTTTCTGCGTTTTATTCCTTTAGACAAAGTTTCAGTGGAGAAAAATCCTGGCTTTCAGGTATAAGGTATCAGATATATCAGATCAGGTATAAGGGACCAGATGACCATGTTTCCTAAGGTGTCACACTGATTTTATTTGTCAGCACTGCAGGCATTTGGTCTTTGGAACAGAATTTAATTCATAAACAAGCATTTTTGTGCTGCAGGTGAGAAGCTTAGGAGGGAAAAAACCCAACAAAACCAAACCACATCCAAAACCCAGCAAAAGTTGTTTTGTTACTTTCAGTGCTGGTTAAGTACTTCTGCAGCAGGTAGCTGGGATTTTCTGATAGACAAGCAGGGAAATGGCCAGAGCTGCACACAATTTCTCCTGTAGGTCTTGCTGATACTCCAGCTTTTGCATTCACTTCATATATTGTCACATCTGTACACTCTTTTCTTTCACACACACTATTCATACATTTGCATTGTTACTGCCTACTGTCAGACTGCATTTTTAAGTCAATGGTTGTGAGACCACCTAGTCTCAAAACCACTCTGTGAAACAGAGCATGCAGGCCCAGATAATCTTGTGGTCACCCAACAAGCTTTAGCCAAGTGGTGTGTTCAACTCCCACTTCTTCACTCCAGTGGCTTTGTTGCATTTACTGTCAGCCGTTTTGCTATAGATAACACATAGCCACCTGGAATATTGTGTCTAGTTCTGGGCCCCTCAGTTCAAGAAGGACCTCAGGGAGCTGCTTGAAAGAGTCCAGTGCAGAGCCACAGAGATGCTGAAGGCAGTGGAACACCTCCTTATGAGGACAGGCTGAGGCAGTAGGGGCTCTTTAGCTTCCAGCAGAGGAGCCTGAGGGATGATCTCATTCCTGTTGATCAAGATGTGCAGGGCAGTGTTGGGAGGACAAAGCCAGGCTCTGCTCAGGGATGTCCAGTGATAGGATAAGGGACAGTGGGTGCAAGCTGGAGCAGAGGAGGTTCCATGGGAACATAAGGAAAAACTTCTTCACTGTGAGGGTGCTGGAGCCCTGGAGCAGGCTGCCCAGAGAGGTTGTAGAGTCTCCTTCTCTGAAGACTTCCAAAACCTGCCTGGATACATTCCTGTGTGACCTGCCCTGGTTGATCTTGCTCTGACAGGGGGATTGGAGTGGATGATCTTCTGACCCCTAGCATTCTGTGATACAATAACGTATGAAGTATTTTGATGCCACACCAAAGAAATTTTTTGTGATACTACAGTGATTTCAGTTAGACATTGGAATCACCTCCCAGGGAAGTGGTGGATTCCCCTATATTGAACAGATTTCAGACTCAGCTTGACAGGGCCAGCTCAGGAGGTTCAGGCTGGAGGTCAGGAGGAAGTTTTACACAGAGAGAGTGATTGCCCATTGGCATGGGCTGCCCGGGGAGGTGGTGGAGTCGCCACCACTGGAGGTGTTCAGGAGGAGACTTGACAGGGTGCTTGGTTGCATGGATTAGTTGATTAGGTGGTGTTGGATGATAGGTTGGACACAATGATCTTGAAGGTCTCTTCCAACCTGGTTTATTCTATTCTATTCCCTGAAAGATTGGACCCAGCTGATCCTTGAGGCCCATTCTGCCATTCTTTGATTCTGTGTTTTGATGCTGTGATTTTTTTCCCTTTCTCAGTAGTTCCAATTCTTTGCATCATGATCTGTCACGAACAAGCTGACACTGAAGAAACAGTGACTTGTCTCCACCTGACCTTTTACCATCCTTGCCAAGAAGACAAGATGATGTTTCGGTGCTTGAACTTCTGTAAGCGAGAACAGGTCAGGGCGGATGAGCTGGCCAAGTTCGGTCGCGACTCCACCATCTGCCGCTACAACCTGCTGGACGCTCGCGTGTCTCGCATTCAGTTCTCACTGCAGTTCTACAGGAAGCTCAACAGCTCAGAATCTTGTTTCGAGATAAAGAACATGAGCAAGAAAACAAAACTGATGGTGGACAAAACAGAGCTGGGGTACTTAAACAAAATTGACCTGCCCTGGAAGTGCATCATCTGTTTTGGGGACTACCAGATCTTAGCAGAGATTCAAGAAGGGGAGGCCATGGATTACTTTGAGACTCACTTACACTTGGCTGCAGTGCCAATCTTGCAAGAAAGATACCTGCCATCACTGCAGCCTATACCAGAGAATAGCTCTTCTTCTTCCTCCTTCTCCTCCCAAGGCAAAAACCCCATAGAGATTGATGAAAATGAGTCCTGCTAGCAGGGAGAAGGAGGCTGGATCAGATCTGGATCATCTGAAAACCATTCAACTTTCATAATGGAAGGCTGTTGTCTCAGTCCACTGTTCTTGATAGTTCTCACCACTGCACAGCAGTCTTCCTTGCTGTTCTCAGCAGAGCCATACCATACTTTTTCAACAGAAACAGACTCTGGCCACTCTTCACCAGGGCATGCGTGCTCTCTGATCTCCACCATTTGCCTCATAAAACATGTGGGAGATGGAAGGCCACTCAAATCTCTGCAGCAGACTCAATTCAAGAACTGTGCCCACAGATTTGAAGGTATATTTAACAAGCATTAATTAATACAGAGCATGCAGAACAGTGTTCTAGCCTTCGGTTAACCAAGTATAGCCATAATACCTTGCTGCATTTGTTGTACTTTGTGCTTTGCTTTGGACATGAAATTGTCAGCAGTATTTCCAGGCCTAGGCTGTAACTTCCTGATTTTGATGCACTTTAAGCCATTTTATGTTTTTATTAACTTTGCAATAAGGTTTTTCTTCTATTTTTAGGTTTGATGAAGTTTTTATTGCAAGGTAACTACTTTTGTTCGTGAGTGTAAATAACCATGCCATGGTATGTAAAAACCCAGATAAGTTTTGTTAATAAAAGCATTTGGTTGCCCAGTAAAGGTCTGCAACTACAACCTAAAAGCACTTATGGTGAATAAAAGTCTTTAGGACAATCCAGCCAAGAAATTGTCTTTGGCACTGTTCTGGTCTAAAGTGGCATTGCTCCAAGAGAAGACTAAAAGACTTTCAGCAAGTTTTCTGCCTCTACCCCTTCTCCCTCCCAAGCTCTCTTACAATGTTGTTTTCATTTAAGGATTCCTCAGGTTGTTTCAGTTAATTGTTTTCAGCTACTTTGCTAGGGGCTCAGCTTGTCATCAGCACTTGTTTTTTGTTCAGTAGTTCACAGAGTGGCTTAGGTTAGAAGGAACCCTAGAAATCATCTACTCCAACCTCCCCTACTTAAAATACACACTGGAAAGAGTGAGAGCAGAGCACACACAAGAGTGAAAAAGAAGGAAACCATCATCCCTAAACATCAGGATGCATTTCAGCTTTAATCATGACAGGAAAACCAATTATAACTGGGGGAAGGGCAGGGGAATTGCACAACATAACCCAAGCTGATTAAGGCAAACAGCCACAAGTGGAAGTCCTGGCAGAGGCACCGAAACTCTCATCCTTGCCAAAAATTCCTCGTTCCCATGTTTTCCGCTCTTTGAACTAGGTTCTGACACTTCAGTCTTTGGCCTAGATGTGCACTTCAGCTGCTGCCTTGGCACAAATGCCTCCATCACACACCCAGCCCCTCAGCTTAACAAAACAAACCTGAGCAGGCATCTCCATGACACCACTGACAGTGCTACTGCTTGCAGATTCCCATTAGCTGTTGGCTGCTTGCCTTCTGTATGCTTTTGATCTGAGTTCTCCTATCCTTTAGTGAGACAGAGCAACCAGTAACTGCAAATGAAAAAGAATAAGATGGAAATATTGATCATATTAATTGCTTACACTTTCTAGGCTAGTATCTAAAGAAAGTGACAACCTCAATCTCAGATTTTCAAGTGCAGTGTAGCAACAGGAATGTCTACAACCAGTATTTACCTGAGAAAAATCTGTCTGGTCTGCAAAGTCCAGAGTGCTGCATTGCAGTGGATTCTGTATTCACCCTGGCCAGAGGGGCTCCACAGATCTAGAGCAAAGCACTCCTTAGGCACACTTCCAGGAACCTGAAGAAAATCTTGGTCATAAAAAATGAAACTAGAGCAATGTAATGGTTTCAAGAACTGTATTTACCTGGGGTTTAAGAAGAGACTGGATGAGGCACTTGGTGCCATGGTTTAGTTGATTAGATGGTGTTGGGTTGGACTTGATGATCTCGAAGGTCTTTTCCAACCTGGTTAATTCTATTCTAATCTCCAAAATACATATTAAAGATGAATCTTCTCCTAGGAGGATCCTATCACTGCATGGATTTGACCAGCAGAAGTGAGTTTTGAGTGAAGAAGAGTTACAGTATAAACATATCAGAACCTACTTTGTTCACCAGAAACAGATTCTGTTTGCCTCCCCTCACCCCAAGACTGTCAATGATGTACGGCCAATGTAGTTGTGAGGAGCACTACACACACAGAGGCAGACAAGATTTTGCCTAAGTTCTTGCTTGTCTCTGCTGTTCTAGTGTTCACAGGCATGGAACAAATGACAGAAAAGATGCAGAAACTTCTATTTTAACCAAGTAACTCTGAACAGACTGCCCAAATAGTCACATCAAATGATTTTTGTATTCAACAATGGCTCAACTTCAGCACAGAGACAGGTATAACTGGTATCCTAGAATCATTAAGGTTGGAAAATACCTCTAAGGTCAAGTCCAACCTTCTACCTATCACCTCCATGAAAAACATCTTGTTTCTGACAGGAGGGCTTCAAGTTCCCCAAGTCTGTTACCACAGCTTGTCAGTTTCCCTTCCAACGGGTCTCAAGAAAGGGGGCTATGGAATTCAGTCAGGACACAGCTTAAACCTTCCTTAGTTAGCTGATGCAGAGGTAGTTTTGGGTAACATTTTAACAATTCCCATGTTTTCACTAGGCATGACCTGGCAGCCACAAAACCAGCCACAGATGCAACACTGCCAAATCCAAGTCTGACTGCAAATTTTAATGCCTTTGAAATTTGTACAGGTACACATTTTACAGGAGCTGCTTATACAATCTTTCTAATCCCTAAGTTCCCACAAATATGGACCATAAATTCCTCGAGTCCCTCAGGGTGGTGCACTCAAAAACAAAAGCAAAGAATGCTGTTAACCCTGGCTACAGAACATGCCCATCATGATAAAAGCCTCCAGCCGGAGTCAGCTTCCTTTTTCCTCAGTGCTTGTTCGTTCTACACACAGGATTATCAGCTAGTTTAGTTCCTCAAAGCATGGTCAGGGCAAGTCAAACCTCATCTTCACTGGTCAGGAAAAAGTAGTGACCACTGCAGGGTACTTTAGTTTCAACAGGTTAAAAAAAAAAGAAAGAAAGAAAAAAAAAGGTGTTATTTACATGTTGAGAAAGTTGCTTTCATTTCCATAGGAATAGTATACAAATAAACATTCAGGAGAAGTTACACAGTTTATGCCAAACCCAAAATATACATTTGAGGTGTACAAGTTTTTAAAGCTTCTTACAGGCATTGCAAAGATAATTACAGCAAAACATTTGCTGGGACACAGCTACCATCTTAAATTAGGAAATGGAATGTTACCAGCAAGATTTAGCTACCCATTACTGTTGGTATTTGTACCTATTTGACCCCAGTGTGTGGTGTTTTCAAGAGGACCACACTGTAGTGAGGCTCAGATGGTCTAAAACTGACACAACTTACACCAAGAAATTGAGTTCTTGTGATGATGCAGATCTGCTCCTTCACACTGTGTTGCTTCTACTCCACCATGAAAGTTACACCTCCCTTCCTCTTGTTTCCGGGAAAAACAAGACAGCTACACAAAATAACAGTAAATTAGAATGGCTTTACTGAAAGTTTGGGGACAGCTTGAGATCTACAAGTGGTTTACACATTCTCTTCAGTCATCTCCTTCTAAGAAGTATAACCTGCATTAAAAACCAGGGGAGATCACAGGATACAGGGTACCAGATTTGCAGTGACTGAACACCTCCTGGGATTTCCCTCCACATTAGAATAGAATAAACCAGGTTGGAAGAGACCTTCAAGATCATTGTGTCCAACCTATCATCCAACACCACCCAACCAACTAAACCATGCAACCAAACACCCTGTCAAGTCTCCTCCTGAACACCTCCAGTGATGGTAACTCCACCACCTCCCCGGGCAGTCCATTCCAATGGGCAATCACTCTCTCTGTGTAAAACTTCCTCCTGATCTCCAGCCTGAACCTCCCCTGGTGCAGCCTGAGACTGTGTCCTCTTGTTCTGGTGCTGGCTGCCTGGGAGAAGAGACCAACCTCTGCCTGTCTACAACCCCCCTTCAGGTAGTTGTAGAGAGCAATAAGGTCACCCCTGAGTCTCCTCTTCTCCAGGCTAAGCAACCCCAGCTCCCTCAGCCTCTCCTCATAGGGCTTGTGTTCCAAGCCCCTCACCAACTTTGTTGCCCTTCTCTGGACATGCTCCAGCAAGTCAACCTCCTTCCTAAACTGAGGGGCCCAGAACTGGACACAGTACTCGAGGTGTGGCCTAACCAGTGCAGTGTACAGGGGCAGAATGACCTCCCTGTTCCCACTGGCCATACTGTTAGCAGTATGAACTCCCCAGTTTAGAGGCACAAAAACCAAAAAGCTTGAGCACTTAAGCATGCTGGTTTGTAACCAAGTTTGGGGGTTTTCCCTTTTAAAATGCAGATTACAGGAGTTCAGGTTTTAGGTTCTTGGGTTTTTTTCCCCCACCCCAGCAGAAAAGCAATCACCCCTTCCCCAGTCTGCTCAGAGAATGTTGCTTTCCAAATTGTTCCAAATTTTTCCAGTTGAGCTGAGGTATTACAAGTTTTCCCCAATTAAAGAATTTTAAGGAGTGTGTAGTAACAGATGTTGGTCTGTTCAGAGGGGCATGGACATCAAAACTTTGGTCCTCCCAGTTCTCTCCGAGATACTGGTTAAAATGTCCAGTTTGACACAAAGGATTTTTACAGTTGGCTTCCTATCTAGCACACACTAAGTCTGGCATATTATACAAGACAGTATTTTACCTAACCCAATGATTTCTGTTATGTTTATTGAAGTTAGCTGTGCTTAGCATAGAGAAAAAAAAGGAAATGGGAAGAGGACAACACAAGGCTAGGAAGACTTTAAGCTAGGCAGGGAAAAACTGAAGCTTGCCAAGTGTGAGCTTTATCTTGAAGCTGGCTAAGCACACCCTCTAAAGAACCAGTCAAAGCACAGGATGGAAATAAAACTCTTAAAATGATTTTCTTATATTCAAGTATTTGATCAATGATGTCAGACTGAGATAAATGTTAGGCCAAAGATGCATCTTAGAACCAAACCCAGTAAAAAGGTCCCAAAAAAAGGCTCGTTAAAATATAGGTAATGTCAAGCTACGAAGCTTCAATTAGTGCAGATCATTTTACATGAAACCCAGAAATATACACAATAAAACCATTCCAGTTTTCATAAAAGTTTAGAAGGTAGATGATAAAATTGCACTTAATTCTGAACGAGTTCAGAGAGCAAGTCATTCCCATTCCCTGCTGATCCATTCCTACGTAGAAAGGGAACCGGCTTATAAAAGAGCAAATCAGCTTTGTACATTCTACTTCACTTTTCACCATTTGGTCACAGAGAAGGAAGGGCACCACTATCTGTCCTGGTGGCCAGAGTCAGCTCTCCTGCCCTCAGATGCAGAGAGATCCAACACAGGGTTGACGAACCCGGCGTACTCGGAGTTGCCGTTGTCATCCATCTCGGCGCTGACGAAGTCGTTCTCCCACTCCAGCCCGTTGGAGTCATCCGAGGCTGAGGCTGCATTACTCCCAGTCTTCTTGCTATTGAATTTCAGGGCTGCCCGGAGGATATCCTCCTCTGTTTTGGAGCGTTCCCTCATGGGAATCATCCTGTTCATGCCTGCAACAAGGAGAAAGACCGCTTTGGAGGGAAGTCGCTTTGTGTTAGAACATCAGGAGAAACAAGCAGCCTCTGGCAAATCGGGTACTTTGACTCCGCAGCAGCAGCAGCTTTTTTCTGCTGGTGGTGCTCACATTAGGTGCTCAGCAAATGTGGGGACATGGCAACTGGGGACATGCCTTAACATCTTTTAAGGTCCCTTCCAACCTAAACTACTCCGTGATTGTATGATTCCAGGACTAAAGTAAGTGCTCATATGGGACTCACTGTTGGGAAGAGTTCCAAGACCCATAGTGAAATGAGCTTGGGGTCTGAAATTATTCCAGCCAACCCATTTAGCTTCTACTATCATTTATCTTGATAGAGTTTGGGGATGCTAATCTCTCAACTTCTTTTTCATAGTAAAACATCAAGCCCTACTTGGCCTCTATCCTTATGGATGTTCCCTGGCCCTGATCACACCCTCCCATTCTCTCCATGTCATTAGATACAAACGTGAACATAGGTTTCACCTCAAGAAGAGGAGAAACCTCTTTACAGTGAGGGTGATGGAACACTGGGACAGGCTGCCCAATGGGGTTGTGGAGTCCCTTCTCTGGAGACTTTCAAAACCTGCCTGGATGCATTCTTGTGTGGACTACCCTAGGTGATCCTGCTTTTGGCAGGAGGGTTCTACTCGATCTCTGCAGGTCCCTTCCAACCTCTAACATTCTGTGATACTGTGATTAATGGCCACAATGGTCTTAGGTTGATGGCTGGGCTTCATCTTAGAGGTCTTTTCCAATCAAAACAATTCTATGATTAAACCACAGTCTGCAGTCAGTTTTGGCCCAGTTGAAACCCAGCCACCAGTGGCAATGATTTACAGAGTTCTAAGGAAGACAGCACAGTGAAGCAACTCCCTAGCAATGTTTCTGCCTCCTAGATATGCAGCTTGCTGCCTTCCATTATGGCCATGTTAATATTAGAAGACTTTTGGTGCAGTGCTATTTCCATAGAAGCTGAATGTCTGGGGAATCCTGTGCTGCTCTTGTAATTTAATCACAAAGATGAAACATTTTAAAGAGCAGGTAAATTTTAGACAGGTATTGGGTGCATTTGCTCAGGAAAGGTCTTCAGTTTGAAAAGGTTTCTTTGATTTCACACAAAGCAAGGCCAAACATCAAAGACTGCAGAAAGACATCAGAGATGCTATCTTTGTCAGCATGGTGTATGACAACACTCCTAGCACACGCAGTAACTCCACCTCCTATCCCCAGCAGTCAACCCCATCAAGGAGGTTGTTTTAACACACTTAAGTTGGGCCAGATCTACCAAAAATACCTCCAAGCCCCTGCACCACTGTCTAGCACTTCTTTCAGATGACCACATTCCTTCCTTGCAGCCATGACAACAAGTTGTTCTCAAGCACAAGCAATCTTCCATGGGTTATGTTACCATCTCTTCAGATTTGAGGTTGCCAGGGAGAAGAAATACACTACCTCTTAAAAATCACTCCCCTTTGAAGAGCACAAGCCAGTAGGAGCCAGAACCAGAGTGACACAACAAAATGAGTGTTCCTATTTACTCACCTCAAAACTAGATGAAACCTAAGTCAGTATGACAGTGATATGAGAACAATGAAGAGCAGAACATCACAGGTTGTTAATTCTAAATGTAATTCAATTCCCAGCAAGGATAATAGAAAGCCATATTCAACAAGAACCTCAACCAGTCAACTGAGCAAGGCAATTCTGCATGCAGATAAAGACTAAATCTTGGTCATATCTGGCATTCAGTAGTTATCTAGAAAGATAGTACACAAGAGTGGGAGGACATCTCAATCTGTAAAAGCAGCAGAGAATGCAATGTTCCCATTTCTTAAGGACAGTGTAAATATAGAGTTCCTAGAACACTGTTTCTGCACTGGTGCTAGTTACTCTCAGTGTAAAATCCAGTGCACTTCAACAGGCATGATCCTGCCCTAGCTTCAGCTCCTCTGAAATGCCAATAGCTTTTGCACACACCAGATGAAAAAAAGAGATGATGCTGCTGGGTACTTCTGGTTAAATCTGAGAAAGTTAGAGTGGGCTTCTGAACTATTGCTCTTGACAGCACTAAACACTGAAGCCACACACAGATTGTCAAAAGCAGCCTATTAAAGCAAAACAAAAATTGCTATGCATTGGATGAAAGAAATCTTAGGTTATGCTTGGTGAGCTTCTCCTGAGCCAAGGCCTGAACATTTTGGAGTAGCTTTGAAAGTAGAAGCTTTTGCAGATTTAAAGAGAAGAGGAAAAATAAATACACCTGTAACAGCAGCACTCAGGATAGTTGGGATACTCTCCTGAAATTCCAGACCTAATTTTCCAGCATAAGTTATAATAAAAGGATTAGGGTTTAAGGAAACCTTGCTGCTTGGTCAGAGATTCCTGCCCAGCTTCCAACATGTTAAAGCAAAGAGCAAGCTGCCTTCTGCTGCATGCGCACAAGAGGGCGCCAGTTCTTTACCATTGGCTTTGGTGTGAGCTTAGGTCAGTTCCACATAATGCAGGAGATCCAGAGAAGTTAATTCATTCAGAGAAATAACTGCATTTATCAAAACAAGCCATTTTCCATTTAAAAAAAATAGTTGACACTTTAATCCTAGAATGGCTCAGGTTGGAAGGGACCCAAGAGGTCATCTCCTGCTCCAATCTCCCCCCTTTATGGGCAGAGACACCTCTCAAGTAAAATCAGCTGCTCGAGGCCTCATCCAACCTGGCCTTGAACATCTCCCAGAAAAGGAGGCATCCACAACCTCCCTGGGCAACCTGTTCCAGAGTCTCACCACCCTTGTACTGAAGAATTTCTTTCTAAGATCCCATCTAACCCTGCTCTCCCTCAGCTTCAAACCATCCCCTTGTCCTGCCTCCAGACACCTTGACCAAAAGTCCCTCTGCAGCTTTCCTGTAGGATCCCTTCAGCTATTGGAAGGCAGCTCTAAGGTCCCACTGGAGTCTTCTCCAGGATGAACAACCCCATTCATGACAGAATTGACAGAAATCCATCACAATTCAGTTTGAAACCACTTTAGAAAATGACAGCTTCACAACCAAGACAGTTCACACAGTCAGCATTTTTAACTTGGAAGCTCAGAATGAAACTGGCTGGCAGGTTAAATACCTTCTTCATCTTCCCACTCCAGATCTAATGAAGTGCTGTCATCGTTCCCACTGGTCGATTTTGTTTTGGTCATTAAGTCACAACTGCTCTCTGTGTTGGGTGTCAGCACTGTAGCATCAGATGAAAGTCCTATATTTGGAGGAAAAAAGAAGAAAGTAAGGATTTTTAATGTGTTAGTATGAGTTTGTGGTTCCATAAGGATTTTTAATGTGTTAATATGAGTTTGTGGTTCCATATGCAAAACTCACAAAGAAAATCTGTATTGTGCTTTGTGGCCTTTAGAGCTCAGGAACATTTGAAAAAGCACTTCATGCATCACATCAGAGATGATACAGCAGCTTTTAAACAGCCAACATCAACAGACTATCACAAGAGGTCATTTAACAATACAGTCTGATTGAGATTATAGAGGGAATTACTATGCTGGAAGCTTGATTTGTGTGAAGACTTGCAAAAAAACCAAACCCCAAAACCAATCCTTGCCCCCAAACCTCCCAAACTACAGGCAGCATTCCTTAAGAATGATCACCAGTCCTCCAACCTCATAGTTACTATCATATATAAATAAAACTTAGGGATTGAAGGTTATAAAATCCTTTTCCTCTAAACTGAGTGGAATTTTTAAATGCAGGCAGCCAAATCCTCTCCTGTGCCTCATCAGGAAAAAGAAGTTAACCATTAGCAAAATAATTAGAATCCTACTAGGAGGTGATTAAATAAGCCACACAGTTGCATCTTTAATGCACAGTCAGGTTTTAGAAGAGAAGTTCACTGCCTTGATGTTGCCTCCACAAAGGTGGTTGAGGAGCCTTAGTAAAACAAAATCCATGCCCAAGGCTTGGCTGCTGACAGGATTTGCTTCGAGAACTGGAATGGCTGCAGCACAAGTGGGATGTGCTGTGGTTTTCAAGCACTTGAAGCACCACGAGTTAGAAATGCAAAGTTTCTAAACCACAGAATTGTTTTGGTTGGAAAAGGCCTCTGAGATCATCCAGTCCCACCTTCAACCCAACCCTACCAGGGTCATTAAATCAGGTCCCCAAGTGCCATGGCCACAGGTTTCTTGAACACCTCCAGGGATGGTGACTCCACCACCTCCCTGGGCAGTCTGTTCCAACTCCTGACCACTCCTGCAGCAAAGAAATTTTTCCTCACCTCCAACCTAACCCTCCCCTGGCACAATTTCAGGCCATTTCCTTTCATCCTATCACCTGAAACTAGAGAGAAGAGACCAACCCCCACCTAAATGAATGATGTTTATGTAGAAAAAGAAACAGCACTCTGTGCTCCTCAGACACATAATGTTTAAAGACATGGATAAAACAAGGAAGACTTACTACTACTTCTAAAAGCTTCATACTGGAATTTTGCATTTCTTAAGAAAGCATCAAGATCTTCCTCTGCCACAGAGCTGTAAGAACAATGCACTGGGTTTTAGCTTTAGAAGCCTCTAAGGATGCTGCAAAAGATATGTTAATTCACACCCCCCCCCAGGTCTGTGCTACAAAGCATATCTACCTGTGACTAAAATCTTTATTAAAATGACCTACAAAAGGCCTTTCCCAGTTCTGCTCATCACATTCTCTCAGCCTGAGCTTCTGCTCAAGTTTTAACAGTATTTTCAGTCAAAAATTAATTAGCTTCTGTCACAAAACAATCCTTCCCCTCTCATCCTTTGTCCCTTAAGATAATGCCTCCTTCATTTTCAATTCCTTTAATGAATTGAAGTCCCCCTACTGCAGTCCTTTCTTTTTAGAAGCTGGCTAGTCCCTATACATGCCATAAAACCTTGGGTTTCACACCTCCTTTTTTAACCACTTCCCCAACTAAAAGTCTCTCCTATTTCTCTTCCACTCAAAACTTGATTTGAGAGCTTCTAAACTCTACCCTTTCACAGTTAATTAGTTGGAGGGTCGTTTGTGGGGGTTATTTCCCCCCCAAACACTGAACACAGAAGGTGGGAATGAAGAGAATGAAAAGGAAGATACTAATGAAGTAACAGGCAGGTTGGAAGATAGCTTTGAGATCCTTGAGTCCAACCTGTTGGATGATAGGTTGGACTCTGTGATCTCAAAAGTCTCTTCCAACCTGGTTAATTCTATTCTATTCTATACAAACTATTCAATTCTCCATTTAATTAGTGTGTATTTTTCATTGGGCATCTCAAAGAGGGTTCTGAATAACAGATGTTTGTATATTAGCCACGATTTTCTATATCCGAATCATAAATGCTTTTATATTAATCAATATTTTCCATATGAACACAGGTTTTGCCTTCAGTAACCCTTTGGTTAGAAATGCTGCACAGGGAAGGCTTGAAAAACAGGGATTTGGGGTTTTTTTTGTGAGGAGATGAGGAACAGGAGTGAAAAAATCATGAGTCTTGATTAAAGTTTTACATCTTACCTCTGATATTCTCCATTGTTAACAGCATGTGCTCTCTGGGCTATCCTTTGCTGTCTACGTTGCTATCAAAAGAAGTAAATGGTTGAAAAAGCTGAACGCAGTCAGAGCAATCTACTCAACACACTAAACATTTCCCCAGCTGTGACATGAGAAGATGCACTGTCCTGGTCCTCAGAGCAGTCTAAGGACAAGTCAGGAAGAGACTGACTTGCACTCAAAGGTCAGGTTTTGTGCTGCTGAAGGGCTCATGACATGTAACTGCTACTGTTTATAAGCTCAGAAATCTCTCCAGGGAAAAGCTAGCTTTGTGAGTAGAGCTCTCAACGTTTCAACCTGTATCATGCACCAAAAAAAGCATCAATTGGTGCAAAACATGAACACCACCTCAGTCATGGCTGCATCTGTCCTCTGGTATCTCCTCTTAAGCCACAATATTTTCCACACACAACTGACCCTTGGCTTATGTTTGATTTGGGTTGGTCTGTGCACAAGAACAGTCAGCCCATGATTTAGAAAGTAAAGGATTTCCTAGCTGTATCCCTATACAAAGCCACCCTCCCTTCTCCTCTGGTTGTCTGCAGCAGCACTAAGTGCTTCATTCATATTAATAAAAGCTTTGATGCCTTCCTGAGCCAAAAGCATTAATACCTCTACACTCTTAAGGTAGAAAGCTTTCATGGTGTCACTATCAAAACCAGAATGAAAAATGCAAGACACAAGCCCTAAATGCATTTCTTTTGTGCTTAGAAGGACTACAGATGTCATGGAAATAGGGTTCTGCTTTAGTTTGGGGGACTAAACAACTTGAAGTTGTCTGAAATTTCTTTTCCCTGCCTTGGAGAAATTAAGAGCATAAATGGGGCACAGCAACTATGGGATTAAGGGCAAATCAGTTATGAAGCAATAACTGTTCACTGATTATGACCAAGTAAGGTAAAAATGAATGAGCTAGTTTTATAGACAAGTCTGGTGTATCCAGCTACTCTATCTTCTGAAAAAGAATATTATTTATTTTCAACCTTAATGGAGCTGCCCCTGCAGAAGAAATGCAGGGGTACATAACCTAGAATTTTTAATGTCAACTTCAGCTCCTTCTAAGAATTGCTCTTTGCTGGGTAGTCCTGTCAGATAATTGCACTGGATCAGACAGCATTATTCAATCCCAGCATGATAATGGCTTTGTTTTTTTGGCACACTTTCAGTCTCTGGTGTTTTAAATAAGTATCAAAAGATTGAAGCCAGTAAAGAAATGGGAAGTATAGAAGCAGAAGCATCACCTAATGGTGGCTAGAGATGAGAAGAATTAATATGCAGGGGAAAAAAAGAGACAGAAACTTGGCACCAACATAGTTAACAAGTCTGTGAAAATCAATTACTGACTTGGGCAGCTCTTTTCTTTCCAGATGCATATGCCCACATAATATCCAATTTAAATTACCCACCCATTTGGCCAGGTCACAGACATCTAGCACTCTGAGTTCCAGGATACACATCTCTTCAAATTCTCTGCTGTTACAGGCCCTGACATTTAGTAGGGCAACATCATCAGCAAGCCGAATGAGTTTCAAGGATGCCAAACTCCCAGTGAAAAGCCATTTTCTCCTTTAGAAGACTTCTGCCCAAAGAGCAAAGTTGAGTTATGGATTCCAAATAGCTTCTGGTTTATTTAGAAAGGTTAAATGCTTGATGCATATCTACACAAAAAAACACTTCCTTAGAAATCCTTATGGGTTTTGGGAGAGGCTGTTTGTAAAGGAGGTTAAGTGGAACTCATTTCGTGAGAGGAGGAAATTAAAGTCTTTATAATGCATTCATTCCATCTCACTTCCTAAGATGTGCATATTAAAAATACTGAAAGACATGAAAAAATAGAACTTCTTGTCCAGAGCTTCTACAAAACCCAAAGCAAGCCATAAAAGAAGCTATTTTTGCTGACTGTACATAGACCAAATGTGTTAAAATAAACCAAGGGGGAAAAAAAGCAGCCAGCTAAAAAGGTCAGAAAGAATTAACCCTCCCATAACGAACAGCAAGAAGACTGAAAGAGAAATGTGAGATGAGACCTATAATTAGCAGCAGGAATATTAGATGAAAACTCACATCCCCATCAGTCTGGAAATGAGCATTTTCTATTCACTCTGGAATATAGACAAGATCTCCCCTGTACCTACTCTGGATTTCAGACTTCTTCAATTAGTCTTAATCTGAACATTTACTTCTAGCTGAAGACACATCCCATGTTTAGTGGCACAAAATGATAAAAACACCTCAGATTGGAAGGGAATTCAGGAGGTCACCTAATTCAACCCACCTGCTCCAGGCAGGGTCACCAGTAAGTTCAGATGACTTAGACACATTTATCTTCATGTTAAGACAAACCAGAGATAAGGAACAGGTACATAAACATACAAAGTACATTTTTACAAGTCTAAATGTCATGATTTGTGCTTCCTCTCAAGTTTTCTCACTAGAAAGGCAGAATTTACTTTAAAGACCCGTAAACTTCTATATAATGGAAGAAGCCTGTTAAAGTAATTATAGATTGAAAGCATACACCCCTTATTCAAGATTTATGCTTAGCAACATAAGCTGCTTGCATCTCTTATTCAATATTTATATTTAGCACCATAAGCTGTTTCAAGCAATTCTGGTAATTTTCAGCTCTACTTTCAGAATCATGGCTTGTCCTCTACTGGAATTTACAAGCCAAAGCCATTTCCTCATTACATTTCCTTAGATGTGAAAGATATCAGGGAAGTCTACATACAAAGAATGACAGAACAGAAGCTCTGATATATATTGGGGTCTTTTTCCCCTCACCTCCAAGAGCTTTTTCTGCTTTGCTGCCCTGGCTGCTTCACGTTGTGCAGCATATAAAGCCTCCTCTTCTATTCTTAACTTCTCCTCTTGTAAGGCTAACTGTATATGAACAAAACAATAATGGTTAACAAAAGCAGAACCTATCTATCTTCCTATCAATATAGCCATAAATACAATAAAACAAAAGAACTACTAGAAAGCAAAAAGAAAATAAAAAGGTTCTATAGCCATAAACATTTTGTGCTTCATTAATTCAGTCTAGCAGTTTCCCCCTCCCCCCCCAAAAAAAGCCCCAAACATCCCAAGAAATGTAGATTATTAAACATTATCCTATTGAACAAACATCAATATTAGTGATTTGGTCTAAAGGCCTCTTGCATTTTAGTGTGAACTGCACAGCTAGACTTAATATTTATTTTCAGTTGCATATTTCATTGGTACTTGAAAGTCCTTCTCAAGTTTTGTGTTGTTTTCTACACCATATTCTGCTGCAACACTAAGACAAAATGACAAATTGCAGGGGTTTTACCCTTAAGAAAAGCTTGGGGGAAGGGGGGAATAAAAGGAGCACAGGAGTTGAATCAAGTACAGTCCCCCTTTTGCCTTTCCTCAAAAAGAAAAGTAAATCCAGCAGATCTGAGGCAGGCAGGCAGTCTGTTCATTCTACTTTTTCAGCTAAGAAGCTATTAAAAAGCAATCTCTGATGAACCCAGTGTCATACAGCAAGCTCTCTATATCTTGAGCAGGAAAAAAAAGCCAACTGATGAACAAAACCCCACTGTTCCACTCATGGGAATGGAATCTCCTCGTGTTCATGGTTGATTTTAATTACTTTCAATGAAATATTATCTGTCCCCTACCAGTCCTCCTAACTGCTTACCTCTGACTGAAGTTTCAGATCAACAACTCTCTGCTTTTCAGCAATGGAGTCGTAATGTCTTTCTTTCAAGTCAGCAATTTCTTCCTCAGTCAGAGGTCTAAAAGCATGGGAGAAAACACAGAAAGCCTCCATCTATTATTTAGGCATGACAACACTAAGTCTCACTTCAACACATCCAGATAGTCTGTCTCCACTGGCCCTTTAATGCAAATTCAAACAACTGTGCTTTGGGCCTGCTGCTCCTGAGAGCAGGGTTCCAAAGTTCCAGTTTACTCAGGACAACTCTGCCACTCCTTACTCTCACAAAGCATTTTTTTGTCCCTTCACAGAGAGCACATTTGCAAAACAAGGTTTCATAAACGTTTTTCTTTTGTACCTTCATAGAAAGCACATCTGTAAAGCAAGGGTTCATGAGCATTTTTTTGTACCTTCATAGAAAGCACACCTGCAAAACAAGGTTTTATAAGCACTTTTTTTGGTACTTTCATAGAGAGCACAGTTGCAAAACAAGGTTTGATAAGCATTTTTTGTACCTTCATAGAAAGCATACTTGCAAAGCAAGGTTTGATAAGGTTTGGTATATGCCAATTTCTTCTCCTTACATAAACATTAACATGCTCAGAAAAAAGGAGAAAAATCACTGCACTAACACCTGTACAACTTCAAATGCAGATCTTGGGAGCAAGAGTAAAGATTCCCTTTGCTATACATTTTGTCTGGTACAGGTGGGCTGTCATCTGTTCTGTTTTGACATGGTTAAGCATTGAGGTTACTTTGACATGCATTCTCTCCAGCTATCTGACAACTTAAAGACAGACAGGATTTTGACAGAAGCTCTGAAAAATAGTCACAGAGGGAAGAAAAGTTCCTGAATCTCAAGAGTCTTACCTGTGATTGCTTCCTGGGCTTTCCCCCTGTTAAAAACAAAAAACAAACAAAACAAAACCACCCATGAGTCTGAGAATCCAAATCAAATCCATTTTAAGATGGGAAAGAAAATCCTATGAGATAGGTTTCTCCCATATATTGGCTTTACAATTAGGGAGAAAAGTCCTCATTTTAATATGGAATTAAAAAGCAATAACTCTTGTCGTGCAATAAACTGAGGTAGCTAAGCAAAGTAAAGAAGTACTTCCCTCTGAAAATAGGCACTGCAGTGGTGTGTTTCAGGAACCAAAGTGTTAGTCCTCATGGTTCTAAACACAGGGCAGGGTACTGAAAATGTGGTGTCCCCCACTCCTTATCAAGCTGAATTCAGTTTATCAAGAGTAAAGTTTTAAGGCCAACTACTTTTTTTCTTAAGCATGGCTCAGCCAGTTCATGCAAAACTGGAAAGACAGAGCACTCCTAAAGCAAAGCAACCCAGGTCCATTTCTGTTCTCTGACAGAGAGCATTTGCTGAGTCTTATACAAGAGTTACACCAGGAAAAAGTTCTCTAAGTCTTACACACACTCATTTCTTCCCCTCCTTTTTCCTCCCTAACGTCCATCATGCTCTCTTCCTGAAAGGATTATGTCCCATACTCCCCCCAACCAGTTTTCTGTTAGGTCTTCACCTCTCCCAAAGTCTTAAATATTCACTTCTGGAGCAGGCAAAACTCAAAGTACAAGAACCCTGCAATTTCTGTCTACATCATGGCATGAAGTGGGATGAAGATACAGATCTTGGAACCATTTAAGGGTAGTACTGGCAGGTTTCACCCGATGATCCAGGTACCTACCTCATCACTTTCCACCAGGTTCTCAAACTGCAAAGAAAAAGCAAACAACCTTTAGTGACTTGGTATACTGAATTGCAATGACATACAAACATGATTACATATTTAATCTGTCTTGGACAAACTACTCCAGTGGTAACAGCAGGACATCAACACAATTTCTGAAAGCTCCTACTTGCAGAGAGAAGATTAGAGTAGGACCCATCTCCATGGATTAGGACCCATCTCCTTAAGCTTTTACTTAAACATTATATTCTCCTAAGAGTCAAAATTAAAAACATATTTCATGTGTCTCACTACAGCTTCTGTGAGAGCCCTGATAAAAATGAAATCTCCTTAGTCAAAAAGCAAGCAAGAACACATGAATCATTCTGAGCTGCATAAATTCATCCAGCAGAAGTTCAGCTACCACAGACACCCAAAGCAAATGGAAATTCTCCACACTATTCTCAGAACAGTCAGCCTGCATGCAGTGAAATACTGCAAGAATCCTATGGACCTAGACATTAACTCCAGCAGAACATGAGTAACAATTTGGGAGGAGATAACAACCATTAGGGAGGAGGACAGAACATTGTTTTCTACCCTATTTCTGCTGCTGCAGGAGCAAACTCTCTTACAGCTGGAAGCTATGCACCAAAACAGATTTCCCCCACCACCCAGTGCAGCAACAGTTTGGAATAACCCAGATTTCAGTGTAAATAAACTGCAAAAGCAGAAAAGGCACTGTTAGAATGCAGCTTTCCCCCACTCCTTGTGTTTTTAAATCACTGCAGGTGTAAGCACTCACCTCTATAGTGTAGTGTTCTCCTGTTGAACAGGTTCTAAAATACTTTGATCTGGAAAGATAAGTCCGTGGTTACACTTCATAATAGTCTTCAGAAGGAAAACATGCCTGAAAGCATTCTAGAAGCTATTTTAAATTAAGAAGTATAATAGAAAGCACATCCTCATGTATTAAACACATTTATTTGTTGCCCTGTGCTTTGCATCACTGCTAGAGGCAGAAAGAGGCCGAAGAATGTAAACATCTGTAGAGCTAGATGAAAGACCAACACCCTCAAGTGAGAAGAAATCACTCATCAGGATGTTAGACTCATGATGTAAAGATATTTAGCATGTTCTGCAATACCTTCAGGATACTGTAAATAAAAAACAACATTATTCCAGGCAGTATCTGTTGATCATCATGACACTGAGCTCTTCATAGAATGGTTTAGGTTGAAAGGAACCCGAAAGATCATCCAGTTCCAACTCCCTGCCCTGAGCAGAGACACCTCCCACTAAGCCCAGGTTGCTCAAGGCCTCACCCAGCCTTGCCTTGAACACCTCCAGGGAGGGGACATCCACAGCCTCCCTGGGAAACTTGTTCCAGTGTCTCACGACCCTTACTGTAAAGAATTTCTTCCTTATCTCCAGTCTAAATCTCCCCTGCTCAAGCTTCAATCCCTTCCCTCTCATCCTAACACTACAAGCCCTTGTAAAAAGTCCCTTTCCAGCTTTGTCCCAGGCTCCCTTCAGGTCCTGGAAGGCTGCTCTAAGGTCTCCCTGAAGCCTCTCCTAGTAGAGCATCTTGTACAACATCAGTGCTAAACAATACATTTTGCTGTGACAGCTTGGCACAGCCAGAAGATTGAAGCTTAGAGAAAAACATCTAAAGAGAAGTCAAGACAACACTTTAACTACAAAATTATTGACAGTCTAATTTTATACAGGGCATCAGTCTCCTCCTTGATCCTTTAACTACCTTAACACTGTCCTCTAGAAAAATAACACAGTATTAAGTTACCTGAGCACATGTTTACCTAGCAAAAGAGGTTTGGCTGTCACCCAAAAGAACACTCAGATGCACACTGGCACTTCACTACAACATCCATTTCATTGAACTGTTGGGGAAACTGGAGTTTCCAGTTGCAAGTGCTGACTGCTATCAGGAATAAACCCAGAGCCTCAGGCATCTCTGTGCTTGTACAAAAAGCTCCTTCTGTACTTCCAACTAACACCTACTTCTGCTGTACTAAAAATCAACACCCCAGCCAAAGTGTGAATGACTTTGATCGTATCCTATTTTCTCTCCATCATATTTTCCTTTGGAAGTCAGTCAGGAGATGTCTCCCAGTGCTCACAAAGCAGTTAAAAGTAATTGAGGGGAGGAAAAATAAAAGCCCAAAGAGACCCCACAGCCAAAGCAATAATTTACAGGGTAAGTAGAAGTTCCTGGAGATTTACTATCACTACACTTGACTGCTAAAAAAGTTTGTTAGCCTATGAGTGGAGACACAGCAAAACACAGATGAAGCAAGAACCTTACAGGTATTACCTATTTTTGTCAGTAAGAGCAACAAAAACTTAAGGGCCAACTGTTCAGGCATTTCAGATGTTCTCAGGGAGTACTGACAATACAAGCAGGCATCCTCTACATACACTCTCCTGGTCCTTCACCCATTTCTCTTAAAAGCATTCCTAGGAGCTCTTCAGGACAAGCAGAACATCAGATGCATCTGATAGAAGGCCACGAGTTTGGAATGTGTAAAACGCTCAGTGTATCCATCTGGAATGACTTCAATCCTAATGTATCAGTCAACAATAATTGTTAAGCATCAAACACTGGTAAAGCACACAGAACGAAACCAAGTCCTTTTTTGGCATGCATCTTATCCACAAACTGAGCGTTGCAGAACAAAACACAGGTGACATATTTATAAGATATGTGAACGTTTTTCAGATGATTGTGTCTCTCATCTTTAGAGGAGTCACCCTTTGCCCCAACAGCCGCAGCCACTGACTCAGAGAGCACCAGATCATATCCCAGATTTGGTGGGTTTCCAGCTTTGCACAGACACAGCAGCCTGCACGGCTTTTGGCAGCTGACTTGAACAATCTTCCTCTGGAAAAACAGCCGTGGGAGAGGACTAAGGGGTAAGCACATCCCTAGTGACAGTTAGCCGAAGCCATCTCTGGAAACGTGTCACCAGCAGCCCTGCAAACTGCGCTGAGCTGAGCAACCCTTCAGCCTCATTTCATCATGCGGAGATGCCAAAGCAGCCGCTCCGCGTTGCCTTCTCTCCTGCCTTCAGTCCACCCGCCGGGACAGCCCGGGTCCCCCCAGACCCTGACCCACTGCCCCTCCTCACCCACCGGCCCCTGCCTGTTGGGCCCACACCGGGGCACTGCTGCGTTACCTGTCACGCACCTCCTACCCCAAGGTATCCCCGTCCCGCCGCCAAAGCCCTCGGCGGGAAACGGGAACCGGCCGCTTCAGGGCCCTCCAGCCCGGCCGCTTCTCACCTTCCCGAGGAGGAGGAGGGAAGGCGGAGCCGGGCGGGCCCAGCACCTCCCCGCCCCGGGGAGGAGAAGGGGTATCCGCGCTGCCCGCTTACCCTCCGCCCCGCTGGAGCCGGCCGGCTTCCCTCCGGAAGAAGAGCCCGCAGCACCACTGCGCCCAGCAGTTCCCCATCGCATCCTGGGCAGCGGCTCCTCCTCCCTTCGGGCGGGCTCAAGCCGCCGCCGCTGCTCCTGCTGCCATCACGGGCGGCAAAGAGAAAGAGGCGGGCGGTGAGACCGGGCGGCGACGACGGGGGCCCCCACGGAACAAAGGGCCGGGCGGCGGCTCCGCGCACTCCGCCTCATGGCCGCGGCCGCTGCGCAGGGGCGGACGCCGCAAGCCCCGCGCGCCAGCCCCGCCCTGCCGGCTCCGGCCCTCCCCTTCCCGCGCGCCATGGCGGAGGAGGAGACGGAGGCGGCCGCCTGAACTCCCGCCAGACCTCCTCACACGGCTCCACACCTCCTTAAACAGCCCCAAACCTCCTCAAACAGCTCCAAACCTTCCCAAACCTCCTCATACAGCCCCAAACCCTCTCAAACCTCCTTAAAGAGCTCCAAACCTCTTCAAACCACCTTAAACCACCCCAAGCTTCTTCAAACCTCCTTAAACCACCCCCAACATCTTCAAACCTCCTTAAACTGCCCCAAACCTTCTCAAACTGCCCCAAGCCTCCCGGAGCTCCTCCTCAAGAAGCTGTAGGTGTGGCATTTCAGGATGTAGTTTAAGCGGTCATGGTAGTTAGGTTGCAGATGGACTCGATCTCAAAGGTCTTTTCCAACCTTAGTGATTCCGTGGCTCTGTGTGTGGTTGTAGTTGGTGCCTTTCATTTAAGAGAGCTAAAAGTGGTATCTCAGCCGTGGAAGAATGAACTGGTTGCCAAATGAGCTGTCTGACCAGATTCTGGGACATAATCCTGGGATTATGCCCAGGAAGGCATAATGAAGAGCAGTAGAAGGTGGGAGGAATATACTAAGTTAATGCAAGCTGAGCTCCCAATTCTTTTTTTTCCCCTGGAACTGTGAGGTCAACCTTGAAAGATGCATTACAGTGATTGCATTTTGGAAGTGAGAATGAAGGTGAAGGAGAAATAAAAATAACCACAAATGAATTACAGAAGGTGACAGGTATTGATGTGACTCAAGAGGAATATGAGAAAGGTCTCAGAAGTATTCCCACAGTTTATGATGCCTCAGGATGATGCTATTTTTTTTCAGGGAACTGGTATTTTGGCAACATATATTATGCTTTTCCCCCAAAGAGAAAAGCTGTCAAGCCTGACAGGTCTTTGTAAATTGCCTGCCACGTTCATAAAATCATATCATAGAATGGTTTGTGTTGGAATGGACCTCCAAAGTCATCCAGTCCAACCCCTCTGCAGTCAGCAGGGACATCCTCCACTACATCAGGTTGCTCAGAGCCTTGTCCAGCCTGACCTTGAAGAGCTCTAGGGACAGACCCTCAGCTACCAACCTGGGCAACCTCCTGCAGTGTTCCTAACATCCAATCTCAATCTACTCTCATTTCAAACCATTGACCCTTCATCCCATCAGTGCAGTCCCTCTGCAGCCTTCTTGTAGCCCCCTTCAGGGACTGGAAGGCTGCTCTAAGGTCTACCTGGAGCCTTCTCTTTTCCAGGCTGAACAACCCCTGTTCTCTCCACCTGTTCTCACAGCAGAGGTGTTCCAGCCTCCAAGTCATTTTTGTGGCCCTCCTCTTGACCTGCTCCATCAGGTCCATGTCCTTCCTGTGCTGAGGGCTCCAAAGCTGTTCACAGCACTCCAGGTGAGGTCTTATGAGAGCACAGTAATATATGCAGAAACTGCCATGCTTTAAAAACCAAATGCCCAGCAAGAGTACTGATGCCTCCATTTTAACTGTAATTATTCCACCTTGCTCGTTGCCACTTTCCTAGCAACACAAGCTGCCACAGCACTCAGCTGCTCAGGCAGGGATTATTCATTAAATGAATCCATACTGGGTTTCATTGTGGCATGCTGCCCACCACACATTTTCATGCCAGGATGAGATTGCTTAGTCATTTGTTCTTGATGTGCCTTAATGGCTTTAGGAAAAGAACCTCAAGGAAAATTCTTTATAAAGGCTTTCTACTCATTAATAGTCAAGCACATTTCCAGCATGTCTTGGGTGCTCTCTTAGGCTGGCTTTGCTAGTAAGTTGGGTGGTGGGAGTGTTGATCTGCTGGAGGGCTGAGAGGCTCTACAGAAGAATCTGGACAGGCCAAGGCAAGGGGGATGAGGTTCAACAAGGCCAAGTGCTGGGTCCTGCACTTGGGTCACAACAACCCCAGGAACACTGCAAGATTTGGGCAAAGTGGCTGGAAACTGCCTGGTGGAAAAGGACGTGGGGGTGCTGGTCAACGGCTGGCCAAGTATTAACCAGCTTGTGCCAAGAAGGCCACCAGCATCCCGGCCTGTATCAGGAATGGTGTGACCAACAGGACGAGGACATGGATCATTCACCTGTACTCAGCACTGGTGAGGCCACTGCGTTCAGTTTCGGGCTGCTCACTCCAAGAAGGACGCTGAGGTGCTGTAGAGTGTCCAGAGAAGGATAATGAAGCCGGTGAAGGGTCTGGAGAACAGGGCTGGTGAGGAGCAGCTGAGGGAACTGCGGTTGTTTAGTCTGGAGGAGGCTGAGGGGAGAGCTCATTGCCCTCCGCAGCTCCCTGAAACGAGGCCGGAGTGAGGTAGAGGGTCGGGCTTTTCTCACAAGCAACTAGTGCTAGAACAAGAGCAAACGGTCTTCAGTTCTGCCAGGAGAGGTTTAGATTGGACATTAGGAGAGAAAAACCTGGGGCAGGCTGGCTCCCCTCACAGCCAGCGGCAGCGGCGCGGCGCGACTGTCGCGACAGGAGGGGCGTGCGCGGCCGCTGCGCGTTACGGCGAGCCGCTGCGCTTTACGGCGCGCCGCTGCCCTGGCAACCGCGCCCTCAGCCTGGGCCCGGGCAGCGGCGGCGCCGCCGGGAGTCTCCAGCCGGGCCCCTTCAGCCGGACCTTTTCAACCCTTCCACCTGCCGCGGCCTAGAGGAGTTTCCCTCGATCTCCCGCCGCGGGAAGTTGTGGCCATGGAGAAGTACCAAGTGCTGGGCCTGGTGGGAGAAGGCAGCTACGGGATGGTGACCAAGTGTAGAAACAAGGAGAACGGGCAGATCGTCGCCGTCAAGAAGTTCCTGGAAAGTGAGGACGATGCTGTGGTGAGGAAGATCGCCGTGAGGGAAATAAGGCTGCTGAAGGTGAGCAGGGGGCTGCGAGGGGCAGTGAGGTGAGCGGGCCTGTGTTTCCCAGCGAAGTCAGCCCAAAACAATGGCTTTTCCCATGGGTTTCTGTTTAAACGTGTAGCTAGTCGTTCAGCTGGGAGACTTTTGTGTCTCCATCCCAAGCCACTGCACCGAGATGGTTAACAGAGTGTGAGCTTTTGTATTTTGAAGCTCTTGTAGCTATTACTCTAATAACGTGCTCTGCTGCAGGCAAGGGGAATGACAATCTAGTGGAAAGAGTCCGTGCTCATGGCAGGGGAGGCTGGAAATAGATGATCTTTAAGGTCCCTTCCAACCCAAACCATTCTGTGACCCTCTAGATTGTCTAGTTCCAACCTCCCTTCCTTGGACAGGGACACCTACTAAACCAGGTTGCTCAAGGCCCTATCCAGTCTGACTTTGAACACTTCTGGGCTTGAAGCCACCACAGCATCACTTGTGCCAGCACCTCACCACCCTCACGGGGAGGAGTTTCTTCCTAATGGCTAAACTCAATCAAGGTTATTCCTGTTGGAAGCCTTCACCCCTTGTCCTGTCTCTGTAACATCAAAAAATAAAATCAATTCATAAAACTCAGCTCATTGGCATTTTAGAATACATTTCACTTTGCCAATTTTAAGAGTGATGAATGGGAGTGCCATGACAGGAAGAGCATGCCAAGGCAGCACCCTGGCTGGTTTGCAATTGAAAGGTATCTCCTGTCTTACAACAGCAACTCAGGCATGAGAATCTGGTGAACCTGCTGGAAGTGTACAAAAAGAAGAAGCGGTGGTACCTGGTGTTTGAATTTGTGGATCACACTGTGCTTGATGACCTGGAGGCCTTTCCAAACGGGCTGGACCACAGCAGGGTTCAGAAATACTTGTTTCAGATCATCAGAGGAATAGCCTTTTGTCACAGCCACAATGTAAGTATGCAGCAGGAGGTAGTGCTGCAGCTAACCTCGGATTGATAGATGTGTGTTGTTTCAAATACACATTGAAACTTAGAGAGATAAATCTTTGGTTGAGAGGGAAGGGGAAGGACTAAATTTCATATAAAATGTCAGCTTGATGTCAGCTAATAGAGCAGTTTGACTGGTTTGTGGGAGTGTTTCAAGGAAAAGGCCCAGAAGTCCCTGGGGATCCAATACTTGGTGGCACCTCCTTGCAGCTTGGCTTGTTTTGCAGAGGGAAATAATAATTTCACAAGTTTGATGTTCCTAGTCTATATAAACGTGTAGACTGCCTGTTTTTCTTTCAGTGTTTCAAGTTTTTTATTCTCTGTTGATTGCTGAGAGGGTCCTCAATTTAACCCCAGATGTATACCTGTGCACATAAACACACATTTATATGGCTTAAGTTGGGGAAGGTGTCTCTTACAAAATCCCAAAATACTTCTTGCATTTAACTTCAGGACATGCCCATGACCCTTTCCAGCATTTCCATGAGCTATCTAGGCCAGATTTTCAAGCATCCTAACTTGTGCCTGTTAAACTCCCTCTAGTAAATACACCTGCAGAACATATGCAGAGAGGTATCACAGTATCACACAGTATAACTAAGGCTGGAAATGACCTTGAGGATCATCAAGTCCAACCTATCAACACAGACCCCATGGCTAGACCATGGCACCAAGTGCCACATCCAATCTCCTCTTGAATGCCTCCAGGGACGGTGACTCCACCACCTCCCTGGGCAGCATATCCCAATGACGAACGACTCTCTCAGTGAAGAACTTTCTCCTCACCTCGAGTCTAAACCTCCCCTGGCACAGCTTAAGACTGTGTCCCCTTGTTCTGGTGCTGGTTGCCTGGGAGAAGAGACCAACCCCTTCCTGGCTACAACCACCTTTCAGGTAGTTGTAGAGGGCAATGAGGTCACCCCTGAGCCTCCTCTTCTCCAGGCTAAACAACCCCAGCTCCCTCAGCCTCTCCTCACAGAGCTGTGCTCAAGGCCTCTCCCCAGCCTTGTTGTCTTTCTCTGGACACCTTCAAGTGGCTCGATTTCCTTCTTAAACTGAGGGGCCCAGAACTGGACACAGTACTCAAGGTGTGGCCTAACCAAAGCAGAGTACAGGGGCGCAATGAATTCCCTGCTCCTGCTGGCCACACTATTCCTAATGCAGGCCAGGATGCCATTGGCCCTCTTGGCCACCTGGGCACACTGCTGGCTCATATTCAGGTGGCTGTCAATCAGTACCCCCAGGTCCCTCTCCGTTTGGGAGCTCTCAGCCACTCTGACCCCAGCCTATAGCTCTGCATGGGATTGCCATAGCCAAAGTGCAGCACTCGGCACTTGGACTTGTTGAATGCCATCCCATTGGATTCTGCCCATAAAACACATCCAAAAATTAGATATCCTGTGCTGGCCTGTGTACTTGTTCTTGGACTGTGTGCACACCACTGTCTCTCACAGCCTCCATATGTTCCCCATGGCTGCAAAAAAATGTGATTTTTCTACCTGGGTGTGAGGAAGCTGCTGGTTTTGGTGAGCCAGTCAGTGTGAGGGAGCCAGGAGTTTTGATAACTCACTCTGTGGACACAGGTCATTTTGTTTGTTTTGACTGGCTTTTTCCCTCTGCAGATAATACACCGGGACATTAAGCCAGAGAACATCCTGGTTTCCCAGGCAGGAGTCGTCAAGCTGTGTGACTTTGGCTTTGCCCGGACCTTGGCAGCCTCTGGGGAAGCTTACACAGACTATGTGGCAACCCGCTGGTACAGAGCCCCAGAGCTGCTGGTGGGAGACAGCAAGTATGGCAAGTAAGAGCCTGCCAGGCAAGGCTGCAGAGGGGCCTGTGGGCAGTGCTGGGGAGGCAGGGGACTGTGGCTTGGCAAACATGTTAAAGGGATGCTGTTCAGCTGTTCACTTGTAAAGGTTTAAGTCTTAGAATCATAGAATCATTGAGGTTGGAAAAGACCTCAAAGATCATAAAGTCCAACCTGTCTCCCAAGACCTCATGGCTACTAACCCATGGCACCAAGTGCCACGTCCAGTCCCCTCTTGACTCCACCACCTCCCTGGGCAGCACATGCCAATGGCTAACAACTCTCTCTGTGAGACAGAGCCGTTGTCACTCTCTTCTCTCTCCCACTCTGCACCCAATTACAGGCTTTCCTGGCTCAAAAGGCAAGGAGAGCCCTCAACATTCCTGGTCTGTTATCTGTAGGAGCTTTTCAGTTGCCAGTGCTAGTATTGGGGAAGGCTATGCCAGACCTTCCTCCTGTGTAGTTGGAGTGGTGGAGGGAAGGTAGAAAAGTCCAAACAATTCTCCAGACAGGTGGTGGAGTTCCCATCTCTGGAGACTTTCAAAGCCTGCCTGGACATGTTCCTATGTGATCTGCTTCAGGTTGTGAGCTGGGATGTTTTGTTTCTTTCCAGAGCTGTGGATGTGTGGGCTATTGGCTGTCTGATAACAGAAATGCTCACAGGAGAGCCACTCTTCCCTGGAGATTCAGACATTGACCAGCTCTACCACATCACCAAGTGCCTGGGTAAGCACACCCTCTTGGCCCTTACGGTAGTGCTGACCCACAATTTCAGCCTCTCAGGTGTTCCCTGGAACTGTTCTGTATTGCTTCCATGTGGTTGCTTTGTTTGTGTGATTCCAGGTAATTTAATTCCAAGACATCAAGAGTTATTCTATAAAAATCCCCTCTTTTCTGGCATGAGGCTGCCTGAAGTGAAGGAGGCTGAATCTCTGGACAAACGATATCCCAAGCTCCCTGCTGCAGTGCTAGATTTAGCCAAGGTAATTAACTGATCACTGAGCACCTCTGCTACGAGGGCAGGCTGAGGGAGCTGGGCTTGTTCAGCTTGGAGAAGGGAAGGCTCAAGGGAGACCTAAGAGCAGCCTTCCAGTCCCTGAGGGGAGCTGCAAGAAGGCTGCAGAGTGACTGTTTGCAAAGGCCTGCAGGGATGGGATGAGGGGGAATGGTTTGAAATGAGAGAAGAGCAGATTTAGATTGGATGTTAGGAACAAGTTCTTGACCATGAGGGTGTGGGTACACTGCAACAGGTTGCCTAGGGAGGTAGTTGAGGCCCCATTCCTGGAGCTGTTCAAGGTCAGGCTGGACAAGGCTCTGAGCACCCTGATGTAGTGGAGGATGTCCCTGCTCACTGCAGGGGGGTTGGATTGGGTGACTTTGGAGGTCCCTTCCAACCCAAACCATTCTATGACTCCATGATTTCTAACATATTTTCCTTCTGATTCTGACTTGACAGAAGTGTTTGCAGATTGATCCAGACAAGAGACCATCCTGTGCTGAGCTCCTGCAGTGTGACTTCTTCACCAAGGATGGATTTGCTGAAAGGTAAACAGTTCATTTCTTGCCCAAAATGGGTTGATATTAGAATGAGGTTAACCAGTTGCACTTGAAGATAGAATGCTGGGTTTGCAGAGCTGACAGCCTCTAAATGTCTTGGGTTTGTTTGGTTTTAGCCTTCCTGGAAGTAGGAGAACAGTTGAAAGGGAACACATTGCAGTGGCATGTTTGCCTCAGCACGTTGTCACCACATTAATTCATCAGGCTGTGCGCCCAGTTGTGCCTTATTTGGCCAGCACAGGCTTACACTGTGCTCACTGCCTGCATCCACACCAGGCTGGGGTACAAACACCTGCATGGCTGAGGAATTCATTTCATATTCATTTCACACATGTGAAATGTGTGTGCTTGCAGGATTTGATTTATTTTAAGGGATACAGCCTACTTGGCTGCCTTGTTAGTTGAACTGTTTGGTTAGTTTAAAGGCTGGACTGAACACCAACTGGTGACGACATGGAGAGTAACAGAAGCCTTTTTTTCTCCTTATATGAAATGTAGATTCACTCAGGAGCTTAAACTGAAGATTCAGAAGGAGGCCAAAGACCATCAATTGCAAAAGAAATCAAAAATCAGCAAAAGGGACAAAGATGATGGTTTAGAAGACAGAAAAATGCTTGGTGTCCAGGTTGGCCTCCAGCTTTCTTCTTCAAACCTCTCTTACTAATTTTTCTGTGTTAATATGTGCAGCAGTTTGATTTCATAGCAAAACCAGAAGCATAATTGTCCATTCCATGCTTTTTAAAAAGCCTGGAGAAGTGTGATGTGAGAAGCTCACCTTGGGAGGCCACTCTGAGTCTTAACAGTGCTGAAGATGCCCAGTTGAGGACCCCCAGTTGAGTGTGCCCCCCACAGCTCTGACACTTGGTGCAATACAGCCTGCAGGCTGCTGGGTGCAAGTTCTGTGCCTTTGATTCCAGCTGTTTGGCTGCTCCAGGGTTCATGATACCCTTGCAGAATCATTCAGGTTCAGGCTTTTGACTTTTAATCTGCTCTAAGCTCCCTCTTACACACGATGGTGCTTCTCTTCCCAAGCAGGACATCAGCATCGACCCAAAGAGCAGGGAAGCAAAGCTCTTGAAGGCAAAGCGCTCAAAAGCTGATGCAGAGAAAGCAGAGCGAGCCTCCCACCTGAGCTCCCTCTACGAAAGTGCCATCAACCCATTCAAAATAAGCCCTCAAACCAGCCTCAAAGATTCCAGCAGCAGCTTGGACTGTGCCAAGAACATTGGCATAACAGTGATCCCTCCCATCAACCAGAGCTTTTCTCCCACTACAGTCGGGATGGGTCATGTGCCTGGGAACCTTCATTACAGGTATGGGCGCAGAGCTGGAAGAGCTTTTACCCATCATCCCTCTTGCTGAGGAGCTGTGAGAGAGGTGCTGGTGATGTGAGAATGTCAGGTTGTGGGTTTGGGACAGGACAGGGCTGGGAGCAGCTCTTGGGTGGAAGATTGTACATGAATCCAAAATCTTGGCTTCCCCACGAGCAGCTGCGCAGGGTCCTTGCATGCCTGCTTTTGGCAAAGTTCTCCTGAACAACAGTTTGCCAGCTGCTGTGACAATGGCCCTGCTTTGAGTGCTGGCTTGTGCTTTGGAGCAAACTGCTCTGCTAACTGAGCTCACAAAGGATGTTCTCCCCACAAGCCTTCTTTCTAAGCATGTAATGACAGTGTTTCTGGATGTCTGGGATTTGCTCTTTCTATTTTCACCATGGTACCCCAGTTAATACAAACTTTGGGACTTTTTTGATTACAGAGTTGATGAAAAGAGTAAAAAATACCTGAACCCATTTCTCAAGCAACGGAAGCATTCTCCAGCAGGCTGTTACAGTGTCAGCTTGACATCAGTAAGTCCTCTGTCTTTCCCCCTTGGCAAAGCAGAGTAAATTCTGAACTCAAGTGTGTGTTTTGTTGTCAGGAATCCCATCTGTTGCAGCCCTCACCATAACTCCCAACTGGAAACATTCATTTCTTCACCCCTTTTATTCTTCCTGCAAGTCTGTCCTCTGTTACCTTTTGCTAATAGTTATCTGATATGAAACATCTTGTGTCAGAGGACAATTTTAATGAGGGGAAAAGTCCAACACAGGGTATTTGTGAGACTCAGAATGTATCCATGGCCTCTTGCCTGGCCAGAAGTAGTAGACCATATGTGCTGTGCTGCTGAAGCAGACCTGAGGATGTGGGTTGAGCATGGGCAGGGTCTGAATTAGTCATGCTATAAATGCATTAAAAATTGATGATGAAAACAAGTGGAAAGGGAAGCTTCCCACTGCACTCACTGCCTAGGCAATATTCTGTCCAGGAGGGGCATTTCCCTTTTTACAGGCAACTAATCCAAACCATTCTCCAAGTGGTGTATTTTGCAGCCTCACTTTGATGATGGGGTGGTTTTTAGCTGTGCCTGTTCTGTTGTTTGTATTGTACAAGTGACCCTTGAGCAGAACAGATTCCTTCACACATTAGTTTCTTTTACTGTAGCTTTGGGTTGTTTTTTTTCCCCTGAGCTGATACTTATGCTCTTGATTTCAGGTGACTAATGAAAAAAACCTCCTTCAGGCCAACAGGAAAAAATGGGAATTCTCCAAGACAGATCTGCGTTTGCCAGAGCTAAATCATCTTCCTGAACTGAGAGGAGTGGAAGGTAGGAGCTTTGCTGTCCCCTCACTAAAACCTGGGTGCTAAAAGGGTGGCAGGAAGCAGAGTGCATTGCAGCAGTGATTCCTTGTGTTTTGCAGCATGGCATCCCAGATTCCTGAAAAAGGAAAGTAAACCCATTTTGGAGTCCCGTGTCCCCTCCCTTGCTGCCATAGACCTCCATAATCCAAGCCTGGCCTCCCAGCAGGTAACAAAGCAATGAAATGGTTTGTGCTGCTCTGTGTTTGTTCAATTCAGGACTGCCTGAACACTGTGACCCACAAATTTCCACTGGGACTCTTTCACAGAAGCAGAACTTGCTTGGTTTCTTAACTGAGTAAAAACACCTGAGGCATTAATGCTAAGGGAGAAGAGAAAGGTCACAGATGGAACACAGGGTTCTAAATGATGAAACATGGGTCAGCTAAATACTAGATTCTGACTGCTAAGACAGACAACCTGAACTGTTGCTATTTCAGCTGCCTGGATTTTTACCAGAGCTGAAGAGGAGCTAAGGGGGACATGTGTTTCCAGGAGAGCTCATCTGGCTGAGTTAGATGTCAAGGGGCTGAATGCAGTAAGGAGGAAGAAACTATAGAGGCCTGGCACAGGGAGAGAAGGGGAGAACTTGCAGCTCTCTTTCAGATGAATTCCCTAGTAAAACTGAGATGTTATTTGAGAGGTAAGTAATTCCATCGACAGTCATTTTGGCTACCTCACTTCCATCTGAGATTTGGCAGACTGTGTTGGAGGAGGAAGCATTTGAAGTCTGACTTGATCAAAGAACAGATTTAAGTTACATGTTGGCACTGCTTATGTCCCTAGAAGGTGAGTTCTGATTGTTCTCTTGTTTCTTGGAAGTTGATCCTCTGTTTTTTCTTTCCCAATTCACAGTTGTCAGGGACCTTGTTGCCTGATGCATTAGAAAGCAGCTTCCCCAGAGTTGAGCACTAGACCTATGGAGAAGATCACATCTGTCTCTGAAAGGTGGAGGTAGGCTTTAATTTCTGCAGTCTTGATAGGTGAAGTTGGGGGAAAGGAGACCTTGCTAAAGTTGTTTCATGTGTATTTCATCTTTTCCTGCCTAAATGATTCCCCCAGCTGTAGCTGTAATGAAGGAAGCACATCATGAGGGAATACCTCTGTGGTATTGTAGCCTGACCATGACATCATTCTGCTCTTCTCCTCTTTCTGCAGGTTGCTGAAACAGTGGGGACAACCCACCTGAGTCTCCAGGTGTTAGAGCTGCAAGGTGTCAGATGGAGAGAGGAGCATCCCTTGGTCTTGTTGGTGCAGCAGACTGCCATGGGAAGTGGCTCAGGTCCAGCCTGAGGACAGTGCTCATGCTGCTGTCACTGCTGCATTTCTTGCATGCACAACACAGCTCCTGAGATGCTGACTTTCTGGCCTAGGGCCAGGTCTTGTCTGAGGGTACTTGGAGAATAACAGTGGTGCCTGGTGTGTGGCAAGGGCAGAAGCTGGTTTGGAGGGTTTGGAAGGAAGTTGGGCTTTGGCTTTGTCTGACTGCTGCCCTCATGAGGGTTTCTCTTTTTAAATGAACAGTGAGGAGAGTAGAGAGCTGTTCAATTTGCCATGTTGTGGTGGGGGCTACCTGACCTGTACTGGAAAACACTTTTGCCTTGACAAAAATGTCAGTGAGGAAAATGTTTGTGCAAGAAATACAACCTGTAAGTGTTCCCAGCTGTTCCTTGGAGACCTCTGCTAATGCTCAGCAGCAGTGTGACCTTGTGTCAGGTCCCTTTTCCCTTCATGCTTTCATCCCCCAGTCTTTGGGTAGCTGTCTTGCAGGTGTTTAGCTGGGCCTGTTGTTTGGCCGTGCTGGGTGAACCAAGAATATCTGTGTAAAATGCTGAGCCATGCAGCACTGTGAAGTGAGCACTCTTGAGTGCTCAGTAGCTCACTGAAGTCATCAGTCCTTTTAGGTCCCTAAAGGAACCTTGGGGTTCCTTGAGGGGAGGTGGGACAAGTATAAAACTCAAAGGGAGAGAAAGATTGCATTGCCTTTATCTCAGGACTGTTAGGAGACCTCCAGAGCTGGCTGGAGTCAGGTCAGCTCTGTGGTATCCCTGTGCTACTCACAACTCCATCCTCCAGCAGCTCAAGGCTGTTGTTCCATCTCACACCCTTCTGTGATGTAGTTTTGGATCTTGTCTTTCCACAGAGCACAGCCTGTCCCATCCATGTGCCATGGCAGAGTGCAGTATGGATGTCACTGTATCTACAGCTCTGTGGCTGTGCTGTGTTTTGACATGTATGTTAAAACCTGTAAATAAAAGGACAGATTGCAAATGCCTTGGTGTGTGCTTGCAGGTGTAACATGGGCTTGGTCTCCCCCTGGACTTTGTGTCCTATCTCTTGCATCTAGGACTTGAAAATCAGCTTGTATTTAACAGCTGACATCCCATCTCTTGAAGCCATTTCCAAGCAGAGGTTCTGGATATCCCCCATAGACAAACACCACCAAGCTACTTGCCTAAAATTGAGATTTAACCTAAGGCCCCAGTGGACAAGAGCAGTCAGAGCCAGGTGCTTCTCCCAGCAGGTGAGAGCCTCAGCACCCATGGGTGCTGTGTCCTCCTGGACCAAACAGCTTCTCCTGGAAAACAATTCAGAAGAAACTTCCCTGCTGGGCAGCTGTAGGCTGCTGTCCCCAGTGCTGCGTCCAACAAGCAACATTTGGGGGTTGTTTATTTTGGAGGGGGAAAGTTTTAGGGGATTGGAGTCACAGAAAGTTGGAGTGAAGGGGGGAAGAAGGTTTTAGAGAGGAGGGGGTAAAAGGTTTTGGAATTGGAATGGGGAATGGGAGTCAAAAGAGGGTTGGGGAAGAAGGGAATAAGTAAAGATTTCTGGGGGAAGAAAGGTTTAAAGAAAGGCGGGGAGGTAGGTGTTTAAGGAGAAGTTACTGAGCAATGTAGTTGTCGTAGGGCGCTCCAAAACCCCCTTACCCTCCCCGTCTGCGGAGCCCATAGCAACTGCACAGCTGCAGTGCCGCCACAGGGCGGCAGCACTGAGCAGTGGCAGGGCGGCACACGCCGCTGCCCCCCCGCCGCCCGCGTAGGCCACGCCGGAGCCGCTCTCAGCTGTGCGGTTTGGCTTGGCGGCCCCCGAGCCTAGAAGCCGCAGCGGGGGTCGTCTCCGGGTGGAGATGAGCGGGGCTACCTCGCCCGTTACCAGGCGAGCGTTGGGGTGGAGACGCGAAGCAAACCTTTGTGTGGGCGAGGGGTCTGCTAGGCGACCGGTGACCGGGACTGGCAGCTGGGAGGCTGCGCGGGAGGCGACCTGGGACCTGTCCCTGCAGCAGAAGTCAACCTGAGGGTCAGGGAATGATGATCTGTCATGTGTGGTCTTCTGCCGGGATTGTAAACACTGACCACAGAGGGGCAGCTTCTGTTTTGCTGGTGCTTTGTGTTAACTCAGAACTATGGAACTGGTAACACAGGATGAAGTCCTCCCAACTCTTGGAGTCAGGATGTTTGAGGAAAACACATTTTGAGAAGAGCTCTCACTGCCTGTCTTGTGCAGCAGACTGGCTCATGTTGCTGCCTCTGGTTAACCTGCTCTCCTCTTCACTTGAGGGTTTCTCTAGTGGTTTTTTACATCCAGAGGAGCAGCCAAAGCATGTCTACCTCTGACTTACACAAGGAGTCACCTTTAAATACTAAAAGTAAATTCTCTGTAATTACACAGTGTGAGCTGGAAGAATTAATGTTGTCTCAAAGGTATTTTCTGCTCTGTGCCTTGATGGCAAAGCAGTTGTATGGTTGCAGCACATTGCTGAGTGTCCTGCTTGTGCCACAGCTTCTCTCTCTCTTGCTGTGCAGATCCTTTGCAATGACTGCACTGCCTGCTCTATGGAGCAGTTCCATCTCCTAGGCAGGAAGTGCAAAAACTGAGTTCTACAACACTGCCCAGGATGGAAAGTGCTGGCTGTCTTTGGAGGAGCAGTGACACAGAACCTGCTGAATTTAGCTGGACAAGGAAAACTCTGCCTCGGAAGAGACTTAACCTATTTAAACCCAACACTACCAGTACAGCTGCATTCAAAGTGAAGTGGTTGCCGGTTTAGATGCTGAGGCAAAAGAGGTTTTCTGATTGTGCACCCCTTTCCCTCCTGGATGGGGCACAGCACAGTCCCCATAGATCAGTGTGGTGCTGGATGGATGCTACTTTCTGGAGAGGATGACCCCCTTTAAAAGGGGCTGTTTTCCATGTTGGAGAAGAAACAGCCTAGAAAAAATAGCTAATAAGATGCACAATGAGAAATGAGATGCAGCTGACACAGCAGAAGATGGTTTGGGGCAGCTGAAGGTTGTGAACACAAGAGGTGGAGGTGCAGCTATGCTGCTTACAGCTGCTGAGGAAAATTGGTAGCTTTGGAGGGTGGCCTTTTTGCATAAAGCTGAGATGGCAGAGTTTGAGGCAAGTACATTCTGTTCCCTTTGCATTCAGGGTCTCAGAGTATCTGGAGAGGGTGAGCTTGCAGAAATCACATCCCTTGGCTTGGCATGTTGACACATGCCTACAGAATTCCTAGCACAATGAGGCCAGCCTGCCTCTGTATCTGCATGAACAGCCCCAAAATCCAGCTTCAGAGCCATCCTTCTCACCCAGACACCCATCCAATATGCTGTCTCTTCACTCAGGTTCCTTTGCCAGCTGCAGTCACCTTCACACTCATATTGTCCTCATTCTGCTTTATTCCAAGGTTGAGGTGGTGTAGGCTTTTAGACATCTACAGCTTGATGTTCTGGTGGTGAAATGCACCAGGGGAAGCACAAACTCTTGTCAGGATTGACATGGGGCTGAGCCTGAGATGTTTGCTAAAGTAACACAGGGGTATAGGGACCAATTTTCTATAGGTTGGGGGTTTTAATATATCTATTACCTGATTTCATGGGAAGAATTCTGAGTGGAGCTGTGCTTTGAAGAACCAACAAACCTTCAAACCTTCATGGAATGTCCTGGCTGAGGAGTCTCACAGTTTAACTAATGCAGAAAGTTACTCACCTCCAAGAGTTTCAGAACATGACATAAACTACGTATTTCCAAAAGCCCAATTACTCTTTCTACCAGAAAGCAGCGTTTTTGTTCTTAATCTGGCAGTGCCCCTTTCATGTGTGAAATGCCAGGACTCAATAATCTTGTCATTGTGGCCTGCCTCTACTGGAGTATCTCTTTCTGAAGCACCACTTCTGCTCTAAATAAATGTCAAATAATGTCTCTATTAAACAGATGACATCATGTGTGATGTGCTCTGCTCTTACACATCTATTCTGGAACCTCCTACCTGAGCTTTAAGTGAATCAGTGCTGGAAAATGAGGTTAGATGTCTGGATGTGTCACCCCTGAGTCTCTCTGAGGAAAATACTGCTCTGTATTGCTTTACTTCTGTGGTATCTTGGCACAGCATGGTGAGAAATGGTCCCAGACTGGGTTCTTGAGGCTGGGATGAGCTGGGCAGGTGCTTGGGTTAGGAGGGACCTCAGAGATCGCCTACGCCAACCTCCCTGCCACAGACAGGGACAGCTTCTGCTAAAGCAGGTTGCTCAAGGCCTCATCTAATCTGGCCCTGAACACCTCCAGGGAGGGAGCATCCACAACCACTCTGGGCAACTTATTTCCAGAGTGTGACCGGTCTGAGCCAGACTCCTCGTGGGTCTCCTTGCTCCTTCACTGCGATGGACAAGCTGGAGAGGAAGTGCTGTGAAAAGTGAAACCAGAGCAGCTTGAGCCATCCCAGTGAGCAGGAAGAAATCATGTCTCAGCCAATGTCTCTGCTCTCCCATCCCAAACCTGCCCCCACCACCCTGCTCCTGAGCTCCAGTACAAGTGTAGATGGCTGTTGGATGTGGTGGGCTTGCCCACCCTAACTGGGGGCTGCATCACCACCCCAGTGCCTGCCTGTACTGGTAAGCCTTTGGGCAAGGATGGTGTTATCCCACCAGGTCCTTCCTCAGGGAAGCAAAAGGCCTGCCAGGAAGAACCAAGAGAAGCACTGGTGCCATGAGAGCCTGAAGGCTGGTGATGATGGTGGCCTTGCAGGAGGTGAACCTCTTCAACCATCAATCCAGCCTTAATTAAAAACCTGGAGCAGGCAAATTGTCCCTGCCAGCAGCTGCTGGGGAGAAGCAGATGCAGCAACTTGCTCATTAACTGGATGAAATAAATGTCTGAAGAGAGAGCTTAGTCCAGGGCTGCTGCTGGGGTCATGGCCTTGCAAGGGCAAGTGGGGACAGCTCCTGGAGGGGTGGGTGAATTCATGCTGAAGATGTATGGGTGGTGAGCATCACTGTTGAGGAGCACAGGAGGACAACACAGGTTTGTGCCTCACCAGAGGGGAGGTGGAATTTGTTGTCTCTTTCAGCTATCACTTCCAGAACCTTCTGCTCATTACCAGCAAATTGTTTCCTCTTTGTGCTGTGAGTATGGGGGAGGTTCTCTGTTGTTTTTTTCCCCCCTGCAGAAGTCCTGTCAGTTCATTCAGCCAATAAATAAGGCCATGGTGCAGCTGGGCAGCCAGCTTTGGCACACGCAGGAGCCAAAGTAGGCTTTGATTGTCCTGCTAATTGTAAAACTCTCCTGGTGCAGGCCACAACCACACAGATCTGATGCTAAATAAGCTGATTGCATCGCAGCTGGAAATTTTCCTCTTTGCATTCCAACCACAAGAGGAGGCTAAGAGAAAGCCTTTAGTTGAGCTGAGCTTTGGAAGAGCAGCTCCTTCCTCAGCTGGACTGTTTTTGCTTTGGGTTGAGAAGGAAAATGATCTTGGAGGTGGGATCCAGCTGGTTTTAGCCTTTTGTTCTCCTGCTTTTGGTGTTTACCCCTGCACAGTGGGAGAGGGACAGCTGGGGAACCTGATGCCACAGCTGAACTGCTGTATCCTGCATTCAGCTTGGCACCAAGCCCTTAGCTCCCTTTGCTGGGGAAAGAAATCTCATGGCACATCAGGAAAAAAAAACAAATCATTTTTCAGGATGATAAATGGAGGAGAGAAAATGGGCAAGGAGCTGCTGTGGAAGCTGGAAGGTGCAGCACTGAGCTTTGCTGTTCTATCCCATGGAGGGTGAAGAGAGTCCTTGTGTGAGCAGTGCTGCTGTGCAAAGTGGCTTTCATTGCCACGTTCCAGTCCCATGGCTTGGAGCATCTGGGGAGGTTGATCTCCTGTATCCTGACCCTTCTACATGGATGGAGCAGCAGGGGCTGCTCAGCCTCTCTGTGGCTATGGGGCAGTCAGACCTGTGATTGTTAAAAGGGAGAGCTGGTACTGCTTCCCATCCTCACTGTGGGCTGGCATCAAAGGGAGAGACATGGCACTGACCTTGGGGTTCCACTCTTGGGGTGGGCACAGTGTCACCCATCTCCATCCTGCTGTGTACTCCCTGAGTGTGGATGTGACCAAGCAGCAGAGTGCTGTCAGCAGCAGGAAGGATGCTTGGGAACAGAGGGGTTTGATGGTCCTGGGATGAAGGCAGTGTGGTGGCCAGGCCACCAAAACTGTCCTTAACACTGGAGGGCATGGCAGTGAGGTTTCACAGAATGATGGGGGCTGGAAGGGACCTCTGGAAAGTGAGTCAAATCCCCCTGCCTGAGCAGGTTCACCCAGAGCAAGTTGCACAGGATGGCATTCAGGCAGGTTTGGGATGTCTCCAGAGATGGAGATTCCACCACCTCTCTGGGCAGCCTGTTCCAGGGCTCCACCTCCCTCAACAGAAAGAGGCTCCTCCTCATGTTTACATGAAGTTTCCTGCATTCAGGTTTGTGTCCCTTACCCCTCGGTGCTGCCTCCTGCCACCCAAACTGGAGCCTTGCTGGCTGGTGTGGGGTGGAATCAGGAGCAGAGGGGATCGTCACTGCCTTGTGGGAAAAATGTGGTGTTCCAGCAGCCAGAGGGCTGCAGGCACAAACAAGGTCAGCAGAGCTATTAATAAAGCCAGGGCCTGCCCAAGTATGTGGCACTTGAGAGAGCAACTTGTTCAGCCAACAAATGGAGTGAGACAGGACCTGGGGGCCTCAGCTGAGCTTTCCAGCCCGGCAGGAAAGTGCAGGGCAGTGGCTTGGGAGCAGTGGGGAAAGGTTATCCCAAAGTTTGGGCTGGAAGAATAGGTTTGATGACTGTGGTTCATGGCTTGCTGGCAGAGAGCAGGTAAGCATGGTCTGATGGCCTTGGGTCCAAGAACATCATTTGTGGGGGAAATAGGGGTGCTGCATATTGAACCTCCCCTACAGCCTGTTCCTCCTGTGGGCTCCTCTCCAGCTGGCTGCACACCCAGGGCTGGGTGTTTGGGTGCCATGCTGGAGCTGTTGGGGTGCTGAAGTGGTAGTCCAGAGCTGGTGGATGCTCCTCTGGTGGCAGTGGCTGTGAAACTCAACCCAAAGCTCAGCGTCTGGTTTTGAGCTGCACCCCCAGGAGCGGTTGGAGAAAAGCAGGGAGAGCTCTGCTGCTGGCCCTCACCTCTTGGGTAGGAGAAAAGCCTGCTGTGAAGCTGTTCAGGCTCCTCCTTGCTTGAGCACATTTCAAAACTCCTGTCCCACAGCAGAATCACAGAATGGTAGGGGTTGGAAGGGACCTCTGGAGATATCAAGTCCAAGCCCCTTGCCAGAGCAGGATCACCTAGAGCAGGTTGCACAGGAATGCATCTGGGTGGGTTTTAAAAGCCCGCAGAGAAGGAGACTGGAGAGGCTGAGGCTGATGTTTTGCCCATGCCTGGCTGCAGAGACACCATCTGGGTTTTTTCTGTCCAACTGGAAGGAACACAATTAGGGAGAGGTTCCTCACATCCTGCTATTTATAACTCAGAGGGCTCGCAGAGCATCTGTCCCTGCAGCTCCAGGCAGGGCTGCCTCAGCTCAGGGCTGTGCCAGAACCTCCATGCTGGGGTGATTTCCTTCTCTTTTTCTCCTGGATGGTCCCAGATGGAGCTGGAGGGAAGTTTGTACCTGGGACTTGTAACTTGTCACTTTACAAGGTCATCAAATAGTTGCTCTCTGACACCTGAACTGATTCCTGAATCTTTTGCAAGGAGTTGGCCCTGGTCTGGGTGACAGAAGCTGGAGGAGAGCCTCAGAGGGACCTTGTGGTGCTGCCTTTCCCACTTTCCCCCTCTTGCTCATCTCCTACAGCTTTTGAGGACAGGAATCCCTTGGGGCTGATGGAGTTGCAAGTCCAGGGCTGTGTAATACAGCTGGGTGGAAGAAGTCTAGGGGCTCTATGGAAAAAAAAACCCAAACCTTCCTAAGTGTGTGGAATCATGGATCAGCTGAAGCCCAGTGAGAAATGGTTGGGCCTTCAGCACCTGTGTTTGTGGTTGTACTTGCAGGTAGCTTTGTTGGCAAAATAAAGTAAGAATTTAAACACTTGGAGCTCCTGGCTCTTTGTAGCAAAAGTCAAAGTGGCCTTTGGGTGCAGTGGAGGTGGCAGGACAGTGGGTGAGCTCCAGCATGCCCTTAGGAGGTTGCTCACTCAAGGGTGAAGGCCCACCAGAAGCTAATTGCTGTCAGTTGTGCCCTTTGACCCAAGCAGAGCTGCTGTTTGCTTGCCAAAGCTCAAACCTCCACCCTGCCCTGGGTGTGCTGGGGTGAGGGAGAGCAGAAGACTTCCCCATTTGGGTCTTAGCTTGTGTTGGGCACCTGAAGCTGCTCTGGGCTGATAAATAAAAGAGTAAAACTCAAACCAAAAAAGATCTCTCTGTAGCTTCCAGGAAGATAAACTGGATGTGCTGGAGGTCACTGCTTTTATTGGAGGTAGTTGTGAACCACAAGAGAGAGAAGGAGGCAGCTTCCTTGTTGCTTGAAAAATGACTTTTGGATAGGAACTGGCACCTGAAGATGACAACAATCCAGCAGTGGGTGCCTAAACAGGCTATGGAAACAGATCTGGTGAGGTCTGGTCCTCACTCTGCAAACTTTGTTGGGTTTTGGGTGGGAAATCACCTGTGGGAGGCTGGAGCTGCAGGAACAGGCAGTGCAAATCCAAGGTGATGGCTTCAGCTTGCTCCTTTACTTCCACCAAGAGGCAGAGAAGATGCCACTTAGATGTTGATGAGCTATTAGCATAGTGCCAAGGGAGTAAAACAAAAACACGATTAGGGAGGCCAGAGGGAGCCTAGAAATGGTGATGGAAGCAGCTTCCCAGCTCTCTGGTGGGGCCAAGGTAGGAGACCTGGAGAGGAGTCATCTGCTGTGCTGGTGCCAGACTCTTGCTGCCCAAAAGGCTGTGGAAGGAGATGTTCTGCACTCAGCTATGTCAACTATTTTCTCTATATAAATAAAATCTCTCTGAGATGAAACTGAGCCAAAGCAAGGCAAGGGGAGGAGGGAGGGGGAGGGAAGGGAGATGGGAAGCCTTTGGGAAAAAATGGGGGAGTTGCTTTTTTGTAAACAAACCAAGCTGGTGGTAGAGAGCTCCTGCCACGGTAGTGTGGGAGGACAGAAATCCCTGGGTTCATGAAAACTGGAGGGTCTGAGGTGGGAAGATGAAAGGGGTGTTTGCAGCCATCACCTTCAGCACAGGCATCCTCCCTTTGAGAGCATTACCCCCCACCACAGAACCCTAGAATCCAAGAAATAATTGGGTTGGAAGGCACCATCAAAGGTCATCTGGTCCAATGCCCGCCCCCCTGCAGTCAGCAGGGACATCGACTAGATCAGGTTGCTCAGGGCCTCATCGAGCTTGACCTTGAATGTCTCCAGGGAGGGGGCCTCCAGCACATCTCTGTGCAACCTGTTCACAAAGAGCTTTTTCCACTTGGCAGCTGCAGCTGTTGTTTTTCAGGCTGTCCTGTGCCTGGGACCTGGCTGGCACAGGGTGCTGGAGACATAAACACACCCTGCATGGCTCAGGGAGGATGTGTGAGGAATAAATGAAGTACAAAGTGTGGTGTGGACACCCTGGAAAGCCCTTTGGTGCACTCCCAGCCTCAGCTTCCTCTACCCCCTGTCAGAGCTGCCTGCACAGCTTCCTCCCATCTTCTGGTATTCCTGAAGTCCCTAAATCCAGGAGGTAGCTGAACTGGACTGCATGCTTCTGGGCAGACAGGCTGGGATAGAGCTCAGTGGAGACCTGGAGATGCTCTGGGCTTTACATTGTCCTGTCATAAATCTCACCCACACATCCTCCCAGCCCAAACAGTTTCTCAGGCTGACTGTGGCTGAATGTGCAGCAACTGTTCATAGAATCATTTTGGATGGAAAAGACCTTTAAGATCATCAAATCCAAGCATTACCACCCCAAAGCTGCTTTGTTCTTTGTTTCTACCCCACTTGAACTCAATGAGGGTGAGGAACAGCTTGGTCTCCACAGCTTAGTTCTACCAAACTCCACACTGAAGTCTTACTTGAGCCAGGTGAGACTTGAGCCAGGTTTCAGCCCCCCACCCAACACAACTATAATAAAGGAGGTGAAAGGCCAGGCTGCTGAATAAGCTAAAAGACCAGGATGGAAGAGGAAAAAGCAGAAGGATTGCATTTCCTTTTGGGAAGTGGAGCTGGAGGAGATGTCCTCCTTCCTTCTGACCTTCTCAGGTGCTGTTATGGTGCCAGCTGCGTTTATTACACTCACTTGATGAAAATTAGGAGATGATGCATCGGTTGCAGGAAGCAATCATGCAAAATCCCCAAGCTTTGATGTTCCCCAGGATGCTTCATTCAGCAGCCAAGGCAAAATGCAGAGCCTGTTCCCCAGCAGATTAACCTGAAGCAAACCAATGCCTGTGTTTCAGGTCAGGTGGCAGCTCCAGCCTCTCCTGCCTGATCTGTTTGCATCCCATAGGGAATGGTGGCTGCTTCTTGGTTGCCCCTCTGCCACACACCTATAGCCACAAGTACCCTGCTGGCTCCAGGGCTCCAGCAAAGAGTTGTCCCAGAGGACACCCTGGTGAGCCTCACCACACAATAAAACAGTCTGTAATTAAGAGCAAGGACAGCAAATGCTGCAAATCAGAGAATCATAGAATTGTGTGAGTTGGAAAAGACCTCTGAGATCATCCAGTCCAACCATCAAGCCAACCCCACCATGGCCAATAAACCATGCCCCCAAGTGCCATGGCCACAGGTTTCTTGAAGCCCTCCAGGGATGGGGACTCCTCCACCTCCTTGGCAGCCTGTTCCATTGCCTGATTCTCCGATCCCTACCTGCACAAGGGTGCTTCCTCCAGGGACTCAGTCACGTCACCATCTTGCTGAGGGGCTACAACCTCCAGGGTGACAGTGACCAGTTCTGGGGGCTTACTGGGATGCCCCAAACCCTTCAAGCATCATTTAGTGCTGATTTAGTTATCAGGCTGAAGATCTGCTTTTCGTTGACAAGGGGTTTAGCTGGAGGCAGAAGTGGTCAAGCAAGGGAATGTAGAGGAGGAGGCTGAGGAGAGACCTTCTGGCTCTCTACAACTCCATGGAGGAGGTTTGAGCCAGGTTTGGGTCAGTCTCTTTTTCCCAAGGAACAAGCAGTATGGCAGGAGGAAACGGCCTCAAGCTGCACCAGGGGAGGTTTAGGTTGGATATTAAGAAAACCTTCCTCACCAAAATGGTTGTTAAGCCTTGGCCCAGGCTGCCCAGGGCAGTGGTGGTGTCTCCACCCCTGGAGGGACTTCAAAGCCGTGCAGATGTGGTGCTGAGGGACATGGCTTAGCGATGACCTGGCAGTGTTAGGCTTACAGTTTGAGTCCCTCTTAAAGGTCTTTTCCAACCAAAGCAATTCTGTGAGACAGGAGACCCCTGTCCACTGCTGTCTCTGGCTCACCAACCCCCATGTGTTCCCCTGCCCCACACCCCAAGCCATGGAGCAGCAGCCTTTCCAAGGAAGCCATGATGCCGGCTGACCTTCCATCCTCTCCCTTTGCCTCCCCCATCCCTTCCCCCTGTGGAATTTGGCTTGCCTTGCCTACAAAGCAAGCAGCCAGCATGTCCTGGGAACCAGTTTCCTACGCAAAGGCCAAAATTCAAGTTTATTGTGGGTGCCACACTCCCACCCACCCTCCAGTTGCCTGTCATCTGCTGGACCCACCACACCCCAGCCCTCAGCAGCGGCTTGGTGCCCAGGCATCTCCTCACCAGTGGATGCTCTGCTGCAGAAGCACTTATAAATTAAGGATTTGATTATTTTTTTTCTCATTGTCCCTGCTAGGAGTCATCATAAAGAGGGTTGTTGTAGTTGCCCCAGGAGCCATAGTCGTGGTCATCCAGAAGCCTGCCGTAGGAGGAGTGCCTGCCAGGGGAAAGCAAACCAGGCAGTGTCACCAGTTGGAGTGGTTTGTGAGTTAATTCTACTCTAGGGTGACCAACAAAGGAAAGCATGCAAGTCCTCACTAAGTCAAGCTTTGGGGTATTTTAGCAGGAATGTGGTGGGCTGAAAACTCCCCCCCAGCATTCTCACTGTTTCCCTTTTTACACCCAATAGTGATTTAGTTACACTCTGCCACTTTCTGTTCAAGATCCGTGGAACATTTTAAAAGGTACAGCCTAAAACTACCACAAGGCAGTACCAGGACACAAAATAAGCCCAGGTAGGATTTTGCCCCCAGTGAACCAGACTGGAACATCCTGGGGAATTAAAAAGACCTTTGCTGGTCTCAGCTGGCAGCAAAGCCTCATTCCAGCTGCTTCAGTGCTGCTGTTCATTGTCTAAGCTATGGTGAGCCCCCGTGGCAGCAGCTTGCCCTGGGGATAATTACTGGTTATGACTGTGCTGAGCAGCATCTCCAGCAGCTGAGGGAGGCTCCTCTAAAAGTGAGGAAGAAAACCAGCAACCAGCTTCTTCCATACAGATGTGGTGGGAAATGCAGCCGTGCTGGGGCAAGGGGCTGCCCGGCACTCTGCTGGCCGTGGGCACAGCATCACCCCAGGGCTTTGCCCTTGAGTAACACCTAAGAGGGGCTTCAACCTCGGGGTGGGGGTCCACAGCTCAAGCATCCCACCAGGCAAGCACCCCAAAAGAGCCTCACCTGATCTTGAGGTATGCTGCTGCTCCAAAAACCAGCACCACGACCACGATGACTGTCACGGTTATGGCCACGACGCTGCCTGTGGAGGGTCCATCAGAAAGGGCAGTGCTCAGCTCCCAGCCCCAGAGCACCCACCCCACACCCCAGATGCTCCCAATACACCTTTACTAGTCACCTCTGGTGGAGGGCAACACTCCCTCACTGCTCCCCAAAGCTCCTGTGAAGGATGCTGGACATCCCTCTGTTTTCACAGGTGGCTTTGGGACAAGAAACATCTGGGCTTTGCTTGATGGCCATGGACTCACACCTTGATGGGAGCATCAGCACCAGCCAGTGTTTAGTGGTGAGCTAATGCTAGAAGATGCTCCAGAACCTTCCATTTCCTGACCTTATGAAGCACTTTAAGCCATTTGAGCTTGCAGAAGAGGATGAGTGAAAGCTAGTGTCAGCTTAGTGAGGTCTCCAGGAGGGAGAACAAAAACCTACATCTTCCTAAGCCAGGCTGCACCCACTGGCCAGGTACCTGCTCCCTTACACCCTTCAGTGTTTCAACTCACAGTTGTGCCTGAGGTTTTCATTCACATCTCCAAGCAACAGAGGTGTGGTACCTACAGCTCCTTGTCTCCACTGCTGGAGCAGATGCCATAGGCTCCTCAAGGAGAGCTCAGCTTTTGCTGAGTGGTGCTCCCAGAGGTTGACCATTTCTTCCTTTCCATTTTGGGGGTGAGGCTGGGGGTCTGCCCCTCTTATCTAAGCACCTTTAGGCTGACATTATACCTGCATATGGGGAGTGGGGGTGCTCACCTGTGCTCAAGGCCCGTGGGACCTCTTCCATGATGACTCCAGTGGACAGGGTGGTTTTGCTGTTGGCTGTGGCTTCAGCTGCAGTGGGGCTCATCACAGTCACTGGGGGGGACTTTGGCTCTGTGGCCAGGCTTGATGCCATGGCCATTGTCTCCACAGGAGGAACATCCTTGGTCAGTGCTGGTGTCTGGGTGGTGCTGGGGTTCATGAGCACAGGTGTTGGGGACAAGAATGTCCCAGGGGATGAGTACAGGTCAGTGGTGGGCAGGGAGGAGGAGGCTGATGCAGGTATACCTGGGAGGCTGGAAGCTGCCCCGAGCTCTGTTGTGTCCCTTGTCAGGCTGGCAGTGTTTGCTGTCCAAAGCTCTGGGGCTGTCTCCGAGTTTGATGGCACCAAGTTGGGGTTGGAGGCTACAGATGGGCTGTCTGCTGTGGTGATGGAGCTCACAGGGGCAGGAGTGGGGGACAGTGCAGCTGTGGTGGTGGCATTGTGGTTAGCCCCCTCCACTGGCCCAGAGGACATCCCATCTTCAGCAGATTCTGTGGGCATAGGCAGCAAGGGCTGGCCAGGAACTGGTGTGGAGACAGCAGCATCCTTGAAGACTGGGACCTCTAGAATCCCCTCAGAGGAGAAGGGAGGGCTGGTGGGGGCAAGTGGCAGTGCTGCAGAGTCATCACCCAGCCCTGGGAGTGAGACAAAGAAGTATTAACCACAGGAAAATCCTTGGGGCAGCCTGGGCTTTGCATGAACACTGAAGAGATTGGGAATGAAGCTAGAAGGAAGTTTGTAGGTTTTAAAATGCTGAGAGCCACCTAAAAAACAAAGAGCTGGGAAGCCTCTGCATAGCTGAGGGTGAGCTTTAAACCAGACCAGTTGCCCCACCATGTGTCAGCACCATTTTCCTCTAAGACTGAGATCCCCCAAGCAGCTCCTCCGTCTTCCCAGCACCTCCTCCCAGCAGAGCAGTGAGCTCCTCCCCAGCAGCAGCCACCCTGCAGCTGGCAGTGACAACACAAAACACTCCTTTCTCCTCTCCCCCCATTTCCTTGTGCATTCATTCATTTGTCTCCCTTCCTTAGCATCAAGATGAGTCATTTTTTCCCCTGTCCCCACCAGCAGACTCCTGGGGCTTTTTTACCCCCCACCCCCTTTTCTACTCTGTAGGGCTAAACTCAGCACTGGGCCAGCCCCAGAAGCTCCACCAGCATGGTTAAGCTAAGAAGATTGTGCTGACATCAGGAGGGATTTTCACTCCCAGGTATTCACTTATTTACATTCCCAGGGCATCCCAAGTCCAGCACTGGGAAAAGCAAGAACTTGCTCTGGTGTCAACAAGCCTCAATGAACTATTTAGGAGCTCGAAGGATAAAAAACACCAAAAGATTGATTTTTGTGGGAACCCTGAGGCCAAACAGGGTCTAGAGACAGAAGCTTACATCTTGTATAAATGAGAAACAGCAGCACAGACAACTCTCATGGTAGCTCTTTGTGAGCAGGAGCTTGCAGATCATTCATGGCTGAGCATTGCTGGTGGGTACATAAGGGTCTCCTCCCCATCACCAAGCTACCCCCACCCCCAAGGAGATGCTGCCAACCACCACAGCCAAATCTGCTCTGTGTCCCCCCACCAAGTCAAACTGCAAAGCCACCCATGCAGGTGACGCCCAAGACAACAAGGAAGGACCCAGCTTGCACTAGAGGTGTTGTAGATGGGATGGAGATGCTGCTGGCCCACCATGCAACTCCTACTGCACACAGAGCTGCACCAAGAGACAGTGGTGTGTGGGAAGGACTCTGGATTGGGAGCAGGGGCTGTGCAACATGGAGTTCCTCACTGCTAAGCTCCCAGGAGAGCATTCCAGGGCACAGTCAGCATCTCATGCTGAAGAAGAGAGGGAAACAATTAGAGCATAGAGATGGCAGGCTGCAGCCCCAGTGAGCAGGGACTGTGCCATGGGTTTGGGTGTTTGCAGCCATCAGCGCAAAGAGAAGGCTGCAGGAGGCTCATACAGCTTCACTCAACCTGCACACCCTCTGTGGAGGAGGACAGCAGAAGGGACATCTCAGCCAAGAGCTTCCAGCTCACTGCAGCACTGTGTGTGTGTATCACACCTCTCATGGAGGCATCTTCTGCCTAGAAACCTCAAGCATACCCTTGGCCAAGGATTTAAAGCCAGCTCTAGGGCATGGCTTCTGCTAGAGCCCGTGGCAGGCAGGAGCACGAGGCCCTGGCATATTTAACCCCACTGGTGGGTTTTTTTTTCTGGCAATCATAGAATTCTTGTGGTTGGGAGCGACCTTTGAGATCATCAAGTCCAGCCAAGATACTCCTGCTTCCCAAGCAGAAAGGTCTGGGAGCTGGGCTTGAGGCCATAGGTGCTCTTCTCCCAGGGACAGGCACTTGGGAGATGCCTCTGAGCTTTCAGCTTCCTCGGGCTCTGGTTCTGTTGAGGCACAAGGCTGGTAGACCTTAGGATAAGGGAGAGGAGATGGATGACAAGCTGGAGTCTGGTTACCACCTGGCTCAGCTCCCAGCCCAAGCACAGCAGCAGGACAGCACCCGGGCATCCCACCCCCTCCTGCCCAGTTTTCCCAAGCACCCCAGGCTCCTGCAAAATTCCTGCTGTCACCAAGGCACTCTGATGCCTCCTGAGCCCGCAGGATCTGCTTGAACTTTGGAGGCAAACCGATGGGGACCTCAGAAAGCTGGCAGTGCTGCTGGCCAGGGTGAGTCAGGGAGTTTCTGCTAAGATCCAAGGGGTATACGTGCAGAGGGTGAGCCGAAGCTGGCTGCAGGGACAATCCCTGGCCGTTGGCTGAGCACGCCCAGCCAAGCAGGTCACAAGTCACAGGGCCATCTCCCAGGGGAGCAAGCATGGCTGAAGGCAGCACACTGCTCAGCTCAGCCCTGCTTGTCCTCATCTCCTGCTCCTGCATGGCGGTTGCCAGCCAGGCTTTGGCTTCCAGTTCGTTAGTGCTGCATTAATCTCTGCCTTTGCCAGCCCTCTTCTTCCCCCAAGCCATCATCTCCAGCAGGTTGTCTGGAACCCAGCAAACGCTCCAGGGTCCAGCTCTCACAGTCTTTTGCACTGCCAGAAAAGCCCAGCTGGGACCCAGAGGCAATGCAGGCTGCTGCTCAAGTGGGGCAAGGTAAAGGGGCAGAAAGGAGCTGGCTGAGGAACCCCTTGGCTGATGGACCCTCATGTTCTCTGCACCCAGCTCATGGACAAGCCTGCCCCTAGGCAGCTGGGCAGCCAGAGGAGCACCCAGCTTGTCTGCAAGCCCAGTCCTCTACCAACACATCTGAAAAGGAACAGAAAAGCCAAGGTGGGGGTTCCCTTGTTTCTCCAACACCTGGTCTGTAGGAGCTGCAGGTGTGAGCTGGGCCAGAGCAGAGCATGGAGGCAAGGGACAAAACCACCACCATGAAACTTCTTTAGGGCCACATGACTTCAAAGGCTAAAAATCCCCTCAAGCAGAGGTTTTCAGAGGGACTGAAGGACATTCACTGTCAAAGGATGCCAAGCATAGCTCAGCCAGGAGGAATTTGCTCATCTAATGCACTTAAGGCAGTTGACCACCCCGCTGGAATCTGGCTCAGGGGCAGGCAGGGGACTGCCAGGACAAGGTAACTGCCTCAGAAAGCAGCACTGTCACACTTCACAGCCCCACATCAGCTTTGAGAGGTCCTTTTGTCTTGCCTAGGAGCATGGCAAAGAGCCAAGAGGAGAAAAACCTAACTCCTATCACTCAAATATCTTGTCCTTGGGGATTATTAACCCTACTGACCTGCCCCCCTAAGGAATGAACCATCCACCTGCTGGATTACCTCACTCTCTTCTCTGCATGCTCTTCTCTTGGCTTCTGTAAGCCACACAAAAGTGGAGGTCTCAGCCTGGCAGAAGCTGGAAGCTTCCTGTGCTGTGCTTGGGAAGCAGCTGCCTGAGCTGGGCTGGCAGCCTCTCCAGCAGTGTCTCTCTCAGGCACTCCAGAAGCAATCACAGCAAGCTTTGAAATTGTGCTGCCAGCTGAAAAGCAGCATTAAAAAAAAAGACAAGAGAACATCTCCAGCCTCAGTGAATGACATCAGATGGAGCAGCTATGCCACAGCAAACAAACATCCACTGATAAGGCAGAGATGGAGCTTTTAACAAGCTTCTCTTCGTGACTCATCACATCTGATGTAACTACCAGAAGGTCCACATGACCTCATCAACACAACACATGCCTGCTCTCAGTCTGAATTAACCAAGGCACCCAGAACCCCAGCTGCAGTAGATGGTGCTCCTCTGGCAGCCAAAGTCCCAGAGATAATGAGTTTCTGCAGCATTAATATGATTTCTTCTCCCTCCCAGCAGCCTCTCCTGCCTGCACTCACTCAAGGAATCTGCCCAGCCTTTCTGATCAAGATTTATAACACCATAAGAAGAAGCTACTGCAACTAACAGGTCTGTTGGGCACCCACAGCATTGGGGTGCCCAAGAGCAGTGAGGTTGGGCACTGCTTTCCAGGCTAGCTCAGCAGCTTCTTCTGGGACAGAAACCACCATAAGCATAGGACCAAGACCATACTGAAGCTGAAGTCCACAGTAACCTCACTGGATACCCACCATACCCATCCAGAACAGACAAAGAAGGATGCTGGCACAGCCCCACCCTCTGCTTAAGACAAGAGGACACATGAAGTTCTAGGGTCAACACAAGAAACAATCAGAAGAAGCATCAGAACATCACCACAGACAAAAGAAGACTAAGTTAGAGTCAACCCACTCACAACACAGGTCCAAAAGTCCTCCACTGTACAACCACCATTGCTGAGCTTGATAGAGCTCTTGGTCTTAGCCCAGTGGGTACATGGGTTCCTAGTGAGGCATGTGGGGGTGATCAGAGGCTGTTAGCACAGCTGGGAACTCCAGCTGGTGGCTGGAGCTGTGTCCTGTCTGTGTAACATTGCTAAGGGTGTGGGAAAACCACCATGGACGATTGGTTGTGGGTGGTGGTACTGGTGAGGGGAAACATCTACCCTGGGATGAGTTCTTCTTTTAGCTTTATTTAGAGGAGCAACTGGACCCTCAGGTGTAAGGTAAGTTGGTTGGCTCACTCTGGGTGATGTGTTTGGTGGTGCACAACCTTCTCTGACCTTCTGCAGGTCCTGCATTCTGCTGCTTCTCACCGAGTCACAATGACAGAGTAGCCCTGACCTCTCTGACCCTGCAGCACGTGGTGGCTTACAACCAGGGGAGTGATGCAGAGCAATAAAACAATTCCTCTTTAAATACAGGCCAAGAGCTTCCTGTTTGTGACCTCATTGGCTTGCTTTTGGTTTCTGTGGCTGGGGATTCCCATCTCTTGTGCTGGGTTTCTGCAGGTGCCTTCCCCCCTTGCTCATGCTCAGGTGTAGCTTTCATGGAAGGAACAGCAATTCCTTCACAGCTGTAGAACTGTTACCATCTGGCTGTAAATGGCTACAGGTCTCCTCGTGGGGGCTGAAACTGAACAAAGCTGGGTTTGGCTTTGGGCTCAACTTGTCCTCCAAGCTATTCAGCACTGGGGCTTGCCTCACCTTCTCTGCCACCATGTGATTTGGTCTTTGGTGGTGATCATTTTCCTCCCCTTGTTAGAGAGGTCCATCTGCAGTCAACGGGGGTCTGACTAAGCTCTGCACTGATCTGAGAGAAAGAACAGGAGCATGCAAACACTTTGAACCTGTGTTTCTATTCTCCTAAGCCACTGTTGCAGAGCCCTACCTCCTTGTCCCAAAGAAATAAGGGTGATAGGAATATTTGGAAGTAGCTCTGCAGGAGCTAAGCTCTCTCTCAGACCCAGCAAACTTTCCATGCTCTCCCAGAGGCAGCACTCAGCTGGTTAGGCACTGTGAAATCGTAAATCTTGGCCACCTCTGGCTGCTGCTGAGCTTCAATTAATAAACTAGGGCCAGCATGGTGGCTCTCCAGGTCTCTAGCAAAGCTCCAGCACTGCAGGTGTGTGTTGGTGACCTCTAACACTAGCAGGAGCAGCCCTGGATGATATGCTGCTTCTTTAGTGCCTGCTCAGCTCCTGCTGCATCACCTCTCAACATCAGGTTGTGGTGGTATAAAACCAGATGCAGGAGGAGGAAGAGCCCAAGTGGGACAGCCAAGAAGCATCATCAGCATCATCAAGGTAAAAGACAAAGCTGAAGGAAGAAGTCAAGGCCACCAGGTCAGATGAATCTGCAGTTGCTCTGATTTAGTGGTGAGCTGAGCTGGCTTCCTGCATGATTACTTTTCTTCTGCTGCATGGTCATTAAGTGGTTTAGGTCTAATTGCTCCAAAGCATGAGATTTTCCATAGCTAAGAGAAACAGCTACACAATGGAAATCAGCATGATATCTCCACATGTCCCTCACCATCCAGAGGCCCCATCCCTGGGGAAGAAGCTGTCCCAAAGATGCTGCTAGCCAGGGCACTCTGGTGATGTCCCTTGGCAGCCCTCTTTGAGGATGCTGAGGAGCTGCTGCTGAGCAAACCCATCAGTGGCCACCTCCTTGGATCTATGACTTGTACCAACATCTCAGTTAGCTGTCTCTGCAAAATGTAAGGGCAAACTCCAGCACATCAACCTTGCAAGAAGGGGCTCCAAGTGAGATCTTCACTAGCTGGTGGGTCATGGCCTGGCTTGGGAGCAGCAGCTGCTCTTCTCCAGGCTATTGCATAGGAGGAAGGAGCTAACACAGGGGCCTGACTTGCTCTTACACCTTTTTCAGACTCTGAGGAAAGCTGTTGTAAGCTCCTGAGGAACCAGGCAGACAGCTTCACCATCCTGCTGTCTCTGCTCTTCCCAGCTAAAAATGAAATAAAGATGGTTGCCTACATGCTACATAGTCCTTGTGAGCAGTTCCTTCCTCGCCTGAGGCAGGTCCAGGTCCTCCTCAGGCACCCATCTGCCCTGATATCCAAAGTCAGCAGCAAGGGCTGTGGGTTCCCCAGCAAACCCACCCTTCACAGCAGCTGCAGGACTGGGTAGCCCTTCATGTGAAGAGAACATGGTGTTTCCCCTCCCCAGCACTGTGCTGCTTCATCAATCAACTCGTGAAGCCCTTGGTCCTGAAGCCACAATGAAATTGGAGCAGAAAAGAAGGTGAAGAGAAGTTCTTAGAGGTCTTTCTCCTGAATGACAAAGCAACATGTGGCTACTGGGCTGCAGCCAGAGGTGCCTGATCAAGATCAGTGGTGGAAAGCCTCCATGTTCCTGGAGAACCCCTGGCTGGCAGGGCCCTGTGACCTCCTTGGGGTACATTGGCAGGCTGCCACCTCACCTGGTGGCTTTAGCCCTGTTGGAGTGAGCTTTGCCCTCGTTAAGAGCAGCAGTTGACAGCACCAACTCTTCCTGAAATGATTTTTTTGCTTGATTTCAACACAAAATGCTTCCAGATGTTTCATGTTACAGGTTTCAAACAGACCCCTCACGATTCACTTTCCCATCCTGGAGATGGCTCTGGAGCCAGCCAGAAGTGCTGCAAAGAGAGCAGCTCAGCCCAAGTGACAACCCAGCAGCTAACTACTTCTGTCCAGCTGCTAATTGCTGCTTCTAGGAGCAGCTTTTGAGATGCATCCCTTCCATCCTAGCCTTCCCCAGGAGGGGAAGCAATTGGGTTCAGCACAGGATTTTTTTAGCATCTCTGGTATTAGAGGCTGAAGCTGTTGCTCATTTGGCCTGGGTGAGGGGATGAAGAAGTCCCCATCTCCCCTGCCCTTCAGCTCACATATGGTGGAGTGAAGCCAGGAGTGCTCAGAGCTTCTTCTCCATGGCAGCTCAAAGCAGCTGATGGTGCCAGGCTCTGACACCCCACCCCCCCCCCCAAGCAGCTTTTCTCCTCCCCAGAAGCATCTTGTAGAAGCACCCAAAGCCTCTCAAGCAAAAACCTGCCTCTTGCAGGTCCTTTCAAACACTTCAGCTGCTGGCAGGGTGAATTGCTGAAGGGGGAAGAGGGCTTGGGGGTGCACCAACCACTTGTATGGGGTTGGGCATGTCAGGAAAGCAGAGCAGGTTTGGATTTGCATCCAGAGAAGGAGTAATAACAGGATAAAAACTTCCTCATGCAAGATGCTCTTATTTAATTATGTGGCCAGGCAAAGCCCAGCTGTGTTTTCCTCCTAGGCAGTGACGTCCTTGCTACCACTAAGTCCTGAAGAATGAGCTTGGAGCATGTTTAAATCATTCCTTTTGCTTTCTCATGGCTTGATAAATGTATTTTTAAGTATTATTTCTATGGGGACAGAAAGATTTTTGGGCCTTGGGGGTGTTTGGGAGCAGTCTGAGAGGCACAGGACTGTACTCCAGGGAAATTTTTCCCTGCTCCTCTGCCAAGCCTCGCTGGCCTTGGTGCTTCAGAGAGGGATGGTCGTGGGAACAGCTTTGGGTTTGACCTGAGTGCTGGGAAAAGCCCGCCTCCCAACCCCCAAGTGGCTGTGGGCTGGCTCCCAGCAGAGGTTGGTCACTTTCGAATGGGTGGCCAGGCAGAAGATGGTGAAGGAGGTGAACTGCATTCCTGGCATCCTTGTGGAGCAAAATATAGATTCATCCCAGGGATGCAGCTGCCCAGGGAGGTGTTTGAGGCCCTGTCCCCAGACACATTCAAGATCACACTCAGTGTGGCCCAGGGCAATCTGCTCTGATTGGAGGTGTCCCTGCTGACTGCAGGGGGTTTGGACAAGATGACCTTTGAGGGTCCCCTTCCAACCCAATGCAATCTGTGAATCCTCAAATGCATTTGCTGGGAAGGTAGAGAACCAAGAGCTCACTGGCAAACTCCCCTTCACAAGGAGAAGGATCCCTCCCTCCCTCCCTCCCTCCCCTTGCAGCAGTGAGGTCACCTCACAGGGGAAGGTCTCCCACAAGGTGATGTTGTCCAGGGTGCCGGACCTCCTGCAGGCATAGCCTCCCTAGCTGCTGCTTTGGGGAGATGGCTGGGGGGGGCTTTTGCAGGGAGCTCCAAGCCTGAGCCAGCCTGATGCCCTGGCATCACAGAGACTCGGTGCCAGCTCTGCCCAACGTGTCCCTCTTGCCCACATCCCTGTCGCTCGGTTATGCAAGAGCATTTGTCATGGCCTTGAGCAGCCAGCGCCTGGTGGTGTTTATCAAAGCCCAGCTCAGAGCAAGGGGAAACCTGTCATTTGAAAGTGCTCCCTGTCACACCAGCTGGGCACTGACTGAGCTGTCTGCCCTGCCTGGCTTCAGTGATGTCACTTCGGGTGTTCCTGTCAAAGAGGGAGCCTGATACAGCTGAGGGAGGGGGGCAGATGGAAGGGAGATGCCTTTAGCCGGGCGAGGAAAGCTGCAGGGTGTGCAGGAACCTCTCTGCTCGTGGCCAGGATGAGCGATAAATCTCCTTCAAAGCAGCGAAGATGCTGGGCAGAGGGCTGCAAGGCTTGGGGGGGAGACGCTGGTTGTCCCCTGAAGTTGTCCTCCTGCATGCTGCCTACTGGGGACCTCTGCGGGGCAAGGGGTGAGGAAAACGAGGGATGAAGCCCCTCTCACCCAGCCCTGTGAGGGGGTGGGGTGGTGGTTAGGGGGTGGGGAGGGACATGAGTGGGACCAGTGGGAACCAGTAGGAACCAGTAAAAGCCCTTCCTCAGGCATCTGGGCGCCGGGCTGTCCTTGGCAAGGGGGTGACTGCCTTCCTCCCTGTCCCTATCACATCGCTCCCAGCCCCGCAAAGGGGGTCGCCGGTACCCCCCAGCCCCGTAATTCCCCAGCCCTGCAGCGGAGGTGTCCGGTACCCCCCAGCCCGGTGCCCCCAGCTCCGGTGCGGCGGCGGGCACTTACCTGCCGGGAGGAGGAGGAGGGCGAGGAGGAGGCGGCAGCAGCAGCCCATGGTGCCGGCGGGGCTGGCAGCCGCGGTGGGAGGGATGGACAGACAGCCCGACAACCCGGCCCCGCTCCCTGCCCGCCCGTCGCCGCCGCCCCGGTCCGGCCCCCGCCGCCGCCCCCTGCTAGCTCCCGGCGCACAGCGGCACCTGCCGGTACCGGGCACCAGACGGGGCAGCGGCTGCAGGGCATCAGCAGTGGGTATCAGGAGCTGGACAAAGGTCACTGAGCAGTCCATACTGGGATTGACAGGTGGCACCCAGCACTCTGCTCTGGGATGAGGTACTGGGCACCCAGTACTGGTACTGGCTGCCGGGCATCGCACCAGGAGCCAGCCCCAAGAGCGGCACATCGGCCGTGAGGACCAGGCATGGGGAGCTCTTGTCCCAGCTGGTGGCATTGGGTGGGTTCCCAGGGTGCCCAGTGGCACTGTCACTTCTCCCCTCTCCCTCCTTGGGGTCATACTGAGCAGAATTTGGGATTTTAAAGATAAACTTTTTTTTTTCTCTCTTTTCCAGCCTGGAGAAGGCTCCAGGGAGACCTGGTGGCCTTTCAGGACTTACTGGGGACAAACCTTTGAAGAGGTCCTATCGTGACAGGACATGGGGTGGTGGTTTGAAACTAAAAGAGGGAGATTCAGAGTAGAGAAAAGGAAGAGATTTTTTACACTGAGGGTGGTGAGAGCCTGGCCCAGGTTGCCCAGAGAGGTGGTGGATGCCCCATTCCAGGTCAGGCTGTCTGGGGCTCTGAGCAACCTGCTCGAGCTGGAGATGTCCCTCCCGGGGGATTGGACTAGATGACCTTTAAAGATCCCTTCCAACCCAAACCATGCCATGATTCTATGGGATGCTGTGTGTGCACCTTGCCAGGGCATCCCTCTCCCCTTGAAGGAACATGGAGCAGATGTCTCCTCCTGCCGTGGCTGGATGGGAATGTTTCCTCCAGCTCCCAGTGCCCAAGGGATCCAGCCAGGAGGCACCTATGACACAGCAGGAGGTACAAGTGCCATTTTTTTCACCTCTTTCCTTCTGGAAGTGTTTTCAGGCTGAACTCATCTTCTCCAGGCTTTCACATGCTTGCCACAGAGAAGGATGTCCCCAAAGCTGGGCCATGGCCAAGCTGTCTTTCACTGGGGTTACAAAGCCATCTCCTCTGTCACATTGTGTGGCCTTTTCTTGGGATGGATCCTGGCTCCAGGCCCAAAACAGTAGGACACAAAATCCAAGTCATCTGGCTTGGATGGTGGCTGCCTTGTCACACATAGAATTGGGCAGCATCAGCATCTCAGATCTCCTTGAAACCTTCTCTCCACTTGGGAGGAGGAAAAGTAATGCCCTTATTGCTGCAGGAGCTTGGTGCTGTGGGAACCATGTGATAATTTCCCTCCCAGTGGACTCCCATCCACTTTTTGGACTTTCTTTTGCAGGAGGTGCTGTATGAGTCCTTGGGCAGCAGGAAGTTGCCAAAGAGAGGGCAGAGCTGGGCACGGCTGCTGCTCCTCACCATGGAGCTGGGTGCAAATCCAGAACCTCGGGTGGGCTCCAGGATGCCAAGGACTGCGGGAGGCTTTCAATATCCCTGCCAGGAACGTCCTTGGGCTCCAGCTGCCATCTGCTGGTCACCTCTGGCTGGTTTCCTCTGCTTGGCCACCTCTCCTGATCACAGCTGCCTGGTCTCATCAGTACGGACACCTCTGCCTGGTCTCATGGTCACAGCTGGGGAGGGGTCTGGAGCACAGCCCTGTGAGGAGAGGCTGAGGGAGCTGGGGTTGCTTAGCCTGGAGAAGAGGAGGCTCAGGGGAGACCTAATTGCTCTCTACAACTACCTGAAGGGAGGCTGTAGCCACGTGGGGGTTGGTCTCTTCTTTCAAGCAACCAGTACCAGAACAAGAGGACACAGTCTCAAGCTGTGCCGGGGAGGTTTAGGCTGGATATTAGGAAGAAGTTCTTCTCAGCAAGAGAGATTGGCCATTGGGATGTCCTGCCCAGGGAGGTGGTGGAGTCACCGTCACTGGAGGTGTTTAGGAAGAGCATGGATGAGGCACTTGGTGCCATGGTTTAGTTGATTAGATGGTGTTGGATGATAGGTTGGACTTGATGATCTCAAAGGTCTCTTCCAACCTGGTTAATTCTATTCTTCTCTTCTCTTCTCTTCTCTTCTCTTCTCTTCTCTTCTCTTCTCTTCTCTTCTCTTCTCTTCTCTTCTCTTCTCTTCTCTTCTCTTCTCTTCTCTTCTCTTCTCTTCTCCTTCTACTTGGTCTCAAGGCTACCTCTGTCTTGGGACTGCAGCTCTTTTAAAATCTCCTTAGAGTGCTTTTTCTGTCCAGTTTTGCCCAGTTATGAGGGATGCCAAAGGGAGATCATTTTCTTTTGGTAGGCAGAAGGACTTTTGCTGCCTTTGCCCACTCCACCGGGGTGAAGTCAGCTCCTCTTGGGTGGCCCTGTGTCACATCCAGCTGCCAGCTGCTGGTTTCCCTGTTCTTGCCCAAGTCCCCACTGCCCTCACCAGAGCTTTGCAATGTTTCTCCAGTGGTTCAGCACACTGTGTTCTTTGGAGGGGGCTTGGGGATGGGTTCTCTCACCCCACTGGCTGAAAAGCCAGGGTGGCTGTGAGCTGAGGGGCTGGTGGAACGGGTATGCTGGAGCTTGCAGCTGGGATTTTTGGCTGGCTGGGGCTACAGGAGATCACTCACCCCCTGGCCAGCAGCCAAATGGTATGGCTGGGTGGCTGCCAGCGCTTGCATTAATAGCTGCCAGCTCGCGGTTTGAGGTCACCCGTTCTTTCCAGTACTTCATTTCCCAGCCCTTATTTCACGCCTGTAACGACGCGGAGCAGGCAGCAGCGCCCCCACCCCTCCCTGCCTGCTCTCTTCTTTGCTGGGCAAATGTCTCTTGCTCTTCTTGAGACCAGGACGTCACCTACTCATGACACCACATCCCAGCTGAGCATCCACAGGTCCCTTCCAAACCTTAACATCCTGTGATCCGGTGATCCCTAGATGCCAGGACAGGACTTGCCAGTATCCTGGGGGGACACCTTTACTTCCCTGGGGTCCTTCTTCTCCTTCTCCTTGGGACATGACTCAGGGGACCAGAATCATACTTCCAAGGAAAACAAACAAACAAACAACAGAAATCCAAACCCACCACAAGCCCCAGGGCCAGGGTGCAGAGGCTTGTGCCAAAGGCACAGCCCCTTCCAAATAATTTGTAGCTGCCGTCACTGCCTGCCGAGGGCTTTGGGAAGGTTTTATTAGCAGCTCGCTGTGCATAAATCTCTCTTCTCGTAACACACCCTCCGGAGGTGAAGAGCTCTGGGGAGGTGAAGCTGGGCTCCAGCCCCACGCCCTCCAGCCCTGTGGGGAGGAGAACGCCCGGAGCCCCCCTTGGAAACTGGGACGGTGGGATGGGGGGCACCCCTCTTGCTCTCTGAATCCCCAGGGAGAGGCAGAGGTTTGATGCCTCCTGCACTCGCTGCTCCGGGCAAGAGGGGACCTGGGGAGACAGTGACACGCTTGGGGTGTGGACGTGCCTGGGGAGGGGACACGCGTGGGGAGGGTCTCGATAGTTGAGGACTCCCAAGGGATGCTCCCGCCGGGGTAGGAGCCGGGCAGCTGGAGGAGGAGGAGGGCGGCGGTGCTGGCAGCGGCCGCCCCTGTCCCGCCGGGGCCCGCCCCGCCCCGCCGCAGCCGCCGGGCACCGGGCAGGCGGCGGCGGCGGCGGCGGCAGCGCGCATGGAGGCGGCGGCGGCCCCGGCCCCGGTCCCGAGTGGCGGTCCCGGTACCCTGCTGCTCTGCCTGGTCCTTGCCTCCGGTAAGCACCGGGCACCGGCTAGGTGCTCCCCTCTTCACTGTCCCGGTCCGGTGTCCCCTGCTCCTGCCCGGTGCCACCCTCCGTCCCGGCCCTGACTTCTCTCTGTCCCAGCTCGGGCTGGTCCTGCTGCTGCCCCTGTCCCATTCGGCTGCTTCCCAGTTCCACGCTGGTGCTTCTCCACCTGCCTCCCGCTGCCGTTTCGGTGCTCCTCTATGCCTGTCCCGGTGCTACCCTACCCCATTCCACTGCTCCCCCAGTCCCATCCACCTGCTCCTCTTTCTCTCACTCCCCCCCCACCTCAATTCCATCCCATCCATCACGCTGCTCCCCCAAGCCCCATCCCAGTCCTGTCCCAGGGACTTCCATGTGTCCCCTGAGCAATTCCATCTCAGTCCTTCTCTCCTGTCCTGCTCCTGTTTACTCACTCCTGTCCCTGTGCTCCCCAATGCTTCCCTGCACCCATGCCTGCGCCCCAGTTCCCATCCTGATACCATCACCCATCCCAGTGCTCACCCCATCTTGGTTGGGAATCTCTGGATCCCTTGGGGCCAGCATGGGGCTAGGGGGTGTTGACTGGACCCTGAAGTGGAACTGGGCTATTTTTCCCCACGTGTTGATGGGCTCATGGGTGCCTGAACTCCTGAATTTCTCCATCCTTGGCAGCACCAGGGCTGTGGGATATGTGGGTACCTGTTTGGGAAGTGTGTGTGGGAAACCTGCTCAGGGCTGGCAGGAGATAACCCTAGGTAGGGCTGAACATCATCTGGGTTTGGCGATACTCTCCCGGGTACAGAGTGCCAGCCCTGGGGTTTCGGGGGAGCTGTCCCCTGCACTGGTAGCAGTTTGGGCTTGGCCCTTTGGCAGGGCTGGTGAGATCGCTCAGCAAAACCTGCCCAACCTGTGCTGGCAGGAGGAAATCAAAGGTGGCTGACCTGGTTTGGGGCTGAGGTGTCCATCAGAGCAAGGCAAATGCCCTGGGTGGTTGCTCTCCTGCAATTCAGGCTTTCCCAGGGGAGCCTGGAGGATGTTATGAGAAATAATCATGTGTTTGGGATGCTGTCCTGGCTTATCTCTGGCTGTTCAGGGAAGGCTGCAGCCAGAGATAGCAGAGCTCTCCATGTATAAAAGAGATGAGGTTGTTTGCACCCACAGCTCCTGGAGACTGAGAGATGGGTGTCGGGGGAGCACCAACCCCCCAGAGCTGGCAGTGCCACTGGGGTACTTGCCAAGGGGCTGCCAGCCTGGGGGATGCGGTTGTACTAAGGGTGGGGATCTCGTCTTGGTGCAGAGCTTTCCATGCTGAGCTGTGAACTTGGTCACCAGGGTGAAGTCAGACTCCCGCCCTGTGCTGCCACGTGCCCCTGCCACACACAGCTGGTTCCTGGTGGGCAGCTGCTCCATGGCTCATCCCCTGGCTCTCTCCAGCATCTCACACCCCGCTGGCTGGGCCAAACTCCGTGGTGGGCTCCACCTCCTCCCAGCCTGCATCTTTCAGCTGGGGAGGGGATGCTCTCTGGTGGGGAAGTCCTGCTGGAGGCTCGTTCCTGGTCTCGTAGCAGCTCTATTCCCCAAAGCACGTCGCTAGCGCAGTGGTGCCTATATATAGCCAGCAGGGACGTGTGTGCTGGGCACTCCCTGCCATGGAACTGGGGGGACACTGGAGACTTGGCCAAGCAGCACTCCTGCTGCTGCCAGGGTGCTAAAGGGCTGGATGGGAAAACAGGTACCAGGGGATGATGCTGTCTGGGCCCAGCTGTCCAAATTCCCCCTCACAGGGAGGCCTTGGCACAGTTGAGCTATCGAGTCACCAACTGGGGCGGGAAACACCTCTCACCTCGGCGTCCCACCCTCACGGGAGCCACCCAGCGCCCTGCCACATCAGGCAGGACCTGTCAAGGCTCCCCTGGGTGCCACCGCAGTGGGGTGAATCGGTGGGGAGGGCTGGGCTGGCAGCAGGGCCGTGCTGAGTCAGTGCTGGTATGCCAGCGATCCGGTTACGGCCGCCGTGACGCGCCCGGGGCTGTGCCAGCTCCCGGCTTCATCCCATGGCTACAGCGAGTGTGGGCGCCCTGTTTCCAGCTTGGCTCATACTGGGAATCCCATAACCCAGTGAGCAATGCTGCAGTGGGGACTTGCACACTGGGCTTTGCTGGGTGTTGAGCTGCAGTGCTGCCTGTTCTGCAACCAGTGCATTTTTGGTCATCCCAAACCCAGGCTCCTCCAAAAGGACAATGCAGCAAGCAGGACCTCCCTGAATCCTCCCCAGCAAAAAGGGCTGCTGGCTGCCTTCAGGCGGAGCTGTGGCTGCCAAAACCCACCCCACTGCCTCCCAGACTCCCATGCTGGGGTGCTGGTGGGTGAAGGGGGTGGGTGGGGTCCAGCTTTCCTTCTCCTCCCGCCTGGAGAAAAGCTGATGCTGCCAGGGAAGGGGAGCCATGGGCACAGCTGTGGAGTATTTTACTGGTCCCCTCCCTGCAGTGAGGGCTGGGAGACTGGTGGTGGTGGTGATGCTGGGATTGTGGCTGGGCGCTGAGCCACCTCTGCTGTGCTTTCAGGCCTGGCAGTTCTCAGCGGCGTGGGCGCCGACGCCAACGTCACCACAGGCCATGGCACAGAGGGGCTCATCTGTGGCACAGCTGAGGGATGCACAGGTAAGGATGCTCTGGGGACCTGAGGGGTTTGGATGGGAGCTGGGTGTGGGGGAGTGGATCAGGGTGGGTGACAGGCAGGGTATTTTGTCTAGGATAGCCGTATGGCATTCACCAAACTGGGAAGTGGTCATGGCTGGAACTCCACAGCCAAGGACACATGTGCTGGTGGCTCAGCTTGGACCTGCCATGGGGATGAACCAGCTCTGGGATTCTGCTGCCTCTGGGCAGAACTGTAGCCCCTCAGTGGGGGGGGATTTCTTTGTCCTTGTCACTCCCAGGGAATGTGACCCAGCTGAAGCGGCAGGGACACTTCTCCAGGTGTCCGGAGGAGTACAAGCACTACTGTGTCAAGGGGAGATGCCGCTTCCTCCTGGCTGAGGAGACACCAGCTTGTGTGTAAGCCACCACCAGCGGGGGCATGGTGGCACAAGGCTGGGGATGCCGTGCCCATCTCCCCAGGAGGAGGGGGGGCATGGGCACCACGGTGGTTTTTTTGGACACTCCCTGTGCCATGGGGCAGGTGTGAACAAGGCTACACGGGGGCTCGCTGTGAGAGGGTGGACATCTTCTACCTGCGAGGTGACCAGGGCCAGATCGTGGTCATCTCCGTGATTGCTGCCATCGTCACACTCATCATCCTCATCGTCTGCACCTGCATCTGCAGCCAGTAGGTGGAGAGGGGGAGACAGGGTGAGGGTGGGAAGGGGCAGCCCTGGGTTGGGAGTGAATCCTGCCCACCTCCACCAGCTTGGGCAGGTTGAATTTGGGCTGACCTCCTCAGGTGGGACATGGCCTCTGAGGGTGCTGGGAGGTGCATGGATCATTGCTTCAGGGCTGGAGACCATCTAGAGCCTCTGCAGGGTGAATTCTGCTTTGTTTTGAGTGGGGTTTAATTATCACCCCTAATTATCACCCCACTCTCCAGCCACTGTCGGAAGCAGCGCAGGAAGAGAAAGGCAGAAGAGATGGAGACATTAAACAAGAATTTGCCTTCCAAAAGCGAGGATGTGCTGGAGACTGGCATCGCGTGAAGGTGTGTGGGGTTGGGAGGGGACAGCAGATCCCTGGGTGGTGGAGACTCCCAGCTGGGGACAGCCACTGAAGCTGCAGACCTCTCCCCTCTCTCCACAGGAGCTCCAGGTACCTGCGGGCGGGTCCCGGACAGTGGCAGTGGCTGGAGTGATGGACAAGGGCTGAATCATACAACATCTTCAATAAAGGGGTGATGGGAAGGTGTCCACGTGTTGCTGTGGTCCATATGGACCCTCTTGCCACCGTCCCACACTGTTCCCCAAGCTCCCCCATGCCACCCCCAGCACCAGTGACCTTTTTCCCACCATTTTGCCTGCGTCCCCTGCCTTTTCCCCAGCCGCCACCACCATACCCCACAGCTCTGGCCAGGCCAACGGGGTACGGAAAAATGCCCCCCCTCTAACACCAGTGCTTGTACTAGGGGGCTGCAGTGCCGCAGCGTGTCCGCCAGGCGGCACCACTGTGCGGAACAGCTGCGCGGGTGTTGATTCCCCGTGAGGCCGCCTGGGCGCGCCGCTGCCGCGGAACCGGCCGTGTCGGGCGGAGCTTGAGAACTGACCGCAGGCACCAGGGGATCCGAGGATTGCAGGAGCCGGCCTGGCCCCCCCCCCGGCTTTATTAACGGGCGCTCCAAGCCCCGCGGCCACGCCGTTGCGTCTGCGAAGCCCCTGGTAGCGCGGCCGCTCGGGCACCGGCGCTTGTTCACCTGCCGCAAGCGGCGATGATAGGTGAAAACGAGCCGAAGGGATTATCGGCAGCCGCTAATAGAGGCTCAAACCACCGTAGTTGCGCGCTGCTGGTCCTGCCCTGTGCATGTGCTTCCTCTTTGGCCTCCGGAGCCGCGCCAGTACTGGCCAGTAGCGGAGCGAGGATACCGGTCACGATCTGTTGCATGGGACGCGGGGACGGAGCCCCGGTCAGGGAGCTTCTCCTGGGTCTGTGCGGACAGACTGATGTGAGGATGGAGTAGTACGGGGGTGTAGAATCCGGCATTCGTTTTGCAGTTAATGAGCCGCAGGGCTGCTTTCGACTGCTGGCAGCCGCCCTCCCTACCCCCAAGACGTACAAAATTAAAACCCTTGGTGGGAGGCAGTTAGAAACTGAGGCTGCTGCGGGTTGGAGCTTGGGAGGACCACTGCAAGTGCATATATGGTGCTGTTAAAACTGCAATGACGACTTAGAATCCTGACTGGGAAGATAACACAGGCTCTGTTGGAATTGTTTCTGGGATAAGGCAGCAGAGAGAGTGTCCCAGAAGCATTAAGTTATATTTCTCCAGAAAGGATATGAACAGAATCCTGATAAAACTGATCAAATGGAGAGTCTGAAGGAATACCAAGAGTGAACTGTGTAATAAATTGGGCTAGAAACATAAAATTCTGCTGAAGTTGCATGAAGAAAGGGATGGAAAATGTGCGAGGTAGCTCAAAAAATGGACAGATTTTAATCTGGAGGGTGCTAGCAAGTGTGAAACTGTTTAATATGTTTACTGGTCAGGCGGGTGTCAGTAAAAAGGAACTAAAAGATGGACAGAGCAGAGCAGATGAGGACTTCACAATTAGTTGCATAGAAGATACAATCAATGTGCTTACAGTAGACAAGGGGAACACTGGAAAAGAAAATGCCCACATCTTTTGGGTGGACAAGGAAAAGAACAGAGTAAGGAATTCGATTGAAGGGGATCAGTTATTGAAGTCTCCCTGATAATCCTCTGTTTATAGTTAAGATGGGGAACGAAATAATGGAAATTTTAATTGATAACAAATAGCTTTAAGAGACTTATAGGGGGAAATAAATGTTGCTGGTGCCACGGGGGTTTACATTTTACAGCCTTTGACATTTTCAGTCGGAGACATTAACACGTGGGTTTCCCGTCGCTGAAGGTGGTCAGGATGTAGGTCAGATTGTGAGGGACACACACCTAGTACAGTACTGGGTTTAAAAGGTACTTTCTTTTGTATCCCGGTGGAGAAACAATGTTAGAAATAGTTTGCTTTCGAAGAAGAAAGCCCAACAACTGGATGAAAACTGCAGCCGTGGTGGCAACGCTACAATCTTTGGTAATCTATTGGAAAGGCTGAAAAGGGCTTCATACCAAAGGAATGTTGACAAAGTGATTGTTCCTAATTGCTGATGCTTTGCAGGGAGGCCTGAAGCTTTACCCTGTCTCATCAACAAAGCTGGGAAAGAGGAGTCGCGGCGGCGCTTTGGCATCCGGCGGCCGCCCGCTCCCCCTCTCCTTCGTCAGTTCCGGGATGTGGTGGGGCTGGGCTGCCCCGGGTCCCCGGGCGGGGGCTGCGACCGATAGGGAGGCGCCTCGGCTGGGCCTGGGTGTGCCGGCGGGCGAGGCTGCTCTAACTGAGAGTTGAGGAACCCCAGCGAGGAGGAGGAGGGATCCGAGCGGGGGTGTCCCTCCTGCGGGCGGGGCTTGCCCAGCGGCGGGGCGGCCCAGCACCCGCAGAATCCTAGCGAGAGTCCGGTAGCGCCGGGAAACCTGCGGCCAAACCTCGGCCGCCTTTGAGCCGGGGTGCAGAACCGCCCACGGGGGATTCCGCGGCGTCCAGGGGACAGCGCAAGGCCGAGGTGCACGGCTCCGAGCTTGCCTCGCCGCTCAGCCCCGCGCAGGCGCACTCCTCCTGCCGCCCGCTGTCATGGCGGAGAAGGTGCAGAAGAGGTAAGCCCCGGTTCCGTCCTGTCCCCCAGCCCAGGGACGGGTCCCCCCTACACACACAGTGCGGCGCGGCGGGGTCGCTCCCCCGCTGCTTGTGCCTCCCCGCATCCCTGCCCGCTCCCCTCAGCCAGTTCCCTGCTCCCCGTTAATGGATGCTCCCCCCCTCCGCTGGTTCCCCTCTCACATCCCCTCGGTCCTTTCTCGCAGCGTGAAGATCGCCCCGGGGGCTGTGGTGTGCGTGGAGAGCGAGATCCGCGGGGATGTGACCATCGGTAAGGTCCCGGTATCGTCCCCTCTAGCCCCGGGAGTGCCGCTGTGGGTGTCGGGAGGGTGACACCGAGGCTGTCCCTCGGCAGGACCCAGGACCGTGATCCACCCCAAGGCCAGGATCATCGCCGAGGCGGGACCGATCGTCATCGGGGAAGGCAACCTGATCGAGGAGCAGGCCCTCATCATCAATGGGTCAGTAGGAAGTGGGACAGGGCTCAGCATGGTCAGCCCAACACCAGTAACCCTCCCAGCAGAGCCTGGTTGGGAATGGTGTCCCTCAGAGCTAAGCGTGATGGATAGAGGGTTGGTTTGGGATCCCAGTGTGGAGGTCTTGGCTTGGGGCTTGCAGAGAATTGGTGAGTTTGGGGTTATCTCAACACAGATCCCCATATCAGTGTGGTCAAACATCAGTTTATGCTTGCAACTCTTTAAGGAACAAGGTTAGAAACCCAGGGGAGGTTGATTTAAAAAAATAAACCCAAAGTGGAGCATTTGAGTAGGTGGGGCACTGTGGCTTTCATCTCTTACCCTGAGGAACAAGTGACAGCACAAGGGGCAACAACCTCAAGCTGCCCCAGGGCAGGTTGAGGTTGGGCATTAGGAACAATTTCTTCCCTAAGAGGATTCTCAAGCTCTGAAACAGACTGCTCAAGGAAGCAGTGAAGTTACAATCTCTGAGGGATTGAAGACATGTGGATGTAGTGTTGAGTGATATGGTTTAGTGATGGACTTGACTCTGTTAGGTTAAGATTTGGACATAATGACCTTAAAGCTCTTTTTTTCAACCAGAATGATTCTAGGATGCTGTGAACCCTTCTCCATCTGACAGAGGAGAAGTGCTGAGAATGAGGGACCCTGTGCAAGGACAAGCAGTCTCAAACAGCCTAGCTGGCTTGGGTGGGATGTGTGTGTCCTCAGCCTCTTATGAAACAGAGCTGCTGAACAGGGTGGCATCTTTGTGACCTCAAAACTTGAACTATATCCACTCCTTTCACAGGTATCCAGAAAATATTACACCGGAAACTGAGGAAGTGGAGCCCAAACCGATGGTCATTGGCACCAACAACGTGTTTGAGGTTGGGTGTTGTATCCTTGCTGCCTGGTGAGATGTCTGATCTGATAATTCTCACTTATGGGCGGGTACAAGAAGAATCCTGTGGGAATCCTGTTTGGATTTAAACAGCCCAGGGCTGTTTGAGGTGCAGGGTGTTGGTTTGAAAAACGACCTCTGGGATTATCTTCTGAAACAGACCCAAAACACTGCAGTTTTCTTGAACATGGACCCATAGATTCCCAAGCAATGAAGGTGGGAGATAACAACGTCATCGAATCCAAAGGTATGCTGGGGCTTTTCCTTTTGGCCTTTGTGATGCTTTGCTCTTGGAGACACTGGGAACAGCAGAAGATTTTTATGGTGTTCTCTTGCTGTAGCTGAGGCCAAGCTACAGCTTATCATGAAGCTGTGATTTTCAGTATGTTATGGCCTTGGTGATGGAGCTTGTGATGTTCATCAAGGTCAGGTTGAACAAGGCCTTGAGGAACCTGGGCTGGTGGGAAGTGTCTCTTGCCCATGGCAGGGGGTTTGGAACCAGATGATCTTTAAGGTCCCTTCCAACCCAAACCATTCTAGGCTGCCTCTCACAGGGGTTGCTCTCTCCCTGGCAGCGTTTGTGGGCAGGAATGTCATCCTGACCAGCGGCTGCATCATCGGGGCCTGCTGCAATGTCAACACCTACGAGGTGCTCCCTGAGAACACCGTCATCTACGGCGCCGACTGCCTGCGCCGCGTCCAGACCGAGCGCCCACAGGTGCCTGGTGCCCCCCTGGCCTCCACTGCCCGCCCTCCTGCTGGCTGTGGGACTGCTGCCTCACCTCTCCCTGCTTCTCTTTCCAGCCCCAGACGCTGCAGCTGGATTTCCTGATGAAGATTTTGCCCAACTACCATCACCTAAAGAAGACCATGAAGGCCACGTCCACTCCTGTCAAGAGCTGAGTGCCTTTCTGCTTCTGGTGGGTTTCATCTGGTCCTGTGAACCCCAGGAAGCAGCCAGTTCCCACACCTTTGAACAAAAAAACCCCAAAACAACCACATTTTGCTTCTTTGTGTCCTTTATTTATATTGCAGCTTTGGAGCCATGGTGTCGTCACTCTAACTCAATGTACCTACTTTGCTTTGGGAATAAAGTGTCACCTGCTCTTCTCTCGAGGTGGGGCTGCCTTCCTTTCCAGTTCCCTGGTCACACAGGCACTGACACTGCCACCTTTTACTGTGGACATCCCTTGGGGACAGCCTAGATTCTAGCTCCTTCCCTAGCTTGCCAGCAGAGGGAGATGGGCCCACACTGGGCGAGAGGAAGGCTCAGAAACCGTGTCCTGGATCCCCCAAATCCATGCAGATCGTGGGGTGGGAAAGGCTACAGGGTCTCCCAAGGCTGCCTGCTGCTGCTGCCCTCCCAAAGGATCCTGAGCAGAGCTGAAATTCCTCCGCTCCTCAGCTGTTCTTTTGGTGAGCTTCTGACACGTCCACGCTTCCCGGGATTCCCTGGGGATGTTGTTCACAGCTTCCCCTTCTTGTACAACACAACCTGATGTTTTGTCTTGGTGCAGAAGGAAATTGTGGTGGAGCAGGAATTCCTGGAGAAAAGAGAGAGGAGAGAGCATCATCAGCAAATGGAGCCCCACGCAGCAGCTGGGTTGCAGGACACAGGGGTTTGATTTGGGACCAGGTGGGACAGTGCAAAAATGCTGCAGCACCCACCAGAGCCGATGGGATTTTCTCCCCAAGTTCGGTTGCAGGGATACCAAACCCAAAAGCTCACCAGTTCTGGGCTTTGTGATTCCAGCGTGGGGTCCAGGGCTGCTGGGAAACTGCAGCTCTTCCCCACAGCTGAGTCCAAATAAGGGCTGAGAACATCATCCTACTTGCTGCCTCTCCAGCTCACCCCAGCAGCCTCAGCCAAAGCTTTTTGTGAAGATGCCCATGAAGGGGGAAAATCATGGGAGAAAAAACACCAAATCATATCATAGAATTGTTTGGATTGGAAAAGACCTCTAAGGTCATTGAGTCCAAACATCAACCTAAGGGCACCATGCACATCCAACCATGTACCCAGGTGCCATGTCCACAGGTTTCTTGAACCCCTCCAGGGGTGGTGGCTCCATCACATCCCTGGGCAGCCTGTTCCAATGCCTGACCACTCTTCCAGTGAAGAAATTGTTCCTAATATCCAACCTAAACCTCCCCTGGCACACTTCTCCCCACTCTCCCCTTGGTGAAAGATTAAGGCAATCTCTTGCTGGGTATTTACCCCAAAAGCAAGATTTAGGGCACTAGATTTGGGTTCCTCCCTGGGGCCACCTGTTCTCATAGCCAACCACTTCCTATTCCCCCAAATCCATCTGGCACAGCTCCTTCCCATCTCAATCCCAGCAGGAGAGGTTCTGCTCTGCAAACTACCGCTGTGGGGAGGCTGGACACCCTCCGTAGGCTGCTGAGTCGTGGAGAAACGAGCTGTGACCTTAAATGTCCGTTGTGTCCAAGCCCTTTGCCATCAGCAGGATGTCCTCAGTGTCATCTCCGGTCCCGGTGTATTGTGTGCAGACAGCATCTGCTCTGGCCACAGCCATTGATCCAACACTTCCCTCCCCCCGAAGGTCTCTGTCACACTGTTCTGAGCTGAGTGCAGCCCTGTGGGACCACAGCCCCATGTGGTAGGGCTGGGGTCCACCCCAGCGAGGAAGATTCACTACAAGCTCACCTAAAGCCCAGCTTAGCACGGAGTGGGAGCCTAAATGCAGCCCCATGGCCATGGGGTGTGGTCAGTGGGAGCCCAGGTGGGGCTGGGTAGGATGATGAGCCCTACCAGCCCCTGTCCCGCTAAGGGCAGAGGGGTGGGCAGGGGTGGCACGCCACGGTAAGGACTCTTGCTTTAACTTCACCTCCCTCTCGCCGCGGACAGCCCCCGGTGCCCCTCTCTGCTGCCCCTTCTGTGCCCCGTGCCCCCAGCACTATTCTCACCTCTGCCCCAGGGCTCTGCTGTAGCCGTGTCCCTAGGACTCTGTCCCGTGTCCCCAGCCTTCTGTCCCATGGCCTCGGGACTGTGTTGCATCTCCCCAGCCTTGACTTGTGCCCCCAGCCCTGTGTCCTGAATCTCTAGCCTCGTGCCCTGTGCCCCCCGGACTGTGTCAATTTCCCCAACCTTGTCCTGTGTGCCCAGACTTGTGCCCTATGTCCCTTAGTCCATCTCCCCAGCCCTGTGTCTCATGTTCCGGGGACTGTGTCCATGTCCTCAGCTTTCAGTCCCGTGTCCCTAGCCCTCTGTCCAGTGTCTTCAGCCCGTGTCCCACGTCCCCAGCCCCGCACCACATATCCCCGCGTCCCAGGTCCCCAAGCCCTGCCCGCTCCCCGCTCCCCTCCGCCTCGTCCCTCCCCCGGCCCCGCCGCTCCGCCCCGGTCCCCCCCGCCACTCCTGCTCGCCGCCAGCGCTTCAGCACCGCCCGCCCCGTTCGCGGTGCCGCCGGCGGGACTGGGAGCCGGACGCACCATGAGCAACCTCCCCGCCGACCGGGAGGGCGGCCTCGCCGACCCCGGGCTGCCCGAGGAGGAGGTAGGGGGGACGGCGAGGGGGAACGGGGTCTATGGGGGGTGTTTTTTTTTGTTGGAGGGGGGGTCCTGTATCTCGCCACCCGCGGTCCGCGCCGCCTGCCCACGCACCCTACGCCGGGGGGGTAAGTCCGCGCCGGGGGGGTCCCGTTGGTTTCCGCGGTACGGGGGGCCTGGGGGAGAGGTGGGGAGCGAGATGTGATCGGTAGGCAGTGCTTTCCCCTCCCCTCCTGGACACCCCCCACCCCCCCGGCACCCCACCTCGGGAGACCTCGGGGCTCAGGGAGGCCCCACTCGAGACACGCAGCTCCCCAGGGTGTGGAGGGCTCCAAATCAGCCTCAGCCCCAGCTCCCGGAGTGCTTTGTGGGGGGACGCTGAGTCTATCCCCGCACCCACCGGACTTTGTGACTGTCTTGCAGTGGGTCTCACCCCAAAGATGGACAAAACAGCCTTGTCTCCACGGGGGGACATATCCCACGCCCCGGGGACCAGAGTGGGTTTTGTCCTTTACCACCACCAAGTTCCTGGTTTTGCCTGTGACCTTGAGATGGGAATTTGGACTTTGGGAGGGTGAGTGCAGGCAGATAGGATCTCTTCCTGTCTTTCACCCGCTGCCCCGCTCCGGCGTGGCCCCACCAGCTCTGCCCGATCCAGGATGCACGGCAGCTCCGCTCTCCTGCTGGCACCTACCTGGAGTTTCTCACTCCAGAGGTCTGAAACTTCCCAAAGTTTCCCAGAGCTCTGTAATAACAGGGGATTTTCCCTCTGGCGTGGGGCAGACGATGCTGCTGGGTCTTTGTGGGTGGTGTGGCTCAGGTGGGCACGGCGGTGGGAGATGGCCATGGATGCCCTTCCCAATGGTATGGGCACGTGAAGTGCTGGCAAAGGGCAACCCTCACTCTGATCCTGCTGGATCCCAGCCGGGTCTTAGCCATTGTCCGTGGGGATCCCCTGCCCTTGCGGTGCAGCTCTGTCTGGGGGCATGCTGGATGCGTGGAGACCCTGAAGGGGGACAGCTGTGAGGTGTCAGGGCCCCCCAGTATTGCTGGGGACATTTTAGGAGGGCGATGGCGGCGCCTGCTTCCAAGCTGGGTACCTCCAGGGCCAGGCAGGTATTTTCCCAGCCCTGCCTGGAAGAGCTGGTGCTCTCGAGTATTTACTTAAGCACAGGAGAAAGAAGTTGCCCAGCTGCTGCTCTCTCCCCTCCCTAAAGCTTACCTTCCAGCCTTGTGCAGGAGAAGCAGCACCCACCCTGGGAGTTCAGTCAGGGTGCTGCCAGGCTGGGACAAGCCCCCAGCTTCAACCCTGCTTCTTCCTAGGCTGGCAGGAGTCCTGCTCCTGGCACCCCTATTCGTCTTGCTCCCCCTCCGTGGTGCAGGGGAGCTGTGGGCCGGGGGGGAGGGGGTCCCCTCCAGAGGAGCCTGGGGAGGGCAGAACAGTTTGTAAAGGAGGTCACGTCACTTCGGCTGGGCGAGAACGGCATGTAAAAGCTCGACGGAGCCCGACCGAGGCCTTATTTGGTAGCAGAGCAGCTCCGGAGAGCCCAGCTCGTGGCCCTGGTCCCCATCCCATGCCAGATCCTTCATCCTGGGAGAGCAGGGCCTGGGAAGGGGACCTCAGGGATCGTTCTGGGGGGAGGAAGGTACCTAATGAGTGGATAAGCTTTGTCCCCATGATCCCTGTGTTGCGTCCCCCATGTTTCTGTTTACTTTCCGTGGGGTCTAGAGGAGGGTTTGGAAGCAAACCACGGGTGGAACATGGCTCTGTGTGACCCCTCAAAGTGCTTATCACCCCTCAACGAGCCCGTCACCCCCACTGCTCTGTCTCAATCCCTCATCTGCTCCCTTGTTTTCTCGCTGGCTTTTCTTCTGCCGCTTCCTCGTTCCAGCTCTGGCAGCTCCGGACTCGTTGTCCCCCAGGGGCTGCTCCTTCTCCTCCCGTCCTCTGCCGGACGTTTGGCCACGGGTCTGAAGAAACGGCTGTGGGTGGTGAGGCTGGAGGCTGAGCCTGGGTTTCCTACATCCCAGGGGCGGAAGAACCAGCATCCTTCAGCCCCCAGCCTTGTTTATGTCAGGGAGGTTTGCGGGTTGCTGGCGTGCGGACACAGCCCGGGAATCTAAACCCAGCCCGGGAGGAGGCTCCGTCAGCCGGGAGAATATTTACTCAAGGACTAATCCCGGCGGGGATGGAATGCACCCCGCTTTGCTGGGAAGGGGGGAAGCTCTGCTCTCCCTGCTTTTCAGCATGGTCTCAGCCTGCTGCCGTTGCCTTCCCGCTCCCACCAAGGGCCAGGTGGTCGCTGGTGCCTCGCTGGCAGCGCTGGGCAGTGAAGCGGCTCATCTGCTGGTGGAGAATTAAAGCAGGTCCCTGCCGAAGGTGGGAGCTGGGGCTGGAGGAGGTCATTAAATACCTCGTGAATGAATCACCCGGATGCCTTCTGCCTCCCCCCTAGCCGGTCCCCGGCCGGTTAACCTTTGCTGGGGGTGGGGATGGGTTGTGCAGGGGTAGGGAAGCGTGACTGTGCCAGTGGGGCACCCGGCGTCCCTCAGGGTGCCACCATCTGATGGGGTCCAGGGCTGGCAAATGCCTCCCTGCTTACCTTTGGGAGACAAACCCGGCTTCTGTCTTCGTGTCAGGAAGAGGAGGAGGAAGGCTCCAACATGAATCTCTGCATGCTGGGGTCATTCTTCAGCTGTGGTCTGGTGACCCCAGCCACCTCTTGGTTCTGATCTCTTCCTCTGCTTGTGTGTTCCCAGTCCAAATCCTCACTCCCAGCCCCTCCTCTGCATCCCTTAAACTGTCCCCAGATGGGATGTGGTACTTTGGGGACAACAGGAGGTGATGGTGAGGGGTTGATGCCAGAAGTGGGATGGAGATGACTTCCTAGGAAAAGGAAGGTTGCAGAAGCTAGGAGAAGACTTTCTACAGGGACAATGAAAACCACGAGGGGACAAAACAGGAGCAAGATGGTGGAGGTGAGTTCCAGTGGCCCTGGCAGTGGCAAGAGCAGAGGACCATGGAAAAGAGACTTGGTGTGCCCCTCATGCAGTGCCATAACTGTCATCCCTGCTAAAGAAAATCAAGGTGGTGGTCACCTGTGAGGTCCTGCACTCATGACCAGCAGCTTCCTGGAGCAGCCATCAGCACTTCTGAACTGGAAGAAACCTTTAGTTTCACCCCAAATGTTAACAAGAAGGAGAAATGCTCCACCAGGAAAACACTGAAAAATATCTGAACTGAAGAGAAACCTTCTGGGCTGCCCTAAACCAGGGGTGTTTGGGCTGCAGGAATCTTGCCACCACACTCAAGTGCCGTGGACTATTCCTTGTTGAGGAGCTGTTGGTCTGACCTCGTCCCACAGGACACTTGGGAGCCCTCCTCACCTCCAAGAAGGGGTCATTTCCCCTGTGGAAGCTCATGTACCTGCTGCCAGCTGGTGGTGTCTCCAATAAGGATTATGTTTTGCCCTCCTCTCAGAGGCAGGATTTTTCCCTGGGAGCGTTTCTGGTAGAGGAGGAGGCTGAGCCCCTGGGATCTCCCGGCACAGGAAAGCCTGGAGCAGCTCCCTGCGGGCTGAAGCTGCTCTTCCATTTAAGGGCAGGAGTAATATTTCCGCCTGAAACCTTTCCTTGGCAGAAGGATATCCGTCCAGCCTGCTGGGAATTACCCTTTCCCTGCCAGTCCTACCTCTGTTTAACACCCCAAATCCTTCCACCTGCTTCTTGCCCTCAGAAAAAGGATGCTCTTTATGTAGGACCTGCTCAAACATCCCTTTGTCTGGGCTCCCCGGCCCCCGCCCCCCAGCACCTTTTTTGTGGGGTGCAGATGGGGAGGGCCCATAACCTCCTATCTCCTTCCTGCTTCCTTTGATCCCAAACTTCCTTCTGGGGCTGGAGAGGAGCTGGGGGATGCTTTGGAGCCCTTCTACCTCTCGCCCCTGTCTAATTTTACAGTTTAAAACTTGGCCGACCCGCGTTTGAACTTTGAAAGCAAACAAGTCATTACCCAGGAGAAGCCCTTCCTTGGCGAGGCTGAAATCTCAAGAGGGTTTCACAGGGTCTTTTATCTGCCCCATCTCTCTGCTGCTGCACAGTTAAGGGGCTAAACGATCCGGTGAGCTGGGCTTGCAAAGGTTTGGCTTTCAGGGAGGCGGCAAATGGGCAGCAGATTTTCCCCTGGAGCCATCTCGGATGCCTCTGGTGCTCCCTGGAGCTCCCCGGGGGCAGGAGTGTCCTGGGGAGGACCGGAGGCTGGAGGGATGGATGATGGAGGCAGAAGGGACCCTCCTTGGGACACCAACCCAGCTGAGAGGGTGGATGTGTCCAGAGCAGATTCCCCTGGAGCTTGTGCTCAGAGAGACCTGGCTGAAGGGGAGGACATTTTTATTTTCCCCCTAGGAAAGGATAAATTTGCAATCTTTATGTTGAATTTCATGGACATTCCTCCGGATAAATCCCCTCCTCAGGGCAGTGTCTGCAAGGGAGACAGTGCCTGCAATGGAGACAGTGCAGCTTTGCCCACTTCAGGATGCTCCATCACCTCCAGTCTCAGAAGATGGGTAGAAAACTGGTGGAGGTCCCCCAAGGCACCTTGATGGGGGATGGTCCCAGGAAAGGGGAGAGGCTCCTGAGCTGTGCCCCACTGCTGCCCTAGCTCAGAAAGGGTGGGCTTCAAGAAGTGGCCAGGCTCTTTTCAGTGGTGTCTTGTGATAGGACAAAGGGTAAAGGACACAAACTGGAACCCAGGAAGCTTCACCTCAACATGGGCAAAAACTTCTTTGCTGTGAGGGTGCTGGAGCCCCGGAGCAGGCTGCCCAGAGAGGTTGTGGAATCCTTTCTGTGGAGTCTTTAAAGACCCATCGGGATGTGTTCCTGTGTGAGACCCTGCTTTGGCAGGGGAGGTTGGCCTCGGTGATCTTCAGAGGTCTCTTCCAACCCCAACCATTCTGTGATTCTGCCTGTGCTGATCCCATCCAGCCTGGAGCTCTCAGCATCCCTCTGGACAGGGTCCTGAGCATCCTTTCCTGGCTGGAGCAGGACTTGCTTTCCAAGTCAAGCATGGGATGGCTGTACTTTCACGGCTGGCTGGGTTTTGGGCAGCCCCCATGCACCCAGCTGGGTACCGGCAGTGGTGGGGGTACGGCAGTGGTGGGGGTACGGCAGTGATGGGTATCACCAGGAGTGTTGACACAAGGGCTGTATGCAAACGGCCCCTTTGTTGTTTAATGGCTACGGGTCAGCCAGAGGTTTTGTTACACAAAGCAGGAATGTTTGCTGCTCCCAAGGCTTGGAGATGGGGTAGATAGCTTATCTGCAAGAGAAAGAAGAAATGTCAGCAGAAGAATAGACCTGGGCTGGCTGTTTCTGGCTGCTTGGTATGTCTCTGTCCCAGGGAATGGGGTGGGCAGAGTGCTTGTCCCCCCCAAAAAAAAAAAGAAGAAATGAAACTTAACAAATAATCAAAGTTTTCCCCTCCTCCAGCCCAAATCTGGCAGCTTGGCACCTGGAGTGGGTGACCTTCCTCTAGCCCCTTCAGACCAGCTCCCACAAGGCACTTGGCTGCCTGAATAAATAAACTGCAGCCATCAAATCCTCCAGGCTACCTCCCAGTAAGATGCTACAGGAGCAGAAGGAGGAGGGATGGCTCATGAGCAAGCTTGGAGCTGAGGAGGACAGCAAGGCAGGGACCCCACCAAGACCATTCCTGGGTGCCCCAGTAAGAGCTGGTGGGTGCTGGCAGCCAGGGTCAGACCCATCCACAGGGCTGAGACCAAGTCGGCAGCTGGCAGCAAAGTCTGAGGCTAAATACTGGCGCTATGGATGAGGGGGGGGGCTGTGAGGGGGTCGAGGTAGGGCCGGTTGGGGCCATCATCCCCCCCAGCTATTAAGACACCAAAGGGCTAGGATGAGATTCTGGGTGTGAGGAGAGGGGAGTTAACAGCAGATCCAGCTGGTGGTCTCCTACCACACGCTGCTCCCCCAGTTACGAGCTGGTTGTAAAGCAAGACCATCCTGGCACGGGTCTTGGCCATCCCTGGGGAGCTCCACATCCCTCCTTGGGGTTGGTGGAAGCAGAGTTTTGGGGAGCTGCCCTGGCTTTGAGGATGCTGCACCATGGTGAAGGGCAGAGTTAAACCCCCTTAAGTGGTGAGTTGTAGGACCTGGGGACAGGCTGCTCCAAACCAGTCCACTCTAAACCAGGACCATTGCTCCAGGAGGAAGAGTTGGGGTTTGCATCTCCCCATCCTTAATGCTGTAATTAGGCAGGGATAAGAGGCATTGTCTGCAGAGTCAGGATGCTGCTGGGGATTGCAGGAGGGATGCTGAAAGACCCTCGTTGCCAGATTGGGGAAGGCAGGCACTGGGATGTTTTCAGTCACATGCTCTGTGGTCACCCAAAGGATGAAGGGGTCCCTCCCGAAAATGCTGCACCCCCAAAGCATGGCTTAAGGCTGCCCATGAGGTTCCCCTTGGGCTGGCATCATCCCTTTGGCCTGCCACCACTAAAAGCATGGGGTATCCCCAAGTTGGGGGATGAGGGAAGGTCCCCAGGCACCTCCTTTCTTCTCTTTCAGGTGAGGACTCTTTTTGTGAGCGGGTTGCCTCTGGACATCAAGCCCCGGGAACTCTACCTGCTCTTCAGGCCCTTTAAGGTATCAGACTGGGGAGGGAAGGTGGGGGCTGGAAGCCAGCTGGAAGCTGGCCCCTGCCCTATGCCCATGGCCCCACCAGCTTTGGTGGGCTCTGGGAGCCTGCTGGTTTCTCAAAATAAAAGTCTTAACTCAGTCCTTCTGTTCACAGAAAGAGGTTCCTGTGCCTTTTGTCCCCCAGTAAACCCCAGGAAAATGGCACTGGGCACCATGATTGCACTGGGGGGTTCACTGCACCTTGACTTAAACCTCATTTAGCATCCAGCATCCCTCCAAAAACCCTGTGAGAGCAAGTCCCTGTGGTGGTGCTGACCCTTGGCATGGTCCTGCCATGCCCACCCCATGCCCCCAGTCTGTGGGGGGTAAATGTGGAGGTGGAGAAGCTCAAAGGGCAGCTGAAGCACAGAATCACAGAGTGGGTCAGGTTCAAAGGAACCCTTGAAGGTCATCTTGTCCAACCCCCCTGCAATGAGCAGGGACACCTCCAAGGAGGTCAGCTTGCTGAGTCCCGTCAAGTCTGACCATGGATGTCACATCAGGGAGGATCTCCACCAAACACCTTTTTGTATCCCTTTTCTTGCAGGGCTACGAAGGGTCTCTCATCAAACTCACCTCCAAGCAGGTAGGAGCCCCCCAAAACAAGCAGCCCACACCACACTGCCCTCCTGCCTGGGGTGGTGGGTCCCCCACTCTGCTCCTCACCAGCCCAACTGATGGTGCCTCTTCTCCTTCCCCCACAGCCCGTGGGCTTTGTCAGCTTTGACAGCCGCTCGGAGGCGGAGGCGGCGAAGAACGCGCTGAACGTGAGTGCACCAGGCTGCTCCTTCCTGTGGGGATGCCTTTGCCCTCTCTCCAGAGAGTCTCCATATCTCTCCATCCTGGAGACCTGCTTTTCCTGTGCTGCTTTGGCCCCACCACATCCCCATCCCTCCAGCTGGTGGATCCCCGTCGGCAGCTTCTCCCCTTCTCCCCCTCCCGCTGGGGCTGCATCCCTCTTGCCTTTCCCAGAGCCATCTGTGAAGGCTTGAACCCTACGCTCTGGGGCAGTGAGAAGCTTTCCCAGCCTCTCCTTTTTATCCAGCAGGGGAAAAAATCCCAGCTGAAACTCCCAAAGAAAAAGCCAATTTCTCTTCCCTCCTACCTCTGTGGAGTTAACCCTGCTGGAAGTGGGCACGGGGAGAGGCACATGGAGCTGGTTCTCCGGTTCCTTCCCTGGTTTTGGGTTGGGTCTGTTGTTTTGGTTTGGTTTTTTTCCTTTCCTTTGGGATTTATTTTTTTCTTTTTTCTTCCCAAAAAAAAATGATCATTTTTTTTTTTTCTGGGGCTCTGCTAATCCCTCTGGATAAGAGCTGGGCTGCCTGGGATGCTGACTGCCAAATATGGTGCTGATGCTAAAAGATGCCGGAGGAATGCGAGCTGCCTCGGGGCCTGGCAAATTAGCTCATTGCAAGGGCTGGAAGTTGGGGGGGGGGGGGGGGGGGGGGGTTGGAAATAAAAGAATTGGGAGTTGTGTTTTGTGCTGCTGGCACGGGGCACTGCTCACCCATCCCCTGTGCCACCTTCCCTCCACAGGGCATCCGCTTCGACCCCGAGATCCCCCAGACGCTGCGGCTGGAGTTCGCCAAGGCCAACACCAAGATGGCCAAGAGCAAGCTGGTGGGCACCCCCAACCCCAGCACACCTCTGCCCACTGCTGTACCTCAGTTCATCGCCCGAGAGCCCTGTGAGTACCAGCCCCTGCTCTCCCCTTTGTGACCCCTCCCCTGCCCAGTCTGCCACTGCCTCAGTGCCAGCAGGTTTTGGGGTGGCAGATGCCAGGGCTTGGCTTTCATCCTCGTCTGCCTCAGGGAAACGCCTGATGTGGGCAGTTCAGTGTCACACAGAGATCGTGAGTGGGTGTAGCAGTGCCAGGTCCCAGGCATGGGATGCTGGGGGGATGCTGTTGTGGGGTGGAGATGGGCAATGCCAGGTGTTTGCTACAAGTGTGGTGGCTTGTGCCAGATGGTGGCCACGGGTCCCCAGAGTTGGCTGCTGGTGCTGGAGAGGACCTGAGGGCAGGTGACGGCTGGCTTGGCACAGTGTGCCGGAGCGGGGTGAGCCTGGGGTGCTGCTTCTTGGCACTGGGGAGTCTCTGAGTTGTAGCTGGGGGTGCTGGTGGAGACCAGGGCTGTGCCTTGCTCTGAGCATGCCATGCCTGTTTCTGCTGCTGGAGGAGCACTTCTGGCCTGGGCACCGGCTCCTCACCTCGCTGCTGCGCACGGGCGCAAGCCACACGCTCTCCTTCATGCCCACCAGTGCTGAGCCTGCAGGGTAATTAAACCTGGTGGAGATGGTGAGCCCAGGCTGGTGACACCCCTTGCCCCGTGGCACCGCTTGCTGCCAGCTGAGCCTCACGTTTTGCCATCCGGTGCTGGCTTTGCGGGTCCGCTCCTGCCGGTGGCACTTCTCCAGGGGAAGCCTCTCTCCTGCCCTGTGGGGAGCAGGAAGGAGCGTGGCGTAATGGGGTCCATGGCTGGTAACTCTCCTTCTTCTTTCCTTGCAGATGAGCTCACAGTGCCTGCACTTTACCCCAGTAGCCCTGAAGTGTGGGGGCCGTACCCTCTGTACCCAGCGGAGTTAGCACCTGCTCTACCTCCTCCTGCTTTCACCTACCCCGCTTCGCTGCACGCCCAGGTAATTCAGACCCATCCACCAGCACCACCACCCACCCTGGACCTCCTGCCCTTCCCCTGGGTGCTCACTGCACCACTAACCTCTGCCCAGCTAACAGGCACTCACTGCCCCCCTCCACGAGACGTAGGGATGGCACCCAAAGCCAGCTGAGTGGGCAGCACCGCCTGCCTCTGCCCAGCACCTCTCTCTGCCTTCCTCTGCCTTCCTGTGTGACTCTGCGGTTCTGTGAGCAGTATCTTCACTGCTTGAGAAGGTGCAGGTGATGTCAGCAAAGGTCAAGAGTCCCTCACCTCTGTGTTTCTGGGGTCTCCAACAGCCTTTGATCTGAAGAGCTGCTGATATACCTGCAATTAAAGCTGGACCTCTGCTAGCACCAGAAGCTGGTTGGCCTTTCAGGAACATGGTTGCAAGCTACTGTCAAGGCTAACCTCTTACACTGGAGCAGTGGTGTGGCACAACTGGGTGAGAATGAAGAATGAGGAGAGGCAACCAAGCTGGTGAAGGGTTTTGAGAATGTGTCTTGTAAGGAGCAGCTGAGGGAACTGGGGTTGCTTAGCCTGCAGAAAAGGTGGCTGAGAGGAGATCTTCTGGCTCTCTACAGCTCCCTGGAAGGAGGTGTAGAGAGGTGGGGGTTAGTCTCCTCTCAGAGGTCACAACTGACAGGACAAGAGGAAATGGTCTCAGGTTACACCAGGGGACGTTTAGGTTGGATATTGGGAACAAAGTTCTGTACCAAAATGGTTCCCAAAGACTGGAACAGGCTGCCCAGGGAAGTGGCTGAATAGCCATGCCTAGAGGTGTTTAAAAGCCATCTAGGTGTGGTGCTCCAAGGTCTGGTGTGGTAGTGGCCCTGGAAGAGATAGATAATGGTTGGACTTGATGATCTGGAAGGTCTTTTCCACCCATAGTGATTGGTTCTGTGATTCTCCCTGGGGAGGGCTGCCCAGAGAGGTTGTGGAGTCGTCTTCTCTGGAGAATTTCACGACCTGTCTGGATGTGTTGCTGTGTGACCTGCCCTGGGTGATCCTGTTTTGGCAGGGGTGTTGGACTGGATGGTCTCTGGAGGTCCCTTCCAACCTCTTCCCTTCTGTGATACCTTCACACTTGCCCACACCAGGGAGGGAGAGATGGGGGATGCTCATTGCGGCTGGACCATCCCCATTGCTCCCAGCACCCAACACCTCACCCATCCAGCTGCTGGTGTGGTACAAGAGCACAGAGTCACAGAATGTTAGGGGATGAAAGGGACCTCAAGAGATCATCCAGTCCAACCCCCTGCCAGAGCAGGAGCACCTAGGGCAGGTCACACAGGAACTCATCCAGGCAGGTCTTGAATATCTCCAGAGAGGGAGAGTCCACACCCCCCCTGGGCAGCCTGCTCCAGGCTTCTGTCACCCTCACAGGGAAATAACTCTTCCTGTGCCTCAACTTCCACCCACTGCCCCTTGTGCTGTCGCTGGGCATTGACCAGAGCCTGGCTCCATCCTCTTGGCACTCAGCCTTTGTTTATAAGCACGGGGGGGGTCGCAGCCCACCCCCAGCCACCCCAGGATGCGGCTTGCTGCGGGGCGTGAAGCGGAGCGGCTGTGACAGGCAGGAGAGGGCCAGCGAGGCACAAATGGAGGAGCCATCTTTTATTGACGAGGCTCTCTCCCTGCCACCAGCACTCTCCTGCCGGCTGCCGGCGCGGCTGGCTCCCGACGGCCGCCTGCCGGCGTTAAAAATTAACCACCTGCCCGGGGAGGGGAGCAGGGAGCGCTGCTGGAGTGCTGCTGGAGCAGCTCCAGAGTGGCAGCCAAGCTGGGGAAGGCTCTGGAGAACAGGGCTGGGGAGGAGCAGCTGAAGGAGCTGGGGTTGGTAAGTGTGGAGAAGAGGAGGCTGAGGGGAGAGCTCATTGCTCTCTACAGCTCCCTGAAAGGAGGCTGCAGTGAGGTGGAGGTTGGGCTCTTTTTCCTGGTCTCAGATGATAGAAGGAGAGGCAATGGCCTGAAATTGTGCCAGGGGAGGGTTAGGTTGGAGATGAGGAACAATTTCTTTGCTGCAAGAGTGGTCAGGGATTGGAAGAGGCTGCCCAGGGAGGTGGTGGAGTCCCCATCCCTGGAGGGGTTCCAGAAACGTGGACTGTGGCCCTTGGGGACATGGTTTAGTGGCCATGGTGGTGTTGGGTTGATGGTTGGACTCAGTGACCTTAGAGGGCTTTTCCAATACAACCAGTTCTGTGCTGCTGTGTTGATAGAAGAGGAGATGGAGGTGCTGGGGGATCCCTTTGCAGTGCCAGCTCTCAGAGTGTTTCCTGCAGGGCTGCCAGCTGTGGGGGGAGGAACCCAGCTGAACCCAGCTGTCGGGGGAGGAACAGGCAGCTGCCTCCGCAGCAGCCAGGCTGGACACCATCCCTCGGTGGTGAGCAGGAGAAAAGGAGCTCATGGAAGCAGGTTTGCTGGATAACTGCATCCACAAGGATCTGTTCCTGGCACGCTGCAATGGAGCTGGGTTATTTGGAGCTGCCGGCGCTGGGAGCCAGAGGAAGCCAGGGGCTGGTTTAAACATGGAAAAGCACTCACTGTACAAACAGCCACAACCTTGGGATGAAATTCCATGGGTTTGGGGCTTGCTAGCTGTCTGTTGGGAGAGCACCAGTAACTGTTATTGCAGCTCTGCTCCAGCCTTGTCACAACACCACCAAAAGGCAGCACCTGCCCAGGAAGCGGCCGGCGGAGGAAGCGGAGGCAGAAGGAAGCTCTGAGGGACCCTCAGGAAACCTCAGACTGAGACCTGTTTGAAGGACCCCCAGCAGCACTGCAGGCTTGGGGCAGAGTGCCTGGAAAATTGTCCAGTGGAGGACCTGGGGGTGTTAAATGGCTGGCTGAATGTGAGCCAGAGTGTGCCCAGTTGGCCAGGGGGGCCACCAGCATCCTGGCTTCCATCAGGAATAGTGCAGCCAGCAGGTGTGGGGATGTGACTGTCCCCCTCTGTTCAGCACTGCTGAGGACACACCTTGAGTGCTGAGTTCAGTTTGGAGCCCCTCACTACAGGACATTGAGGTGCTGGAGAATGTCCAGGGAAGGGCAACCAAGCTGGTAAAGGGTCTGGAGCACAAATCTTGTGAGGATCAGCTGAGGGACCTGGGATTGTTTAGCCTGGAGGAGAGGAGGCTGAGGGGAGACCTCATTGCCCTCTACACCTCCTGGAAAGGAGGCTGGAGCCAGGTGGGGGTCTGTCATTTCTCACATGCAGCAAGTGACAGGACAAGAGGAAGCAGCCTCAACTTGTGCAGGGGAGCTTCAGGTTGGACATCAGGAAAAATGTTTCCACAGAAAGGATTCTCAGGCACTGGAACAGGCTGCTCAGGGAGGTGGTGGAGTCCCCACCCCTGAAGGGATTGAAAAGAGGCCTGGATGTGGTGCTGAGGGAGCTGGTTTGGTGGCAGTGGCTTCGCAGCAGTGGTGGGACTGTGAGCTCTTGAGTCAGTGGTTGGGCTTGAGGATCTCAAAGATTTGTTTCAACCTTGACAGTTGTATGATGCTAAGAACCATCTGCTGTGGTTATGGAGTCAGCATGGTGGCAAAAGTGGTGGTGGCACCTTCCTGGTCACCCCAGGCAGCTGCTGGCATTGTGGGTTTGGTGGGTGGCATGGCAGAGGGATGCCAGCAGCCAAAACAAAGCTGCTTGCTGTAGGGTGGCCTCCCTGGCTGGGACCTGCAGAGAGCAGCAGGATGGGGACCCTAGGGATGGTGGGACTGACATGGAGTGTCCATGAGCAGTTTTGGTGTCTGATGTCCCCCTCATCTGCCTTGGCACCTTGGTGAGACCGTGGTGCTGCTGTTCCGGCTTGGTCAGGTTGTGCGCTCGGATGCAGTTACTCCTGTCCAAACTGGAGCTGTACTGTTGGTGTTTCAACCCTGCTGTGCGTGGGGAAGGCCTGGGAAGGTGCCCAGAGGTGTTGCCAGGGTGGGTGGCCACCAGCCCTCTCAGCCTGTGCCCCTCTGTCTTTGCAGATGCGCTGGCTGCCCCCCTCCGAGGCTGGTTCTCAGGGCTGGAAGTCCCGTCAGTTCTGCTGAATGCCGGGTGAGTGCCGCCTCCTGCCGCGGGCATCGCCTCCGCCACTGCCGTGACCTCCGCCTGCCGTCACTCCTGGGGGGCCCCAGCACATCAGGGTGGGCAGCCAGACCTGGTGAGGCCATCTTCTGGCAGGCACCACAGGTCTGAGTGCCCTCTAACTAGGATAGGGGAGATGTAGGTTGGACATCAGGAGGAAGTTCTGCACAATGAGGGAGGGGAAACACTGGAACAGGTTGAGACCCCATCCCTGGAGACATGCAAGGTCAAACTTGATGGGGCTGCGAGCAACCTGATCTACTTGGAGATGTCCCTGCTGACTGCAGTGAGGCTGGACAAGATGACCTTTGGGGGTCCCTTCCAACCCAATGCATTCTGTGATTCTTTGCCCCCAGGAGGGAGACATCTCTGCTACCATCCACCCCAAACCTTTTCCGAACATCTCAGGTCAGGAGGGAAAGGCAGGTCCATGGCTTGTTGGCCCATGGGACCTCTTTGGAGGGAAAAAGCCTTGCAAGATCTGCTCTGTAATTAACTCAGCCTTTTGTGGGTGAGCAAAGGGGATTCGAACTTACAGTGAGGGTAGTGAGACACGGGGACAGGTTGCCCAGGGAGGTTGTGGATGCATCCTCCCTGGAGGTGTTCAGGGCCATGTTGGATGAGGCCTTGAGAGACCTGGGCTAGTGGGAGGTGTCCCTGCCCATGGCAGGGAGGTTGGAACTGGATGAGCTCTAAGGTTCCTTCCAACCCAACCAATTCTATGAATTTATGAAATGGAAGAGGGGGAAAAGAAGCTCATTTAATGCTGAGCATCACTTGATACCTGCACCATGTCCACAGCTACCCATGCAGAAACCTCAGCAGGTACAAGGAGGTGGGAGAGGGTGCAGCATCCACCACTGTGCCCAGCACCCACAGGCCTGTGCCATGCCCCCCAGGCTCACTCAGCCAGGGAGAGCAGGAGGAACCGGCTGTGGCTGCAGCTGACCCAGACTTGGATCCGTGAAGCATTCTCTGACTATTTTAGGCCCAGCAGATAAAAATAGGGAGTGTGGGGAGGCTTTGGGAACCAGCAGTCCTTCCAAAATATGGAATGTGCCAATATTCCAGCTAAAATGTAAGCAGAGCCATATTTGGGAAGAAGGAATGAGCAAATCCCGTGGAAGAGGTCCACCTGCCTGCAGCAACTCCAGTAGCTGCGATGGGTGGTGAGGATGGAGAGCTGGGGAGCTCCTGTCCCCCTTCCAGGCTCCTCCAGCTGGGAAGGGCAAAGGGGGACAGCCCAGGGAAGGGTTTTGCTGCCATCCTGGCACTGCCACCTGCATCCTCGCTGTGTTACAGGACCAGGAGTGATGGCTTTGAAGTGAGGAAGAAATGGTTCACAGTGAGGGTGGTGAAACACTGGCACTGTTTACCCAGAGAGGTGGGAGATGCCCCATCTGTGGCAAGATTCTGGGTCAGGTTGGATGGGGCTCTGGGCAAGCTGCTCTAGTTGCAGATGTCCCTGCTGACTGCAGGGGATTGGACAAGGTGACCTTTAAAGATCCCTTTCAACTCAAACCATTCTATGAGTCTGTGATTCTGTGAGAGTGGTTGTGGAGTCTCCTCTGGACACTTTCAAGACTCATCTGGACGTGTTCCTGGGTGACCTGCCCTATGTGACCCTGCTTTGGCAGGGGGTTGGACTCAATGATCTCCAGAGATCCCTTCCAGCCCCCACCTTTCTGTGATGTGCCATGTGGAGCCCGTCAGGGCAGGGTTAAGCTGCAGATTGCCCTCTTAAGAAGCACTGACTGTGGCCACTGCTAACCGACCTCTTCCCACAGCATGCTGACCTCAGCCCCTGGCTGCTGCTTGTCCCTAACCCTCCTCTGTGTCCTCTCACAGGTCTCAGGTGTGTGATGGTGGCCTACAGTCAGTCTTGTGGGTATTAATGGAGTCTTCCAAGGCGGCTACTGGGTTGGTGTGCTCTCTGCAAAACCACAGTGTGCTGGTAAGGCTGGAGCCCCCTTGGGCTTGCTGCTTTGGGGTGAGGAGAAGGGCAGGGAGGGGGTGCAGCCCTGGGCTGGCTCCCTGCAGGCTGGCATGGCTGCCGCGGCTATCGGCGTTATCTGCAGCAGGGTTTCAGCGCGGCCCAGGAATGCCTCTCGGCTTTGAATTACCCCCCAGTAATCTCAGCTCCCTGCCTCCTGCTTCCTGCCTTGGATCAACACAGCCTGAATTCCTCTTAAGTGCAGAGCTCAACTCCAACTTAACTCTCAGCTTCCCAGCTGGTGCTTCCTCCAGCTAAAGCCCCAGCGGCTGTGGCCACTGGGAGGGGCACACTGGGATCAGTGGGGTCCGGGATGCCCGCAGGCATTTCACACCTTGCCCTCTCCTGGTTAAACAACCACCCTTGGAGCATGGTCCTGGCTTGGAAACAAGACTCTTTCTTCCTTGGGTGCAGCACAGGAGCTTTCCCCATGAAGGGAGAGAGTCAGGCATGGAACAGGCTGCCCAGGGAGGTGGTGGAGTCACCAGGCCTGCAGGGGTTCAAGAAACATGTGGAGATGGCCCTTGGGGACATGGTGGTCTTGGGTTGATGGTTGGACTTGATGATCTTTGGAGGTTCCTTCCAACCCTTACCATTCTATGATTCCATGAGGCTCGACAGGACTCTGGGCAACCTGATCTAGTTGAGGAGGCCCCTGCTGACTGCAGAGGGGGTTGGACTAGATGACCTTTGAAGGTCCCTTGCAACCCCAGACCATTCTAGGATTCTGTGATTCCATGATTCTGTTACAGCCCCTTTTCTGCTTCACCTTATCCCCATACCTACTGGTCTGTTGTTTATTATGGGGGTGCTGGATGAGAAGCTCAACATGAGCCACTAGTGTGCACTTGCAGCCCAGAAAGCCAACCAGAGGCTGGGCTGCAGCAAGAGAAGCAGAGCCAGCAGGTCAAGGGAGGTGATTCTCCCCTTCTACTCTGGTGAGACCCCACCTGGGGTACTGCATCCAGTTCTGGAGCCCCTATTACAAGAGGGATCTGGAGGTGCTGGAAGGTATCCAGAGAAGGGCCATGAGGATGAGCAGAGGGCTGGAGCTGCTCTGCTGTGGAGACAGACTGAAAGAGTTGGGGCTGTTCAGTCTGGAGAAGAGAAGGCTCTGAGGAGACCTTATTGTGGCCTTCCAGTATCTGAAGGGGGCTACAAGAAAGCTGGGGAGGAACTTTTTAGAGTGGCAGGCAGTGATAGGACTGGAGGAAGGGAGCAAAGCTCGAAGTGGGTAGATTCAGAATCGGATGTTAGGAATAAATCCTTCCCCATGAGGGTGGTGAGAGCCTGGTGCAGGTTGCCTAGGGAGGTGGTGGAAGCCTCATCCCTGGAGGTGTTTGCATCCAGGCTGGATGTAGCTCTGAGGAACCTGATCTAGTGTGAGGTGTCCCTGCCCATGGTTGGAACTGGCTGATCCCTGAGGTCCCCTCCAACCCTGACAATTCTTTGATGATTCTATGATTTAATACCTCTCTCTCTCTCTCTCTCTGTGTGTGTGTCGTTCCAGGCTTGATAACTAAAAACCCTCACACAAGTTTGGATTCCTCCAAGACTTTCCCACAGCCTCTATCACACATCTGCTCTCCTAGAAGAAAGAAAGAAAAAAAAGGAAAAAAAAAAAGAAAAAAAAACACACAAAAAAAAACAAAACAAGAAAAAAAGAAGAAGAAGAAAAAGAAGCCCCAACCCCAACAACCCCCCAACAATGAAAGGCTTACCTAGTAATAATATTTTCCTCTTTGACACTGTATATTTGTAAGAAAGAGTGTGTTACTTCTGAAAGCATGGTTTTGACAGGCAGCCCCCCCCTCCCCCCCAGCCTCTGCAAAGACTTTTGCAAACTGAAGCATAGGAAAGCAGACTACAAAACAGCAACAAAACCAAAACCCTATCAAAAAAACAACAACAACAAAAAAGGCAAAATGAGAGCAAAAGTATTTTTGTACCAAACCTCCTGAGCAGGACAATCTTACACTGGGTCTGGACCACACCTTCTGTGCTTTGACTTTGGAATGAGTGTAATTAGGAGTCTCTGAACCCCCTCTCCCCACTCCTCCCCAGCCCCATCAGCTGCATGTTGAAGGCTTTGATGTTCACCTGCGTGGAGATGTGGAGATGCACAGGTTGGGTTTGTAGGAACCTGTGCTGCCTCCGGCACGGGGATTGTGCTCCGGCGAGACCTCTGTGGACTCATAACCAGTATTACCCTCTTCTTCTCCCCAGTTGTACCAAACCACAACCAGGCAGGGACAATCAGTCAGACACTTTCTTAGGGTGGGGTTTATTCTGTAACCGTAGGGCTATGTTTCATAGCTTGCTGTGCAAAGCTTCGGCGTGGGACAACGGCTCGGATCAGGGATGGGCAGAGACAGCCCCCACATGTAGCAAGGTGACAATTTGCCTCCTCCTCCTCCTCCTCCTCCTCCTTCTCTTCCTGCTGTGATTGATTCAAGTTGTTACAGGCAATGTAAACTGCTGTATGGGAGACAACCAACCGACAACCCCTTGGTTCACCAGCTTACTCCCAGGTAGGACATGGGTCCCGAGCAAGCCGAGGGGCTTAGGCATGTGCCTACCGTTATGCCAAAGCACTGGGCTGAGCTGGGGGTTTAGTGCTGAGGTGGTGCCAGTCTGGCAGCTCCCTGTGTAGCATTTGCATGTTCCCATGTGCAAAGATAAGAAGGGAGGCTGCTGACACTCTTGAGGTAGGGTCTGTAACCTTTGTGGAGACAGCTTACCGAGCAAAGAGAAGGCTCCACAGACTCGTCTCTCCTCCTCCTCCTCCTCATTCTAGGAGGGATTTGGAAAGAGAAAGAAAACCAAACCAAGACCTCAGACAGATTTCAGTTCCTGGCAAAAGGAGGTGCAAAACTTCTCCTTTTCACTGCCTCTCCCCTCCCCCCATCCCTGCTGCAGGGCAGACCGAGCTCAGCTGCACTGAGGACAGGGTGCTCATGGCCTTGTTAAACGTCATCACCTTTTCCTTCCTCCTCCTCCTCCTCTTCTGTGGGTGGGCTGAGCTTTCAGCTGCTGAAGCCAGGGCAGGGGAAAGCTGGGTGGGGGAGGGGAAGGGAGGGGTGAGATGGTGCAATGGGAAACTGTCCAGCTGGGGGGTCTCGTGTTCGAAGTGGGACCGATAAAGGCAACGTGAGAAGCAATCAATTCCAAGCCAAACCTCTGGAGTGGCTCGGAAAGGAAAGGAGAGCGAGCTGCGTTTCCAAGCGACAGGACTAACCCTTTTAGCAAAACTATTTCCTGTACTTTGTCTTTGTGGAGAGGAGAGAAGCTTCCACATTGTCTACTTCTTGGCTTTTGGAAATTCTGTTTAAAAGGTACTTTTCTATTGTAATTTTTTTAAAAGAATAAACCCAGTGATTATTGTAAGTTATGTGCAGAGCTTGGCCGTGTGCTGTGTGGGGAAAGGAGCCCAGCACAGCCCCGGGGGAGCAGCAGCCTCCTCTCCTCTCCCTGGGCTCGCTGCTGATTCCTTCTTGGGTTTTGGTCTTTTTTTTTTTCCTTTTAAAGGGTAGATACCATCATCCTGCTTGGATCTCCAGGAAAGCTTCAAAATCCAGGCTGGAAGGATCAAGCAGGCTTTAAAGAAACGGCTCCCAGAGTTTACAAAGATGTTATCAGTCCAGTGTGAGAGCTACAAATCTTGGCACCGAGCACGGGAGCAGAGCTGCGATTTTCCATGAGCTCAGCCCCAGCAGAGGCAAATGTAACCCAGAGACCAAGGGCTTCATTAGGACTTCTTTTTTTTTTAATGTTTTTATTATTATTATTTTTGAACATGCTGAGAATTTGGAAAAAACTCAGTTCATAAGGCCCAACCTAGAAATTCCTCCTCCTCCTCCTCCTCCTCCCTCTGCTCCGCCCCCATAAATGCAACCAGAGTCCCCCAGGAGCCTCTGAAAACAAAAGTAGCAGGAGCAAGGCTACAGCTCAGCAAAGGCAGCCTGGAGAATGGTGTGAAAGAGGTCACCAATAAAACAGGCTGCAGATGAGGGGTGGGGGTGGAGGGGAGAGAGAAGAAGGGGCTGGGGGTGCCACTTGAAAGCCCCTGCGTGGCAGGGATGAGCTGGGAGCTAAGCCTCAGCTAGGCCGGATGCTAATTCCTATCCCCCACCCCCCTGCGCTCACCGCAATTCGCTGCTTGCTTTCCGCCTTGCATGCAGAGGAGAGGGTTGGCTGGCAAGCCCTGGCTAGGAAGGGAGCTGTGAGCTCAACGTGAACGCACTGCTCGGCCCAAGAGCCGCTCGGAGCGGCGGTAACTGGCCCGCGCCACCGGCACTGCTCAGGCGGGATGCTTCTGGGAGCAGAGTCAACAGCAAACCTCCAGCTAAGGAACAAGCTCACATCCTCCTGGGCACAGCATATGCTCCCAGCTCTGCCCTGCAAAGGGAAGTGGGGGCCTTGCTGAAAATATTTAACCTCTTGAACCGCTTTGGTTTTTTCCTCTCCCCCTGTAAGCCCAAAGGGTTTTGGCTCGGCGGCGCTCGGCGCTGCCCTCCCGGAGCGGCTCGGAGCTGCTGGCCTGGCCCCTGCCTTGCCTCTGCCCGTGGTGACCTTTCCCCGTGTGGCCGGGGAACATTCCTTCCCTGTGACCGTTGGGGCACTTACAGGAAGGCCCAAGCTGCTGGCTGACACTGGGAGATTGCAAAACAGGGCCAGGGACTCCCAAGCCAGCGCTGGCATCCGATAGCAGGGATAAATCCCGAGAGGCAGAGCTGGAGAAACCAGAAGGAGCAAACTTTGTGCTCTCATTGTTTCCACTTTCCCAAGTTTTTCTCTCCCCAAGGCTAAGCTGAGGGAAAGGGGGGGGGGATGAAAATGGCTCCTTCCTGTGCCTCCCTCTATCCCTGCTGCCCCAAGGCTCCATCCCTCTATCCCTGCTGCCCCAGGGCTCCTTGCTGACAGGCAGCAGGCTGGAAGCAATGGTGAAGGCTGTGGAGAAAAACACAAAGCCACCTTCCCACGTGGGATGGGAGAAAGAGAGGTCTATACCCCCAGGATCATACTAGGGGCCAGGCAGCAGTGGCCAGGAGTACAGGATTGTGCCATGGGAATGGAGCCGGGCCAGCCAGGGCAGGGAGAGCAAAGGGCAGACAGACGGAGCCAGCCAGCAGCGCCCGCAGCCCTGATGGGACAAGGAGGAGGAGCAAGCTCAGCACTCGCTCCTGGGGGCCTCCTTGGGAAAAGGGGGAAGGAGCAAGGAGACCAGGAGAGGAAAAATGAGATAGCACTGGGACTTGGGCAGGCAACTTCAGGGGCTGGGAGGGAAGTTGATGGCTAAGAGTAAAGAGGTGGCTTGGAGAGGATAGCTGGGGCCAGGGTGAAGGCATGGATTTGCTCCCTGTGGATTTGCTCTCCAGTTTAGTCTGGAGAAAAGGAGGCTGAGGGGAGAGCTCATTGCCCTCTACAACCCCCTGAAAGGAGGTTGCAGTGAGGTGGGGGTTGGGCTCTTTTTCCTAGTCTCAGGTGACAGAAGGAGAGGAAATGGGCTGAAATTGTGCTAGGCAGGTTTGGGTTGGAGAGTAGGAAAAAGGTCTTTGCTGCAAGAGTGGTCAGGGATTGGAAGAGGCTGCCCAGGGAGGTGGTGGAGTCCCCATCCCTGGAGGTGTTCCAGAAACGTAGACTATGGCCCTTGGGGACATGGTTTAGTGGCCATGGTGGTGTTGGGTTGATGGTTGGACTCAGTGACCTTAGAGGGCTTCTCCAAACCAAGCTATTCTATGATAGAATGGCTTAGGTAGGAAGGGACCTGAGAGATCATCTACTCCAAGACAGAGGGTTGTCACTGAGCAAGGGTCACCACACTGCCAGCATGCTGCCAGGCCAGGCTGCTCTGTGCTCTCTGCCAGCTCAAAAAGACCCAAGAATACACAGCTAGAGCCCAGTCCATGCCCCTGCCCTGAGAAGGACAGGGAGATCTGCTGCCTGCACAGCACACCTAAAAGCCTGATGTCTGCCCCAGGGCTCTGCTTGCAGGCCATGCAGGGGGAACACTGCAGCCCAGGGAGATGAGGAGGATGCTGCAGCCCTGTGCCCTGCAACCACAGGCTGCCTGGAGGGCCAGGCTTCAGCCAACATTTAAACAGTGTTCTCTGCCTCGCTTCAGGCAGGAGACCAAGGTGACAGCAGAGCTTAAAAAGCAAAGCTAAGAACACCATTAGCAGCTCCCTGCAATGCTTCCTGTACAACATGGGCAAGTCAAGCATTAGCAGAGCCTGGGCTGCATCTCTGCAGCCTCCATAATTAATAAGTAGCTCAGGAGAGAAGAGAGAACACAACATAAGTGATGGAGGCAGAAGGAAATCGCACAAGTACTCCAGGCCTTGGATGAAAGCCCAGAGGTGCAGGTATAGTCAAAAAATTAACTTAATGGAAGGGCAACCTCCTGCCTTCCCAAGCCTTTTTCCCTGCTGGGCTTGCACTCTGCACAACAGCCAACCCAGGAGGCTGGGGGGGTCCCAACCACAGAAATGAGAGTTGTAGCTGCTGGGTAACACAGAGGCTGCTGCACACACTTGCAAACCAAGGAGCAGAAAGCAAGCCAGGGAGAAACAAGAACTGCTCTTACAGCAAACCAAGTGACACAGAGAGAACTGGGGCTAGGACCCACAAGAGCACTTGGGTAAAAGGGGCTGGAGGAAGTCTCTGATTCAACCTTCCTCTTGCAACAGGGATGTGGCCATCAAGAGGTGTGGGCAGCCTGGTCTTGTTTGGGCAATGTTTGAAACCTCTGTGGATGAAGACAACTCCCCAACAGCCTTTTTTCCCCTAACATCTAAGGCAAACTTCCTCTGTTCCTTTATGCTGTCAGCTGCCATGGCTGTCAAAGCTGCTTGACTGCTCATGTTCCTAACTGCCCTTCCCACAGGCTGCCCAGGGAGGTGGTGGGGTCACCATCCCTGGAGGTGTTAAAAAACCAAAAGAGTAGATGTGGCACTGCAGGACATGGTCTAGTGGTCATGGAGGTGTTGGGTAGAAGGTTGGACTTGGTGATCTCAGAGGTCTTTCCTGTGGTAAAACAGACGTGGTGAGGAATGCACCTAAGGAGCCAGAACAACAGACCCTCTTCTCCTGTGGGAGATCAAGCCCCAGACCACCTGGCCTTCTGCATTACAACAAAATGCCAGCCCAGGGCCTTGTGCAGAAGCAATGCCAGCTTCCTGAGGTGGCCAAGAATGCTGTTTCAGACTGACCCTTCTCTTGCCGACAACGCAGCGGCAGCGCTTGACAATCCAGCTACATCCCTGACTCTGCCAGCAGCAGAAAGCCACTACCAGTAGACTGGGGTCTGAGTTTTCCTTTCCCTGATGGTTGTCAGCCTTGCCAGTCTTAACCAGTCAACAGCAAGCACTCAGCCCTCCTGGCCAGCCCCCCCCACCCCTAGGCCCCGAGGCAGTAAGACACAGAGGAATTTGGGGCTGGTCCATCAGCAGCGACCGGAAAGCGGAGCAACGAAGCTGGAAATAATGAGATGTCAGCACCGTGGCTGCTTCTAGTCATCTGCAAACGCAGCCCCTCCTCAGCAGCAGGTACTGGGAGCTCAGCTCTCCCTGGTGGCCCTGCACTGCCTGCCCCTGCTCATCCGAAGTGACAGCCCTTGCTGGCTACAGCCACGTGCAGGGGTCTTTATCCCACTTGTCAGGGCTCCCTCGCCTCTCCCTGCCCCGCTCTCTAAAAGCCTTGGCTGATCACGATGAATTATAGATTAGCTCTGCTACACACCACCTCATGTCAGTTTGCTCATTCAACCACACCAAATCCTGCTGTTTTCCATCCCCTTCCAGAAGGATCAGTGAACAGGAGGAGGTGGTGGTGGTGGAATAACTCTTCACTTAGAGCAACTTTTAGGAGAGAAGCCAGTAGGGCTCCGCGTTTAGAAGTGTGATACCCCTGGGCTATTCAACTTGTACCTTAACAAAGCAACAGTAAATGAAATCAAAGGTCTGGTTCATGAGTATAGACACAAAGAGGTCCTAATGAGCTTGTCCTGAAGGGCCAGCACAGCTCCTGATGCCTGCAGGCAGGTATGATGACATTGGTAATGGATGCCCTGCAAGGAAACCTTTCCAGAAGGAAATCCTAGAGCAGCAAGGCCTGGCTAGAGAGGAAGAGCTCTTGGCAATGTGACCTGGCTTACCCCACCAGCCCCTTCCTCCTCCTCCCAGCAGTGGAATATCCAGGGGAAAACAAGAGGACTGAGTGCACATCTGTGGCTGCTGGCAGACCTCATCAGAGCTGTGTTCCCTTGGGAACAGCTCCAGAGACCGCTGCAGGTACTGTCCTCACAGACACAGGCTCAAGATTTAATTGTGCAAGGGAAAAGACGATGAAGACAGACAAAATATATCTCACAGAGCTTCCACCCCTGAGCAAGAGCATCCTCCTTCTCTCCAGGGCCCTGTCTACATGTCCATCACAGGAGGTGGCAGCTGAATGCCTCTCTGCTCCTGACTGATATGGCAGGGGAAGAAGAAAAGGATGCTGCAGTAGAACTGCTCATCAGTGCCTGCATTTCTCACTTGCCCCAGAGCATCAGAAAGGCTCAAATGACAGCCCCACCATGATCCTGGACCTAAGGGAACAACATCCTTGCTGGACAGGATAAGAAGAGCCTCAGGGGAGTGGAAGAAGCAATTCCTCACCGGGCAGGGCAGATTAAGACTGCACCAACACGGGTTTGCTAATGAGCCTTCCTGAAATGCAAGAGATGGAGGTGCCTAGATGATCACTGCAGGTCTCTTCCAACTGAAATATTCTATTCTATGTCCTGTCTTTGTCAAGAGCAGTCCAAGTCCCCTTCTCTTCCTGGTTAGCAGCTGATGCTTCCAGGGAACAACAAGAAAAATGGAGCAGTAAGGGTCACTGAGAGTGTGATGGGCTCTGGTCACTGGGAGAACCATCTTGCCAGACACAGAACACATCACACCATCCTGGAGGAAGAGGATGCAGGTTTAAGTTTCTCATGCTGAACTTCAGCAAAAAGCCTGCTTTGGGCATTATGCTGTGAAGAGAGTGAAGTGGCACTAAAACTGCTTTCAGCAGCAGACTCCTGATGACACAGCCAGAGACATTTTCAAGATGCACCATTTGATTTTTAAGAGATCTTGGGCAAAACATTCCAAACCTCTAAGGACTGTTGGAAGCATCTTTGACACAGAAGCAAACCCCAACTCCTGAAACTCACAGAGAAGAGAGGAGCTCATGCTTATATTCTGAACTTCTTTGCTTCATGTCTCCCTAGCAACAAGTGATAGGATGAGAAGAAATGGCCTCAAGTTGCACCAGGAGAGGTTTAGATTGGATATTAGAAGAAACTTCTTGACTGAAAGGGTTCTCAAATACAGAGATGTGGTGCTGAGGGATATGGTTTAGCACCAGACTTGGTGGAGTTAGCTAATGGTTGGATCTGATGAGCTTGAAGTTCTTCTCCAACCAAAATGATCCTGTGACTGCCATTCTAACAGGCCAAGGTCAGCTTCACTTCAGATGTTGTTGAGACTGTACCACACCAAGTTATAAACCTTACTTTGCCCTCTCTGCTAGTACAGCAGAGGGGCCTCTTCCAGTGAGACAAAGCATCTAATCCTGTCTTCCCAACTGGACACCAGCTAGACAGTTTTGCTCCTTTGAGCACTAGAGCCTGACAATGCCAGCACAGAGCTGCTACTCAGCTTTCCTTCCCTGCTCTCCTGGTTTTTGACCTGTTTTTAATCTTTGAAAGTAGCTGGAAGGTGTTTTCTTCAGACTTCCTTATTATCCTAATCACTTGAGCAGAGAAACCAAGCAGGTAGCCTGCCTCACAGTCTGCTTTGCAAGGTTTTGGGGTCAGAGAGGAAGGGTAATGCTCTGTGAGAGGACTGAGAAGTGACCCCATGACAACCCCAGAGGTGGGAAAGGGCAACTCAGAACTCACTAAAACCTTTACTTTCCTCCAAGCACCGCCACCACAAAAAGTAAACAAATCACTGCTCAGAAATGCAGCAGATGGAAGAAAACCTTGATTAGTATTTTTCTTTTGAGTGAAGGTGACAACAGAAGAGAGGTGAACAGTTTTGAGAGTGTGCTTTAAAGCAGAGCTGTTAACAGAAAAGCCAAAAAGCCCCAAGAGGAATTGCTTGTGCTGACCTAGAAGATACAGGGAAAGAAAACAGTTTCAAAAGCAGCTGGAGCAGCATGCTTTTATATATATATATACACACACACATATATATATTTAAAAAGCATGAAAAAGAGATATATATATAAAAAAAATAATGGAAGCAACCTCCCACCAGCATTTAGCAACTGTTTAAACAAGGCTGATGTGCAATGCTGGAAGCATTGTCTGCTGCCCAAAAAGAACACTCTTTAAAACCAGGAGGATAAATGCTGCACTTACAGAAATGTGTTCCCCCTCCTGAGCTTCCCCAAGCAGACATAACTTGTTCAGTGAGACAGCAACAAAGCCTTACTCTTCATTTGCTGGTGGGTCCAGCTCTGATGTCCTCTGCTTCAACTCCTGGTAGGTGAAGCAAGACAACGGCCCACGTGCGCGCGGCAGCGATCCGCTGTCACTGGGGTATCACAGTCACCTCTTATCTCTGATCCTAACCCTTGAAGAGCAGAGAAACAGCTCCTCTCCTGCAGTGCCATGAAAACAATATCAGCATTGATTGACTCTGCTTCAGTACAGAAAAAGAAGTTAGTGTGAGGACATGATCTGGCCACGTTCCACCTCAGTCTGGGCTGCAGAGACCATCAGGCATCTACAGGGAGCTTGCATTTGAGGTGGTTCCTCCCCACTCCCCAACCAAGAATGATAAAAAGAGGAGTGTGAGCCCAGAACAGTAACTCATTGAGAAGATAAAAAAAAATACAGGGAGAGATTCCTTTGCCTTCTTGAAAAGGAAAACACAACAGGCACAGAAGATGCTGATTCTCTTTCTTTAAGGAAGCAACAGTGAAAACCGACTTTGCAAGGTAACAGCCCAAGTAACCAGTGACAGGATGAGAGGAAAGGGCTTCAGCTGCACCAGGGGAGGTTTAGGTTGGGTATTAGGAAAAAATTTTGTTGCTGCAAGAGTGGTCAGGCATTGGAAGAGGCTGCCCAGGGAGGTGGGGGAGTCCCCATCCCTGGAGGTGTTTAAGAATCGTGCAGATGTGACACTTCAGTATATGGTTTAGTGGTTAGGGTGGCTGGGCTACAGCTAGACTCAATGAGCTTAAAGGCCTTTTCCAACCTGATGATTCTATGATTCTAAGTTTATTACTTTCCAAATAATAATAATAATAATAACAACAATAAAAAATTGCTTCAGTATTCCACTGCCATTTTATTTCCCTCCTGCCCTCAGAGGACTGTGCACCACTACAGTGATGAGAGATCACCGAGGGCAGGTTCTGAGGAGCTTTTCGAAGCTCCACCTGCATTGCCATGGGGCAGCCTGCTGGGAGTTCAGGAGAGGGGCTTTGCCTCTGAGTTTGAGCCTCAGATATCACTGCTGTGCAGTAAAGCTCAGTCCCCTGGCAAGGAGAAAAGCGTGGGTGTGTTTGACTGTGAAAAGAAACTTGCCTGCAGTGATCTGAGGCAAAAGTTCTCCTGAAAGAGGACAAACAAATCTGTACAATTCTGCTAGGAAGCCCCTTGTAAGCAATCCCAGGTGAACACCCACTCAGCAGCGTCAAAGCACTGCACAGGAACTCCTGCCTTACACTCTCAGCACCGTTTACCATTCCATGCCAAGAGGCTGAGTAGCCAGAACCTCTCAAAGACACATTTCCCATCAGCCAGTTTAATTTAACTCTACCTTCAGGAGTTCAAACTCGCTCTTACACAGACCTGGCGCTGCTGGGATGGGGGGAAACACATCACATAACTATATACAGTCAGTCTTTCTGCAAGCAGACAGTGAGGCTGGGTGGCAAAAAGCCTGCATGAAACCCACGCTTGCTGCAGAATTCAGGCGGTCACTGCTTGCCAGGAACGACATCAGAGTAATCTTTTAGTACTCCAGCCAAGTGGTCATTGTGAGTCTTAAACCGACGTTTCTTCTGAGAGGCTGGCTTCTTCCTCCTCTGAATAGGAGCCTGCAAGAAATAAAACAGTGCTCAAAATAGAATAGAACAGGTTGGAAGAGACCTCAGAGATCATCGAGGCCAACCTCTCACCCAACACCATCTAATCAACTCAACCATGGCACCAAGCGCCCCATGCAGGCTCTTCCTAAACACCTCCAGGGATGGTGACTCCACCACCTCCCTGGGCAGCACATCCCAATGGCCAATCACTCTTTCTGTGGAGAACTTCTTCCTAACAACCAGCCTAAACCTCCCCTGGCACAGCTTGAGGCTGTGTCCTCTTGTTCTGGTGTTGGTTGCCTGGGAGGAGAGACCAACTCCCACCTGGCTACAACCTCCCTTCAGGGAGTTATAGACAGCAATAAGGAATCCAAGAAGAGCATCTACAAAAGACCATCTACAGGAAAAGGCTCTCCTGGGAGGTCATGGATGGCCCCTCCCTCAAGGTGTTCAAGGTCAGGTTGGATGAGGCCTTGAGCAACCTGGGCTAGTGGGAGGTGTCCCTGCTCATGCAGGGGGGTGGAGCTGGATGATCTTTAAGGTCTCTTCTAACCCAAACCATTCTGTGGTTCTAGGAGGACAGAAATTAAACATTTGCAACTAGCAGAAACCAGGAACAAGTCCTGTATGGAAAGGCTCTCTGAAAGGACAATCTGAAGCCAAGTGCAGAAGAGAAAAGACAAATCAGTGTAAAGAGAGTTGTCTGGAGCCAGGGAGAAAGCACTGTTGGAGAGCTCACAGCCTCCCTGGCCTCCCAGTAAAACACAAGCGTGTTGCACCCAGTTTGGAGAACAGCGTGGGTGTGGTGGGAAGCAACTCCAACAGTTCCCATCAGGGTTTAAAAGCTATTTAACAGAAAAGGGAAAGTTTAAAAGCCTGCTTTTAAACCTCACCCTTCTCCCAATAAAAGGAATGCTCCTTCTACTCCTGATGTGTTGTAGAGCGTCAAGCAGCAGCTTCCCCCTCGGAGCTCACAGGGATTTCTGGCATTTGCCCTCTTCTTGATGCTTGCTTGGCTTACACTGGCTTAAACAAGTTATAAACACACTGCCTGCTGGCTCCAGCACTGGTTTGTGCAGCTTCTTTAAACTGGTCACACTTCCCTGAGCTGCAGAAAGCAGCTGTGCACAGGCTCAGCAACATGCTTTGGAATTAACACCGCGGGGTCAGGGAGGGGGAATTCTCCGAGAAGGATCAGCAGGTTTTTTTCCTCTCTTACTATTTTCTTTGGTCCAGTTTCTTGCATGGAAGAAATCCCCTGTCGTTTCAGATACTCTTCAATCTTCTCCTCATCCATAGAATCCACAGGAATGCTCCTCCACAGCTTCTGAAATTCTGCAATAACCAAACAAATGCTCACCTTCTGCCTCAACTGAACAAACCCTGGGCAGAGCCCCAGCACAAAGGGAAAGAAACAGATTTTATTTCAAAAGCTGAAGTATTCTGGCCAGTGCCAGCAGGCACCCAACTGGCACAGCCTTTAACCACTCCAAGTGCTGGATGGACTTCCAAAAAAGACCCCAAACCCAACAGAACAACAACAAACACCCCCCAAAGCCTGAAGGAAGATGAGGTGATTCTCGGCTGTGCTAACTGCACCCCATCAGAAGCATCAAGTAACACAGAATCATGGAATGGTTTGGGTTGGAAGGGACCTCCAAAGCTCATCCAGTCCAACCCCCCCTGCAGTCAGCAGGGACATCCTCCACTAGAGCAGATTGCTCAGAGCCTTGGCCAGCCTGGCTTTGAACATCTCCAAGGATGGGGCCTCAACTCCCTCCCTGGGCAACCTGTTGCAGTGTTCCAGCAGCCTCATGGTGCAGAACTTGTTCCTCACATCCAATCTAAATCTGCTCTGCTCTCATTTCAAACCATTGCCCCTTCTGTCACTTCAGGCCTTTGGGAACAGTCCCTCTGCAGCCTTCTTGTAGTCCCCTTCAGGTACTGGCAGGCTCCTCTAAGGTCTCTCTGGAGCCTTCTCTTCTCCAGGCCAAACACCCCACAGCTCCCTCAGTCTATCCTCACAACAGAGGTGCTCCAATCCCCTATCATCTTCATGGCCCTCCTCTGGACCCAGCTCCATCAGCTTCATGTCCTTCCTGTGTTGAGGGCTCCAGAGCTGGATGCAGTACTCCAGGTGAGGTCTCACCAGAACAGAAGAAAGTGCTATCTGCTTTTAATGTTAATTTGCTACTGAGCCTCTCTTTTTGCCTGGCACCTCTAGAGCTATGTAGACTGTCACCGCATTTTATAAGCCTCAGTGCAAAGGGGCTTGGTGAAGGGTAGTAACTAACCATAAATGGCAACTTCATTTCCACATCTTCAGCTGCCATTGCCTTGGGAGACTTGTCATCTCCTAGTCCAGCTCACTGAAGATTCAAGGCATTTACCCTGGTGGGTTTAAGCTGGGTTATCAGTGTAACATAACACACAGAGTGCTGCACAGATAATAAATTACTCAAATTCCTCTGGTGTTAAAAAGGAGAGAGATACCTTAAAAGCCACAGCAGCAGGGGAAAGGGAAAAAAAACCCACAAAACAACAAAGCCAGAGACAGTAAGTCTTAATTAGAGCAGCTGCCATCTGCCTGCACACTTTCTGCCTCATGTAAAGTTTCCCAGAGCCTCTGGAATGCCTTCTCCAGGCAGTGGCTGGTACAATCCCACCTCCCTTCACTCCCCAGGCAGCGAGTTAAGATATATCCTGTCAGCAGGTTTGGCTAACAAACTATAAATAAACCAGGAGGCACACATAGCAACGCAAGGCAAAATTTTCCCCTTTATTTCCAGATAAATTTAGTCCCCAGTTGTCAAAACAACCACAACTCCTGCGTGCTTCAGAGGCTGGCCCAGGCGGCGGGCGACGAACCGCTGCGGCTCTGCCGCCCGGCCAACAAAAGGCCGCCGGACAAAAGGCTGCTTCCTGCACTTGGATCAATTCCCTTCCTAAGGCATCTCCTTTTCCAATGAAGCTACATGTTTTTAAGGCTCAAGCCTTTCTTTTCTTCCCCCTGCCAACAGAACAGGGCTGCTCAAGCTTTCCAGGAAAGCAAAGGAAGGGATTTGGTTGGCGAAGAACAACGGCGCTCATGTTTGGTGAGGAAGGGAGCTAAATCCTGCCAGAACACCGCTTTTGGCTACCTGGAGATAGTGCTCAGCTTGTTTCTCATACCAGGACCTTTGAGACTGCACTTTGCAGCTAACTGTTGCACTCAAGACACTGTCCATCTGCTCATCCACTTTGAGTGGGATTCCAGGCTTTCAGCACAGCTCACAGCTATCAGGGATCAGCTCTCACCTAATCCTGCTATGGCAGGTAGGGAAGGTTGTGCTATGATCAAAGCTGAACATGCAAGATAGATTTGGCAGAGATGGGCACTCAGATTAAGTCTGAACAGCAGAAGCCTGCACAAGGGTCCTCTCACATCCTCCAGACTGGGCAGAACATGCTCTCTACAACTACCTGAAAGGAGGCTGGAGTGAGGCTGGTGTTGGCCTCTTCCTCCAAGGAACTAAGAGGCAACGGCCTCAAGCTGCACCACGTTGGATATTAGGGAGAATTTCTTTCCTGAGGGAGTGGTCAGGCACTGGAAGAGGCTGCCCAGGGAGGTGGCAGAGTCACCATCCCTGAAGATGTTAAAAAAGTAGATCTGGCACTCTGGGGCACAGCCAAGCATTCATGGAGGTGTTGGGTAGAAGGCTGGACATGATGATCTTAAGAGTATTTCCCAACACCAATGCTTTTATTCAAGCTGTTTTTTTTCTGCTCATGCCCTCTCCCTGTCCTCCACATTTCAAGATGGACTCAGCTGAACACCAAGACCTGGCAGTGTTTGGCAAAAGGAGTCAAATGTATTTCAAATCCTGTTTCTGCAGCTCACAGGTGAAGTGACCAAGCTGCACATCAATGCACAACTATGAAACAGATCCTGTTAAGAGATACTTGAAGGCTGTGTTGTGCCTGCATGGGTGGCTCCTGTGGGAGCTGACGAGATGCAGGTCAGTCCTCCAAGATGCACAACAGGCAGGTGCACACAAGGTGAAAGCAGATGAGAGACTTCATTAACTTTTACATCACCTCTCCTACAGGGACAGGCTGAGTGAGTTGGGGTTATCCAGCCTGGAGAAGAGAAGGCTCCAGGGGGACCTTAGAGCAGCCTTACAGCACCTGAAGTGGGCTACAGGAGAGCTGCAGAGGGACTACTTATAAGGGTCTGTGGTGATAGGATGAGGGGGAATGGTTTTAAACTAGAGCAGGGCAGGTTTAGATTGGACATTAGGAAGAAGTTCTTTACTATGATGTTGGTGAGACACTGGAACAGGTTGCCCAGAAAAGCTGTGGATGCCTCATCCCTTGAAGTGTTTAAGACCAGGCTGAATGAGGTTTTGAGCAGCCTGGGCTAGTGGGAGGTGTCCCTGCCCATGGCAGGGGAAATTGGAACTGGATGATCTTTAAGGTCTCTTCCAAATCAAACCATTCTGTGCCAGTGCCCTTTTATTTATCCTGTTCTGCTACAAACACAGCTGATGTTCCCTTATTAGAGCTCATGACAGATGGACAAATATGCCCCAGTGCAAAAGAAAAACCCCAACCCAGCACCCAGGCTGAAGGGAGGTGCTTAAGGTTAAGCTGGTCCTACATTCTTCTGGGGAACAGAAGTGAAAAATTAAACACTAGAAAAGAAATGGTCAGCTCTTCAAGGCTCAGCATGCAGAGGAGGGCAGGTCACAGTTAATATCTAACTCCAGTGGTTATCATCACAGCTTCACTTCACCTTTTAAACTTGGCCAAGAAACAGGAATGGAACAGTCACCCAGAATCAAAACCACAAAGCTAAAATGGGCTTTATGTACAGATAATTTAATCTGCTAATTGGCCCCAGCAGAGGCCCTGTACAGTTGCTCTGCAGCTCCAGTTAAAGCCTTCATGGATCAGGCTGCTTTCGGTGCTCCTGCTTGATCCATGGAATGGTGGGGGCTGGGAGGGACCTCTGGAGATCACTGAGTCCAAATCCCCTGCCAAAGCAGGGTCACCCAGGGCAGGTCACCCAGGAACACAACCAGATGAGTCTTGAAAGTCTCCAGAGAAGGAGACTCCACAACCTCCCTGGGCAGCCTGCTCCAGGGCTCCAGCACCCTCACATCAAAGAAGCTGAGGTGGAACTTCCTGGGTTCCAGTTTGTGTCACTGCTCCTTGTCCTGTCACAGGACACCACTGAAAAGAGGCTGGCTCCTCCTTCTTGAAACCCACCCTTCAAATATTTATGGACATTAATAAGACCTCCTCTCAGACTCCTCCAGACTAAAAATCTTTGATTGTGGTTACTGCAAAAGAACTTTAATCCCATGCTGAAGCTCCATGTAAGGGCATTTAAACACCTTCATGCCTAGAGGGGGAGAATCACACCCACAGGGTCTCCTCCCCTGGAAACACTGTGTTGAAGGCTTGGTTCACAACTAAAAGCACAGCATAAAGGTGGAGAAGCACCCAGAGGGCTGTGCATAGGAGCTGTTTGCATTGAGGGTGCTGTCTGGAGGGAAAAGGAGAGACTCAGCTATCATCTCATCACAAAACTCACTCAGTGTAACACCAGACACTGAGCTAAGAGCAAGAACTGAAGACAACAAGCAGCTGTCTGGCTGGCACTGAACCATTGCCACATTACCTGTCAGATTTATTCAGAAGTCTCCAAGGACTCTGCTCCTCTCAGCTGGTGAAAGTTTAGACCTTGGGAATAGGCTGAATTATTGCAACATCCTCTCTGAAATAAGAGAACCGACAGGAAAAGCTGGCAGTAAACACAGCTCTCACTAAACCACCTTCCCTGCTTGTAGTTGTGCTGTTTCTGCACCTCAAAGTTCATCCTTTTGAGCCAAGATTGAAAGGGATTTCTCCAGCTCCTTTGAGGAGCAGCTGAAATGCTGTCACTCTGGCCTTTGCTGCATGCTTCCAAGCAAAGGGGTCACTGCTTGTTAAAAGCAGCGGTTCGTGAGAGGGGGTGAGGAGGAGGAAATGACAAGCAGTGACCTGATTACTGTGCTCCACCACCTCTGCAGCAGTGTCCACGCTTATGGTTGGGCAGGCAGGAGGCTGCAGCAGGCTGGCCTGTCTCTGGGGAGAGGAGAAGACAGAAAGCAAAACAGTGTGATGAGCTGATGCGTCAGAAGGGCAGCCGGCAGCGACAGGAGGCAGTCGCCGGCGATGCTTTCGACACACCGGATCCGCTTTGTGTGACGTCTTTCTTCTCTCTGTGGACAGGGCACAGGGAGCTGGGAACTGCTGTGAGGAGCAGGAAGGGGCTTGTTGGAGCAGAAAGCTCACCACACGCTGGCCTGCTTCAGCCAGACGTGGAGAAGAGGTTCAGTTGCAGGCACTCCTGCAGCACAGGTAACCATCCCAACTGCAGAGCACGTTTGCCTCCCCTTCTCCATGGCCTGCCAGCCCCCAGGTGACCTTCACAGCATCAGAGCACGGCAAAGGAGAGAGACTCTCCTGTCACAGACACTACACTAGTTGATAGATCAACCAGCAGCAGCATAGAAAAGCCATGGAAGGAAAACAACTGCCCAGCAGTGAAGGCAGTGACTTCACTTGACTGCAGCTGGCTGCTTGCAGGCAAGCTGCCAACTTCTACCTCTTAGGCTCCTACAACAAGATGGAGCCCAGAAAAAAATCCCTTGGGAAGAAATCTCCAAAGGATTTCTGGCCAAAGCAATGCAGATGCTGTGAACCCCCAAGGAGCCATTTTCAGCAGAGCTTTGAAGTCCTGGTGCCCATGCAGATCTTCCTTAGAAGAGGGAGGAAGTTGTGATGCTGGTATCTGAGGCAGGTGTTCGTTGTCTTCCCTGGGCTATGAACAAATCCCCTGTGCTCCATCTGGCAGTTTGATCACTAAAGTATTTTAACTCATAAGCTACTCACAGGCTGCTCCTTTGCTCCTCCAGACAACCAACTTCTAGTGTTTCAAGGGATGAGAGAAGGGAGTGAGACCACAAGTATACTGAGAGGCCAGATCAGATGTTTCTCAGCAACATGGGCAGGGGGACCAGCAAGTTTGCAGATGACACCAAGCCGTGTGGTGCTGCTGACATGATGGAGGGAAAGGGATCTATCCAGAAGGACCTAGACAGGCTGGAGAAGTGGGCCCAGGCCCAAGCCAACACACCACACTCATGAAGTTCAACAAGGCCAAATGCAAGGTCCTGAACCTAGGTTGGGCCAATCCCAAGCACAAATCCAGGCTGGGCAAGGAGCAGCTTGAGAGCAACATGGAGAAGGACTTGGGGGGTGTCAGTTGGTGGCAATCTCCCCAGGAGCCAGCAATAGTCACTGGCAGCCCAGCTGGCAGCTGTGTGCTGAGCTGCATCCAAAGCAGGGAGAGCAGCAGCACAGGGAGGGGATTCTGCTCCTCTGCTCTGCTGAGACCCCTCTGGCAGCACTGCTTCCAGTCCTGGTGCCACCAGCATAACAGGGACATGGAACTGCTGGAGCAGGTCCAGGGTAGGCCACAAGGATTATCAGAGAGAGCTGGAGAACCTCCCCTGTGGGGACAGAGCTGGTGTTGTTCAGCCTGAAGAAGAGAAGGCTCTGGGGAAACCTTTAGAGCAGCCTTCCAAGTACCTGAATGGGGCCTACAAGAAAGCCACAAAGGGACTTTTTACAAGGGCTTGTAGTGATAGGATGAGAGGGAATGGATTGAAGCTTGAGGAGGGAAAATTTAGACTGGAGATAAGGAAGAAATTCTTGCCAGTGAGGGTGGTGAGACACTGGAACAGCTTGCCCAGGGAGGTCACAAATGTCCCCTTCCTGGAGGTGTTCAAGGCCATGTTGGATGAGGCCTTGAGTGACCTGGGCTAGTGGGAGGTGTCCCTGCCCATGGCAGGAGGGTTGGAACTGGATAATCTTGAAGGTCCCTTTCAAACGGAACCATTCTGTGAATCTCCAGCACCTTCAACAGTTGAGCTTAGACCAGCAGAAACCACTGCACAGCAGACAAAGATTTTGGAACCACCTTCTCTCTCTGAAATACCCAAAGGGTAAGGACACAGAGTTACCTCAAATGTAATGCACAACGAGGCACCTCACACACAAACCCCACTTGCACTGACACTGGGGAACAAAGTCATGGGTAAATGGCTGCATGGTGACTTCAGCACAGCCCATCCTGCACTTCTGACTGCCTCACCTGCTCTTGCAGAAAACAATTGAGATGGCTTCTGGAGATAAACTGCTATTATCATGCTGGTAATAAAATCTGCCAGAGGTTAAAAGCAGCTTAAAAATCCTCACTGAGCTGAGACAAAGTCTCAGCACAGGACAACAACAGACAACAGCAGGGCAGAAGGGAAGAAACAACAGAGTAATGGGAAAGATGGAGTCACAGAATGGCAGGGGTTGGAAGGGACCTCTGGAGACGGAGTCCAACCCCTGTGCCAAGGCAGGGTCATCCAGAGAAGGTCACACAGGAACACAACCAGGTGGATTTGGAATGTCTCCAGCACCTCTCTGGGCAGCCTACTCCAGGGCTCCATCACTCTTTAATTAAAGCAGTTCCTCCTCATGGTTAGATGGAACTTCCTACGGTCTATTTGTGCCCACTAGCCCTTGTCCTGCCAATGGGCACCAGGAAAAGTGCCTGATCCATCCTCCTGCCACCCACCCTTGAAGTATTGATCAGCACTGATGAGATCCCCCCTCAGGCTGCTCTTCTCCAGACTAAAATGCCCTAATTCTCTGAGTTTTCCCTCACTAGAGATGTTCCAGTCCCCTCAGCATCTTAGAAGCCCTTTGCTGTACCCTCTCCAGCAAGTCCCTGTCCTTCTTCCTACCAGTCCCAGGGAATACAGCACTGGATTTACACCAGAAGGAAAAGGTGCTCAATATTAATTCTGTGCTGCCTCCACCTTGGATTTTGAAGCCAGAGCCAGAGGTCATCACTGATCCCAAGCAGTTCTCACACTGTTAAGTTGAAGAGGCTTTGCCCATTCTTCTAAACCTCTTCAAAAGCAGAAAAATCCAAACCAAGGCTAACAAAGCTCCCCAGTTTTTAGGCATTAAAAATGCTTCCCCATGTTGCATTCAGATGGGAACAACGATAGCATCTCTGAGAGTGAAGCAAGCAGAGTGGCCTCTCAGCACTCAGCCAGCACAGGGTGGGAGCTTGGTTCTGATGCAAAGTGCTGAGAGCCCCAGCACAGAGAGGGCAGCGCTCGGCTTGGCTGAGGCACCTGAAATCTACCCTGGCTTTTAGAGAAGCTTTCAGCTACACACCACTGACAGCAGATTAATTAGGCAGGAAGTCAAGAAGGAACACATGCAATCTGAACCTTCCCTGCCTAATCACATAAAAGGAAGAACAAAAGCTCTTCCTTACTGCAAAACTCCTTCTCCAGTACCCTTCAGCTGATGATCTATAGGTGCTGCACTGCTGCTGCAGTACACGGCGTGGGGGTGGTTTTGAAGAGGGGAGAAAGGAAAGCTTTGTCCAGTCAGCATGGGTAGAGGTAGGCACTGCCAGAAAGAAGTCCTTGCTGCTATTAAGAGTTCCAGCTTGCCCCAACAGCTCCTCTTTCCCTAACTGGTGGAGCTCAGAGAGCGATGGGGAAAGGGATGATCCCCTAACTTTTAAAGGGTATTAATCCCAGGCAGCCTATGTTTGAAAGTGGAGAGAGTCATCCGGCAGAGTCATGCACTGAGGAGTGCAGAGCCCTTCTTTCAAGGATAAACATTGAACTAGAAACATATTTTGAACTGTTGTCAGCTGCTAGATCAAAGAGTCTGACAACACTTCAAGGCTTATTTTGCAGCCTCCTAAAAAACTTTTGCTCTAACATTGGTGGAGATAATGAGCTGAAATAGCATCACTAAGGCAGGGACGTGTCATAACTCATCCTGCAGGCAGACAATTCTGCCAATGGCTCCTGAGAGGCATGCTGCTGGTGCTCTGGGAAGAGCTGTAAAGCAGAAGGATGGCTTTTCTTCATCACAGGCTAACACAGAGGGAAAAAAGAACCTGTTCCACCTGCAGTGAGTGCAACGAAACTCGCTCGGGGACGTTCTCAGAGCTGCGTCGGATGGCAAAAGTCACAAGAGGGGAAAAAAAATATTCCTGCTCTGAGAACAAAGGAGCAGCCTGGAAAGCAAAACCAACCCCAGCAGGAAGACAACAAAAATAAATCATTGTGGGATCAGACGGGAACGTGCTGCCACCTGTGGATGAAAGCAAGCACGGCCCAGCCAAGCCACGCCACCTTGAGCCGCAAGCACGCTGCTCGCTACCAATCCCCTCACCACAGACACTGCAGCAGGCTAAGTGCCTGCCCTCAGCAGGAGATGGAGCCAAAAGGCTTAACTTTTTGTTTTATTGGGTTTTAGATGGCTCTTTTATTCACCTTGTCCTCCCTTTCACATCAACAGCCAGCACTGCTTGTTCCTAAACACAGAGTAAGGCTCAAACAGAATCTATTGTTTATCAACAGCCTTGGATTTATTTATACTGGCTACCTGCTGAGCAGCTGGCAGCTGTCTCCTGCTAGGTCTCAGTAAAATAGAGTCCTTTCTTAAATTTACAGTGAATCCTGCAGTTATGACAAACTAAGAGCAACAGGGCAGGGATCTCCAGCAGATTGAGAGAGGTGATTCAGACACTTTGCTCTGCTCTGCCGAGACCTCACCCAGAGTACTGCATCCAGCTCTGGTGCCCTCAACACAAGGAGGACATGGACCTGGTGGAGCAGGTTCAGAGGAGGCCATGAAGATGATCAGGGGATTGGAGCACCTCTGCTGTGAGGACAAACTGTGGGAGCTGGGCCTGTTCAACCTGGAGAAGAGGCTCCAGGGAGACCTTAGAGCAGCCTGCCAGTACCTGAAGGGGACTATGAGAAGGCTGCAGAGGGACTGTTCCCAAAGGCCTGCAGTGATAGGACAAGGGGCAATGGTTTGAAATGAGAGCAGAGCAGATTTAGATTGGATGTGAGGAGCAAGTTCTGCACCACGAGGCTGCTGGAACACTGCAACAGGTTGCCCAGGGAGGGTGTTGAGGCCCCATCCCTTGAAGATATTCAAGGTCAGGCTGGCCAAGGCTCTGAGCAACCTGCTCTAGTGGAGGATGTCCCTGCTGACTGCAGGGAGGTTGGACTGGATGAGCTTGGGAGGTCCCTTCCAACCCAAACCTTCTTAGGATTCTATGATTACTGGAATACTCCCCAGTTTGTTTAAGTAATTTCTGGCCCCAGACAGGCACCAGAGGATTTTACCACTGTTTGGTAGTCACAAAACACAGTGCTGAACTTCAGAAGTCCCCAGTGTGCTCCAGCTCCAGGGAACAGCACTGCCTCACATCTGCCCTCTCCTAGCTGTAAACTACTCCCACCCTCCTCTTGAGCCTTTTGCTCACATCATCTTCCTGTTTGCTTCCTCCCCCTGTTCCATTTGTGGCTTCTCATCACGTTCCCCAGCGAAAGGCACACTATTAATAAACTGCAGCCATTCTTTTGGGTTTCTTTTGGCTGCCCTTTACATGCTAGCTGCAATTTCAGTCACAATCAGGTGATTTTTAAGTCTCCTCTGCACTGCTACCCTTGAACTGTTGGATTCCTGCTGCCACATTCCAATGTATCTATTCTAAGCCAGGACTCACTTGCTAGCCTTGTGTTGCTATAAACCATTCTCCCAACAGCTGGATCTAGCTAATATTTCATTATCACCTTAAATACCTGAAGACTGCTCATTCATGTAGGTGCTTCAGATGCATTCAAATCAAGTCTCATGGAAATACATGTATACAAACACCTACCTTCATCCACAGTGAACTGGCAGCTCTTGTCATTGTAGAAGAGGATTTTCTTCTTATCAGGGCGATTAACAAAGATGATCTGGTCCCCTAAAGCCTCAAAAAAACCAAACACAAAAGAACAACTCAAAATCACTTCATTTCCCAGCATGAGGATTCCAACTTGAACAGCAGAGCCAGGTCCTGTGCTACAAAAAGCATGAGAAACTGGAGAAGCAGCAGCAAAGCAACGGGCAGAGAGAGGAACCCAGAGCCAACATTGATGGTAGGTGCACTAATAAATCAAAGAGGAGACACTGGGAGTTGAGACCAAGGTCTAACAGCAGAACTGAGCAACCTGATCCAGTGGGGGATTGTCCCTGCTGACTGCAGGGGAGGTTGGACTGGATGACCTTTGGAGGTCCTTTCCAAATCAAAGCATTCTATGGACTCAACGCCTAGAGCTGGAATGTGGGAGATTAAGAAGAGTCTTGGGTGAGGAAGAGCTCTGACAGCTGTGTTGAAGCATCAGACCAAATTGAAGGGTGAAATACAGAAAGAGCTGCAACACCCAGTCATGGAGAAAGACCCTGGAGTCCCAGTGGGCAGAAGTTCTCCATGAGACAGCAACATGCCCCTGGGTCTGAGAGGGCCAATGGGATCCTGGGGGGCATTGAGAAAGGGGTGTCCAAAAGGTCTAGAGAGGTTCCCCCCACCCTCTACTCTTGCCTGGTGAGACCACATCTGGAATACTGTGTCCAGTTTGAGGCTTCCCAGCTCAAGAGCTACAGGGATCTGCTGGAGAGAGTCCAAAGGAGGCTATGAGGATGACTGGGGGACTTGAACATCTCTCCTGTGAAGAGAGACTGAGAGACCTGAGGCTGTTTAGTCTGGAGAAGAGAAGGCCGAGAAGGGATTTTGTTAAGCCTATAAATATCTGAGGGGTGGGTGTCAAGATGAAGGGGCCAGGCTCTTTTGGGTGGTGCCTACTGACAGGACAAGGAACAATGGGTACAAACTGGAACACAGGAGGTTCCACCTCAACCTTAGGAGAAACTTCTTTACTGTGAGGGTGCTGGAGCCCTGAAGCAGGCTTCCCAGAGAGGCTGTGGAGTCTCCTTCTCTGAAGACTTTCAAAACCCACCTGGATGTGTTCCTGTGTGACCTGCCCTAGGTGATCCTGCTCTGGCAGGGGGATTGGACTCGATTTCTAGAGGTCCCTTCCAGCCCCTAACATTCTGTGATTTTATGATCATCTGGAGCAGCTTTTGAGTTCTCAAAAGGAGCAAAATGATTCATGAGGGACCTCTCACTTTAGCCTCTGCTTTCCTTTTGAGAAGCTGACTGGAATGGCTTCACTGAGAAGACATTGCTACTCACCTTGATAGCTTTCTGTGCATTGGGTAGCCCTTCTTCAATATCTTCTAGAAGGATTCCTCCCAGGCCTCGCTGGTCGTGCTTGTCCAAGAGCCTGAGCAGAGCCTTTTTATCTTTCAAGTTGTACTTGGGTTTGAAAGCATACTTCCCATCTACCACTTCTATTTTGGGATTGTTGACAAGAGCCTGTAACAGGGACATAAATTTGAACCCTTGAAAAAGAGCACATGCTGGGCCTTCTTCTAGTGTGCTGCTGAGCAGCTAGAGCACATCAGCCACATGGTACAGCTGCCAGTTTGGAGATTGGAGTTTGAAAGGGATTTAAAATCCTTGGATCCTAGATCCACCAGCCTCGCTGCAATTTTGCCACAAAATAAAGCACTGAGCACCAAAGGAGGCTTAAACTCATTTACTTACTGCCTTTGGGCTTGAGGGTCCATCAAGCCTCTTATGGCAGAAAGCTGCACATGGGCCTTTTTGAGGAAGGAATGAAAAGAAGGAGAGGGAGCACAAAACACTGTGCTTTGGCTGAGTATAAACACACACCTCAGCACAACAAGCTCAGGTCACGTTAGGAATGTGAAAGGCATTAACCTGGGATGAACAACACAGGAGTCAGTCTTCCCCAACTGCTGTCAAGTGGCACCAGCAGCTGTAGAAGAAATTGAGAAGAGCAGACCTCCTGCACAGCAGGATTTGACTTATGATGCCAGCTTCAGAGAGAAGCTGGCCAGAAGCTCATGGGCAATTGAAAGGATTGAAGTTATGCTCCCAAAAAGTTTGGCTGTGCAGGCAGTACCACAATGGAAGTTCACCTGTAACAGAGGGCAACTCTACTCAGTTTCTTCTGCAGATGCCAGCCTGACCCTGAAAGGAGAAAAAGAAGAGACACAGAAAGAAGAAAACAGGGAGAAAACACCTGTAACAGAGCAGATAACCAACTCTGGCCCTGCAGGGTATTTGTTCACCTTTTCTCATCCACTAACAACTCAGGGATCATTTCATAGACACTTCTTGGCTGGAGCTTTTTCATTCCACCTTGATATTCTAGAAACCTGGAGATACTTTCTGAAGGACCTCAGCAAAATCCAGCTTCCACCACAACCAACACTGTCAGACTGGAGGTTTCTGTACCCCAGAGTATTAGTCCCCAGTGGCAAAAGGAATGCTGCAGGCTGTGTTAGTTAAAACCATCCTGGTTTTACTCTGCAGAAATGTCTCCCCCAAGCCTCAAGCAGCCTTCACTACTCTGTTGTGAGGATTTTGAGTAAGATCTGAGCAAACCCAGGTACACCAATCAAGGACAAATACCCAGTATGGTATTTTGTTGATTTATTAGCCTTGAAATTCCATGAAGGCATTGAGATCAATTAAGCATGATGATGGTGGAAAGTTACAATGAGCTTCAGCATCTAAGAGTGAGACTAATGAACTTCAGTGGGGGAATTTGCAGATCTATTTAGCCCACCCTTCCAGACAGAAATTTCCCATCAGAATTCATTTTCAGTCAGTGACAAAGAACTGTGAGCCTATGAATTTTGTGCCAGACTCCTCTGGTTTGGTTCACTGAACACCCTCAGTACTGGAAGAGCACTGCAAGGGGAATATTGTTCACAAGAAATTCCTTGGGGGAAAAATATCAGCTTCTTTACAGAAAATTAGGAATGAATACATTCACTTGACAGAAAATATACTGTGGAAGAATTCTAACAAGCCCTTTAAAATGTTCAGAAGGGCTCTCACTTCACAGTTACCTCAACAGCAGGAGGTACAAGACAGACCTGCGGATCAATGTAGCTTCTTTAAGGTGGTGGTGGAGGGGGGGAGTTATATAAAGGTTTGTAATTCAGGTTTAACAGAAGCCTTTCTCTCTAATTAAGCCCCAAACATCTGCTTTCTTTACCTCACTCATTAACCATTGTTTCTGTTTGAGTCCAATATCTAAATGCTGTGTTTCATCCAAGATCTCTTCCAGGGTCAAGGGATGTGTGTCACCCCGCTGGTGCCGGGTCTGGAAAAGCAAACAGGATCTGTTAGGGTTCTGTGCTCATTAAATTCAGTAACTCCATTAAAAACAAGTAGCTACAGCATCATCACAACTCCAGGCTTGGGGAGGAGTGGCTGGAAAGCTGCCCAGTGGAAAAGGACCGAGGGGAGTTGGTTGACAGCCAGCTGAAGAGGAGCCAGCCTGTGCCAGGGTCACCGAGAAGGCCACCAGCATCCTGGCTTAGATCAGGAGTAGTGCAGCCAGGAGGTCCAGGGATGTGATTGTCCCCTTGTACTCAGCACTGGTCAGGACACACCTTCAGTGCTGGGTTCAGTTTTGAGCCCCTCACTCTAAGAAGGGCATTGAGGGGCTGGAGTGTGTCCAGAGGACAACCAAACTGGTGAAGGATCTGGAGAACAAGGCTGGTGAGGAGCAGCTGAGGGAATTGGGAGTGGTCAGTCTGGAGAAAAAGAGGCTAAGGGGAGACCTTCTGGCTCTTTACAACTCTCTGAAAGGAGGTTGGAGCCAGGTGGGGGTTGGTCTCTTCTCCCAAGTAATCAGCACCAGGACAAGAGGAATCAGCCTGAAGTTGCACCAGGGAGAGGCTTAGGTTGGACATTAGGAAGAATTCCTTCACTTAAAGAGTGGCTAAGCTCAGGAACAGGTTGCCCAGGGCAGTGGTGGAAGTGCTCCAGAAAATGCATAGTTGTGGTGCTGAGGGACATGGCTTAGTGGTGGGCTTGGCAGTAGTGGGTTAATGGTTGGACTCAATGATCTCGGGGATCTTTCCCAATCCCAATGAGTCTATAATTCTACAAACCAGCTTTCATGTGATGACCACACAAGTGTTTGAAAACCAGGATGGCCACAGCACACACACAAGCTTCAATTAAGCACTTTTGAGAAGATGAGGGGAAAATATTCTGAGCTTGATTAGAGAGTCATCTGGCAGGCACCAAATGAGATGTCATTTGGAGAAATAAATAGCTCATGAATTCTAAGAGCTGACAACATCTTGCCATTCCTATTTCCACTGCAAATAAAGCCCATTACCCTAGTTTTTAAGTGACCTGGAATGATTAGGATCTCAGTAATGGCATAAGACACTCTGGTTTTAGCTGACAGCATTTTGGTTTTAACAAGATGCTCCTTGCAATTCTCAGCCTTGCAGTAAAAGAGCATTAGGGGTTTGAAATGTTCAGTGCCTTTCAGCTGGGAACAGGAGAACCAACTATTAAAAGCCATTCAAAATTTTACAGCAAACCTCTGTACCTTCATATAATTCACTATTTTAGCAAGGACTCCAAACTTGTAGCCAGAGCCTCCTGAAAGGGCTTTCAAGTTAAATGATCCATTGCTGTGATCTGAAAAAGGAGAAAACAAACAATTAAATGCTGCTTTCAACACCACTCTGCTGGCTCTGCTCCCCATCTCTCCCTCACTCTGCTTTCTGAAGCTTTCACAGTGACAACTAGGAACAAAAACCAGTTGCAGGATGATGTTGATCCAGACTCAGAGTTACCTATCCACAGAGATGTAGCTTTGGAAGACTTCCAAGCAGAACTCCATAAATATAAAGCTCTTGGGACTTGACTTTTAAGCAAACACTGACTGCAGCATCACTGCCATAAGAGTGTAAGAGTTCACATTTAATTCTGTGGCTTAACAAACCATCATCAGTTCTGCTGCCTAAAGTCAGGCTGAAATCATGCCCTGCAGTGCTGCTGAGGTAAGAGCAGCAAGTTGCACTGATTCCCCCACCTGCAAATCACAACAAAAGGCAGCTACCAAGTGGGAATTTTGGATGTAGTCAAGTTTTGAACCACTTTTGATAATTATTGGGAAGACTTAATGGAAACTGGTGCTGAGAGAGGAAAAGATAGAAAAGCTAAAGGAGCAAACACCAAACCCAGCTGGTGCTGAGTACAGTACAAAATAAAATGTTGAAGGAATAAACACCAGATTTCAAACTCAGCAGCTGGTAATTGGGAGTGAAGCTCACCCAAAGGAGGAGCTCTTCCATGACATTTGATTAGAGGCTGGACACAGCACAACCATTCTAAAATTAACATACAAGAGTCGGTAGAACTCCGGCTAGAGAACATTTTATTCTGGCTACTAAATTAAGAGGGAGAAATGGGAGAAAAATAAAAGCCAGAATAAAGCCTGCAGGGATTTTCCTCCCCTTAAAGGGCTCCCTTTTATCATTAAAAATTGATGTCTAATGCAGGAGAGTTTATAAACTCAATCATCTTTGCAAGGAGAGGGCTGAAGCGACTTAAATCCAGAGGCACAACAAACAGTTAAGATGACTTCTCATGTATTTGCTCTTGTCAATGGAATCAAGGGGATTATCTTGTTTAATCTGCCTGGCTACAGCCTGCTGCAGTTTCATGACAAGTAAATCTGAGCACAGGAGGAAGCTGGAAACCTGCAGATGTTAACACTTCAAACGTCAAGCTTTGACCTGCTGCTTTCCGGCGCCAGGCAAAGCAGGCTCGGGGCCACCGCCGCCCTCCCAGGGTGGCTTCTCTCATCACACACACAAAGAGCATCCCAAAACCCAGAGCAGGAAGGGGGAGGCTGCTTCTTATGTGAGGCAGCAAGAGTCCAATTGATAATGATTCACTCCTGGGGTTGGAGGGGTTGATGCAAATGAGCATAAAGGAAGTTGTCAGCAGCAGCATGCTCTGGCCAATGGTAGCAAAGCTCCATCTTAGCTGTGCCATAGGCTGCGTTAAAAACAGGGACCCGAGCAGCGCTCTGCCAGCATCCTCTCAGACAAGAGGTAGGTGTGGATCGTTTTATAACCCTCTCTTTGCTTTCTTTTGATTGCTGAAAGAAAAGATGCCTGTGACCTGCACACCACCTTAGAATCAGGCTGCTTTTCTCTCTAGGTGCAGGAGGCTTTTCTGCCGCCCGGCGCAGGGCAGCTCCTCTGGCACTACCAGCCAGGCACTTCCACCATCTGTGCGCCGAGGGGAAATTGATGACCACTCCATCTTACAGCAAAGCTGAGAACACCCGGCCAGGAGGCAGGGAACAAAATGGATTTCATGCTTGCAGGGCAGCTAGCTCCTTCCCTGCAGCTTCACCTTCCTTGAAACTGATCCTCCTGTGTTTTTTTTAGAGCAATGAAAAGATTTCCCTTCAAACAAAGCCAGCTAAAACCTGGAATTGAAGAAATCTCTCTCCCAAGTGGGTATTCCACAAACAACATCAATTAAGCTGCCTGAAGGAGCCCTGTGTTTGTGGATATGCTAGAAATCTGGTTATGCTGGAGGAGGGGGGAAATGCTGTTGCACAGGATTATCCTTGCAAATATTGGAGCAGTGATCAATCCAACACAGACTGGCTGGGGTCTGGTGGAGGTTTGTAAATGCTGTTAATTACCCCAAGATGTCTCTTCAGTGGTTTCTTAACCAGGACTACCTCAGGACTGCATTGAAATGATTTGGTTTTGGGGTTGTTTTTTTTGCCAGTCATGTCCCTCTGCTCCATGAGTAGGATTTCAAATCAAGCTGCTCCTCTGCAGTGTCTAAAAGATGCTTGATACTTTTACATCAAAATCTCACCTGGGTGCTAAAGGAACCAATGAATTATTTAACTGACTGCATTTTTTGGACCCATCCAAGAGCTGAAATGCCTTCAAACCATGGTACTTTGGAATTAAAAATCCCCTATGGATATTAAAGGAAGCAATTAACTCTTTAGCTCACACATGCAATGGCTGAAATGCATTCAGATCATGGTACCTTTAAATTAAATTCCAATATGGCTGTTAAAGGAACCAATTAATTATTTAACTCACTCACACACACAATAGCTGAAATGCATTCAAGTCAGATTGGCTCCCAAAATTCCTTTCAACGTGCCATTACCAAGTAAATCTGCATGAGACCACTTAATTCTGGACTGCTTTCAAAGGCATTAACCTTATTGGTGCTGTGTAACTTCTGGAGTCTCAGCAATGGCTACTTCAGCCTTGTCTTTCAACAATTACAGCAATGAGGAGCTGCTATTTATCCATGCCTGGCCTCACTCAAATCTAAGGAGATCAGCATCAACCCTTGAGAAGCACAAACCACCCCCAGCAGGGGCATTCAGTTCCACCTCCCTGCACTAAGATCTGCTTCTCTACACCACGCAACGCCTAATGGTGGCTGTGGAGTGGGAAGGGGCTGGCTGCTGCACTGTGCTGGCAGCAGGGACTCCAGGCCCAACATATTCCTCTTGGGAGCTGAGGTTTGTTGGCAAAGGGTCCTGACAAGCCCTGTGAGGAGAGGCTGAGGGAACTGGGATTGTTTAGCCTGGAGAAGAGGAGGCTCTCAGGGGCGACCTTCTTGCTGTCTACAACTACCTGAAGGGAGGCTGTAGCCAGGAGGGGGTTGGTCTCTTCTCCCAGGCAAGCAGCACCAGAGCAAGAGGACACAGCCTCAAGCTGTGCCAGGGGGAAGTTTAGGCTTGATCTTAAAAGAAGTTCTTCCCACAAAGAGAGATTGGCTATGTGATGTAAACATGACCAAGCTCTTCCAGCAGCACCAAATCTTTGCTGTCACTTTTAGCAGTGACTAAATTTGCTATCAGCAGGAGCAGCTAATTTTTGTGCCTGGTGTTTGCAGAGTGAGCAAACTTAGGTGTGACAGATTGCAGCAACATCCTCAGCCTTAGAAAATCTGTTGGGGAGTTCAACCCAAAACTCCCTTACTCCAGGATACTCTTTTGCCATTTAAAGCACACATTTAAAGCTTGCTTGTTTTAATTACCCCCTCAAAGGGGACTCCAAATCCTTGTATTCAGCATCACCCCCTAGATTTTCAAATAACTCCTGAGACCACCCCTTCAAAAGACCCTCCACAAAACAGGGCAGCTGAGTTTCCCTCCTAGACTGTCACCAAGCCAGGACCCAGCTCAGCTCAGGAGTTGTTTGTAGCTTGGATTTGCTCTGTAAACTTTTGTTTAATTAAAGAAACACCACAACCAAGCATCTTAATTACTCCTGTCCACCTCAGTCAGGGTTTGTGTACCCCAGATACAAATCTGTGTGCTCAGCTACAGAATTAACAGGGGAAACAGCAAGTCACTGCAACTGCTCCAATAAATGGCTGCAGCAAATGTTGCTGGCAGCTCTCTTCTCAACATATTTGCTCTGATTCCATTTAGGTCCTTGCAAGACAGGAGGATAAAGAACAAAATGTGTATTTAAACAATGAAAATCAGACAGAAATTGTGAGTTGGGTTGGCTGCACCAAAATAACCTCTTTGTTTTGTTTTAATAATGGCACAAAAATCAAACCTGGGTTTGTAGACACCGCCAGGTTTTGTCTTTGCCCCTGCCCATTCAGTCAGGTTGGTTGGTTAGTATGCTGCCACAGGTAACCAGAGGTTACTGGGGCTCCTTGGATATCATAGTATCAGTCAGGGTTGGAAGGGACCACAAGGACACCCCACACTAGATCAGCTTGGCCACAGCCTCCTCCAGCCTGGGCTTAAACACCTCCAGGGACTGGGCCTCAACCACCTCCCTGGACAACCCATTCCAGGGCTTCACCACTCTCATGGTGAAGAACTTCCTCCTCACCTCCAGCCTGAATCTCCCCACTTCCAGCTTCATTCCACTCCCCCTAGTCCTATCACTACCTGGTATCCTGAGCAGTCCTTCCCCAGCCTTCCTGTAGGCCCCCTTCAGATACTGGAAGGCCACTATGAGGTCACCTTGGAGCCTTATCCTATCATATCCTTTACTACATTGAACTATACCAAAAGTAGTGCAAGTTTCCTCATTTGGGGAGGCAAAGCCAGGGAAAGAAGGAAACCAAGGGGGAAAAAAAAAATGAAAGGAAAAAAAAGAGATGCCTAACTGCAAAGATGCTATTGCCAAACACTTCATCTGCCTCCTTATCCAGGATTCACAGAGAAATTCAGAGAGAGACAAAACTGCTGGGGATAAGCTGCAGACATGACTGAGGCACAGCCTACTCTCACACTTTGGAGCAACAGCCCTATCTGAACATGCCAAAAGCAGATTTGTGAAGCCAGCTCCTTGCTTCATCTCCCCCCAGCACCACAAAGCAGTTTTTTATCTCTGCTGGGTACACACAGACAGCACTGGCCCAAGGACAACATTCCTGTCCTAGCAGTTCAGCAGAGAATGCAGCTGAAAACAAGACATCAGAGCTCCTCACAAAGGGCTTGCCTTCTTATCCATCCTCATGAACATGGCAACACAAATGGGACAAGACCTCCAAATGTGCTCAGTGCTGTTTGGGCAGCTCAGCTCATGGATTCATAGAATGGGTTGGGTTGGAAAAGACCTTCAAGATCATCCAGTTCCAACTCCCCTGCCATGGGCAGGGACCCCTCCCACCAGCCCAGGTTGCTCAAGGCCTTATCCAACCTGGTTGTGAACACCTCCAGGGAAGGGACATCCATGACCCAAGGAGGTCATGGGTTCCAGTGTCTCCCCACCCTCACTGCAAACCTGAGCTGGGTTCCTCAAGCACTCCACAGTGGGATGGCTGGAGAATGAACCTGTAAGGAAGCCTGGCCTGGAGTCAGAATGAGTTTTGCAGGGTGAACTAATCTGTGCTAATGAGTTCTAAGATCAGGAGATTTAGGGAAGCTGCAGCACTGTTATCTTGTAGAAGAACAACCAAAAGTTCAGTTTCATTCCTTGGATCACTCAGGTATAGAATCCTAGAATAATTTGGTTGGAAGGGACCTCCAAAGGCCATTCAGTCCAACTCCCCTGCAGTCAGAGGGACATCCTCCACTAGATCAGGTTGCTCAGAGCCATGCTGAGCCTGACCTTGAAGTTCTCCAGGGATGTGGCCACAACTACCTCCATGGGGAACCACTTCCAGTCTTCCACCACCCTCATGGTGCAGAACTGGTTCCTAACATCCAATCCCAATCTGCTCTTCTCTCATTTCAAACCACTGTCCCTTGTCCTGTCCCTGCAGGCCTTTGCAAACAGTCCCTCTGCAGCCTTCTCATAGCCCCCTTCAGGTACTGGCAGGCTGCTGTTAGGTCTCCCTGGAGCTTTCTCTTCTCCAAGCTGGACAACCTCAGCTCCCTCAGCCTGTCCTCTGGCAGAGGTGCTGCAGCCCCCTCATTGTTTGGAACAGAGCTCCTGCTTTTCTAAGAATGCCAAAAAGGTGCTGAGGGCTTTCCCATCCTGCACCTTGACAGTTATCTCTGTAACTTTTCTGCCTTTGCACAGATTTGAAATAAAGCAGCAAAGCTCCCTCATGACTCAATAACTTACACTGCATGATGGACCAGTCCTGACTGGAAGAAAGGTTCCAAAGCTGTGATTTGGGGTTTGATGCTTTTGTGGGCAAATATGAGCAGGCAACAATCCATGTTGGTAGGTGTGAAGGACTCCTAGGCTTAAGTTCTTACACTCTGGGATAAGAATCACAGCATGTTCTTGACCAATAGAGTCCCTCAACAGCTTTTTCTCTCTGTTTCAGCCCCCAAACCCCTGGCAGCAGGCAGAGCAAGACAGCTCCTCAAGAATGGCAACCCTCAACACCACTCACTGGAACGAGACTACATCCATTTCCCAGTACCTGGGCTTTCAAGTGCAAAAGATTTACCCTTTCCATGACAACTGGAACACTGCCTGCTTTATCATTCTGATCATATTCATCTTTACTGTGGTTTCTCTGGTGGTCCTGGCTTTCCTCTACGAACTGCTGGACTGCTGCTGCTGTGTGAAAAACAAGACTGTGAAAGACTTGGAGAATGAGCCCAATCCAGTCAGAGCAATGCTGAACAGCTTCAGGAAGCGTGAGACAGAGGTGGTGTAGGAAGGACTGAGCACCAGCACCCTGAATGAAGCCTCCTGTACCTTACAGATGAGCAAGTCCTGTGCTTTTATTTATTTGTTTTCCCTTTTGGATTGAAATATAACAGCAGCAGTTATCACTGTGTCTAGCAAAGGCTTTGCTTAGATGAAGGAGGAGCTGTTGCAATCTTGTGGGGGAAGAAAAGGGGTTGGGTTTTTTTTTCTCCTGTCTTGAGATGAACTTTTGTTGTTTCTATTGAGTTTCCAGGGTAGATCTTTGCCTACCTGAAGGAACAAATGTTGCCTACAGTGCATAAACCAACATTTGCTTTACTGGAAAGGATGCTTCTAGAACTGCTCAACAATGTGACCCTACCCAGTGCAGAGGGACAGCAGTGTCCTCTGCTGAGGGCAACTGCACAGAGACAGGAAAGAGACACAAGGGCTGAGAAAAAAAAGCTGTGAGATGGCAGGGTTGGATGGTGAGAGCCCCCACCAGATGGGAGAGGCCTGTGTGAATTCTTGCCTTTGGCACCTCTTCTGATTATGGGTTTCTTGCTTTCAGAAGAGAGGCTGGGCGGATGGGAAGGAACCATCATGGAATGCATCCCTCCAGTGGGGTTTGCTAACCCCTCAGGGTACAGTGGGACCCTTTCTCCATCCCTTTCCCCTGATCCAGGGAACTGCTCTCCCCTTGCTTTCCACTCAACCTGTTTAAAAAGTTCTGGGTGTTGAGATGGTGACCACTGCACCACTTTCAGAACATCTCTCCACAAAAGCAGACTGTAGTGGTGCTATGGCCTAGAAGGACCTTCTGTGCCCCAAGGCTGCTCCTGCAGCACACCAGGGAATCAGACATGCTGGATACTCCATCCCTACCTTAACTTCTGGAAGCTGAACTGGAATTGTGCTCTCACACACGAGGAGATGGGTTGCAGGCCTCCTACCCTGACAACAGTCCTTTCACCCCCTGCACACAGCTTTCAGGCCTTGATGTGCTTCACACAGGAGTCCACACCAGGACAAGCCTCCTGCTGGAGATGGCAGGATGGATGCACAGAGAGAGGAGACTTCATTTTCCACTAGAGAATCTCAACAAGCTTCACTGGCCTGTTGGTGCATCCCAGAGGGCTCACATTCTGACACCCTTCTCAAACTGCCCAGGGACCCTGAGCTCACCAGAACATTTTCCTTTGTAGTTTCTAAACCCATCCAAGCTTTGCAGTCACAATTACAACAACAGCATGGCCATCAGTGACACCCACTAAATCCCTCACACTCCTGAACCCCACAGAGAAGCAGCCCAGGGAGGAACATCCCAGATCCAAGCTAAGTGTGGGACAAGATATTTAATGATGTTAAACCCAAACAACATTCCTGTTGTTAGGGAAACAAAATCCACCTAATGGCCAAAGGGACAGGTAAGCTACAAGACTGATCTTGCAGTTCATCCATGTCAGAAATACCTTTGTGCTATGGCCAGTACCTGTAATTACCTTTCTTTCATATAATTAAAACTCCTCAGAGTCAGGTGCAGCACACCTGAGCTCCAGAAGACCTGGACCCAATGAAAGACTTGCTCATGTGACTCATGCTTTTTTTTTCTGGCTGGTGAAATGGGAGTCACAAGATAGATGTTCAGGCCACTACAAACCAGCACAGCCAGTCCAGCCATTCGCCTGGAGAAGAAATCTCCCCTCTGCAATCACAAAATGACACCCCTGCTTCTACAGCCACTCATCTCCCACACACTTAGGGGGAAGTTTTGCCAGACCCAGGTGCAGAGAATGCTTTTGGCTAAAAAGAAAAAAAACAATGAAATAAATGAAAGTATAAGCACAACCAATGGAAACTGACCCACAGGTCACACCAAGACGTACAGTGAAGATGATGGGCATGATGCTAATGCCTTCCACTGTTCAGGGAGGCTGGGTGGATGCCTCCTTACCTTCTACCTACCCTGAAAGACCAGTGTCCTGCTTGAGAGGCAAGAGTAGCCATTGGGATACAGCAAACTCAAGTGCCTCTTCCCTGAAAGCAAACCCTCTGAAGGGCAATAGGACTGCTGGCCGCTCAGAGTGCCCCTGTAAAGCACTCCTGGTGGCTGCACACCAGAAGGCAGCGTGCAGGAAGCACCACGGCCGGCCTCTGCCACGCTGGCTTCGCCGCCTTATGCCTTCCCGAGAAGCACACACGATGAGAAGTCCTGGGATTCATTCCAGCTGCTTATTTCACAGATCTACAAAGGAGACTGGGTGTCTGCACAAGGAACAGAAGACAAAGCTCTCCCCTTGCACAGCCCTAGAGCCTCAGGACGATTCATTCCCAAGTGCAGACTAAAGAGATTTCAGCTCTCGATTACTGCTGGCCGAGACCACGGAGACAAAGGTCTTAAAGCCGAAGACCTTAGCCACAACTTAACTGTTCACTAATAAAAAGAAATAAACAGATCTGAGCTGTATTTCAGTTATTGTCCAGTCTCTGTTCTTAGTAAACAAGGCAGTTCTGAATGTTTCCAAGCAGGCTGTTTGAGTAACAGCTTCACAGAACTACAGCAGTTGCCTGCTCTCACAGGAAGGCTTTGCACAAAGGGCAGATGTAGCTCTGCAGCCAACTGAAGATGCTTTCAAGGTCTCTCCCTCCTCAAAAAGTGACAGGGGCAGGTTCTCCAAGTCATAGGATCCTAGAATGGTTTGGGTTGGAAGGGACCTCCCTAGGGCATCCAGTCCAACCCTGCTGCAGTCAGCAGGGACATCCTCCACTACATTAGGTTGCTCAGAGCGTTGTCAAGCAGGACCTTGATATTTCCAGGGATGGGGCTTCAATGACCTCCTTGGGCAACCTCTTCCAGTCTTCCACCACCCTCATGGTACAGAAGTTATTCCTAACATCCAATCTAAATCTGCTCTAATTTCAAACCATTGTCCCTTGTCCTATCCCTGCAGGCCTTTGCCTGCTTGAAAGAGTCCAGAGCAGAGCCACAGAGGTGCTGAAGGCAGTGGAACATCTTCCTGTGAGGACAGGCTGGGGGAGCTGGGGCTCTTTAGCTCGCAGCAGAGGAGCCTGAGGGATGACCTCATTCCTGTTGATAAAGGTGTGCAGGGCAGAGTCAGGTGGACTAAGCCAGGTTTGCTCAGTGATGTCCAGTGACAGCACAAGGGGCACTGGGGGCAAGCTGGAGCGGAGGAGATGCCACAGGGACAGAAGGGAAAACTTATTCACTGTGAGAGTGCTGGAGCCCTGGAGCAGGCTGCCCAGAGAGGTTGTGGAATCTCCTTCTCTGCAGACATTCCAAACCCACCTGGATGTGTTCCTGGGTGCCCTGCCCTGGGTGACCCTGCTCTGGCAGGGGAGTTGGACTGGGTGATCTTCTGAGGTCCCTTCCAACCCCTACCATTCTGTGGAATCCTGAAACCTTTCTGATACTGTCTGGAATGTAGCCAGCAGCTTAAAAGACAAAATGCATTTGCTCACACTCCTATTTGTGTAAGGTAATCATCTGAGAGCTCCACAAACACTTAGAGAAACACTGAGCCCACAAAACCACAGCAAGGAAGTGACACTCTCTTTGTTCTGCTACCTGGACACATCTACTCAAACCCTCCAGACCAGACTCACACTTGAACTATTCACCCTCTTCTTGCATCCCCATCTCTCTTTCCCAGCAAGCTGCTTTCACTTATGGCACACAGTTCAGAACATTCAATGTAGAAATCTGCTTCACTTGGAGAGTGTGGCAAAGGGACTGATGGAAACTTGGCCTCCCTTAGTTTATTTTTAAATGTCTGGCTGACAGCTTTGTTTGGTGCCCTCAGAAGCTAGAGATGCACAAGCAAACTCCCTCTTTGTCCCCTCAGACCCCAGATGCTCCACTCCTCCCACTGTCCTTGACGTTTGTCTCTGTTGTTTTTAGCTCAGCTGTTTCTTTTGGAGTTCAGAAGGGAACCACACAGAGCATTCAAAACATGAGCACACAATGAGCTTGTGCAACAGGGTGTTTTGTGTTTTAGTAACTCCTGACATTTGATTTGACCTTTAGAATGCATCTGAGAATTGTCAGAGCTTGCAGAGAACTAAAACAGCCCTTCAAGTTATTTGTTTCACATACTGGAGGCAAAGCAGACAGTAATCTATTGAAGCTCTGGTGTTCAGAAACAAAGATCAGCTCCCAGGTAAACCAAGGGGCACTGCTAACCACGAGATGCTAGCCAGACAACAGAACAGAACAACAGAGGTTGGAAGGAACCCCTAGGATCATCTAGTCAAACCCTTCTTCTAAATCAGAGCCACCCAGAGCAGGCTGCCCAGGATCACAATGTCCAGGCAGGTTTGGAATCTTTCCAGAGGAGAAGACTCCACAACCTCTCTGAGCAGTCTGCTCCAAGGCTCTGGCAACCTCACAGCAAAGAATTTTCTCCTCCTGTTCAGATGGAACCTCCTGGGTTCCAGTTTGTGCCCACTGCCCCTTGTCCTATCACTGGGCACTACTGAAAGAGTCTGGTTCCATCCTCTTGCACCCCACTTGGTCAGATTCCCTCTCAGGCTGCTCTTTTCCAGGCTTAACAGTCCCAGGTCTCTCAGCCTGAAGCAGAGATGCTTCAGTCCCCTCAGCATCCTCACAGCCTCTCCTGGATTCTTTCTAGTAGCTCAGACATAAGTTGTAGATGACTTAAATTGTGAAACCCACCTCATGGATGGACAGCCTGTGACTTACAGTTAACAAAGTTAAGTTTTAGGCCCTCTCTTGCAAGAAAGACAGAGAGAACAACCAGACCACTGTTACTGTTTGTCCTGTGGGTCCAGCAAGCACAGAAATCCACAAATCAAAGCTTGGCTTCACACAAATATTTTGGCAGCAGCAATTCCTCCAACTGAGCAACAGCAAACAAGTCACAGGAGGAGGCCTGATGTGCACAGGTGGTAGCAGAAGTGGGATTTTCCCCTTGTGCAAGGGAATTTCTACACAAGAAAAGCCAATTTAAGAGAAAGGATGACAACAGCCACTACCAAAGTTCACAGACAGGCTGCTACCAGCATCTTAAGAGGCTGGTGGTGGAACACACTGAACAGCTGTCGAGCAGGAGACTTTCACCAACCTGTGTTTTGCTTTGAGCTCGAGGAGCCTCCTTGCTCTACCTTGGCTTTCTTCTTTTTGGAAGAGGAGTCGGAAGATGGCGCTGGACGTTTTTCTACCGCTGGTGTGGAGAGGGCACGCTTTTTGAACAGCTCTCGCTCCCTCAGTAAGCTCGGATCCATAATTCTGTTAGGGGAAGTGGAGGAAGAAGGCAAGAAACAGCACTTAGAAGGTCGGAAGTTACTGAAGAGCAGGGATAGCTGCTTACGAAATCGTTTGTTTGCTTGTACCCTTCTCTTCCTCCGCAGCGACTTTGAGAGGCTGGGGAGTTAGTGCCAGACCCCCACTTTAAGGCCCAAGAAGGTAGGGAAAGCGATTTCGCGACCAGCCCTCACAGCCGCACCGACGTGGGAAAGCACCGGGGACGCCCCACGGCCTCACACCGAGCCCCGGCACCCACCGGCTGCCTGACAGGCACCTCACGTTAACAAGGAGCTCTCGTGACACCCACAGACCAGGAAACTTTGCCAGCCTGACAACCGCACACCCGCGAACCAACCCGAGGGCGCGCGCCCCTCGCTACCCTGCCGCTTAACGACATCGGCGGCACCGCGGGACGGGGCACCACTGCCGGCGGCGGGCAGGGGCCTTGAGAAGCCGGCCCTCTGACCCTCCCACGCCGGAGACCTTCCTCTCTCCCTTCCCCGGGCCTGTCCCGTACCAGGCGGGGGGGCTCACACCTACCCCCCGCCGCCGCCGCCCCCCGGCTTCCGCCGCCGCGCGCTCCCTCACCCGCCCGCCGGAGCGCGAGGCGCAGGCCGTGCACCGCCGCTCGCCGCCTATTGGCCCATGCCGCCTTCCCGGCAGCCCCCGCGCGACTCGCCGCCCCGCCCCGGAAGTGGGCGCGCCGTTGTCAGGGCGACGCGCCAAGAGCCCGCCCTTAGCGCCCGCCATTAACCCCCGCCCTCAACCCCCCCGTTAACCCTTCCGTCGACCCCTCCCTGCGCCGAGAACGAGCCGCGGGTTTGTTTAATATATTTTTTTTAATAATAATAAATTTTATACAGGATAAAAAAAAATAATAAAGCCCCGGAGGTTAGGCGAGGGGCAGCTGCAGGCCGCCCGTGTGAAGCAGACGCAGTCAAACGGCGCCAGGGAAGTAATTTTCCTCACAAAAAATGTGAAAGAGACTGAAAAAAAATTAAAACTTCATTTCTCTATTCAACGAAAAATGCCTTTTTTGGCCTCTGTTTTGGATTTCTTCGGCTGGGTTGGAGGTAGAACTGCTTCTGCTGAGGTTCTAAACCATTCTGGCACCTTCCTCTTAAAAGGAGCAGGTATGCTCTGGAAGAAAGAAACAAAAGATGTTGGAAAAGGCAGGTAGTGGAGTGGTTAATTTACAGAGCTCATCAGACGACAAAAACTGCCACCAGTAGTAGTGGAAAGCTTATGGCTCCCTTAAAAACCTTGTTCAGACTCAGCCAAGAGCCAAGGCTGGGAAATGATGTTTGACCTGAGCCAGCAAAGGACATTGACACACCTCTACCTGTTACCTTTAAGGATTAACTTTAAACAAACCCCAACCTCAGCTGTCAAGGCAAGAAAGAAACTGCAACTCCTCAGCTTGACCTGTGAAAAAAACCATACCCCAAGGGAGGAAGGAAAAGCTGCTGCCCCAAACCAGGGATAAATCATTAGTACAGCTGCTTGAGAAAGAGCAACTGGAACCCAAACACCAGCAGTGGGGGCCTGTCACCAGCTGTGCAAGGCACATTTCCCTTCTGCAAGAACTGAAACCACCCAAGAAGAGGGAACATTCATTGGTCTCCATGACTGGTGGGTGCACCTCTTGCACTGTGGTGGGAAGTGATGCTATGGCAACACAAAGTTCCTTTAAGCTAGGAGGTAACTGGGTTTCTGCTCATCCTTCACCCATGGCATTTTAAACTATGGGGGACCAAATATCTCTGCTGAGAGGTTCCTCTCAGGATGGACAGTGTTGGCAAGCTGCCCTGGAAACAAAATGTATCAGGACCACCAATCTACAGCCAGCAGAGAGGTTGCTGCAATGCAACACCATCAAGAGGTATGTACCCCACTCCAGGGCTCCCAGCCCAAACTTGGGTGAAGCAGGAAGGGTGCAGGGACCATGACACTGCTCATGCTTTGTTCCTGTGTCACAATAAAGGGGCTTTGATTGGAAATGATGTTCTGGAAGTTCTCTGAAGTTAACATCAACAGCCCAAAAGATAAAGATATGTTGTGTTTGAATAAGGCACCCACTCTGCTGCTTAGGAGTTACAGCCAGTGCTGACTAGACCATGAACACTCATTTGTCTGCAGCATGCTTTACATTCACAGCTTCAAACTGAAGCAAGCTGTACAGCAATTAGTGCTGGTCAGCCCACACAAGCTCCTTTCAGAAGCACTATTTGTATGCTCATGCAACCACTGCAAAAATCCCTAATGGGATCAGAGTAAAAATCTCACACAGCTCTATCTGAGAATGTAAAAAGGGAGCCAAACCTCCTCCTGAAGTGCTGGAAGCATCTGCCACTAGATGGCTGACATGATTTACTGGGGGATGATCTCTCTGGAGCAGGCTGATGGCTGTGGCATATTTCACAGAACCACAGAGCAGTGTGGGGGTGGAAGGGGTCTTTGGAGATCAAGTCCACCCAGCTGCCAAAGCAGGGTCACCTAGAGCAGGTCACACAGGAAAAGGCTCCAGAGAAGGAGACTTCACAACCTCTCTGGGCAGCCTGCTCCAGGGCTCCAGCACCCTCACAGCACAGAAGTTTCTCCTCATGTTGAGGTGGAGCTTCCTGGGTTCCAGTTGGTGTCCAGTGCCCCTTGTCCTATTGCAGGACACCACCAAAAAGAGCCTGGCCCCTTCTTTTGGACACCACCCCTCAGATATTTGTAAACACGGATGAGATCCCCTCTCAGTTTTCTCTTCCCCAGCCTAACCAGCCCCAGATCTCTCATCACACAGAGGTTCCACTCCCTTCAGCATCCTTGTAGCCTCCATTAGACTCTCTCCACTATATCCCTGGCCTCTTGAACTGGAGAGCCCAGAACTGGACCAAATACTGCAGATGTGGTCTCACCAGGGCAGAGTGGAGGGGAAGGAAAACCTCCCTTGACCTGCTGACCACACTCTTAACACCCCCCAGGAGACCATTGGCTTTCTTGGCCACACAGGCACGTTGCTGCCACATGGATAATTGGTTGTCCACCAGGACTTCTGCACAGAGCTGCTTTGCAGCAGACCAACCCCTAATCTGTACTTGTGCATGAAGTTGGTCCCTCCCCAGGTGTAGGACTCTACACTTACTCTTGTTGAAGAGGCCATCTTGTTTGGGCAGTGAAAGCAGTGTGCTGTCACAGTAGCAAGGAGATGAACAAGAGAAGGTATCTGGTAATCCAGACCAAGGTTTTTGGCCAGAGTAAAGAACTCTGGCAGAAGGTGGGATTTTGTTTTGTTAAAGATCATCATCCCAATCCTCTGCTGCTGGCACAGAGCTCACCTTTGGCTGAGAGTCAGCAAACAGCTTCTCCTCATCACGACTGAGGGCAGACTGATTCCAGGAGGCCAAGGCGATGGGTCTTGGGTGGCCTGCTGCCCCTCTGCTGCCTGCCTGGCTGTCAGCTGTGAGCTGGGTGGCCTTTCCACATGACACTGAGGAAGCTGGCTGTTATAGGGATAACAGTATTAAAGCCTGAGTCTGCACAAACCAGATTCAATGCAAAGGCTGTGTGGTGTGGAGGGAAAGGAGTTTGTAATTGTAAACACAGTTCTAACACCTCTGCTTAGGGAGATCATAGAATTGTTGTGGTTGGAAGGGACCTCAAGGATCATCTAGTTCCAACCCCCCTGCCATGGGCAGGGACACCTCACACTACAGCAGGTTGCTCACAGCCACATCCAGCCTGGCCTTAAAAATCTCCAGGGCTGAGGCTTCCACCACCTCCCTGGGCAACCTGTGCCAGGCTCTCACCACCCTCATGGGGAAGAACTTCTTCCTAACATCTAATCTGCATCTACCCATTTCTAGTTTTGTTCACCAGCTGTTTCTGATCTACTCCATCACAAAATGTGAAGTACATCCAATTCAAACACAAGGGAACTGGAACTTGGATATTTTGTGCAGTGGGGAACACTATTTCCTCCATCCCCATGGCCCTGAGAACTCAAAATCCTTGCTCCCAACTCAAGTGGTGTGTTGTCAAGTGTGGTTTTGCAGCAGAAGTTTCAGTTAAGAAAAAGGCACTTGGGGCACACTGCTGACTTCTACATAATGCTGCTGGTCAGAGGCTAGAAGAGCCAAGGTGAGATTTTTGGATCAGCTCCAGATCTTGGGTGTTACCAAGAGCATCACTCATGGCAAGTCTGCCACGTGCCTTCTTACAGCAGGAGCAGCTGCTTACCAAAGGCGAAGGCACCACTTGCAGATGGGTTTTCTCTGCTCCTTCCTTCAATGTTGGATTGCTCAAATTACCCTGTAAAAGCAGCAGCAATGCAAGGCTGTCAAAATCCAAGAGTGTTCATTAGCAGACTGAAAAGCTGTTTGCTACAGGGAATTATTGGAATCAGGATATCTTCTGAAGGAGGAGTAAATGAAGACTATTTGGATTAGCTTTTGATTTGCAGTCTACTCATTTGTAGAGTATTAATTTGATTTCTAATAGCATCTCATTCTGTTATTAGCTCCAGCAGCTAACAGGAGCAGAAAGAAAAGTAATTAGAGCTCATGCAATTAGAGTGCCAGGAGGTCAAGTTCAGGAAAAGGAAGGCTCAGATACAGAGAAACCAAACAGCACTCAGGGCTGCAAGACACAAATCAATCTGGCTATGAAGGATCCAGCTTAAAGATTTTCACACTGGGGAGCACTTTGGATTTCAGCTTTTCCTCTCCTGCCTCAGCTCCTGTAAATGCAGGATTCTACAGAAGACATCCCAAAGGGTTAGACAACAGCAAAAAAAATGTTCACCCCTTCTCTGAGGTCACTATTAAACTGTGGTTGTGGACTTTCATGTGCCTGGGCTGCAAGTCCAGGACTTACTAGGGTAGAGATGATCTTATACCTTCTATTACTAACCTGGTTTTCACTCCATGAGGCATCTTCCTTGCCTGCTTGATCTGCTCCTGACTTTTTCTGCTGCTCATCTGACCACACCAACATCCTTTTGACACTTGAGCCATCCTGAGATTTCTCTCTACCCTTTTTCTCCAACAGTGCCACGGTCATGCTGATGAGATAGGTTTCAATATGTCCTGGAACAAGTTTTCTGATTGCTTGAATTTTGCTGGTGTCTTGGGGGAAAAAAAACAACCAACCACAACCAACATTAACTGGGTTTGAATCCTCATACCTCATTAAAGCACAGGATAGATTAAGGTATGGAAAAGACTGAAAAAGAAACCAGTGTATGCGTTTGACTTGTAAGAAAACAGTTCATAAGCTCATGGGATAAATCCCCACCTCACAGAAAGGTAGGGGCTGGAAGAGACCTCCAAAGATCACCCAGTTCAACTCCCCTGCCAGAGCAGGATCACCCAGGGCAGCTCACACAGGAACACATCCAGGTGGGTTTGGAATGTCTGCAGAGAAGGAGATTCCACAACCTCTCTGGGCAGCCTGCTCCAGGGCTCCAGCACCCTCATAGTGAATAAGTTTTCCCTTCTGTCCCTGTGGCATCTCCTCCGCTCCAGCTTGCCCCCAGTGCCCCTTGTGCTGTCACTGGACATCACTGAGCAAACCTGGCTCTGTCCTCCTGACAATGCCCTGCACATCTTCATCCCTCAGGCTCCTCTGCTGCAAGCTAATGAGCCCCAGCTCCCCCATCCTGTCCTCGCAGGGAGATGTTCCACTGCCTTCAGCATCTTCGTGGCTCTGCTCTGGACTCTTTCAAGCAGTTCCCTGAGGTCCTTCTTGAACTGAGAGGCCCAGAACTGGACCTCATCTGTGCTCACACAAACTGTCCTGCAACATCAGGATCACTTCTTGCATTTCTCAGCCTCCTTATCATGAAGAAATATCTTGCAGAGAAGTTGCACTGAGGAGATTCTCCACCTCTTCACTCTATTTTGTGTAGACTCCAGTACCTACAGAAAGACTTGGCCAGGCTGATGTTTTTCCAGAAACACTTGGGGAAATAGAGAATGAAGAGTGAATCTTTCCAACATCCATACATCTGAGTGGCAGGATTTGTAAGGGGCTGCTCTGTGCTGCTTTTTAATGAATGACAATTGCTTTATTTCACAACATAATCTTGATAGGAAAGCCATGACCCTGGCATTGCCATGCTCTACCTTGCCACAGGCCTGAAGCAGCAGCTGAGCTGTCAGGTTTGCCTTCCTTTATCTGGATGCCACTGTCATGAGAGGCTTCAGAAAAGAGCTGTGATGCTCACCTGAGTTAATGGGAGGATTATGGATGACATCAGCAATGATCTGTTGGACTTCAGGGGTCAGTCCTGCTCGCTGCAGGTTGACAGGGTAGCCAGCTTTCATTGCCTGGAGCAGGTGAGTGCCAACCACAGAAAGAGGCAAAGATCTGGTCTCACTTATAGTCCTCTAGGGAAACAAATGCAAAAGAAATTCAGGTGGCTCAAGTGTCTGAAACACAACCAAAACCTCCCAACCTGGCCACCCCCCACTCCCCAAAAGCAAAGAGGGGATACTCACAAAGAGTAGTGCAACAAAGCTCCCCAGAACCCTTCATCACTCTCAGTATTTACCTCCAGCTTGTACAGAGCATCTCTTGAGGTTACTACTTCATAGCTTGAGTGCAACAGCTAAGCTTGAGGTTACTTCAGGTGAAGGGAGGTTCTACAGAGGCAGGGTGCTGTGACCACCTCAGAGGCTCACTATTGCTCACAACTCACGTCACAGCACTTGGTACCACCCCCTTCCACCCTGGGGCAGCTGAATCCCAGAAACTTCAGCCACAAAGGAAACAGATCAACCCAGCTCCTCCTTCATGAGATTTCTGGCCCACAGCCTCAGATGCCTCCTGCTAAATAGCTGTGATGCAGCTGACCTCAGCTTTCAAAGAGGAAGAGATCTCCACAGGCAAAAGCTTACCACAGAGAGATTTTTCTCATGGAACAGGATATATGTGACATGCTCTGAGGGAGAGAGGGCTCTTGAAGATGTTTCCTTCTGACCTTTAAATCCAGGTGTGGGGAAGGCATCAGTCTAAGGCAGAAAAAGAGGATTGAGGAGAATTCTACTCCAGCAACACCCAATGGATCAGCCTCCCATTACCTGAAGTTATCTGCAAGAGCCTAAAAATGGAACCATTCATCTCTATGGAGCTTGGGTTTGACCACAAGTCCATGTTCCACAAAACACCAAAGCAAAGAAGGAATCCAGATGAACAGCCACATAATTCCCATCTTAAACCAAGCATGGGACTGTCCAGAGGCCTTGCAAAATAAAAAACCACTAACCAGAAAGCCAGTGTCTGGGTCAAGACAGCTTCTTAGGTGTTGCTCATTACAGATCAAGCTCTGGCATTCAGTTGGCTGCTTGGCATGGGAAACTCCTCCCAGTTGTTTTTATCTTTTGCTCAGCACATCTTGAGAATAAACTAGGAAAGGGTTTGGTTCCCATTCCTACATCCTAACAGCTTTCTGTGAGGCCAAAAAGCTTCACAGAGTTTTCTCAAGCATTACAGAGAAGTAGGATTGCTGCTCTACCTGCTTCCTAGACTGGATCAATGCCTTTAACTGTAGGTTTACATAGAAATTAAGATCCCTGAAGCAAAATTGCTTCATAATTCCTCTAACTCTCTGCTCTATGGCCCCTCTGTAGTGGTGTCTCTCAACACAGTGACTGAGAGTCACTCTACTGAAAGACACAGTTACAAATTAACTGTGAGTATCTCCAGCAGGTGGAAAGAAAAGGTCATCTGCCAGTCTGCTAAGGAGAAACTTGGAGGAAACAAAGCCCTGCCCTCCAAGTCCATGCTGAAGGAAAGCCTTTGGCCTCCCAACCCCAAATCACAATACCTAGCTGTAAGCTCCCAACCATACAGCACCTGTTGGTCACTCAGCCTGGCCAGATAAGTGACCTTTAGAATGATGTTCTGGACTTTAAAGATGCCCACAGCAATCCAGAACATCAGTCAGGTCCCAGTCTCATTGCCAAGGAGCACATCCACATTTCAAAGCCCTGCTTGTGTGCAAGGCTAACAAGTGCCACTACCACGCTTGGATGGAATAGCTGTGACCAGGACAAGCTGAAGGAGAAATCTGACAGCTGCAGACCAAACTCATGTCTGTAAGGTTGTTACAAAGCAGCAGAGACTTCAGCAAGTCATACCTGCAAGCCATTTGCTTGGCAGAAGTCCTTAATTTCAGCCAGGAGAGGGACCAGCATGGTAGATTTTGCTTCAGACACACCATCAATTCTCTTCACGTTCTCCACAGTTGTAGGCCTGGTTTAGGATGAATAATAAAAGCCATGGAGAGGTCCTGTGCCAGTGCTCTGAACATCAAGTGTCTGTGAATGGCACAAACTTGGGCTATGCATCTATGAGTCAAAACTTGAAAATGTTATCACTGTGTCCTCATCCCTGCAACTAATGCAGTCCACTCTTGGTGCTTCTGAATCACAAAGCTTGACCACAGCAAGTTTGCTGCTTAATACTTTGGAGGACCAGCTTACCACGTCCCTTTATCTACTTTTTACCTCCCAAGAGCACATAAGCCCAGAGCTCTTCCATGAAACAACACACACATTCCAAAAATAGGAGTGTCTAGTGCCTTTCAGTAGCCAGGGAAGGCACTTTAGATACATTACCAGCTGAGCTGCCTCACAACACCCTCTCAATGAGGCAAAAAAATGCTGGATTTCTTCCTTTTCCAGCAGTTGAGAGCAACAGTAAATTGTGTTTACTCTTTTACACTCCAGAGTTACCCAGGGTAAGGGACAGCTCCTGACCTGTAGCTGACCCTTAGCAAGATAAGGGCATATTAACATGATTAGAACATCTGGGAGAAGCAGATGGAAAGGTAAAGATTAATAGAAAATACATTTCCCCCCCCCCCTCCTCTGAGTGGTCAGCTTGACAGGAGGTTTGAATACAAAGCCCCAGGTGTTATTTGGGGTCATTTTACTAAGAGCTAGAGTGAAGAAGCAAGTCTGAAGTCAGTAACAGTTTAAATTACACCAGTCAGTGGTCTCCAAGGGGATTAGAGCAGATCAAGATCCTCAGGAGGAGCTGCTCCTCCACCACAAAAAGCATCAGAAAGGGGCTTTGACACTTGGCTTGCAAGCGACTCAGGTTGTACTACATGCACCCCTGCTGCCTTTACCTTAGCCGGGCCATCTCCACCAGGATCTTATTGGTTGCCAAGACAGCTGGAGGAATTACCTTCTCATTAGCTACCTTCTGTCTAGCAGTCAGCAACTTGCCATACAGAGCAGCCTGTGAAGCAGAGAGCCAAATGCTCATGAAGCAGCTCTAGATCACTCACACAGGGATAGCATCACAGAATCCTTTAGGTTGGGAAAGACCCTTAAGGCTTGCAGTTGGACTCTATGACCTAATAGTGCCAAGTCTGCCACTAAACCATAGACATCTAAACTAAGCCAAACTAAATCATAGAATTGTTTTGGTTGGAAAAACCCTCTAAGATCACCCAGTCCAACCAGCAACCCAACACCACCATGGCCACTAAACCACATCCCCAAGTGCCACGGCCACACTTTCTTGAACGCCTCCAGGGATGGTGACTCCACCCCCTCTGGATCCTCCCGAGGTCCCTTCCAACCCCTACCATTCTATGATTCTGTGTATTCCACAGACATCATCTCTTCCAAAAAGCTCACCTCTAGTTTTTTTTCTTGTGATGAAACAGGTTCTGGGGGCTTCAGAGGTGATCTCCTCAGTGGCGAGCGCTCTGCAACACTAACAGACAAGAAAGCAGCGTGACACAAACCTCCTGTTAGCTCAATTTGTTCATGAGTGTGGCACAAGGCTGTGGGAGAACAGCAGCTCTGCTCATTTTGCCTGCTCTGACAGCACCATCAGACTGTGCTCTGGCACTTTGTGCACTCTCACAGGCCTTGATGCTGGTTGGGGCAGAATTAGCAGCATCCCTAAAGGTAACAAAATTCCTCTGTCTGGTTCTATAGCTTAAAACCAGCCTCTTCCTGTACAAAGCCCAAGCAGGTGTAATTGCAGTTTGGTGGAAGAATGCTAACACTGATCCTGGCCAAAAAAAGAGTTATTAACTTCCAAAACATCAGTGGCAAGGACAATTGCTGCTGTGCTGTGAGCAGAACTAGCTACCACTAAGCATGTCTGCCTAGAGAGCAGCACCACAGTCACCAGTCCATGGGCTCATGCATTTTGGGACAATTACCCTAAATTAGACTGCTATGATTGTACTGAGAGATCTGTTAGCAGACAGGCTGTAATAAGAGCATCATTTCCTAAGCAAAGTGTGAAATAATACTTTGTAGCTGTCCCTGAAATGATTTTTTTTTCCCTTCACATGGCTACAGTGGCAATTATTCAGCTCAAGTGACACATCCTATTTTCCTGTGGATGGGAGAATCAAGCTGTATGCCTGGAGGAGGACCTGAACTGCTCAGAAATGCAAGGTGGGTTTAATCTGAAGCACCACAGCAGTCAGGAAACAAATTACTTGACCTGAGGGAGCCTCAACTTGATCTCAGTCTTCTCCAGACTGGTGAAGAAAGGCAGAAACCTACCTGCCCTCTTACAAGCCCTGCACAAGGCACATGTTTGGTTCTGCCAGCTTTAAGAGTCACAACTTTGTCACATTTTTTTGTTGTTCTTGTACCTGAACTACCATAGAATCAATAAGGTTGGAAAAGACCTCAGAGATCATCAAGTCCAACCTGTCACCTAACACCTTGTGACTCAGCTATTTGCAAACTGGGTTGAAATAATCCTGTTCTCCATAACCCTGTTCTCCATAACCCTGTTCTCCATTTCTTTCAACCATCACAAATTCAAATCCATTAGTTTCAACCATCACTAAGGCTTAAACCATGGGGCCAGTCTAAATGCACTATTGCTCCATTTTTCATAGAGTCACAGAATGGTTTGGATTGGAAGGGACCCCACAGATCATCCAGGTTCAACCCCCCTGCCATGGCTAGGGAGACCTCCCACTAGCCCAGGTTGCTCAAGGCCTCATCCAACCTGGCCTTGAACCCCCCAGGGATGGGACATCCATGACCTCCCTGAGCAGCCTGGTCCAGTGTCTCACCACCCTCACTGTCAAAAATTCTTTCCTTTTATCAACATCTGCTACTTTTCTTTCTTGGATTTGAAGTAATAGCAGTGAGAAAGTTCAACAGTTAGGATCACAGAACGCAGTGGGTTGGAGTTGATCTCAAAAGGTCAGCTAGTCCAACCTCCCTGAAGTAAGCAGAGAAGGGGACCTAGGGGAAGGCTTGGGAGGGACTGTTTAGAAGGGTTTGTGGTGATAGGATGAGGACAAGGTTTGAAATTGCAGCAGGTTGGACATCAGGAGGAAGCTCTTCACAATGAGACTGATGAAATAGTGCAACAGTTTGCCAGGGGATGTGGTTGAGGCCCCACCCCTGGAGACATTCAAGGTCAGGCTTGATGTAGCCTGATCCAGTGGGAGATGTCTCTGCTGACTGCAGAGGAGGTTGGACAAGATGACCTTTGAGTGTCCCTTTCAAGCTAATGCAATCTGTCCGTCTTGAATCCCCAACTAGATCAGGTTGCTCAGAACCTCATCAAGCCTGACACCAAAAGCAGTTTTACAACCAGTTCCCACAGACAAATGCTGACTGATCATCCTACAACCACTCTCCCTGCTAAGTGTGAAACCCAGACAATTGTGGTGTAATTTAGAACACTGTACCTGTGAAGCACATTACTGCTGCTTGGAGAATTTGTACCTTTTCTGTCATATGAAAACATTTCATACAGAGACATCTATGAAAAAAAAATCAGAACAGAAATGTTTATTTCCCAGGGTTTCTCAAGTTGCTGTCAGCAGCAAAACAGCCATCTGTGACACCATGATACCCTTGCAAGATTTGAATGTGAGCAAGGCTGGAGCACAGAGTAGGGAAGGAGGTGTCCTCACACAGACCTGCTTGCCTGGTGACTGCTTTGTTCCTTTCACATCTGGGGAGCTTCGTGTTTGGAGCAGAGGTCCAGGTCTGCTGCTGGAGTAGAATTAATCAGATCTTAATCAAGTCCAATGCATAGAATCACAGAATGCTTTCAGCTGGAAGGGACCTTGAAGACCATCTAGCTCCATCCCCCTGCCATCAGCAGGGATACCTTCCACTAGCCCAGGTTTCTCAAGGCCTCATCCTCCAAGGAGGTGCATCCACAACCTCCCTGGGCAACCTGTTCCAGTGCCTCCCCACCCTCATAGTATAGTATCATAGTATCAGTCAGGGTTGGAAGGGACCACAAGGATCAGCTAGTTCCAACCCCCCTGCCATGGGCAGGGACACCCCACACTAGATCAGCCTGGCCAGAGCCTCATCCAGCCTGGCCTTAAACACCTCCAAGGATGGAGCCTCAACCACCTCCCTGGACAACCCATTCCAGTGCTTCACCACTCTCATGGGGAAGAACTTCCTCCTCACCTCCAGCCTGAACCTCCCCACCTCCAGCTTCATTCCATTCCCCCTAGTCCTATCACTACCTGACATCCTGAGAAGTCCTTCCCCAGCCTTCCTGTAGCCCCCTTCAGATAGTGGAAGGCCACAATTAGGTCACCTCGGAGCCTTCTCTTCTCCTGACTTAACAGCCCCAACTCCTTCAGTCTGTCCTCACAGGAGAGGTGCTCCAGCCCTCTGATCATCCTTGTGGCCCTTCTCTGGACACCTTGCAGCACCTCCACATCCCTTTTTTAAGGGATAAAGAATAAAGAATTTCTTTCTTCAGTCTTAAATCTCCCCTCTTCCAGCTTCAATCCATTCCCTCTCCTCCTATCACCACAAGCTCTTGGAAAATGTTCCTCCCCAACTTTCTTGTATCCCCCTTCAGGTACTGGAAGTCTGCTCTCACACCAGAGGTGTCTATCCAGGCATTCCCACTGGTATTTCTTGTGTTGTGACACTAAGGGAAAGATCAAGTCATCTAGAAAAAGGAATCTAGTGCAAATGAGGTACTGAAGTCTCCTCTCCAACCTAGTCCCCTCCAGAAGCAGGCTACAGAAGCTGACAATCTGTATTTAAGTTAATCAAAAAGCACCCAAGAAAACACAAGAAATACCTTCTAGAAGGTCTCTGCAGATTAAGGTCTTCACTGGACTCCAGTAGAAGAGTTGGATTTGAGGGAGATGAAGTTTTCAGCCAGTTTCTTCCCTGGAAGAAAGAAACCATTCAGCTTAGCCACAGATAGCTCAGAGCGGCTTTCCATGGGTAGCTTCAACACTGAGAAGTACCTTCAGGGTAAGCGTGCACGTGGTTGCAAACTTAGTCTGCCCAGGGACTTCTTTGAGGAATCCTTCCAGTATCAGCTGTTGGCAGAGCAACTTCCACCAGTTCTCAGGCCACTCTTTTCCTTTACCAAAGAGAGGGTGTCTTCGGTATACCTCTGACAAGCGTTGGGAGGCCTGAAATTGAAAGACTTGGTCAGACTTCTCTTCTGAGAGAAAGCTTCCACCACAACCAGCTGGAAGCAGTTATGCTGCTAAACTGAGATGTTTGTCTCAGTATTATCCCATGAAGATGGCAACCAAAGCCATTCAGCAGGGTATCTGGAGGCCTCCAGGACCTGTGAGGTGTCACAGGATCCACGGTGGTGCCTATTGACCTCTTTGCACTTGTTGCTTCTGGCTTTTCTTTCTAGTCTTTAGGTCTAACTTTTCCTCCTGCATATGTAAGTGAAACAAAAATTCAAGTGGCTTTCTCAACCAACTACTTGGTTTCATTTGAGGAGTTCCTTAAATGACCCTTCTCATCCACAGCAGCAGATTGAGACACCAGTAAAACAAAAACCTGGGATGTGAGGAGTGTGTCCTCAAGAGGAGGGAGGATAGAACTAGGCTGTTCTCAGTGCTGCCCAATGACAGGACAAGGGGCAATGGGTGCAGCCTCCTCTGGGAGGCTCCACAGGAACAAAAGTCAAAACATTTTCAGTGTGAGGGTGTGGTGGGTTGAAAAGTTTTCCTAGGCACAGCCTAAAACTACCACACAGGGCAGCTTTCAAAAACCACCTGGATGTGTTCCTGTGTGACCTGCCCTAGGTGACTGCTCTGGCAGGAGGATTGGACTCCATGATCTCCAGAGTGTCCCTCCCAACTCCTACCATTCTGTAACTCTGTGATAAACCTACACTTAGAGCACAGAGCTGTTAAAATATCTCCCTTCTTATATGGAAGAGGTCAGAGGAACAACTCAGACATTCAGAGCAGCAAATAAAGTCATCCTAGTGCAGCTTGTAGTCCATCCTCTGAATATGTTGTGCCATTTTCTTGACCCACACTAACAGGTCCATGTCCTTCTGCTGAGGGCTCCAGAGCGGGACACAGCAGTGCCAGTGAGGTCTCACCAGAGCAGAGCAGAAGACATGTATCTTGCTGCATGGGAAGTGGTGCTGAACAGCTTCAGAAGGTCTAGACAACCTCTGCAGATACTCAGCTCTCCAAGAAAAAGGTACTAAGTGTCTCTCAGTGCGTACACACATTCCATAGATCCAGGTATTGTTTGGTGTATCAATGAAGAGGGACACTAAGAGCACCTCCACTCCCAGGACACACACCAAAAACTTGACTGTCACTTACAGACCCTCGGAGGAACAGAATGGGAACTCTGGTTCCAAACTTCTCTTCTGTGGCAATCACTGCAGAGAGCAGCTGATGTGCCTGCTTCCCAAAGTCCTGCAAACCACCCCCTGAGTCGCTGGGGACTGCACGAGAGGCTCTGGAAGGCACAAGGAAAAGGAAGTGTAACAGACAGACAGATACCAATCACAGAACCCCAGCATAGTGGGGTTGGAAGGCACCTCTGGGGATCAGCCACTCCAACCCTGCTGCTAAAGCTAGGTCACCCACAGCAGCTTGCCCAGGATTCACAATGTCCAGGTGGGGTTGGAACCTCTCCAGAAAATAAAACTCCACAACCTCTCTGGGCAGCCTGATCCAGAGCTCTGCAATCCTCAACATAAAGAAGGTTTTTCTTGTGTTTAGGTGGAGCTTCCTGGGCTCTGTGCCCTACTGCCTATCCCTGAGCATCACTGGAAAGAGTGAAAAGTCCTTTGTCCCACTTTCAAATACTTGACACCTCCCACTAGATCAGTCTGATCTTGAATGCCTCCAGGGACAGGGCCTCAACCACACCTCTGGACAACCTGTTCCAGTGTTTTACCACCCTCATTGTGAAGAGCTTCCTCCTTGTGTCCAATCCTTTATCATGACTTCAGGGCAGACAGGGGAAACTGAGGGAGGTGTTTGTGCTCCTCTGTGTGACTATGAACCCCAGGCTTCCCTTCAGCACATCAATGAGATCCCTTGCAATGCTGGAGGGAACATATGTCAACACATGCTGTAACAGGAGAACAGCTCCCTTAACACTCTGCAAATTTAACCTTAGACACACAAAAATGAGCGTTTCCTTTTGGGATTAATTACCTAACAGGGCTTAAAAGTGATGAACCAAAGAGTATTTCACAGCCTAAAAGGGTTCAGACTTCCACTCTTAGGAACTCTGAGCATACTTTGTTTACAGACTTCCCCCCCACAGCCTAACTTCAGAGCTTACAAACTGCCTCAGAGCTCCAACTCTTTAGGCAGAGGTTAGAGGCAGTTGTTCAAAGATAAACTTCAGGCTGAACATCTGCACCATCAGATGCATTCAAAAAGTCAATTCTTCCAGATAATTTGCCTTGTAAATCAGCCTGAGAGAACACAACCTCTTGCATCAGCCTTCAGGGGAGAAAGCTTACCTGGACCTGCAATTATCACAGCATTCTTCCGTGCCCATGATGCCAGAGGAAACCTTTCGGAGCTGTTTGTCTTCAAAATGAGACAGGATTATTCTACCCCAGGGAGCAGAGGGAATTAAATAAAAGAGCAAGAATTTACACATTAAATTCATAGCAGAAAACAGAGTTGAAATCAGCACCATTAATTAATTCACCGGGGAGCCAATTATTTGGCCTTGATTCCTCTAAAGAGAAAGTTGGGGGGGGGGGGGAAGGGGGTGAAAAGTACATAAGGAAATATTGGATGTGTGTGTAGTATTATAGTATCAGTCAGGGTTGGAAGGGACCACAAGGATCATCTAGTTCCAACCCCCCTGCCATGGGCAGGGACACCCCACACTAGATCAGCCTGGCCACAGCCTCAGCCAGCCTGGGCATCCAGCCCCTCCAGGGCTGGGGCCTCAACCACCCCCCTGGACAACCCATTCCAGGGCTTCACCACTCTCATGGGGAAGAACTTCCTCCCCACCTCCAGCCTGGATCTCCCTACCTCCAGCTTCATTCCATTCCCCCTAGTCCTATCACTACCTGAGATCCTGAGCAGTCCCTCCCCAGCCTTCTTGTAGGCCCCCTTCAGATACTGGAAGGCCACAATTAGGTCACCTCAGAGCCTTCTCTTCTGCAGACTGAACAGCCCCAACTCCTTCAGTCTGTCCTCATAGGAGAGGTGCTCCAGCGTTCTGCTCATCCTTGTGGCCCTTCTCTGGACACCTTCCAGCACCTCCAGATCCCTCTTGTAATAGGGGCTCCAGAACTGGAGGCAGTACTCCAGGTGGGGTCTCCCCAGAGCTGAGCAGAGGGGGAGAATCACCTCCCTTGCCCTGCTGGCCACACTTCTCCTGATGCAGCCCAGGATCTGATTGACTTTCTGGGCTGCAAGTGCACACTGAGAGCTCCTGTTGAGCTTCTCCTCCCCCAGCACCCCCAAGTCTCTCTCCTCAGGGCTGCTTTCCAGCCAGTCCCTGCCCAGCCTGGATTTGTGCCTGGGAGTATTTGAGCACATTGTGAGTACAAGATACCTCCTGCTCACAATCTCTGGTTGGGACAGAGTCCCCCTGGCTCTTCCCCCAGCTGCCCAAAACAACATCAGGCATTACACAGATGGCAGCACTCACTTCCTCCTGCAGCTGCTGGACAGGAGGTACTTCTCCATCTTCCCCAGCATCTTCAGCTTGTACTGTCGGAAGGTTTCGTTGCGGATCTCGGTGAGCAGATGTCTGTCGGTCACAAGGGAAAAAACCAAGAGCCTTGAATTGAAGCTGGTGGTGGAGTTCACCACTCCTTCAGGCCCAGACCCCAGGCCTGATTACTCACAAGACAAGTGGCCAGGTTCTGTCACTGCCTGATTGGCAAAGCATCTTCAGAAAGCAGAACTAGAAAAACTCACTGAATGCTAGAATGGCTCAGGATGGAAGGGGCTTCAGAGCTCAGCTGCTCCAACCCCCTGCCACGGGCAGGGACACCTCTCAACTAGACTCAGCTGCTCAAGGCCTCATCCAGCCTGGCCTTCACCACCCCCAGGGAGGAACCATGCACAACCTCCCCAGGCAGCCTATTCCAGAGTCTCACCACCCTTGTACTGAGGAGCTTCTTCCTAAGATCCAGTCTGAACCTACTCTCCCTCAGCTGTGGACTGAGGTTCCAGAGGAAGGCCATGAAGATGATCGGGGGGTTGGAGCACCTCTGCTATGAGGAGAGGCTGAGGGAACTGGGGGTGTTCAGCCTGGAGAAGAGGAGGCTCCAGGGAAACCTAATAGCAGCCTTCCAGTACCTGAAGGGACCTTAGAGGAAGGATGGGGAGAGACTGTTTACAAAGGTCTGTAGTGACAGGACAAGGGGCAATGGCTTCAAACTAGAGAAAGGCAGATTTAGATTGGATATCAGGAAGAAGTTCTTTACTATGAAGGGAGAGGAACACTGGAACAGGTCACCCAGGGAGATGGTTGAAGCCCTTTCCCTGGAGATATTCAAGGTGAGGCTCAACAAGGCCCTGGGCAGCCTGGTCCAGTTGGGGATGTCCCTGCTGACTGCAGGGAGGTCAAACTGGATGAGCTCTGGAGGTCCCTTCCAGCCTGGACCATTCTATGATCATCTTCTGTTAAGCCTGGCCTAGCACCATGTGTACACAGGAAAGGACTTGGAACCGGGTGTCAAAACAAACCCCATTCTGAACCAACCCCACCCCTGCTCCCCTTTCTTTTGGTCTGTCAGGGCAGTTGCCTTCATCCACCTGTTGAAAGTCAAGTCTGTTGCAGTCCACAAGACATGGCAAGAGGCAGGAAGCCCATCACGACCAGCTCTCCCAATTTCTTGGTAATAGGATTCCATTTCCTTCGGGGCGCCGTAATGAATAACCATCCGGATGTCTGCTTTGTTGATGCCCATCCCAAAGGCCACTGTAGCCACAACACACTGCAAAACACAAGCCACAGGCTGCATGTTTTCAAATGAGCATCAACAATAGAGAATCAGAGAACTGTCAGGGTTGGAAGGGACCTCAAGGATCAGCCAGTTCCAACCCCCTGCCATGGGCAGGGACACCTCACACTACAGCAGGTTGCTCACAGCCACATCCAGCCTGGCTGCAAACACCTCCAGGAGTGAGGCTTCCACCACCTCCCTGGGCAACCTGTTCCAGTGTCTCACCACCCTCATGGGGAAGAACTTCTTTGTAACACCCAATCTAAATCTCCCCATTTCTAGTTTTGTTCCATTCCCCCCAGTCCTATCACTCCCTGACACCCTCAAATGTCCCTCCCCAGCTTTCTTGGAGCCCCCTTCAGATACTGGAAGGCCACAATTAGGTCTCCGCAGAGCCTTCTCTTCTTCATACTGAACAGCCCCAACTCCCTCAGTCTGTCCTCATAGGAGAGGAGCTCCAACCCTCTGCTCATCCCCGTGGCCCTCCTCTGGACCCACTCCAGCACCTCCAGATCCTTCCTGTACTAGGGGCACCAGAACTGGATGCAGTACTCCAAGTGGGGTCTCACCAGTGCGGAGCAGAGGGGGAGAATCACCTCCCTCCACCTGCTGGCTATGCTTCTCTTGATGCAGCCCAGGATGTGATTGGCTTTCTGGGCTGTAAGTGCACACTGCTGGCTCATGTTGAGTTTCTGACCCACCAGCACCCCCAGGAATTTGCCTGGATTAAGGCTCGAGCACTCGGTGACAACTTCTTTGCTACAGGCTCAAAGAGTCAGCCTAAATGACAACATCTTCAAACTCACATTTGACTTCCACAGTGCTTTTGTTCACACTGATTCTTGCTCATAGAGGATGAGTTTAGGATTATAAGCAAGGCAGTGATGGTATCCTGTGGCAAATGCTGGAGTGTTTTCAAGCTGCTATCAAAAAGGCACAAAAATCTATTGTGAAGGACCAGAAGTCTCAGGGTAACTCTTTGCCTGCTTAGCTGCAGGAGGAAGCAAGCAGCTCACAGAAGTTGTGATGATATTGGTCTAGCTACCATTATTTGCCTCAGAAAAAAGGAAAAGGAATTTGCACCATAAGCCAGGAATCCCATTACTGTCAGCACAGAGCAGCAACTCCTCTGCCCACAATTGAAGACAAACAGTAAATGGGAAACACATGCTGATATTCCCAAATTCTTTCCTCTACCAGAAGCTCTGCAGTTATAAATAGGATCAAGCAGACTTAGTTTCCTACATACCTGAATTTCATCCCTCATGAACTTGTGATGAGTGTCCCTCCTCTGTTTGATTCCCATACCAGCATGGTATGCACCACAGGCCACACCGAGCTTAAGCAGCTCAGACATAACCTGTTCAGTGGCCTTTCTTGAAGGGCAGTAGATGATGGTGGGGCCCTCAAACTCATACTCAAAACTCCTGGAAGCAACAGACACATGTAAAGACAGAGAAGAGGCCAGCCTTCTGCAGGAAGTCTGACTGAGCCTAGCTGAAAAGGCAAAGCAGCTTTTCCAGCAGTTCACTTTCTTGGGCACTTCCCTTACCCTCCTTTCCTGACAAGGAACTTCTTCAGATCCCTAATGATATCTCCACTTTGTCGATCAACTTCCAAGTACAAGTTAGGTCTGTCAAAACTAGTACATGTGACCTGGGGGGTCTTCAGCTTCAGACATTTCATTATGTCCTCTCTAATTGATGGACTTGCAGTTGCTGTTAAAGCAACAATGGGAACCTGCAAGGAAAAGAAAACAAACCAACCAACCCCACAAAACATAAGACAAACTTCAAGAGCTCTCACTCTTGATATTTATTTCTAACCAAAATCAATCACAAGTCAAAACTGAAACAGATTAAAGTACTTCTTTAGAGGCTGTTTCCCATCAGTGGGTCATGGAATGTTAAGGGTTGGAAGGGACCTCCAAAGATCATCCAGTCCAACCCCCGCTGCCAGAACAGGGTCACCCAGGGCAGGGCACACAGGAACACATCCAGGTGACTTTGGAATGTCTCTAGAGAAGGAGACTCCACAACCTCTCTGGGCAGCCTGCTCCAGGGCTCCAGCACCCTCCCAGGGAAAAAGTTTTCCCTCCTGTTCCCATGGCACCTCCCCTGCTCCAGCTTGCCCCCAGTGCCCCTTGTCCTGTCCTGGGACATCCATGAGTAGAAATGAAAAAATAAAGCAGAAGCTTAGGGACATCATCATCTTCAGAATAAGGATGCCAAGTAATTTATAGTTTTGCTGAGGTCCTGGTAATCCAGGTTCAAAATAGCCTTTATGCAAGCATGTGGAAAAGCCCCACCAAGCTCAATCACACACAGGGACAGCGTGAACTGCACCGCAGGCAGGTGCATGCACCCAGAGCAGCATCCAAAGCTTGGTATTTCCAACTCTCCTATAAAATGAGAGCATCCTTCTCTTCCAAACAACCATAGCAACCCCTCACCGATGGCAGAGCCTCCTTCAACGAGCCCAAGCTTCGAAAGGAATTCCTGAAGTCATGGCCCCACTCTGAAATGCAGTGAGCTTCATCAACAGCTATGAGGGTAATACCTGGTGGGCAGAGAAGCACAGCATGGGCACCTTACCAAGACAAACCACCAGTGACAGAATACAGGCATCCCAATCTGCTCAATGGCAAGCTTTCTTGAGAAGGCACCAGAAGCCTCCTTAAGTATTAGTTTCCAGAATGCTTTCTGCTGTTCCAACCCCTCAAGCCCATTTTTGCAACAGCCTCTTCAGTAACAAGGCCCAAGGGCTTAGACAGGCTCCCCCCACAGCTTTCATAGAATGGTTTAGACTGGAAGGGACCTTCAGGATCAGCCAGTTCCAAACCCCTGCCATGGGCAGGGACACCTTCCCCTGACCAGGTTATTCAAAGCCTTATCCAACCTGGCCTTGAATACCTCCAAAGAGGGGACATCCATGACCTCCCTGGGCAACCTGTGCCAGTGTCTCACCACTCTCACTGTCAAGAATTTCTTCCTAATCTCCAGTCTCAATCTCCCCTTCTCAAGCTTCAATTAACTCCCCCTCATCCTACCAGCCCTTGTCAAAAGTCCCTTCCTGGCTTTCCTGTAGGCCCCCTTCAGGTACTGGAAGGCTGCTTCCTTCTCCAAGCTCCAAATCACCAACATCCCTCATCACAATGGGTCAAAATCTCAAGCTGCCTCTGGTAGGGCCTTCTCCTACCCCTTGCTTCCCAGACTTTCTTAATAATAGTCACAATTGGTGAAAAATGTTGAAGATTTAAGCTGCCTACCAACTCATCCACAACCTTATCCCCAACTTACCAACAGTTTGGTGAAGATCCTGAAGTAATTTTAAGTTGTGTGAACAAAATTCTGGAGTCATATATATGACTCTGTACTGGCCCCTGAAACAGTAAGAAAATACTGTCACAGAAAGGAAAAAAGAAACCCAGGTGACTCAACCAAGTAAGACAAACCATGGTTGTCTAAAAGATGTCAGTGAGACCAAGTTCAGATTTCTGGACAGGGAACAACAGAAGGGGAATGGAGGCTGGAGAAAACATTCCAGAAGAGTGGAGAAAGCAAAGCAGTGCACAGTATGACAGGGCAACAGCAGCCTCTAGAACAAGAAGAGACTGTGTGCTGACTTGGTGACAAACACAGGTTTAAGACCTGTGTAAAACCATGGGTGAATCACAACAGAGCTGAGTCAACAAGCCCCATTTTCCCAGAGGGTACAGGAGGGTGGCTATAGCCTCCCACACATCCAGCCTAGGTGAGCACAGCAACATCACAGACTGCCAGGTTCCAGATCTGGGCCAAAATCCAGAGTTTCAGTGGTGAGGGAGCAGGGAGACATCCTACCTCTCAAATACAGCTATGTCAGAAGCAGCAGTCCCAGAAAGCTCAGCCAAAACTTACTCTTTGATGCAGCCTTTGATGTTCTTTGACTGAGCTGAACCAAGCAAGCAAGCTGGAATCCCTGACATGCTGCAGGAATAAAAAGCACAGTCATGAACAGATTTCCTCTCAACGCTTTCTGCCACAGCTTTCAGTCTTTGCCAGCACCTCAAAAGAAGTTCAAGCTGCATGATCAGAGACTACTTTCTTCCAAGGATCTTTGTGGGGGAGGAAAACCTTTTGAAAAGGGAACGGTCAGTAGCTATTCCTGTCACCCAAATGCTCTTCTGCTTCCCCTGTAGCTGCCTCCAACACATTTGTTTAGTGCAACGAGGGATCAGAGAAATCAAGACCATCTTCTTGGCACAAGAGCTAAGTTTACCCAGAAAACATCCAAAAGAAGTGAAGATGGTTAAGTACATTTTCTTTGGCTGTGCTCTCTTGTGCAGTTCATCACATCTGGATGTAAGCCTTGCTGGCTTGTAACTTTGTCTTGTCTGTCAATCTTTGGTGAGCTACTGATGCTGCATCTGCAAACTTCCCATCAGGTGGCTGCTTTTTAATGCCAGAATCAATAATTAGGCTTTACCAGCTCAGCCACTTCATATCTGGTCTCCTTAAGTTGGTGATTTACTGCATTTTCTTGCAGCCTTTTGTTTCAACAGCTTCCTTCCTCAGTGTTTCAGTCCTTGGCAGAACTGCACCCAGACCAACAAATTACTGCATTGCATTAGGTTGTAGAAATTCAGTCTCTTCAAGCTTTCAAAATGAATGACCCACTGAGAAGGCAGTGAATAAACCCTTTCCACTGAGGAAAACAGTGTGAAAGCCAAAGAAGCAGCTGAATACATATAGCCACCCTGCTGATTAATACTCTGTCTAGGAGCTATAGAGCCAGCTTAGGCCTATCCAGCCATTCATCTGCACACAGTCGTGACGTGCAGCAGCAAAGACCACACATAATTGATGTTCCTGACTTCAAAAAAATCTTCATATCCCCTCTTTCACAAAAGACCTGTTCTTTCCAAGTTGGACAAGGCAGGAATGAACTAGACAACTCAGCAGGATTCCCCACAGCTGAAATGGGAAAATGTCAGAAGTGAATAGCTGTTCTAATAGAAAGCAAGCACATGGAGAGAAAGCATTATCAGGGATTAAAATCAAAGAGATTTATCTTCACAACAGCTCCAACTGCTCATGTAAGAGCAATTCTCTGGCACCTACTAGTTCCTCCATCAAACCTTTTGAAGAAGTCAGGCCAGGTGTTAGGAGACCTACTGCACTGGCAGTCTTAAAAGTCTGTGCTCTAACTCTGATCTGCCTCTAGCTGCATGCTGTTCAGATGTTGCTTCTCAGACCCAAAGGAAGCCCTAGCAAATTCTGACAGAGCTCTCCCAGCCTGTGAAGCTCCCTCCAGCAGTTTGGTCTGCCAAAAAGAGCCTGTGAATCCAGAAATACTTCAGGATCCACATTCAGGACCCACTCACCAGCAGAGTCCCTTTGACAATTACAGAACCACAGAATGTTAGGGGCTGGAAGGGGCCTCCAGAGATCACTGGGTCCAGCCCCCAGTTCAGGCTGCAGTGCACCCAATTGGCAAATGCAGGGAGCACAGCCTATTTACAGGCTTTGCTTGTGTTCCTGGAGGAACATATGCCTCCAGCTGACACACAAACAGCTTGCTGTACAAAGTTGCAACCTTAAACACTAAGAAATGCCACAAGCAGAATCCGTGGGTTTCCACAGGCAATACAGCAGCAGCTTGTTACTATCATGCTACTTACGTCAGCTGCAGCACCTGGTCCTCCATCAAAGAGATAAGAGGACAGATAACAACTCCTGTACACCCAGTATAAACAGGAGGAAACTGGTAGCACAAGCTTTTGCCATAGCCTTGAAGAAAAAAAGGGCAGAAGTGAGGTCATGCTTTCAGGGCAGCTACAACCCACAGCTATAAGCTACAATTCTAACAGACTCAGACTCACTGAATGGTTTGGGTTGGAAGGGACCTTCAAGATCATCCAGTTCCAACCCCTTGCCATGGGCAGAAACACCTCCCACTAGCCCAGTTTGCTCAAGGGCTCATACAGCCTGGCCTTGAACACCTCCAGAGAGGGAACATCCATCACCTCCCCAGTGTCCCTCTACTCTCACTAGAAATTTCTTGCTAATCTCCAGTCTAAATCTCCCCTCATGAAGCTTCAATCTATTCCCTCTCATCCTGTCACTATAAGCCCTTGTCAAAAGTCCCTTCTCAGCTTTCTTGTAGGGTCCCTTCAGGTACTGGAAACCCAATAAAGGTCTCCACAGAGCCTTCTCTTCTCCAGACTGAACAGCCCCAGCTCTCTCAGCCTGTGCCCCCTTAAGGAAGGTTCTCCAGCCCTCTGATAATCTTCATGGCCTCCTCTGGACCCTCTCCAGCAGCTCCATGTCCTTCCTATGCTGGGGCCACCAGAACTGAATGCAGTGTCCAGGTGGGGTCTCAACAGAGAAGAGGGGCAGAATCCCCTCCCTGTCCTGCTGGTCACACTGCTTTGGATGCATCTTGTCAAGCTCTAAAAACGTGATGCTTGTTCTGCTAGTAGAGGAACAAAGATGCCAGATAAACCTGGTCAGCATCCCTCTGATACTCCTCTCTACACCAAGGCTGGTGACAAAGGCTAGGACAGAAAAACAAATAGCCAGCATGGCTGGCTCAGACTTCCAGTCTCAGCCAGGGCACTCTGCTCATATGAGGCACATGGACAGTCTCCAAGTGTGAGTCCTACTCTCCCCAAAAAGGAAAAGCTCTTTCACAGCTTTTTAGGATGGAAAGGTAACTTACCAGTTGCCATGACAACAAGATTATCTCTTCTGTCTTCTAAAACAGAATTGATCACTTTCCACTGGACCCTTTAAATTAAACAAAGGGGAATATTCTATTTTTGCCACCACACAGAACACATAAATTTTGTCAAGCTGCATATTCAGTTGAATCCCAGGTTAGAGGAAACCCTGCTGGTTGCCTCAGAGTGCTGGCTTGGCACACTGCAACCACTCAAACACTCCAACCACTGCAGGGGTCCCACCAGTGTCACAGTGGGGAGCTCTACCAGGGCTAAGGCAGGCAACACTTGATGCAGTCATTCACAGGAGATGACAAAACAAATTTTGCCTCCCATACATCAGTAGTTGCTCCAGAGATTGGGAAACCTGCAGCCAGCACCCACACAAGAGATTCTAAACATGACCTTGTGTGGTCTCATGTCTGCAGCCAGCAGCCAGCATCCACACAAGAGATTCTAAATATGACCTTGTGTGGTCTCATGTCTGCAGCCAGCAGCCAGCATCCACACAAGAGGTTCTAAACATGACCTTGTGTGGTCTCATGTCTGCAGTCAGTTAAAAGGATAAAAGTCAGTAAATCCCCCACCTCCTACCTTTCAAGTGAGTAAAACAGCTTCACCCCCAGAAATGCTGCTCTGAAGCTGCATCTTGCACAGCAAGTTTGCCACCACCAGTAAGCCTGGAAGATTTCATCCCATTCCCACTGAATTTAAGGATTGTAACAGGAATGGTTGAGTATAAAAGCACACACTGCAAGGAGAGGACACCACAGCAGACAGACAGAAGCCTGTCCCTGCTCAATTAAAGCCTCATAATTAAAGCCTCCTAACAGAGGCTAATCAGGCTAAGAAAGTTTATCATGCAGAGAACAATACCTTTGCAACTTGTTGCTCTGTTTAAAACACCTAAACTGGACCTAGGACAATAAAATCTTCAATTACAGGAGATATGAATCAAGAAACTCATCCTCCTCTGTGAGCACAGAAGTTGGTTAACACTCCTGAATATTTATCTTGACATCTTGTTGTGCTGCTTTGCTTTTCTTATGGATTCTGCACAGATCCTAGCTTGTTGGGGGGGGGGTAAAGTAAGTAATAATGATAGTAATAAATAATAAATCAATCAGCTCAGTTGGGAGAACGGAAAGAATATGAATTTGATAATAAATAAAATGAATGAGCTGAGGGGGAAGAATGGAAAGCAAAGGAAGCCTGGAATCCACATTTGGACAGAAGAAAATCTACTCACGGTTTAAAAGAAGAATGCCCAAAATAGGTCTTCAGACATGTGATGTGGCTTTCACCAGGGACAGGCAGCAAAGGATCTTTAATGGGAGAGAAGAGAAGGGACAAAACCCAAACTCATCTGCAGTTGAATTGTGGAAACATCATAGAATGATTCAGGTTGGAAGGGACCCCCAAAGGTCATCCAGTCCGACGCTCCTGCAGTTGGCAGGGACATCCTCCACTAGAGCAGGCTGCTCAGAGCCTTGGCCAGACTGACCTTGAATATCACCAGGGACAGGGCCTCAACTCCCTCCCTGGGCAACCTGTTGCAGTCTTCCACCACCCTCATGGTGCAGAACTTGTTCCTAACAATTAATATAAATCTGCTCTTTCCTCACTTCAAACCAAGATGAAGCATTATCTTGACTGCTCATGGTCAGTGTGCTGCCTAGGGTGGAAGATTTAGGCAGCTCCAGTGAAAAGAGAAACATCAAACTCTAAAAGGTGTTTACAAGCTAGAATAGAAGAGTAGAACAGCAAACAGGCTCTCCAGAGACCCTGCATGAGGGGGAGGACATATGGCTTGATTAATGAGCTAATAAAGCAAAAGATATTGCAGTGCATAGTTGTGGTGTTTGGAATGTATTCAGATGAGGTACCAGAGACATCCAGCTCTGGAGCTCTCAACACCAAGAAAGGACATGGACCTGATAAGAGCAGGTCCAGAGCAGGCTACAAAGATTACTAGGGGGCTGAAGCAGCTCTCCTGTGAGGACAGACTGAGGGAGCTGGGGTTGTTCAGCCTGTTAGAGCAGCCTGCCAGTATCTGAAGGAAGCTACAAGAAGGTTGCAGAGGGACTGTTTGCAAAGGCCTGCAGGGGGTTTTGTTTAATCATGCACTACAATTTAAAACATACCCCAGCTTTCCTCCTCCTCTTCCTCAATGCCTTCATCTTCATCACCATCTGGTGCATTGTTCAAGCCCATGTCAGGAGTTTTCCTGCCTTTATTGGCCTCCCCTTTGGTTGAAGCTCCAGAATCATCTACACCTTCTAGAGACTGAGAAACCAGGAGAAAGTTATTTTGGAGCATGAAAGGGTAGATCCAATTCATGGCTGAGACATGCAGGAGTTTTCATCTGCTCATGGCATAAAACTTAGTTGGTACACAGCACAAAGAAGCACAGCACTCACTCTCAGCAGCATTCAAACTCCCCCTCCAGACCTTTGAGCCTTGCCTCCTACTTAGCTGTAACACCACACTTAACCCCCACATGTTTACAAGCACACAAACACTTGGTGGAAGCACAGTGTATAAGCACACTTGACTGCTGTGGTGGAAATGTTCTGGTACCTGACTCAAAATACATTGAGCATTCTCTTAGAAGATCAGGAGGGGGGGGTAAAAAAAAAAGCCAGGCTAAGAGAAATAAGGTTCAACATCTACATCTTTGCAGGACAAGGTATATAGACTCAGAATGGTTTGGGTTGGAAGGGTCCTCCAAAGGTTATCCAGTCCAAACCCCCTGAGGTCAGTGGGGACATTCTCCACTAGAGCAGGTTGCTCAGAGCCTTGGCCAGCCTCACCTTGAGTATCTCCAGAAACAGGGCCAATGACACCCTGGGCTGCATCAAGAAGAGTGAGGCCAGCAGGTCAAGGGAGGTTCTCCTCCCTTCTCTACTCTGCCCTGGTGAGGCCTCATCTGGAGTATTGGGTCTAGTTCTGAGATCCCCAGTTGAAGAAGGACAGGGAACTGCTTGAGAAGGCACTGGAAAACCTCTGTGATGAGGAAAAGCTGAGGGACTTGGGGCTTTTCAGCCTGAAGAAGACTGAGGGGGGAATCTTGTCAATGCCTGTAAATACTTCAAGGGTGGGTGTCAGGAGGATGGGACCAGGCTTTGATCAGTGGTGCTCAGTGACAGAACAAGGAGTAACAGGCACAAATTTGAACACAGGAAGTTCCATCTATACATGGGAAGGAACTTCTCTGAGAGTGGTGCAGCACTGGAGCAGGCTGCCCAGAGAGCTGGTTATTCAAAAGCCACCTGGGTGCCATCCTGTGCAACCTGCTGTAGGTGAACCTGCTCTGGCAGGGGGATTGGACTCCATCTCCAGAGGTCCCTTCCAACCCCTACTATTCTGTGATTACTGCTAAAAAAACATTAGACCCCTGAAGCACTCACTTTAAGCATCTCCATTTCCAGCTCTTCATCACTTTCAATGACACAGGAAACATTTTGCTCATTGTCAGGGGAGCACAACTCCTGAGAAGAAAAGCATTTTCTTCACGTCACTTCTATTTTACCCACAGCCCTTTGACCTTCTGTACACCCTTATAAACCATTCCTCTGCATGCTTTTGCTGCTTATCAAAACTCTAATGCCTGCCCACTGAAAAAAAAAAAGAGTTCTAAAAGAAATCTCAGAACATAAGGCTCTGCAGTAAGAAACCAGAGCAGTGGCACTGCCAGATGTGTGGAGCACTTGGAACATAAGGAGACATTAATCTGATTTACGAGGCATCAATCCACACTCAGCAGGCACTTAGGAGGACTGCTATTTACAGATCCTTTAGAAAAAGGTCAGCTTTTATTCCTGACCAAGTTTCAGATGCTCCAGTTCAGAATTAGTCTGCATACTGCAAGAAAGTCTTTGCTGTATTAGCCACTGAGAGAGGAAACCAATCAGTCTCTCTGCAGCTTCTGGGTGTAGTACTAATCCTTCCAGCCTGATGACTGAAGAGCAGCTCAGTGCATGACTACCTCCAGAAATATTTTCCAGGCTGAGCTCTTCTTCCAGCCCACCTTCATATTCTCTCAGGAATGGAACATTCCAAAATCCTGGCAGAAACTAAGGCTGAGATCACTTCCTGTGCTGAGTGTCCATGATTAACGCCAGCCTCTCATTACCTCAGCCGCAGCTTCGCTGACCAATTCTTCTGCAGCCTGACGTTCCAAGACCTGAAGTTCTTGCTCAGTAATGTCTAGTGACATGAAGTCATCTCTGTCTGCTTTCTCCTCCCAGTTGGCTGCTGCAGCCCCATCTTCCACGGCAGTGTTACCTCTCTCTGCCTCTTCATTAACATCTCCATCCCAGAGGCAAGCTAGCGTAGCATCAGAGCAGATGTTGAAGTCACCTTCAAGTTGTTTAGCAAACTCAGGCATTTCAGCTTTTTGTGCCTCAGTGTTTGCTGACTCTGCTTTAAGATTTGTTGGAGTTGTGCCACAGCTTCTCTCCAGCACAGGAGTGGAACCTGAACCAAGCAGTGTGCTTCTTAAGGCATTTACATTCTCTGATATGGCAGCCAGTATTTCTGCAGCCCTGGAAGGTAAACCAAGAAAGTCAAACCCAAATGATAAAAAGGTAGCTACTACATTTAGCCACAAGCAGAGCTGAAGATTCTAAAGTCCTCTGTTTCTCCAGGTAGCTTAGCCAAAACTCCACATGTAAAGGGCTCATCAACTCATCTGCAATTTGCATTCCACTTCTGGGAGAATAAATATTTCTGTACACTAAGTAAAACCTATAAAGACACTCCAGAAACACTGCTTGTGGCACTGGCCCCGTGCTTGGATCAAGCCTCCAGGCTTCAGTTGTGCAAGAGCCCTAAGAATCTATGAAAGAAGATTTTGTTGTGCATTTCAGCAAGAAGAAACAGCTTCAGTTGAGTTCAGTGTCAAAACCATTGCAGCCAGAGCAGTAAAAACCTTCCTCCCTCTAGATAAAGATAGTATTTCCCCACCAAGGGTACAAAATACTCTCTTATCTTGGAACAAGGTACACAGGTAAGAGACAGCTTCTGACAACCCTGCATTTTGTTGTGTGGGACTTCAAGGATCAAGACCAAACCACTCATCTCACACACAAAACAGAGACAGGCTGGTTAAAATAATTAAAAACATAAAAATCTAACCTCTGCAAATCTGCAAGCTGTCCAGGAAAGTCAGGGATGCGAGCAGCCAGGTCTGTTATGTCCTCAGCTAGGGAAGTCAGGCGCTGCCTCACGCCGTCTGACAACGTGCCATCTGCAAGAAGGGCCATCAGAGTCATCTCCCAGTGAGCTCCAACAGCTACACACCAAGTTCCATTCAGCTAACTGCATTTCTACAGGACCCACAGCTGGCAACTCAGCCTTTTCCAGTGCTTAACAATCAAGAATCAAGCCAAGCTTCCACTTACTTCCAGCGGCTCAGGAGAAAAAAGGACCATTATAAAGTGATCCTTCCCCAGCACATCCTCCAGCTTCCAGAGGATCACAGAAACATTCAGGTTAGAATGGACCCTGAGGATCACCAAGTCCAGCTGATAACCCAACTCCACGAGGTTCACCCCTAAACCATATCCCCAAGCATCACATCCAAACCACCTTTAAACACCTCCAGGGCTGGCAACTCCCCCACCTCCCTGGGCAGCACATTCCAGTGCCTGACTGCTCTTGCTGTGAAAAAAAATCTCCTAATGTCCAGTCTAAAGCTACCCAGTCGTAGCTTGAGGCCATTCCCCCTTGTTCTGTCACTAATTACCTGTGAGAAGAGATCAGCACCAGCCTCTCTACAACATCCTTTCAGGTAGAGAAGAGCTGCTAATGGGTGTGCTGACTCAAGGAAAGCCAAAAAAATTGCTCCTCGTGTTAAGGGAATAGTGCTGCCACTCCTGCCCTTGATAGGAAAGTGAAAATCAGCCAGCACATAAAGGAAACAAACTCCCCCCACAACCTTTTTTTTCCAACTATAAGCTACATGCAATACTTAAACACAGAAATGAACAGAAGTGAAGATTTTAGAGTGACTTTTCTAGTCAGGTAAATAATGCTAAGCTGCTCTAAAGAAGTTTAAGTCCCACTTATACACCTGAGGGTAAGTATTACCTCATAACATGTTGGGTCTTTTGCTGGTCTTATTTCTTAAACTAGATGCTTGCCCCTGCATCAGCAGAATTGAAATCACCTCACTGAAGTGCTTCCATAAAGACACTGGAATGAGGAGCAATAGCTTTAAGCTTGAGGAAGGCAGATTTTGACTAGATAATAGGAAGAAATTCTTGACGGTGGGGGTGGTGAGACACTGGAACAGGCTGCCCAGGGAGGCTGTGGATGTCCCCTCCCTGGAGGTGTTCAAGGCCAGGTTGGATGAGGCCTTGAGCAACCTGGGCTGGTGGGAGGTGTCTTTGCCCATGGCAGAGGGGTTGGAACTGGAGGATCTGTGAGGTCCCTTCCAACCTTAGCCATTCTATGAATCTATGAATGACAGCAGGAATTCTTGCCACCTCTCTCCATAGCAGAAACAGACTAAGACAGCCTTCCTACATCTCTATGGACAGTAGTTACACAGTGTGGTAACCCCAGGTCATCTAAGAGCTTTTAGTGTCTGCTCTCTCTAATCACCAAGAAGCCAAACAACCCTGACACAAAGACACTGTGCAAAACAGAAAAGAAAAGAAGTGAAATATTCCTTATGAATAATTTACCTCTTTTCACACAGGATAATTTCTGGTCCCTGTTATTCATATTTTTCAGTTTTTGATAAATGATGAAGCCAGCCTGTAAATAAAAGGGGGGGAGAAAAAAAAGTGCTCAGTGCTCTGCAGAGAAACAACTTGGAGACTAAACAAAAAAACACCCAGAATTAATTCAAACCATGGCATGAATATATGGTGAACATCAAATGTTGATTTGTTGGCCCATTATATAGAATAGCCACTCATCAGGGTGCCCAGAGAATAGAATGGAAGGAATAGAATGGAAGGAATAGAATGGAAGAGACCTTTGAGATCGAGTCCAACCTATCTTCTAACACCATCTAATCAACTCAACCATGGCACCAAGCCCCCCATCCAGTCTCTTCCTAAACACCTCCAGTGATGGTGACTCCACCACCTCCCTGGACAGCTCATCCCAATGGCCAATCACTCTTTCTATGACCTTGAGCAACCTGCTCTAGTAGGAGGGAGGTTGAAACTAGATGATCTTTAAAGTCCCTTCTAACCCAAACCATTCTGTGAGCTATCTTACTGCAGTGTCCATCACAATCAGGTGACATTACAGAATGCTTCCCAAAAGGCAAGGCCCCCTTCTAGGGTCCACATTATAGTGGACTCCATACTCTTCTACAGATTCCCAGCATGGTTAGCTCACATAAAGTTAGCTGCAAAGAGAGAGCTCCAAGTACTCTGCTCCCAGGCTCACCATCTGCTCTACCTCATTCAGATTTTATGGAGCACTCCAAGTGAATAGCTGTGAATCTACTAAGATAGATTCTGTGTGCTTTAATATTTCCCTTGATATGAATAATAAGTTCTAAGAGGAAAACACAGCCTAAAGCTAGGAATGTGCTAATTAGGCTACACATGTTAACCAAAGCATCTTAAAGAGGAAGGAGAAAGAAACAAGTTAGTCCCTCACGTTCTCCTGTGAGGCTCCAAAAGACGGGGCAGGTGAACAGAGAATAGTGAGAAAGAGGCACTGCCTGCAACAAGCTGGTTACAGCAGCTGCACCAGGCACCAAAAATAGAGCTCTTCTCCTCAGTGGTTTGGGTCTTTACAGGTGCCAAACCTTCCACAGTTTAATATTAAACCAAACTAGAAAACAGGCAACATTTCCTGAGTCAGAAAAGAAAACAAAGACCATTGTCCCACTTCCCTCCTGCTATCAGCCCTCGTCACAGAAATAACAGCCTGAGGGGATTTTATTTTGCTGGCACAAAGACCAATTTTTCTCCCAGGAAGCAGGCAGCACCCAGCAACATATTGTTAGGAACTGCAGGGAAACTGAGCTCTTTTCAAGATGGTGAAAAAGCAGAGACTTTGACAGAGCTAAACAAAAACTCATGTGCGACCAAACTCCTCTTCCTGGTAATCCTTCCTGTGGTTCTGCTGCATTAGAACCATTAGAAGCCAAACCATTCCATGAAGAGAATCAATAGAATCAACAAGGTTGGAAAAGACCTCAAAGATCATCAAGTCCAACCTGTCACCCAAGACCTCATGCCTACTAGACCATGGCACCAAGTGCCACATCCAATCCCCTCTTGTACACCTCCAGGGATGGCGACTCCACCGCCTCAGGGGTGATTGCAGCAACAAGACAGGTCACCAAGTCAGGTACAAGAAGCACCATCTTCAGCAGAAAATAGCATGGAGTTCTGAATGAACACTGAGGTTTAAAAACTTCAGACAGACCCTGGAGGTGTGGATATGGCGCTTTAGGACATGGTTTACTGGCCACAGAGCTCTTAGGTTGACTGTTGGACTCGACAGCCTTAGAGGTCTTTTCCAACCAAGTGATTTGGGCAGCAAACATCCGTGGTGCCATTTCCACCTTTAAGCATCCCATAGCCACAGTGGAGCTCAAAGCCTGCCTACATTCATTATGTTCTGGAGCAGAAAGGCTTTAAAACCAGGAGCTAAGGGCACAGTAGAGAGGGATTCAGTGCTGCAGGTGGCATGGTGACCTCCTCGTGTACCTACGTAGGCATCGGTGGCCGCATACAGTTTTTGCTCCTCGTTGAGGGGAAACTCTCCCCAGTTACTGCAGCGGACTGAGTTGTCCTTCAAAAGCTGCTTGCCAAAAAGGTGTTTCACCAGACCATTTAGGCTCCAGATCTCCTTACACTTCAGCTGGGGAAAGAAAACAGAGGACTTGTTTAAAGGGGAAAGCAATTGGAGCCGGCAGAAAGCATTGCTAGAAGTGGCATCAATCCCTCACTAGAAGCAAAGAGCTCTGGGTTAGTCAGGGTGAACTGGTTTGTCAAAGCAGCAACTGTTCTCTAGGCCTAATTTTGCTCTCATCATATTAAAAAGCAGTTTTGGCTGTTCAAAACTACCCCCCCAACTCCTTTTTTAGAGGACAGACCTACATTGCCAAGCTGAAAAGATGGCATTAGAGGCAGAGGAGTCCAGACAGTGTGAGCTGGTATTGCCACACTACCAAGGATAGGAAATAGCTGGACAGCAGAGGATTGGGGTTGATAAAAGCCAGAGAGTTAAACAGCAACACTTCTCTAGTATTTGCCTTTCTAATTAGAGAAGCTCAGTATCAAACACCAGGGATTTATTTAACAGAAAGCTAGGAATATTAAAGCCTGCCTGAAAGGGTTTTGTCACCTCCTGCACATCTGAAACCAAGCCCAAGCTTTGCACAGTTACAGGCCATGCTAGCCACTGCTCAGTGTGCTGGGAAGCCCTTGATCCCAACTCTCTAAAAGCCAACCCACCACCCTGCTGGTTTCAATTGCTTTTGTAATCCTCCTTGTCAATCACAGCTGCTCCATGCTATTGTCTTAACAGCCACTTTGAGAAGCTTTTTTACAGACCCCAAGGATCCAGGACTCACAGGCACAGCCTCCTGCTATTCCAGCTTGCAGAACTGTTGAGCCCAACAGCAGCAGCGCAGCATTATTCTAGAATGGTTTGGGTTGGAAGGAGACCTCCAAAGGTCATCCAGTCCTAGCCCCTGCAGTCAGATCAGGCTGCTCAGAGTCTTGTCCAGTCTGACCCTCAATATCTCCAGGGATGGAGCCTCAGCCAACTCCTGGGCAACCTGTTGCAGTGTCCCAGCAGCCTTACGGTGCAGAACTTGTTCCTCACATCCAGTCTAAACCTGCTCCCATTTCAAACCATTGCCCCTCATCCTATCACTGCAGGCCTTAGGGAACAGTCCCTCTGCAGCCTTCTTGGAACCCCCTTCAGGTACTGCAAAGGCTGCTCTAAGGTCTCCCTGGAGCCTTCTCTTCTCCAGGCTAAGCAACCCCAGCTCCTTCAGCCTGTCCTCAATTATCAGCTGCTCATTTTAGGTTTCCCCCAGCTCTCCCCCTTGCACTGAGCCATTCTACATAACCCCATTCTTTGTTCTCAAGTTTCACTTTCAAGTTTATTTTTGGTTTGTTTTCTGTTTAGCAGAAGACTTTAAAGCTGTTATTAGAGATCACATTGCTCATCTTCACAACAAGTTATCCCAGAATCAAATGCTGGGATAAAAAGAGAAAGAGGAGGTGAACTGAGGAAACCCCAAGAAACTGCTCCTTCTATTGCGTGAGCAAAACAGTTTACATTGCACAACTTCCAACCCACTTGCAACTGAAATTTCAGGGCAGTTGATCTGCAGAGCACTGCCCCAAATGCTGATGATTAGGTTGCATTCTCCTCTCCCTTGCTGCAATTTAATTACACACACAAAGCGCAGAGCAAGGCATAAGCAGGGTTATTTCTGGGCAGAAACCTTTCTCCTCCACCAGAAGAGACTCAATTGCTATCATCCTCCCAAAGCATAAAAGCACACTGAAGGGAAGTGCATGGAGAGCCTCAGCACAGGTTAAGGAAAAGCTCTGAAAAGCCAGAAAAGCTTTAAGGGGCACACTAGAGATAAGAATAGCAGCAGGATTTGGAGGGTGATGAACCTTTTGCTCCCTTCCTTAAGAAGAAAGCAAAATTGTTCCTGCATCAAGTGATAGCCAACCAAAATCCAATGAAACTGCAATTCTGGGTGCACCAAATGCAACCCTACTTGAGTTTCATCTGCACTCACATGAGGAGAGGTAACACCAAAGTCATGGAAACAAAGAGTACTTCTGCAGCTCCAAAGCATGTGGCTCTATATGGAGGACTTTAAGGAAGATGTTGGTGCTTCCTTCCAGCACCAAGCAAGCCACAGCGGGAGAGCTGACTCCCTTCAAAGATGGCCTCTTCAAACTCCCTCCTTCACTGCCTCCACAACATTTCTTGTGTCTTATTTTAAAGGTTCAGGTGTACAAGTACATGATTGCCAGTGGAACTCTGGCTTCATACAATCTGCAAAGGAACAGGTTGCCCAAGGAGGTTGTAGATGTTCCCCTCCTTGGAGGTGTTCAAGGCCAGGCTGGATGAGATCTTGAGCAACCTGAGCTAGTGGAAGATGTCTTTACCCATGGCAGAAATGTTTGAACTGGATGATCTCCAAGATCCCTTCCAACCCAAACCATTCTGCGAATCTCTGGATTTCATCACTAATTCATCAGCAGCTGAATTAAAAAGCCTTACTGAAGTGCCAAAGGTGAGCAGACCTGAAAGGGGACAGATGTTTAACAACTCACTCACCAGCAGATGTACTTAGCTCTGCAGGCTTTGAGAGCTTAAATAAGTTACAACATGGGATATGTTTGCTATCATTGAACTCCTACAAAGACAGATTCAGAGATTGCACTGGGTTGGAAGGGATCCTCAAAGGTCATCTTGTCCAACCCCCCCCTGCAGTCAGCAGGGACACCTCCACCTAGATCAGGCTGCTCAGGGCCACATCGAGTCTTGAACGTCCCCAGGGATGGGGCCTCAACCACGTCCATGGGCAGCCTCCTTTTGTACAGCACAGTAACAAGAGTTCCCTCCCACAACAAAAAGGTTTGAAGTTTTTACTTTCTCATTAGCAACATCAGCCAGCTCCACAAAGCTCTTCAGTTTGATTTCAAAGTCACTCATCAGCTTCCATTGATCTCCCTCAATTCCTACGCCAACCTTTTTAATTGTTTCATCTTCCAGCAGTCTTTTGAGTCCCTTGGGAAAACCTAAAACAGATCAAACCCAAACATGAGCAACTCAATACTGGAAGATGCCAGAAAGTCTAATGGAAATGACTAAAATGCTAGCACAGAGAGCATCTGCAACAACCTGTGCTTTTAGAGGAGAAGCCCCCAAAGTTGCTTTGTTTGCATGATTCTTTGTGCTCTGGAATGCCTGCAAACACCAAATGGTTGTAATGCATCATCTGCTGAGACAAGCAGGAATGAAGCATTTGAAATAGGCAAATTCACTCTGCATCTGAAAGCAAATCCAGGGAAGAAAAATTCAACTATTTTATTTCATTTGTCTTACTGACTGTTAACTCCTCTAACAAAAAAAGGCACCAATCTAACTGCAAAAGGTTTTAATTCTCAGGACTGGAAGCTCCTGAAACCCAATGCAGTTTTAGTTTTGCTGTTTCCCTCATTATTGCTTCCCAGGTTTTGCTATTGCATATTCTCAGGGAACAATTTAAACCATAAGCATGGGGAATCAGCAGGAAGAGATCCTGTGGAGGCATACTCAGTGCCCCAAGCCACTCAAGCGTGGCCAGCAGATTGAGAGAGGTGACTCAGCCACTTTGCTCTGCTCAGACCTCACCTGGAATGCTGAATCCTACTCTGGAGCCCTCAACACAGACCTCACCTGGAATGCTGAATCCTACTCTGGAGCCCTCAACACAGGAAGGGCATGGACAAGGATGGAGCAGGTCCAGAGGAGGGCCATGGGAAAGATCAGAGGGCTGGAGCACTTGTGCTATGGGGACAGGCTGAGGGAGCTGGGGTTGTTCAGCCTGGAGAAGAAAAGGTGCCACAGAGACCTTAGAGCTGTCTTCCATTATCTGAACAAGATGGCTGCAGAGGGACTGTTTGCAAAGGCCTGCAGTGATAGGACAAGGGGCAATGGTTTGAAATGAGAGAAGAGCAGACTGAGATTGGATATTAGGAACAAGTTCTGCACCATGAGGGTAGTGGAACACTGCAACAGGTTGCCCAGAGTAGTAGTTGCAGCCTCATCCCTGGAGATATTGAAGGTCAGGCTAGACAAGGCTCTGAGCAACCTGCTCTAGTGGAGGCTGTCCCTGCTGAGTGCAGAGGGGTTGGACTGGATGACCTTTGGAGGTCCCTTCCAACCCAAACCATTCTATGATTCTAATGCTGGGCTGGTCCAACAACAGCATGAAGAAAACAGAAGCTGCCAACCAGGATCCTCCCCACCAAGCCCAGACAAGTCAGTCTTGTAAGAAAAGAATAAAGGCTGTACACAGATTATATAAGTACTACACTTTGAGTTGTCCCAGACTGGTGGCACTGCAGTCCTGGATCAAAGGGTATTTTCAAGTGTACAGGACTGAATAAAGCATGCAGCTTGCAGATCTGCTTTTCTACAGGAGGCAACAGCCACAGACACTTCATACTTGTGAAAACTGGGGGGATTCAGCCTGGAGAAGAGAAGGCTCCAGGGAGACCTGAGAGCAGCCTTCCAGTACCTGAAGGCAGCTACAAGAAGGTTGCAGAGGGACTGTTTGCAAAGGCCTGCAGTGATAGGACAAGAGGCAATGGTTTGAAATTAGAGATTACATTGGATGTGAGGAACAAGTTCTGCACCATGAGAGTGACACAGCACTGGAACAAGCTGCCCAGAGAGGTTGTGGAGTCTCCTTCTCTGGAGACATCCAACACATGCCGAGATGCCTTCCTGTGTGACCTACTCTAGGTCATCCTACTCTGGCAGGAGGGTTGGACTCAATGGTGGGGGCTGGCCTCTTCTCCCAGGCAAGCAGCACCAGAACAAGAGGACACAGTCTCAAGCTGTGCCAGGTGAGGTTTAGGTTGGATGTTAGGAAGAAGTTCTTCTTGGAAAGAGAGATTGGCCATTGGGATGTGCTGCCCAGGGAGGTGGTGGAGTCACCATCCCTGGAGGTGTTTAGGAAGGGACTGGATGGGGTGCTTGGTGCCATGGTTTAGCTGATGAGATGGTGTTGGGTGAGAGGTTGGCCTCGATGATCTCAAAGGTCTCTTCCAACCTGGTTAATTCTATTCTATTCTATCCAAACCCTAACATTCTATGATAGAGAGGCTACAACCTGAGAAACAAGCAGGTGTAGAAGTCTGTAAGGGGGGAAAAAAACCCAACCAAGTAAGAAATGGAAAATGATCCCAAATCTCCCTGAGAAATGGCATTTTTGTCCTTTACACCCCGTCCAAGAACTCTCTGCACTCTTCCACTTGAGAGGGGAAATCATCATGACTACTACTAATATATTTTTTTGTTGCAACCAGCCCAGTCTTCTCCAACTGCCTCATTCTGCCAAGCTCTACGTTCCCGTAGGTCAAGTGCATTCTGCATAATAAGCAGAAATTGGCTGTGTGGCTCCTGGGGGAAAGAAACACATAGACAAATAAATAAATAACTAAGGTTGACATCTTGCTCAATTCAAAGTGTCTCTCCCACAGGGCAAGAGCAGGAATTTTAGGCAGCAGTTCAGGAGGAAACACCATCTTCTGCTGTAACCCACACACAAACATCTCCACTTTTAGAATCAAAAGCATTTCAAGCCCTTAATGAATTCTTCTTCCCCTTCCCTCCCTCCCTCCCAGCTTCTTTCCCTCAAATAATCTGGTGGGGGGAGGTGGGGTTATTTATTTATTTATTTGGGGTGGGGTTTTTTTTGTTGTTGTTCTTCTTTTGTGCACTTGTACCTTGCTGCCTCCCAGACTGAATGGCCTCCAGCAATTAAATTTTCCACCCCATTTGCTATAAATGACAAAGGATTGAACACCAACATTAAAATTATCGCTATTATACCTCAGCATGCACACCCCAGGGAAATCAGAGACATCTCACAGGCATAGTTTCAATCTAACACTCAAACCAAAGGTTAGAAAATTGCAGTTTTCTTCCCTCCTTCCTATTTTCCCTATTTAGAAGCTTTTATTCACATCCATAATGAATTCAGGCTGTTGAGCAGCTCCCCCCTCCCCCCCCCCCCCTTCCCCCTTTCTCTCCCCACAGCTGCATCTCACCAGGTATCCAGAGCTCTTTCTGCAAGCCAGTGGCACAAAATGCAGGTATCAGGCACAAACAGCATGACAGCCATCATTTTGGAGGGGTTTTGTTATTGAAGCCAAATTAAAAAAGGAACCCAGGCTGCTAAATCCAGGTTCCTTGTTTATTTTGGCACTCAACTGAAGGCTCATTAAATGAGGAGGGAATTAAGGGGTTGTTTTTTTAGAGTGAACTAAAATATTCTGTCCCAGAGAGGAAAAGAAATAATAAATCCTCAAGTTAGGTTTGGGTTTTTTTGGTTTGGTTGTTCAGAAGCTGAAATGTTCTATGGCAGCACACAAGGCAAGAGTTGGGCTAAGATCTTCATACTTAAAGAATCACAGAATTACTTGAGTTGGAAGGGACCTCCAAAAGTCATCCAGCCCAGCCTCCTGCAGTCAGCAGGGACATCCTCCACTAGAGCAGGTTGCTCAGAGCCTTGTCTAGACTGACCCTCAGTATCTCCAGGGATGGGACCTGAACTACCTCCCTGGGCAACCTGTAGCAGTCCTCCACTACCCTCATGGTGCAGAATATGTTCCTAACATCCAATCTCAATCTGCTCTGTTCTCATTTCAAACCACTGTCCCTTGTCCTGTCACTGCAGGCCTTTGCAAACAGTCCCTCTGCAGCCTTCTTGTAGCCTCCTGCAGGTACTGGAAGACTGTTATTAAATCTCCCTGGAGCCTTCTCTTCTCCAGGCTGAGCAACCCCAGCTCCTTCAACCTGTCCTTGTAGCAGAGGTGCTCCAGCCCTCTGACCATCTCTATGGTCCTCCTCTGGACCCTCTCCATCAGGTCCATGTCCTTCCTGTGTTGAGGGCTCCAGAGCTGGACACTCTGTAATCCTGTTCAGAGCCTAAAAGTCTGACAGCACACAAGGCAAGACTTGGACTAAGACCTCCTTCATACTCAAAGAATCAATCCCTCTATTACAGGCAGGAAAGGGGAGGATGGACTTTTGTTGTCCAACACAGCACAAAATGCTGTCTGCTGCTCAAGGCTGAAGTCCAAACTTCATCACAAGGAACAGAGGGCAGCTCATGCCCTCATTAATAAGAAGGGAGGAAGCACAGTACCTGCCATGGAAGAGATGTGAAACAAGTAACACTTCTCCTCAGTCACACAGATCTGGATCACAGCTACTTTTGACATTTTTCCCTTAGTGTAGGATGGTGGCCATTCAATATCAAACCCAACAGCAGCCCCAGCTGATAAACTCTGCCTGGAAAGAAAAGGATATTCTTCACTTTTAATTCTTCTCCTAGCAGTGTTTAAAACATCAGGCTTCAGTCACTCTATACAGAGATGATTAAGAGAATCACAGCCAGTACATCTTACACAGGACATGGAAACCATTTCAAAATCAAAACCTTAAGGAGTCCTGCTGGTCCCAAAAGCTACCAGAAAGCCTCCAAACCTTCACAGAGCTTACTGCACACACACAGCAGCAAAGCAAGCCTCAGGAAACAGCCAGGTACAAAAGTTCACCATCCCTGAAGGTGTTCAAGAAAGATGTGGACATGGCACTTGGGGTCATGGTGGTGATGGGTTGATGGTTGGACTCAAATGATCTTAGGGTCCTTTCCCAACCAAAACAATTCTATGATCCTATTTTAAGATATGGTTGTAAACCACCACCTGCTGTAGACAAACCAGAGGTCTTTCCAGCATGAGAAGTAGGTTCAGTTTGTGCTTGCCACCAGTAAGGCATTTGCCATGTGCAGCAGGACAGCCAGCACAACCACGTGACTTTTCTCTGGCTACACTGCTGGCCTCTGGACACATTAAATGCACAGCCAGCCAGAAGAAAGAGACAGAGAGAAGAGCCAAGTCCTGCTCAGAAATGTAACAGCACTCAAACCAAGAAAGCAGCAGAGGAGGAGCTGTTACCTGATGTCTTCTGAAATAAGGGAACAGTCACTGGCTTCATGGCTGTAAACAACAGAGCCACGGAACTCCAGGAAGGGCAGCCCATCTTCCAAAACACTCCTCTGAAGAGTGGACTTCTGTCAAACAACATTTGGGAGAGGCTCAGTTACTGACCACAGCCAACCTCGCCACAGAGAAGCATCAGCAAGGCTGGCAGTGGCTGTCACCAGCACCTTGCAGCAGAGCTACACCATGTGCAGGGGCAGCAAACAACAGTGTGACACCACTCCCTGCCCCCCTTTATCAAAAGAGTTGGGTTCATGCCCTAACAGCTTGGCTTAGCTCCAAGCACTCAGACTGAAATTGCAGAGGCTGAGTTTTCACCTCACCTGAACTGAAGTTGGCTTCTTCCCACCACAAAGATCCAGCAGCTTTCCAAGGACGTGATTAGGGAAAGCCTCCCTTTTTGACAGTGTCAAGACTCCCTCAGTGCTACTTGCACACCTCAGATTTCAGTTAGAATATAAGAAAATGGACACTAATCTATTAGTTGAAGTTAAATGGTCAGGTTAAAACCCTTTGACTTCCCTTTCAGCACACCAATACCTCAGTTCCCTATTTCCTCAGTGCCACATTTCAGCCAGCCCACTTCACTTAACCCTGTCAGATAGAAAGTGTGAGGAACTTCAAAAGTCTAAGTAAATGCCATGTGCAAGACTCAAAAGGACAGATAAGCTCTATCAAACTGAACCACAGAATGGTTTAGGTTGGAAGGGACCTTAAGGATCACTTAGTGCCAACCCTCCTGCAGTAGCATGGACATCCTCCACTAGATCAGGCTGCTCAGAGCCTTGTCCAGACTGATACTCAATATCTCCAGGGATGGGGCCCAAACCATGCCCCAGGCAAACTGTTGCAGTGTTCCAGCACCCTCACGGTGCAAAGTTTGTTCCTAACATCCAAAACTTGTTCCTAAGATCCAGCCTCCATCTGCTCTTCTCTCATTTCAAACCATTGCCCCTCATCCTATCCCTGCAGGCCTTTGCAAACAGTCCCTCTGCAGCCTTCTTGCAGCCCCCTTCAGGTACTGGAAGGCTGCTCTAAGGTCTTCATGGAACCTTCTCCTCTCCAGGCTGAACACCCCCAGCTCCCTCAACCTGTCCTCATAGCAGAGGTTCTCCAGCCCCCTGACCATCTTTTGTGGCCCTCCTCTGGACCCACTCCACCCATGTCCATGTCCTTCCTGTGCTGAGGGGTCCAGAGCTGGATGCAGCACTCCACGCGAGTTCTTCCCAGAGTAAAGCGCTCCGTAAGCGAAGTGCAGAGTAAAGACTGAGAAACAAACAAACCCAAACCAACAAAGAGTTGCCTGGGAGGAGGGAGGCTCTGAAACAAAGATACTGCTGATTTTTATGCTTGCACAAGAAAACATTTCCTGCAGTTAATGAGGGGTGAAAGTTTAATCAAAAGCCTTCCTCAGAGCCTGGTGCTGCAGTGCACGCAGGCTGGGGCACAGCAAATGAAAGTCACATCAGTTTGCACTGACATATTTTAATATCCAGGCTACCAGTTTTTAATTCCCACTTTAGAGAAGGCAAACTGCTGAACTGAGTCTTCTCCTTTTCCCTCATTAATTAGTTTCTTTAATTGTTAAAATGGTTTCAGAGGAGGGTCCCTTCTAGTGGGAAATTTTATACTGAAACTGCTCACATATGCAGGAAAAAAACCCAACCCATCCAAGGACACATTAACATTCCTGGGACACCAGAAACTTAAGACATCATCTTGATGATCAATTAATTATTCTGATACCTCAGAGCTGCAAAACCTCCTGGAGCACTGAACATGTGCAAACACAAAGCCAGAGGGCTTTGCCAGAACAAACTCATGTCAGGCTACAGCTTTAGCTCTCAAATTACCCCAGCATGGAGGGGGTTGGAAGGGACCTCTGGAGATCATCCAGTCTGACCCCACTGCTACAGCAGGGCTACCCACAGCAGCCTGCCCGGGATCACAATGGTCAGGTGGGTTTGGAGTCTCTCCAGGGAAGGAGACTCCACAACCTCTCCGGGCAGCCTGCTCCATGGCTCCAACACCTTCACAGCAAAGGATTTTCTCCTTATGTTCAGATGGAACCTCCTGAGTTCCAGTTTGTGCCGATAGCCCCTTGTCCTGGGCACCACTGGAAATAGTCTGACCCTATCCTCTAGGCCCCTGTCCTTTAGATATTGATGAGCATTGAGAAGCTCCCCTCTCAGGCTGCTCTTCTCCAGGATAAACAGCCCCCAGTCTCCCAGCCTCTACCCATTTAACCTCCAGACAAAAGTCCCCAGCCCACACCACTGGCTGTGCAATACATCAAGATTCCCTTATAGTGGGGGTGATTTTGCCCCCCCCCAAACTCAAGACTGTCAGGTGGAACTTTCACATAGTGATGACAGCAACAGGATCTGTTCAATGAATGGTATTTTAACCAATAAAGAGAGACTTTACCAATCTCAGAGGCACAGATCTAACTAAAAGCAGGTGGTGCAGGGGTGTTTCATCAAGCACAGCCTTAAACCAAGTTTCCCTCCACGTGGTGACATACCTTTTTATCACCCAAAACTCCCTCTTGGCTTTGTGTAAGCATCCACTGTGGGTATTTACTCTGCAGATTAGTCATTGGCAAATCCATTTCATTCACTTTTCCCACATTTCTGTTACTTCTACAGAGAAAACAAAAAAGAAAAGAACAAAAGCAGCAAGCTGTTACTATCATCAGAACAAGGTTATGGAGGATCAGTCCCCTTGAGTTGAACAACACTGTATGCATGGGAATGGACATGTAGGGAGCTGCTGGAGAAAAAGGTGAGGCCTTTTATTCTTGTTCATGTGTAAGAAAAACAAGCTAAAACCAGGAAAAGTTCTAGTCATAGAATCCTAGAATGGTTTGGGTTGGAAGGAGACCTTCAAAGCTCATCCAGTCCAACCCCTCTGCACTCAGCAGGGACATTCTCCATTAGATCAGGCTGCTCAGAGCCTTATCCAGCCTGACCCTCAATATCTCCAGGAATGGAGCCTCAACTACCACTCTGGGCAACCTGTTGCAGTGTTTCATTACCCTCACGGTGCAGAACTTGTTCCTCACATCTAACCTAAATCTGTTCTGCTCTCATTTCAAACCACTGGCCCTCATCCTGTCACTGCAGGCCTTTGCAAACAGTCCCTCTGCAGCCTTCTTGTAGCCCCCTTCAGGTACTGGAAAGGCTGCTCTAAGGTCTCTCTGGCACCTTCTCTTCTCCAGGCTGAGCAACCCCAACTCCCTCAACCTGTCCTTATAGGAGAGGTGGTCCAGCCCCCCAGTCATCTCCATGGCCCTAGCAGACTGACACAAAGGTTGCCCCAAACCTGCATGCCCACAACCAAGCAAAGAAAGACTATGCATTATGTCTGGTGCAAAGCACAGCTCAAGAAGGCATGTGCTGCTAAGCTCTCTGGTGCAGACTGGATGATGGCTGAGGTTACTTACTAATTTCAGAGAAGATGAGCTCACCAAGCAGAAGCAGCCTATTCCCAGGGCATCAGGAAGCAGGGTGCATGCTCTAGAACAGGAGGGCACTCTAGAGAGGTAAGGAAGGCACGTTTTCTGAGACAGCAGACTTGCAGCCCTGACAGCTAGGTGTTTCTTGGTGGGAACTGGAGCAGGATTTTCCAGTGGAGAGCAAAGGCTGACTGGTATGAGTTGTTCAGGCTTCACCCAGGACTACTTCTAGTGAGACTTAGAACTCCTGGAGATGAAGCAAAACAGTTCATGAAGAAATTTCTCACTCTACTTCTCCCCACTTATCCCCAGATGCTCAATATTCTGTAACAACAAAATGGGGACACTACTGCCTTAGTAAGAACAAGCTTTCCAATGACACCTGCTTCATGCTAGCCTGGATCCCCTTAGGGCAACTGGCAGGACCCATGGAGCCCCAGCAAAGTCTTCACACAGAGGCCAGACTGCCTTATTTTTGCATGGGAAAATGGCAGCTCTGGACAGGCATCCCCAGCCTACATGTGCAGCAGGACACCCTGCCCTTAAAGTGACAGCTTTACTCTGGGAGGTATCCCATGGAATTGTTGAGGTTGAAGAAACCTTTGAGATACAGAATTGACCAGGCTGGAAAAGACCTTTGACATCACCGAGTCTAACCTCCACCCAACACCATCTAATCAACTCAACCATGGCACCAAGTGCCTCATCCAGACTCTTTTTAAACACCTCCAGTGATGGTGACTCCACCACCTCCCTGGGCAGCACATCCCAATGGCCAATCTCTCTTTATATGAAAAATTTCTTCCTAACATCCAGCCTAAACCTCCCCTCATCAAGTCCAACTGCTGACCTAGAGCTCATAAAGCCACCACTGCTGCTAAGCCACCGCCACTAAACAACGTGCCTCAGCACCACATTCACAAGTCTTTTAAACTCATTCAGGGACGGTGACTCCACCACCTGCCTGCCCAGCCTGTTCCAGAGTCCCAGAACTCCTTCCGGGAAGAAATCCTTCCTAATATCCAACCTGAACCTCCCCTGGCATAATCTGGGGCCGTTTCCTCTTGTTCTGTCACTTGTTGCACGTGAGACGACCTTTCCTCCATCTCCCGCTACCACAGGGTAGGAAAACCCCGGTATGGACCCTTTCTAGATCTCAGCCGCCAGGGTCGGCGTCCCAGGGGTCCGGGGGTGCCCGTAGTAGGCCAGGACATGGAGCGGGACCCTGCCCAGAGAGCAGCAGCGGGCTAGGAGGCAGCGCCCCTCATCCCTCCCACCGCTTCACCGGCCTCCTCCCGGGCCCCACCGTGCACCGGAGAGACGCCACCCGGTCCGTCGCGGAATGCTGCCTCGCTGCAGGCCCAGCACCGCCGCTCAGCAAGCGGCCAGCGGCACGCCGCGGCGGCTCAGGCATGACGCGTCACATGGCGCGTCGCGCTTTGACGGCGTCACGGAGACTGCCGGCTCCATCCCCCGCCGTCTCCCCGGGCATTGTCGGCCGCAGGTTACCCGAGGTGACGCGCATGCGTGATGCCGCAGCGGCCCCGGTGGCCGCGGGGTCTTGTGGGTAATGTAGTCCCGGGGCCGGGCGGGCCGCGCACCCACCGCGCTGCCGCCGCCGCCGCTGTCCTCGGCCGGGCGGAGCCGGGCCGGGCCGGCGGGGCGGGGCGGGGCGGGGTGGGGCGGAGCGGTCGGCGGGGGAGCGCCAGCCCCGTGGCTCTGCGCGGCGGGGAAGTGGGGGGGGGGGGGCGGCGGGGCCGCCGGCTGCGGGCGGTGGCGGCGGCGGCTGAAGGGCAACAGCGGCGATGGGAGCTGTGGGGTGAGTGACTAGGCTCGGGGGCAGCGATGGGGAGAGCGGCGGGGCCGGAAGGGTTGCCGGGGGCCCGCGATGGAGCAGGAGGTGCGGTGGGAGGGGGCACTGGGGAGGGCAGTAGTGGGGCACCGCGGGCACTGGAGGGCAGTACTGGGAGCACTGAGGGGCAGTATCGGGGCACTGGGGAGCAAGGGGGCAGTACCGGCGCACTGTGGGGCAGAGAGCAGTTCTGGGGGGCAGGAGGACAGTGCTGGTGGCACTTGGAAGGAAGGAGGTGAAGCTCTGGGGCCACTGGGGCAGGAGATGCAGTGATGGGGGGTACCGGAGGAGCCGAACGGGGGCACAGGGGGAGGTAGGAGATGAAGCTCTGGGGATCCTGGGGCAGAAGGTGCAGTACTGGGGGGCACTGAGACGGGGGCAGGAGAGCATTACTGAGGGCAGTGCGGGCACAGAGGTCCAGACTTGGGGGGGAAGGAGGTAAAGCTCTGGGGGAATCGGGACAGGAGGTGCAACGATGGGGGGCACTAGGAGGGCAGTATTTGGTCCGTGGGGATACCGAGGGAGCAGTATTGAGGCACTGGAGGAGCAGGAAAGCAGTGCTGGGCTGGACCCCAGTGCCTCTCCTCCCCTTCCCCCCTCCCCCCCCCCCCCCCCCCCCATCCCAGTTCCCTGGGGAGGAAGGGCAGAGATGGATGGTGGAAGGGAAACCCAGCGACACGGGGGAGGAAGCCCTGGGGCAGTGGGTACCGTCTTCAACAGGGGCACCCCAAAACACCACCCCCAGCACTCCCACTCCCTGCTGCAGAGGAGGGGACACTGGGGCAGCTAGAGGGGTCTGTAGTAGCAGAGGGACAGGGCTGTGGGGCAGGCTGCCATGCTGGGGCCATGGGGAGGGCTGCCGGGGCGGCAGGCACAGACGGGGAGGGCACCGGGAGGGCTCGGTTGTCTGGGTGAACGTTGTCAGGCTGTCAGGAGTGGGGAAAAGCAGCTCGGGCTCCTTTTGCTGCGATGCTGCGTGCTGTGGCAGCGGGGAGGGAGGGATGCAGGAGGCTTTGTGGGGAGAGCAGCGCTGGAGAGACGCCGCCGGAGAAGCCGAGCAGGCCCCTGATGCTGCTGTTGTCATCTGTGTCTCTCTTATGTGTTATTTCCAGCTGATTGGGAAAGATGGAAAGAGGGAGAGGAGGAGGAGGAGGAGGAAGGAACCTAGGAGGCTCTGGCTTGCACAGGAGCATTTATTCCCAGTCCCAGCAGCAGTACCATTACCCGGCCTCCTCCCAGGGGGGCTGCATGGAGATCCAGGAGCTGGCCTCCAAGAGGGTGGACATCCAGAAAAAGCGATTCTACCTGGATGTGAAGCAGAGCTCCCGAGGCCGCTTCCTGAAGATCGCCGAGGTCTGGATAGGAAGAGGCAGGCAGGACAACATCAGGAAAAGCAAGCTGACCCTCTCCTTGTCCGTGGCCGCCGAGCTGAAGGACTGCTTGGGGGACTTCATCGAGCACTATGCCCACCTAGGCCTGAAGAGTGGCCACGGTCACCGGCACGAGCACAGCAATGGCAAAGAGCAGCTGCCCCGGAGGCGGCAGCAGCTCCCGCCGCCCTCGCCCCCCGTGTCGGTGGGCTCCGAAGAGCACCCTCACAGCGTCCTCAAGACGGAGTACATCGAGAGGGACAACAGGAAGTACTACCTGGACCTGAAGGAGAACCAACGAGGGCGCTTCTTGAGGATTAGACAAACCATGAGCAGGGGACCTGGCATGATGGGGTATTTTGGTCACAGCTTGGGACAGGAGCAGACGATTGTCCTTCCGGCTCAAGGGATGATTGAGTTCAGGGATGCTTTGGTCCAGCTGATTGAAGAGTACGGTGAAGGGGACATAGAGGATCGCCGGGGGGCAGGTGATGAGCCCCCAGAGCTCCCTGAGGGCACCTCTTTCCGAGTGGACAACAAACGCTTCTACTTCGACGTGGGGTCCAACAGGTACGGCATCTTCCTGAAGGTAAGTGAGGTGAGGCCACCCTACCGTAACACCATCACGGTCCCATACAAAGCGTGGACACGGTTTGGGGAAAATTTTATCAAGTACGAAGAAGAGATGAGGAGAATTTACAACAGCCATAAAGAAAAAAGAATGGATGCCAGAGGGGACAGTGGTGAAGAGCAAGAGGGTCTCGAATAGAGTGCATTGGACTGGGCCATCTGGCAAAATAAACAGAGCAAAACAAGCAGAAATTGGTGAGAGGGACTGACCTGTAGTCATTTCAAGTTGCCCCATTTTTGGTTTTCCTTTCTTTAAAGCCCTTTTTTTTTTTCTGGTAGTTTCTTGCTAACTCCAATGTGTAACGTTAGAGGAGTCTGGTTGTCACCTGAAATTAACACCCAAAACATCTCCGTATGTCTTACGAAAGTACCAACCTCCCGAGTCCGTAGGAGTCAGCTGCTTCGAGTGTTGAAGACTGTGGAAGTACATGTATCAGCAGAAAAAAAAAACCAAGAAAAATAAGCCACCATTCTGACCTTTAAATAGTCTAGATAAGGCTTGTGTTGCACTTCCAACGTGATACAGAAACACCCAACCCCAAACCTTCTGCTGAAATGTATCGGGTTCTGCTTAGGATGGGCTTTCCGGGGCCTGGATTCTGCTTGTCCTCGGTCAAAAAGCTGAGCAGCCTGGCCTGAGGGCATCTGCAACAGAAATCAACTGCTGCTGTGGGGATGAGGAGAGGTAGAGAGGTTTGAAAATTGGTGGCTGCTGGTTGTTGGGTTTGAAACAATGGGTAAAAACCTCAATAACTGGTCAGAGCTTTGTAAAGGTGCTGGTGAAGCGTGGAAAACGTGTTGCTCTTTTTGCTGGTTTCGTGCTGAGCGAATTATTTGAGTCCCCACCCCCACCCCAAGACAGCAAAGCTCTGCTCCAGCAGGGCCTTCTGAATTAATGGCAGTGAGTTAGAGCCCACTCCTCAGCTACATGTTCTGCCCATTCCAGGCTGGTGATTTGTTTGGTTGTTTGGTTTTTTTTTCCAAATTTTGAATGCATTTGTCCAAATTGTCAAAAGATATTTTTGTACTAGGGGTGTTTTGGGACCCACCCAGCAGCTGTGGAGAGGCTATGTGGAGGTGGAGGGACCACCGTGACCAAGGCTTCCAGTTTCTCTCACAGACTGGTTATTAAGAAGAAATTCTTTACAGTGAGAGTGTTGAGACACTGGAACAGGTTGCCCAGGGAGGTTGTGGATGCCCCCACCCTGGCAAGGTGCCCAAGGCCAGGTTGGACGAGGCCTTGGGCAGCCTGGTCAAGTGGGAGGTGTCCCTGCCCATGGCAGGGGGGTTGGAACTAGACCTCCCTTCCAACCCAAACCATTCTATGATTCATATGATCTATGCTTAATGTGGTTGTGATGTTACCCACGTGAGGAAAACACCCAGGTGTTTTTCTCCTCCCACTTGAGGAAGACCTTTGGGGGGTTTGGTGCACCATTAGATTGGTATCAAAAGGCCTCTCTCTCATGCCTACCCGAGGCGTGGTTTGGAAGCTGTGGTTTCATGCTGCGTTGGGTTTTCTGTCCTGTTGATTTGTTGTTAGGAAATACTGTCAGTGCCCTGCCATCATCCCCTTCCCACCTGCTCACAGCTGGGGCTGCCATCACCCAATTTGATTCCTGGTTGCCCTCCCCCAGGTTTCAGCTTTGTCCCACCGAAGTGTCTCTCACATCAGTTTTACATCTCGCAACATAAACTCTCTGCATGGAGGGAGAATGTCTACAATTACTTGGTGAAGAGGTTGAAAATTCTTGATTATTTCTTAAAACATGAACACTTAACAACACAAGGGCCTTTTCCAAGCCCTTGGGTGTCTGAGCCCTTCCCCTCTGAAACCCGTGGGAGTTTGGTTGAGCTCTAGGTACTTCCAAGCACGTGTTGCTCACCTTTAAGATTGTTTTTTGCGGTAGGCACTGCTGTGCCTAATCAGATATTTATAATCCTTTGAATCCCTTTTTTTGGTGTTTCTTTTTTTTGTACAGAGTGGCCTAGTGTGCATGTGGACCAGATATTTTCCCAGTCCAACCATTCCATTGTTTTGGCCTTTTGAATCTGTTGAGGAATGTATTTTATCTCCAACCAGCCCGTTCATCCCTCTTAGCCTGGACCCACCTGCACGCCGCACGGCCACGCTGTCACCTGTTAACGTCATTAACCAGAACAAGAAAAGTTGGGGGAGGCAAGGGTGGGAACCAAGAGGATAATCTGGACTGAAGTTTGGGTACTAAACCTCCTTGATTTGTTTTAACTTTAAAAAAAAAAAAAGAAAGAAAAATAAAAAAAGACAAAAAAAAAATAACTAGAAGCTTGCACCAAAGTCACCAAAGAACCTTTAGCAAAATGTTACTGTTGTGACAAGAAGTAAGAAAGTTAATTTCACTGTTTTAGGTGATTCCCCCTTTAGGTCAAACCACACATGAGCAGTTACAACCACCAAGCCTTTGGCTTCGTGTCCGAAACTCCTGTCCTTCTCTGCCTAGTTGGCTCTTTCAGGTACTTTTTCAACTCTTGGGAGAGATCTTCTCGCTCCACCACTCCAAACAGCTAGCGGACCGTGATGAATCAGCGGGAGGTGGAAGGGGTTACTGGTTCATCTCTGCTCTTAGGGCTTTGGTCCCAATGGTTTTTAACAGGTCAATTTCAAAACAAGACAACCCCAATGTGAAAGTAACTCTACGTCCTCTTATTGGTGTGAAACCAGACTTTAGTGAATGAGTCCTTGAGGCGTAACCTCAGCGTATCGCTGACTGCTGCTGCCCATCACAGTGCCTGGAGTTAAAAATACAAAAGAATTAACTTCTATTCCAACAAACTGGAGCTATGAATGTACAAACTTTTTACACTCCCCTTCCCCTCTCATTTTGATGTGGTGTCCCTCCCCTATGAGCTTGACATCTCCCTGTCCCCCTTCTATGTGGTGTTCCTCCTCTATGAGCTTGCTATCTCCCCATCCTGTTTGTACCGCTGTGTTCCTCCCTTACCCCCATCCTGTTTCTACATGGTGTTCCTCCCCTACAAGCTTACCATCTGCCTTTCCCACCTTACCTTTGCCTCAAGGGATCCTAAAAAGCTCCTAGTTTGGAATTAACCCCCGAGTGACCACGTTGTCTTCTAAGTGTTCATGCCTTCCCCCTGTGTTCCTGTGGCAGTGGTGAGGAAAATGCTTGCGACGGGCAAAGCGACTGGGGAGGGAGATTTTCTTCACTGTTTGAAAAGACAAAAAGATGTGAAATGGTTTCCTGATTGCTGCCCTCTCCCCTCCCCCCCTTTTTTAAAATTTATTGTTATTGTTTTTTATTTTCTAAACCCCTTTTGGTAAGGACTTGGCCTTCTGATGGCAGTAGTTGTGAATATCCCCCTGGAATATTTGTTGTGATTATCATCTTGGAATTCAGCATCTGCTGGCTACTGGGTTGGGCTTGGTTCTTATCCCATAGGATCCACTAATGCATTTGCTCTCCCCAGCATGGGATGCACCTTATTATCCAAATTGGACCAGGATCTACATGTTTATAGCTGATCCCCAGGTTTATAGCTGATCCCCATGGATAAACCACCAGCCGTGGGTTTCCACCATGATGGAAAGCACCCATGTTGTGTTATCTCTTAGGATCCAGTAATGCATTTACTCCCTCAGCATGGGATGCACCTTAGTATCCAACCTGGATCAGGATCTACATGTTCAGAGCTGATCCCCCATGGATAAACCACCAACCATGGCTTTCCACCATGATGGAAAGCATCCATGTTGTTGTTGGAGGGTAGCACAGACTGGCTCGGGATGTAGCATCGCAAGACTTGAACGGTGAGATTGGGAAGTGGGTTCCATGTTACTTTCGGCAGCACTGAGAGTGGTGATAAGGTGGGCTGCTCACCCACAGAAGGGCCCAGCAAGATCCTGGGGAACACCCAATCCCTAATGCATATTAAGTGTTTGTTCCTGATGCCCTGAAACTGCCATGTCCCTTAAACTTGAGGAAACACACAAGCTTATTTGCACTAGAACGAACGGCCAAAAAAAAAACCCCCACAAAACAAAACCGAATCCTTAAGGAGGGCAGGGTGAAGAGCACCATTCTGAACCTCTTTTTCTTCTGAGAGAATTTTCCTATTCCAGCCCTCACCTCTGTTTCAAAAATGGTCCCGGCAGAAAGTCTGTCAGTTCAGTAATGAAACCCTGATGCACTTTATATTGTGTAAATAAATCGTCGGAGCGCAGTTCTGCTCCCGCTCTGCTACGGGGATGCTTCGGTTACGTAGTCTAGTGCTGAGAGAAGCTGTCTCCTGCATGCACCTGTCTGTTAGAGACCTATTGTACTTGCTTGGTCCAGCTCTGCCTGTATGTTAAGAGGAGGACAGGCTCTATATTGAGGTTCCTCTCAAACCACCAAGAGTGGGATGATTTGGGTTTTTTTTAAGTAGTGAGTTGCAGAGCTGCGGAGCATCCTCAGCTCTGCCTGGTGGCATCTCCCCTTCTGCAAATCGTGCCCCTGATGTTGCTGCCAAGGCTTAAAGCCAAGCTTATAGTCTTGACAAAGCCAAGTCCAGCAGCTCCCTCCTACTTGGCTTTCCCTGCTGTTGGCCCAGAAGTTGGAGTAGTCCCCAAAACCTTAACCCAGGTTGAAGAGGCTGTGGGGGCGTCCTCTGCCTCACAGATGGGGTGGGTTGTGTTGAGTCCAGCCCATCGAGCTGGCTCTCTTGGCGAAGTATGGATGTAGGGGTGTGCTAAAGAAGTGTTTTGCACTGGTGCAGCGAGGGGTAGCCCATTGGGCTCTCCAGAGGGGGTGGCAAAACCCACCAGTGTGGGTTTGTCATGATGATGGACTTTACCCAGCAAGAAGCTGCAGCGGTTATTGGTAATCTACTTGTCGTCGTAAGTGTTTCTTATCTGTATCCAATATATACAAATTCATAGTCACATATATGCATTAATATATTTATGTGGGTATATTGTAGCCTGTAGTAGCTCATAGCAAAATAATCTTATTTATCTGAAGTACCCAGTCTAAAGAAGGGGCAGTTTTCTCCTGCTACCAGTCTGGATAAAGGCGGTCTGTCACCAAGAGCTGGCTGCGTGCTGTTTGTCACAGCCCCTTGTAGGATTCCTATTTCTGAGAGCTCCCATCTCTTAGGTTTTCAGCAAGGCTGCAAAGGAAAAGGGAGTCAAAAGAAGGCAAAACTCTTCCTTGGAGGTATTGGTGTGGTGAGAGCTGTAAGGAAGAGCTGTAAGGAAGAGGCAGCTGCAGGTACTGCTGGCCACATTGTGTTTCACTGCCATTTTACGACCCCTGGCTCTGCAAATCTATGCTGCCATGTTCATAAAATCCCAAGCAGATGCATTACAAAACCTGCTCTCTATTTAAAAAAAAGGGGCAGGCAATTATCCAAATCAATGTCAGGACAGGTTTTTTTTTTTTCCTGCTAAAGATGTTGTAGTCTAATGATTGCATCACTTCTTTTCCCCCTACAGCTTATTGAAGTGACCTCAACTCAGAAGGAAGGGAGTTGGTAGTGGTTGGGAAGCCAACTGCTTGCTTCACTTGCAGCCCTTTTAGCCAGGCTTAGGAGTTTTTATAGCAGAAAAAGGTTTATTATTTGTGTAATACTTTTATTAGGCAGATTTTGCAGCAGGTCAAAATAAGTGATTTTAGTTCCATGACAGTCCTATGTTTTGCTCTATGTACATGCAATTGACAAAAGAGTTCTTCAGGAAGAGTAAACCTTCCATTTCATTTTCCATGCTGCCCCCTCCAAAAATAGGAATGCCCTTTATTTTTCTTTGCCTAGTGTGTTCTGCTGTCTAAAAATTCACCTTTCCCCTTCTTTCTCTCCATTCCTTTCAAGTAAATGTTGGATTTGAAATGGTTTATCCAAGTGAGAGTGGAAATCTAGGCTACACTTAACATATCCTAGCATAAACCCCAGCGAGGTGGTCACCCCATAGCCTTCACCAAAACAAATCATCCTTCTGCTCTTGATCCCTGGGGGTGGACATATCCCTAGGATATGTCCAGCATATCCAAAATTTCCTAGGAGAGCAGGATGCATCCCTATAAAAGCCCATCAAGCTGAGATCATCCTGGTCCTTTTGGATGGACATAGTGGTGGTGGTGGCTTGACATGGCAGCAGGTTTAAACCATCCTCCTTGTAACTGCTTACAGTGTTAGCTTGGTGATGTCTTCTGTTGAGCCTCCTGTCCTTTCACTTTCATCTGGAATCATGAAAATTTCATTGTGTAGATGCAAAACAAAGCAAATTGGAGCATCTGGAGAAACAGGATTCACCCTCTGGGCTTTCTTTGTTTGTTTGCTTTTTTTTCTTCTCTGTAGAAGGGAAAGCCTGTGGTTCATGAGGAGAGTCTCTGTGTCCAACACACTTGTGGTTCATTTTCACTTAGCCTTTTGGAGCTGAGGATGTTTTGGGTGATCTAGGATGTTTGGCCTAAAAAATGGCTGAATTGTGTCCTGACCACAGGACATAGTCATTTAGCTTCTGGATAAGCTAAAATGAGATCTTTCCCTGCTCTCTTTCTCCAAAACCTGCCGAAGATTGCAAGGTCTGACATCGATTTTTCTTCCTTGTGTTTCGTCACGCCCGCGTTCAGTTCCTCCCTTGGACCTCCACAAAGGCAACAGTACTTTAAGGCATCGAGGTAGGCTAAAATATCAGGAACCTCTGATAGATGACATGGATTTAAAATTGGTTTTCCAGAAATGTCAAAGCATAAATTGAGGTTTTAGAAGGTGAACGTTGTTTTGGCGTTGCTGTGATGGATGTAATTAGATTGTTCCTTCCTCACGCTGAGGCATCATGTGAAATGTGAACTCACAGCCTCAAGGCTCTCTTAGGTACATTAACTTCTAGTGAGCTATAGGCTGGATCTATCTTCTGGCCTTTTCATGCTTGCTGGACAATCTTTTAGGTGTTTCAGACCCATCTTACATCCCATCTTACAGGGCAGGATAACGCCTTGGGGCCGTGGGCTGTGAGCAAGCAGTTAGAATTGATGATCTCACAGGTCTCTTCCAGTCTCCACAGTTCTATGATTCAATTCCTCCTTCCTTGCAGTTGTTGGTTGGTCAGATGAGTTTCTTGGTCACAGCAGGGGAAATCCATCCCACAGGCAGAAGTGTGTGTGTCACTCTACCTCTGTCTTGATCATCTGCCATGCAGAGATCAATTGGAGGAGAAGCTCACCCTTGGTGTTGGTTGCTGGAAGACAGCTAGTGCTAAGGCTCTCTGCCCAGCCCTGCTAAGCCCAGTGTTGATACAACAGCAGTGAATCTATATGGGATGCACAAATTAACATGGAGAGAAGGGAGAGAGGATACATGTTAAAAATGGTACTCTTTTATAGAATCACAGAATTGTTTTGGTTGGAAAAGACCTCTGAGGCCACTGAGTCCAACCAGCTTGCCTGTTTCCAATAGAGCCTTCCCTTTTGAGGTGTTAAAATGTTAGCTGTCATCTTTCCTGTTCTCCATATCAGGGATGGTCACCGTGACATGCAAGCAGGGAGACCTTATCAGAAGCAATATCAACCTGCTAGACTCCAGATGCAATAGACTCTGCGTTTCGAACCAGCAAGTCTGGTTTCTGTCCCATGTGGGATAAAAGCCACAGGTTAACCTTGGGCTCTTACGAGTATTCCCATCTGGCCCTTGTTCCCAGCACATGGTGTTGGCAGGGTGAGGAGGGAGAAAGGGGAGTAAGAGCTGAGATAAGCAATTCCCACTGTAGCAAAGGAAGGAAGAGGCAGGAGGGGTTGGAGGGAAGTGAGGACAAGAGTTGTGCTCCAGGGAATCGCAGGGCATGAGGATGCTTTTGTCTGTGGTACAAGGAATAGATGGCACCATCAGTGCTGGAGTCCTGCAGAGCCAGGGAAGGAGGCAGAGAGCCTGGATCCTAATGCCCCTCTTGGGGACTACAGCAGGTCTTTTTGTCTGGCTCTCCTTCCTCTTTGAGGTACATCTAGCCAGCAGTAACACACTCCCCAAGCGTTGAGTCTTGCCAGCAAACCCTTCAGGGCCGTGTAGGTGGAGTTCCTGCCTTTGCAGCTTGCCTTTTAAGACTCAGTGGCTTGGCTCTTACTGTGCTGGGAGGCTTACCCAGGAGTACCTGCAGAAGCTTAGGGGAGCATCCAAGTGGTGATAGCCTGAAAGGTTTCCTTTTGCCATGCTAATGTATGGATGCTCACGTGTGGTTTTCACCAGAGCCTAGCTCTACATGATGCTCTGGCTGTCTCCTGCTCCAGAGCTGTGTGATGATGGGTTTGGTAATCCATAGGGTAGCTGCTCTTCTCCATTGCAGAAGAAAGGAGTTCTGGACATATTCCTGTGTGACCTGCCCTAGGTGATCCTGTCTTGGCAGTGGGGTTGAACTCGATGATCTCCAGAGGTCCCTTCCAACCCCTACCATTCTGTGATTCAATGATTCTCTGAAGGGTGTCAAAGAAGGCTGGAGTAGTTCAGAGGGGGGAAAAAAGCAGCTTTCAAGAACCATACTCACTGCCTGCCTTTGCAGAGGGGTTTGGGTCACTTTTAACAAGACCTTTTGCAGCTGATCACCACTTGGATCATCTTTGTTTTCCTGGCTGCCAGAGTTTGTGCTCTGAGGTCTGATGGGCAGAAGTGGTCGATGTTAAGAGCTGTTGAAAGCTGTGCTTTGAGCCGAGTGAATTGTGAGGACTCTGGAAAAGCTGTTGGGACTCCTGACAATGGAGACAGGATCACTTGAGCTTTATTTTGCCAGTGCCTATGCTCCCCGCCGAACAAACAGGGTGAATGATACTTCCCTACCTCAACGGGGTGTGATAAAGCAGAGCTCATTTGCTGTTGGAGCTTTTGTGGTGGTCTGGTATCCATGATGCTGATAAACTCTGGAAGCAAAACAAGAAGAAATTCAGTGTGAACCATCCTGAGTAGCTAATGTATGCAGTGTTTGGAAGGTGTGTGTAGCTAAGGCTTGCATTCCATACAGAAAGATGAATGAAAAAGAAACCTCCATGCCAGAGGAGGAAGGCAAGTTCTAAGAGATTGCATAATTAAGCTCTCTATGCATATGTCCAAAGCAGTCAGAATTCAGGTCAGTCCTTAATCCTTACTTCTGGCACATCCTGACCTTTGATTGCTTGGCTTTCCAACTTCCTTTTCCTCCCTCGTTTCCTATGAAGCTGTATCAGTGTATTGTTTAGTTGTTTGGAAGCAGAGGCATTCCCTTGTGATTCCAAATCTCCAAAGACTGTATTTTCAATGTGAATGTTCACCAGAATATCTTCAGTAACTTTCCTAACTTCAAGGTTTTGGGCTGAATTTGCACTCTTTGCTCATTCTGCCTCTCCCATTTCCTCTCCTACCATCATTATTCGTGCTCTATCCTATCTTTCCCCCTAACATCTCTGGGCTTTCTGATTTTCTGCAGACATTGCTGTTAGTCATCTCTTCCAAGCTGGGATCTCAAAGCAAAACTGGCCAGCTCTTGAATTTCATGATCTTTCCAGCAGTAAACACTCCACGGAGGAAGAGCTCATTGTGCTTTGAACAGAGTCAGAGCATCAGGCCATTAATCAGGACCTGGAAAAAACCCAACAACCCAAGTGAGCAAGACATTCAGCACTGCCATTCAGTCCCAGGTCTTCCTGGGGGTTGTTCCTTCTTCCTTCAGAAAAGTTTTAAGCCCTTATATTGATTTCCTGGGTGGGGAGCTACACATTATGCCACTTAGAAAGCCTTTCAGCTTAACGTGGTCATGTTGCCATCCCCTTCCTGGCCGTGCTACAAGCAGTGCCCACCCATCCATGCCAGATAACTGTCTGTAGAACCCTGGAGTTTGTTTTTTTTCCAGCTCCTAGAAGCTTGGCCACACTGCAAGTTAATTGGATTTTCCTTGGTAACGTTTTTATTAGGAGGAGATCTGAGGGTTCAGTGTACGTGTGATGTGGAGAAGTCCCTCCTGCTCCATGCAGGTTCTCACACTGTTCCATAATCACTCAACACCGTTATCCAGGCGCCTTCCAGAAGTGCATTTAAGCATATGACTAACATCTGTCAAACAGCAGTCGCTCTTTCTTCCCTCCCCTTCCTAGGGGAAAGGCTGAATGTGCCAATGCAGCCCTGGTATTTTTAACAGAAATTAATTATCCCTGCTGCTCGCCGTTAATGCTGCAAAGGGTGAGCTGAGGCACGACGTGTGCTGGCAGCAGCAGACCCCCACAGCTTCACAGCACAGGAGCAAGCCCAGAGGGCTGGGGGGAGGCAAAGTCCCATTTACATTGCTCCCACCACTTCCCTCAGTAACTGGTGCTGGGATATAGGAGCTGGTTCGGCTCTGGAAGTTCCCCTTTGATCATTCTGCTTTGCACATTGTGGAGGGGTTTGCTGCTGCATGGTTTGGAACTACCTGGTATTGGGAACTGCCTTGTACTGGGAACTGAGGACAGTCTCTTTGCAGAGACACCAGTAAACTCTGAGAAAGGTTTGTGAGCTGTAGCATTGTGCTGGTGCCACTTCTAAAAGGGCTTTCTCCCAGCTAAGCATGGCAGGAGGGATGAGCAGGGGCTGCTGGCAGCTGAGAACAGGGGGCAAGGCATTGATTTCAGTATTTATCCTAGATCCCATAACTCAGTTAACACATGCTGAACATGCTGATTGCTTAGCCTAGAGAAGAGGAGACTCAGGGGTGACCTTATCACTCTCTACAACTACCTGAAGGGAGGTTGTAGACAGGCGGATGATGGTCTCTTATCCCGGGCAGCCAGTACCAGAACAAGAGGACACAGTCTCAGGCTGTGCCAGGGGAGGTTTAGGTTGGATGTTAGGAAGAAGTTCTATACAGAAAGAGTGATTGTCCATTGGAATGGGCTGCCCAAGGAGGTGGTGGAGTCACCATCATTGGAGGTGTTCAGGAGGAGACTTGCTGGGGTGCTTGGTGCCATGGGTTAGCTGTTTGGGTGGGTTGGATTGGTTGATGGGTTGGACGCGATGATCTTGAAGGTCTCTTCCAACCTGGTTTGGTTTATTCTAAGTTTATTCTAAGCTCCCTTCATCTTCCATGGCAAGTGCAGGATTGCACTCCTGTGCACGTGTCTAGTACTTAGTCCTGTGATCCAGGAGGAATTGCGGTGGGGGCACAATGCTGCTCCTCTGAGCCCCGATGGTTTTGCACATTCACAACGGTAAATACCAGGAGGAGAGCTAAACCCAAGGGCCCAGCCCTACAGCTCTGTTTGACTAACCCATTTTTATGTTCCTAGCTTCTAACATCTCTCCAGCAAGGGGATTTTATCAGCTGGTGTCAATTGAACATGGCCATCTCCCATTTCACCCCCAATCAGCAAAAATTAGTCTACTTTGAAGCCCTTTGCAAGCTGTGGTACGTCTCCCGTCAGTGCGATCGTGTTTCTTTCTCTCTGAGATATAAAAAGGTTTTGTTGGACTCTTCCCAAGGGTTGTGTGCACATCATTGTGATTAGTGGTGAAGGGTTGTGTTGTTTTTTTTTTTAATTGAAGCATTTTAATAATCCCACATGCATCCTGGTAAGATGATAGAAAGAGCTTTTTGGCTCAAAGGCTTCCTTAGAAAGCTGGGGATAGGACCCGTGTTTCACGAGGTGAACCAATCCTCATGTCTCCTGTCTCAGAGCGTGCCCTGGCATTTTATTTCTTGCTTCATCTGCTTGCAAAACATCAAGGTCACTAAAGCAGCATGAGGAACAACCCCTGTAGATGTTTATGTGGCTCAATGTAGAGGGATGTTTTATCTCTTGCTTTGCTCCCAGGGCCCAGTTCTGGTTGTGCTGTTCCTTTTCCAGCAAAGGAGCAGTTATTTAACCATGCAGCCATTCCCAGAGTCACAGAATGCCAGATTGGAAGGGACCCCAAGGATCATCTGGTCCACCCTTCCTTGGTGACAGTGTAGCTGAAATGAGATGGGCCAGCACCCTGTCAAGCTGGATCTTAAAACTGCCCAATATAGGCCAATCCGCTGCTTCCCTTGGGATGATTCCAATCTCCAGCTGTTCTCATGGGGAAACATTTTCTTCTGGATTCCAATGGGAGCCTCCCCAGCAGTGACTTGTCCCCATCCCCTCTTGTCTTCTCCATGGGACTCCTTGTGAAGAGGGAGTCTGCATCCTCCCGGTAGCCACCCTTTATGTACTGCTCCATGGTAATGTGGTGTCTCTTCTCCAGGCTGCACAAACTCTGCTCTCAGCTTTTCCTTGCAGGACAGCTCTGCCAGTCCTCTGCAAGTCTTCCAGTCCCCTGCCCTACAGCCCTTCATTCCCTCTGCAATCAGTCTCCTGGCAAGTAGGGCTGCACAAAGCTGGGGCAGGTGTGATCATCCTAGCTTAGCTGCTTCCTCCATGCAGCGAGTGTGCAACATCTAGACAGCCTATGACAGCTTCCCCAGGGATGAGCTTTACTGCCTCTGCTCCAGGTATTGCTCTGAGCTTAGTCTCTTACTTCTGGCCACAGCTCAGTGCTGTGCCTGGGTCCTTTGTTAGGTGTAACCTTAATTTTGTTTCTCTGAGCACAGAAGTAGGCTGCAGTCTGGAAGTACGTGTCTGGAGCAAAACGTTGCCAGCATTTCATCCTCCCTGGGACATTTAAATTGCTTGCAGAGCAATTAGAGTCATTTCTTTCTGCTGCCTGCTTAACAGCAAGGAGCTTCCACATCAGTCTGGGGAGCGACCCAAGGGTTTGATGTGGGTTAGGAAATTCAGGTACATGGGATGAGCAAACCCACAGCAAAGTGAGGCAGGAGATGTTGAGATAAGAGCTGTGCCTCTACCAGTCTGCTGTCTGCTCTCTCACAGTCCTGCCCTGGCTCTGGTTGTTGCAGTGGGTGACCATACAAGGAGCCACCAAGACTAGGAACCGTCAGAACCTGAACACCCTGGGTCAAAGTGGTCACAGAGACCTGACTAGGCAAGGGACCACCACCCACATATCTTGTCTATCACGGTGCACCCACAAAGGGAAGGTACAAGCAGCTTTATCCTGGCTGCCACAGGATCCTAACTATTTTATCCTTCTATTTTTTTGTTTGTTTTGACCTCGTGGGACTTGTAACTCTTGCCTGATGCTCCAGGAAGGCAGAGCTCTGGAGAACACAGGGGCATTTCTGTCCTGGGATTGATACGTGCCATCTTGCAGTCTGCACATGAGCTTGCTGCATGCCAGCCCCTCTGCTCAGTGACAGCATTTTCTGCTTACACCAGCAGCCATCCCTCAGTGCTGGCAGAGGTGACCCTTTGAGTTAGCAAGTGATGAGTTCCTTCTACCTTGCTTATTAAAAAAAAAGATGAGAAGAAGAAGGGGAAAAAAGGAGGGATGTGCTGCAGCCACCTGATGAGCATTTTCACAGATGTTGCCAGCTTTTGACTGGGAGTTATCTTGGTGAAGGCATATTACAGAGACTTTTCTTGTGAAAAACAGCTTAAAATTGCCTGCTTGTGTGGCACTGCCTCTTTGGTGCTGATACATGGCCTCCCCAAGAGAGCCCACAAGCCAGAGGGTGAAGCAGAGGTGGTGTCCACTTAGTCCTCCCTGCAGCAGCAAACCTGTTCCTCTTCTCTTTTCTGCTCTTAGGAGAAACCCTGTAAAGTAGGGGTGACCTCCCTAAATGTGCTTATCCCATTACAGAGAACAGCTCTGGTTCCACCTGTGGGGTCCAACTTCCACCAGCAGCCCACAGTTTCTGAAAGCTTCTTGCCATTCCTGAGAGGATCCATGAATGGGAAGGGACTGCACCTCCAAACCTGGTAAAGGTGCAGCTGCTTTTGCTGGCAAACCCATAGAGGAGAAGATGTCACCCCAAAGTGTTGCTGCAAGCCTCATAAAGAGGAACAGAAAGCTAGAGGAGCAAGCTCTTGAGACATGAGCCAAGAGGCAAGAGTGAGCCATGGCTTGGATTTTGCAGGCTCTTGGAGGTGATCTGGTCTACCACCCCTGTTCAAGCCTTCTCCTGAGATAGAGTCATAAATTCATAGAATACCAGTTTGGAAGGGACTTCAAGCATCATGTAGTAGGCCTTGAAGTGCCCTCCTGCAGAGAAATAAAGCCTTCTCAGCCCCTCTGTGCCACAGGAGGAGAAAGAGAAAGTGTTAACTGGAAGATCATCTTAACTCCCTCACCTTCTCAGGCTCTCCATGTGGGATTTATCCTCTTCCTCCATACTGCAACCCCCTGAGCTGTTGCAGTCAGCCCCACATCTGCTCACTCTGGTTGTTTAAAACCCCTGCCAACCTCTAATTCTCAGTGAGGCTGAAGGTGCTGTGCAAAAGAGAACAAGCAAGAGGGTCAGACATGGGTATTTTTCACTTGCCTCAACCTAGACACCAACCTCCTCCAGGCTTTCAGTCTCCCAAGAGCTTCCCACCTTTGGAGCCTGGCAGTTTGTTTTGCTGAAGAAGAAGAATGGGTACTTTTGTGCTAGCAGTAGCTGGAGTTCTTTTACTAGTGAAGGTATCTTCTCCTTCTCCTTTGGATTTTGTATGAGTGCAGAAGGTGAAGCAGGAGCTGTAACATCAGCCAAGGGAAGAGGAGAACAGAGCGTTTCTCTGGACAGGGCTTGATGCGATTTGAAGCTGTTGTGGAAGACTGGCTGGAAGGTAAACTGATTTGGGCTAAAGCAGCTGGTGCTGTTAAACTCTGTTAGTGATTCTTCAGTAGATGGTCTAAAATAGCTTTTTCATGACCTCTGACCCCTAGGGAAGATAAGAGTATATTTGATCCTTAGATTGAAGGTGCAATTCATGCTGGGGGAAACTGAAGCTCTTTAGCAACCATGGCATTTCCTTTCAGAAGCATTGCATGGAAACTTCAGGAAAACAACCCCACAGTCACACATCTGAATCAACACCAGAGAATCACAGAATCATTTTGGCTGGAAAAGACCTTTAAGAGTCCAACCATTCACTAACTCTACCAAGTCTGGTGTTAAATCACATCCCTCAGCACCATATCTCTCTGGCTTTTAAACACCGCCAGGGCTGGGGATTCAACCACCTCCCTGGGCAGCCTATTCCAGTCTTTGAGAACCCTTTCAGTGAAGAAGTTTCTTCTAATGCCCAATCTAAACCTCCTCTCCTGCAACTTAAGGCTGTTTCCTCTCTTATCGCTTGTTATGAGGGAGAAGAGTCCCACACTCATCTGGCTCCAACCTCCTTTCAGGGAGCTGTAAAAAGCAATGAGGTCTCCCCTCAGCCTTCTCTTCTCCAGACTAAACACCCCCAGTTCCCTCAGCTGTTCCTCACCAGCCCTGTTCTCCAAACCCTTCACCAGCTTGGTTGCCCTTCTCTGGACCTGCTCTAACACCTCAATGTCCTTCTCATAGTGAAAGGCCCAAAAGTGAACTCAGTACTCAAGGTGTGCCCTCACCAGTGCCCAGGACAAGGGCTGTGGCAGTTCTGTGTTGGGGGGAATTTCAGCCCACCACAAATGGACAATCACATCCCTAGTCCTGCTGGCCACACTATTCCTGATCTGAGCCAGGATGTTGTCAGCCCTCTTGGTCAACTGCCCTCTTGGCATACTCTGGCTGAGTACTAATGGGAGACATTCATTTCCCTGGGCCTGCTGGTCACACTGTTCCTGGTAGAGTTCAGGATGCAGGGCAGGTGGCTGCAGAGCTTTGTCTCTGTGCTAGCCAACCATGCTGAATTTAGGTTTTGCAGGAGTTGAAATCCACCTTTCTTCCTTCATAGTGGCACAAAATTTCTGCTACGAGCCTCTGTGCCACAAGAAAAGGTTGTGCTGAGAGGAGCAAGGAGCTCCTGTGTGGGCAGCATCCTGCTTTCTTTGCACCTAGGCTTGATCCATTGTCTGTAGAGGTGTCATCCCCCCTTCCAAACCCAAAAGCAGCCCCCTCCAATCTTCCTGGGTTGTGTCAGTGCTGCAGCACCCAGGGAAGGTGGTAGGTGCTGGGGTGGGTGGTGAGTTGGAGGGGTGCATTCCGAGCACAGTGCATGGTCACCAGCTGTTGTCTGGGAGGCTGTGGCTTTATGCAGAGCAGGGAGAAAAAAAAAGAAGAAGAAATTGATTTCTGGTTGAATTTCAAGTTAGGAGACCATTCCCTGCCAAGCTTCCCCCCCTCCCACTGCTTCAGCTGCACATTATTCTCTTTTTCTTTCCACTGGTCCTGTTCCGCTCCGCTCAACAGCTGCTGCATTTTAATCCCAGAAGCTGCAGTCGGCAGCAAGCAAAGTGATCTCCATATAACCTCTCTCTTACTCCTAAGTGTGCATTATGAAGCTTAACTGAAGGTAATAAAATGTTTTGCTTTCAACATGTGGTCCCTGTGGCCCAATGTTCCCGTCTTCAGGCACCGGCGTTACAGCAGGGCCAGGGATTGGAGTCATTCTGCTGCACCTCAGGAGCGTGGCTCTCAATGCTGGACGCAGCTGGCATCGACTCCCAGCAGTGTGTGTGGATACCCAGTGAGCAGAGGTGGAGAACATCAAGCAGAGCCCTTGCTGTGGCAGCCAGTTGCTGGTGGTGGTGGCAGCATCCCCAAGTAGAAGCAGCAGCCGTGGTTGCAGAGAACTCATGAATCAATTTGTTGCCCACAGGATGATCCCCCGGACACATTGGCTCTTTGATGGTGTGCCTTGATGGCCAAGGAAGATAGGATGACAGGGAATGGGTTGAAGCTTGAGAGAATATCAAGCAGAGCCCTTGCTGTGGTAGACAGTTGCTGGTGGTGGTGGCAGCATCCCCAAGTAGAAGCAGCAGCCGTGGTTGCAGGGAGCTCATGAATCAATTTGTCACCCAAGGGTGATCCCCCTGGACATGTTGGCTCTTTGCTGGTGTGCCTTGATGGCCAAGGAAGATAGGATGATAGGGAATGGGTTGAAGCTTGAGGAAGGGAAATTTGGACTGGATATTAGAAAGAAATTCTTTACAGTGAGGGTGGTGAGATTGTAGATGCTCCCTCCCTGGAGGTGTTCAAGGCCAGGTTGGGACAGGGCCTTCAGCAGCCTGGGCTAGTGGAAGGTGTCCCTGCCCATGGCAGGAGGGGTTGGAACTAAATGATCTTGAAGGTCCCTTCCACCCCAAACCATTCTATGATTCTATGAATCTATGAACTTGCCAAGGCCTTTAATGTCTTGCTTGGCTGTGTCCCAAAGGTGCAAGTTCACCTCTCCAGGAGACAGTCACCCAGTGCAACCTTGTGGCAATGGGGCAGCAGAAATAAATGGCATGCCTGCTACCCAGAGGTTTTTTTTCATCCCTTTTACAACTACTCAGCAGGTTCTTGGGATTTTACTTTGGGTTTTTCTTCCCTGCATACAAAATAAAGAAGGCCATGCTGGCTGCTTTTGTGCACGTAGCAAAGAGATGCTTCTCATCCACGTTTAAGGGATGATACAAAATGCAGGAATTTGTAGGGTCATGGAGCTGTTTTGATTGGAAGAGACCTCCAAGATCAAAATGCAGGCAGGGTCCTTTCCAACCCTCCTGTGGTTCTGTGAAACCTGCATTTGGAATTTCATTCTGGTTCCCACATCATCAATGACTTTTATTGACAGCATCTTTCCACATGTAAATAATTTAAAGGTTGTGGGATTTTAACTTCTCAACCCCAAAAGCATGAATTCCAAAGCAGGGATCTCCAAGCATCTTTTCAGTGGCTTCCATCACTCCTGCAGCTGATATTTGCTGTGCAGGACGTGATTCCCAATACTTGCTGGTGTTTTGTTTCAAAGCAGCGTTTCCCAGGCAGACACTGGGAGGAACTCCCCAGAATGGGAGCAGTAGGTTTCTGAGTTGCTTTTCTGGTTGTTGTTTTTTTTTTTCACACCACCACCTCTTCCTGGAGAATGCCATTTTGTAAGGAAGCTTCTCCAGCAGCACAGCCAGGGCTACAAAAGATGGATGATTATTTCTTCCCGGAATGGCTCTTCCGCTGCAGGATCTGTTTTCTGTTCTGATGATTAGCATAGAATTAAAGATGCCCCCACTCCTTCATTTCCCATTATGCCTCTGAGCAAGCTGGGAATGCCTTTTGCTCAGCACAGGCTGGCTCTGGGAGCCACTTCATTCACCCCCACAAAAATCAGCATTTAGCAGTGGCCCACAGATGATCTGCAGGCTTTGACATCGTGCAAGCCTCTGCCTCCGAGAGTGAAAATGTTGCTTCTAATAAACTTTCAAATCAGTTTGTTTCCAGAGCCTGGAAAAGTTGCCAAGAATAATTAGCTGGAAATCTAGCACACTGGCTGAAGCAGGAATGGACAGACACCTTTAAAATCCAGAGCTCGGGTTGAATGTGAGGTCATGGGCTAGCGTGCAGCCTTTTCTCCCAGGAAACAGGATCCCAGCATGGTGGGGGTTGGAAGGGGACTCTGGAGATCATCCAGTCCAACCCCTCTGCTAAAGCAGGGAGGTCCAGAGCAGGTTGCCCAGGATCACAATGGCCAGGTGGGTTTGGAGAAGGAGACTTCACAACCTCTCTGGGCAGCCTGCTCCAGGGCTCCAGCACCCTCACAGCAAAGAAGTTTCTCCTCATGTTTAGATGGAACCTTGTCCTGTAACTGGGCACCACTGACAGGAGTCTGGCCCCATCCTCTTGTCCCCCACCCTTCAGCTCATGCTGAGCAGTGATCAGATCCCCTCTCAGGCGGCTCTTTGATGGGCTCAACAGCCCCAGAGCTCTCAGGCCTTATTCCTCAGAGATGAGGAGACCCTTCAGCATCTTCATAGCCTCTGCTCAACTCTCTCCACTAGTTTCTTGTCTGTCTTGAACTGGGGAGCCCTGCATAGACCCAGTACTCCAGCTGTGGCCTCACTAGGGCAAAGCAGTGGGACCTGTTTAGTCCAGGTCTTTGTGGCAGTAGTGGAAATAAGTGACCTGTGTTTGTAACTTATTTGATACCCTGGGGCATTGGTGTTACCTGCTTCTGAAAACCATCTCCCTAATGCTTGCTCTCTGGTTAGGAAAGTGTGTGCCTGAAGCACCCCCACCTGCCAGCTTCACCAAGCCAATAATTCAGTTTCAAAAAGAGCTTTCTCCATAAACCAGATTTGCACCCAGCTCAGACCCAGCAGATATTGCCTTGGACAGTGCTTGGGAGAGGCAAGAGTGATGCATGCAGGGCCACTTCTGCTCCTTGGTGACCTTTTTTGGGGGGTGTCTGCTAAAATGTAGGGAGAATTGAAGGTCCAATTTTCCCTCTTTCATTTGCCACTCTCACTCTGGGAGAAAACACTCTGCTTTCTCAAGTGCTGAACTCCTGTGGTGAGGGAACCCAAGGGCAGTGCTGGAGCATGTCCCAGCTTGCAAGGAGCCACTTCCAGCCCAGGGTGAGCACTGGGACCAGTGCAGACCTTAGTGGGGAGATTTCCTGCACTCTTGTTTCCAGCCAGTGGAGTTGTTGCTTTTCCAGCATGAGTGTAAAGGGAGAGTTGAGTCTGCAGCTCAATGTGAGGAAACACTGAGCTGCAAACATTGGAGGTGTTGGGTAGAAGATTGGGCTTGATGATCGTAGAGGTCTTTTCCAACCTTCATGATTCTATGAACAAAAAAGCTGCAGTCAGCAGCTGGAATAGGCAGTGGGGCAGTCACAGATTCACAGATTGCATCAGGTTGGAAGGGACACTCAAAGGCCATCCTGTGCAACCCCCCTGCAGTCAGCAGGGACCCCTCCTACTACATCAGGCTGCTCAGGGCCATGTCAAGTCTGACCTTGAATGTCTCCAGCAACAGGGCCTCAACCACATCCCTGGGCAACCTGTTCCAGTATTTCCCCACCTTCATTGTGGAGAACTTCCTCCTGGTGTCCAACCTAAATCTCCCCTGCTCCAGTTTCAAACCACTTCATTTCATCTTATCACCACAGGCCCTTCCAAACAGTTCCCAGCTTTCCTGTAGGCCCCTTCAGATACTGAGAGCATCTTCAGTCAGTGAGAAGCATGTGCTTGAAAAGAGAAGGGAAGTGTCTGATGGCCATTGGAAGGAATCCTCCTTTTCCAGTCTTTCTGGGACCACACTGCACTACACCCACTACACATGCTTAATCCCAAGTCCTTCTCCAGAGCGTTTTCCTTCATGAAAAGCTGAAGAGGGGACGTCAGGAACGTTCAGTGTTACTTCATTGTCTTGGTCTTGCATTGATTGTCCTTTGACTGGTAGGGTGGTAAAGAGAAAAAAGAAAAATAACCAAAAAAGGCAAAAAAAAAAAAAAAAGGCAAAAAAATAGAAGAAGAAGAAAAAAATAGAAGAAGAAGAAGAAAAAAAAAATAGAAGAAAAATAGAAGAAGAAAAAATAGAAGAAAAAATAGAAGAAAAAATTGAAGAAGAAAAAATTGAAGAAGAAAAAATAAAAGAAGAAAAAATAGAAGAAAAAATTGAAGAAGAAAAAATATAAGAAGAAAAAATAGAAGAAAAAATAGAAGAAGAAAAAATAGAAGAAAAATAGAAGAAAAAATCGAAGAAAAAATAGAAGAAAAAATAGAAGAAGAAGGAAAAATAGAAGAAGAAAACAGAAGAAGAAAAAAGAAGAAGATAAAAAAAAGAAGATGAAAAAAGGAGCAAAAAACAAAGAAGCATAGTCAGAAAGCTAAGAAAACAAAAGCAAACCACAACTAAGTAGGTAAATAGGCTAAGTGTAAGATAATGTGTAACAGGAGGCAGTCTGCTGCACGACTCCTCCCTCAAGTGCATGATAAGCAGTGGTGAAGCTTGCTGCAGACACTGGGGCAGGCTTTCCAGGGTTGCTTTTGCTAGTTGAGTATCATAGTTGCAAAGACTCGTAAGTGTTGCTGAAAGACTTGGTTCGGGGGATGGTTTTTTTTCGGTTTGGGTTGGGTTTTTTTTTGGGGGGGGTTGTTTTGGTTTGGTCGGGGTTTGGTTGTTGGGTTGGTTCTTTTTGTTTGTTTGTTTGTTTGTTTGGTAAGCTGTGACCACTTGCTTTCAGAGTGGGTTTTGTAGTGATGGAGTTGGTGGAGCTGTTCTTTATTGTGACCTAAAAGGTGTCAAGTCGTTTGCTGGTGTGTGTTCACGAGCTGAGCCGTAGCATTATGCATCTCTCTGCAATGGTGTGGTCTGAAGCACTTTTCCTTTTGGTGTGTGTGGCATGTGCAGTTGCAGTGCTGTCTTGGTTTTCATTTCACCCCCCACCCCAGCTATCCCCTCCTACCCCCTTCCCCACCTCCCAGTGTTCTGCCCATGAACCAAACCGAAACTAGCACTTTAAGTACTAGTAGTCACTTTGCTTCTGACTATATTGAGCACTGCACTTTTGTAAGTACTATTTTAGCACTGAGTTTGGAACTCTTTTCTTTTCCCCAGTCTAGTTAGCCCCTTAGGCACGGTGTGAATTACTTAGGGGCCATCAGAAGATCATTTTGAGGTGTGTGTGACTGCTGTCTGGTGCCTGACTTTCATTACCTAGCCCTTAGCAATCTTAAAAGTTAGGGAACTGAACCCATCCAAGCTCACTTTACACAACAAACATCTGAAATCACACCCATCCTGGCAGGTGTGGTTGTTGTAAACTCTGAGGTCATCTGGAGACCCACAGATGTGGTTGTAACTTTGAGGTCATCTGGAGACCTGCAGACATGGTTGTTGTAAATTCTGAGGTCTTCTGGAGACTCTAAGATGTGGTTATTAACTTTGAGGTAATCTGGAGACCCTCAGACGTGGCCATTGTAAACTCTGAAGTCATCTGGAGGGCCCCAGATGTGGTTGGTGTAAACTTTGAGGTCACCTGGAGACCTGCAGTTGTAATTGTACTCTTTGAGGTCAGTTGGAGAGCCCCAGATGTGGTTGGTGTAAACTTTGAGGTCACCTGGAGACCCGAGCACATGGCTTTTAGAGACACCAAAGATACAAAAGAAGTGTCACAAGGGATTGGGCTGGTGCAAGATCATCTGATTTAACTTGGAGTTGAGTGGACCACAGGATGCAAAGCAGACTTGGAGTGAGTGCTCTTGGATTTGGTCCAGGCCCCCCAGTCTGCCTTAGCAGGGTGAGTCCCTGGGAAGTTAAAACCAGTTTGAGCTGCTGGTATCAATAAAGGCTGCGCTCAAGCCGTTGCAATAAAAGCCATCACTGTGCCTGTACTCAAAGTGCTGTGGAGATTGATTGTGGCTTAAACTACAAAAGGTGTTTTTAAGTAAAAAGGACTGGGAGCTGATTTAGAAGATGGAGCATAATCACCCTGGGCTTTGCTGCTGAATATGAAAAGGGGAGTTAGGAGCTGATCAGGTCTTGTGTTAGGAGGCAATTCACATGCACGTCACTGCTCTTGTTCAATTCCTGTGGTAGTTCAGTGCAGATGGTCGGGGACCAGAGCTCCCTTGCCAGCAAGAAATCAGTAGGGTAGAGTGTTGCAGTAAACACAGTCATAAATCTCCAGGATTTGAAATGAGATGGTGATCCCTGGGATGCAGAATAATCTGGATGCTGATGTCCCAAACCATCCTCTCCCAACCAGCTGAGGGGGTTTTGCTTCTTTCCAAGCCCTTGTGGGTTTTCCATAGCAGCAAATCATGGTGGCCATGAAAGAGCTGCGTCTCCTTCACTCTGGGGTGCCCACGCTTGGGTCTCCTGCTCATCCTCATTGATGAGCTGATAGTCAATCCAAGTCTTTTTCTGGCAATGCTCTGTGATGAAGGTTTCTCCCCAGTGATACTTGAAGGATAAACCCCACTGTGACAGCATGATCAGTTTGAGTGGAGAGAAACAAATTAGATCTTCTCCTTCACAGCTAGCAAGCAGCCACGGTGGAAACAAACCTTCAGCAGCAGCAATAACAACATCAGAGTGTATTGGCTTTGCTTGCTGCAGCAGGTGAAGTAGCTTTGCTGTCCATGTCCACTTTTGGTGGCTCTGGTTTTTGCCTGAGTTCAGTTCAAGCTTCCTTCTTCAGTAGACTTTCATGGGTTTGGGTAGCCAGTGGGAACTGAAAGCGGTTAGAAAACACAAACCTTGAGCAGCCCCATGTGTTATGCTCCTAGATTCCCTATGGTTGGGTTTAAAAGCGGAAATGTAAATAGAATCCAGGTTTTTATTCTGATTCCCCCCCCCTTTTCTTTCCTTTCTTCCCCCAGCAAAATTAACCCTTCAAATCTAGCTTTAAAGAAATAAGACCTGGCAATGTTGCTGCTATATCTGAGCTCATCCCCTTGCCCCCAAATGATAGAGACCAAGGGGACAAACAACCTCTCCAGAAAGCTCCTCAGTGGCTCAGAGCCTACATCCCTGCTCGCTGTCACGAGGACATAGGCAAACCCTTTGGAAAATCCACCCCCTGCAGCAAGCTCTCCTTGAGCCCTTGGAGATGAAGCTAGAGAGAAAAGGGGACATGGAACAGGTCTCTTTTTTTTCTTCTAGTTATTCCCCTTCCCCCCCCCCAGGTGTAGTTTTCTGCCCCTTGGAGTTGGCATCTCATCCTTCAGGAAGGTAACAGTAAGCTTTTTCTCCTGCCTGGCACACATGAGGCCTGAATGCAAAGCCTGGCACAGCACTTCTCCCTTTGGAAGGAGACCTTCCAGGTGGTAAAAAACCCAAAAGCTGCTGTAGGGATTTTGAGTTGTTTGGGTTCCAAGATAGCTCCTGGGAAGCATGTTGGTAATGGCACACAGGCCATGTTTGACTGAGCTTTTTGTCTTGAGCTTTTTTCTTTTGCTCCATGGGAGACCTTTTTTTCCCCCATTTGCTCTTGATAGTTTTGAGTGTGTTTTCCTTGAAAAGCCTTGGGTTTGTGTTTTGGTTTGGTTTGGTTTTTGTCCCATGCAAACACCCTTGAAATGAGTCAAGTTTATCAAAAGCAAGTTGTGCACTGCAGGAAGCAGTCTCCAAATGCACGCCCAGGCAGCTACCCCTGTGCTCCTGCATGGGTGTGCAAATCCATATTGATAGTATTTATAGACAGATGATTCCCCCCACCTCTCCCATTTTCTTACTCCCCCCAGTTCTTCCTTTTTCTTATTCCCCCAACTCTTCCTTTTTCTTCTTCTCCCCAACTTTTCCTTTTTCTTACCCCCCAACTCTTCCTTTTTCTTATCCCCCAACTCTCCCTGTTTCATATTCCCCCAACCCTTCCCTTTTCTTATTCCCCCAACCCTTCCTTTTTCTTATCCCCCCCAACTCTTCCTTTTTCTTATCCCCCAACTCTCCCTGTTTCATATTCCCCCAACCCTTCCTTTTTCATATTCCCCAACCCTTCCTTTTTCTTATTCTCCCCAACTCTTCCTTTTTCTTATCCCCCCCAACTCTTCCTTTTTCTTATCCCCCCCAACTCTTCCTTTTTCTTATCCCCCCCAACTCTTCCTTTTTCTTATTCCCCCAACCCTTCCTTTTTCTTATTCCCCCCCATCTCTTTCTTATTCCCCCTCAACTCTTCCTTCCCCCCCCCCCCACCCCCCTTTTTCTTTCTGGGTTGCTTTGGGTTTTTTTTTAGGTTCATTCCCTACACCCACCCCAAGATAATTAACCAAAAGGTGTTCTAAAGTCATGGCATGAAAACTCCTAAATGTAACTCTTGAGTACCTTGTGATGCTACTTAACAGGTTGGGTTCTGTTGGTTTGTTTGGGTTTGTTGTTGGTTGGTTGGTTGGTTTGGTTTGGGTTTTCATTTCTCCTGACAATTTTATGTGATGCTTCACATTTTTTCCTTAGGATGTTTTGTTTCATGTTAGCTCCTTGTTCTGGAGGATGTTGGTCCTACTGGCATTAAACTAATGGAAATAATGAAAAACAAAAAAACCCAAGAAAAAAACAACCCTGCATGTGTTACAAGTGTAGAAACGGTGAAGAATTAAGTGTGAACTTAACTGTATGATGCTGATTCTGTTTTGCAAACAAATCTGTTTCTTGCTGTTCAATAGTTGACATAATGGAAATGCCAATGTACTGTAATTTAGCACTTTTCCAGTGGACCCTGTTCTCACTACTCCCAAGGGAAGAAGTGGGTTTGGCTTTTTGGAGGCATCTGAACTCAACCTCTGAACCCTTTCTGTGTGTCTGGGCACCAGGATTGGCCAAGGGTAGACTCAGATTGGAGGTTTGCTCATCTGTTTGGCATGGGGCAGAGGGGTGGTGGCCAGGTTGGATGAGGCCTTGAGAAATTTGGTCGAGTGGGAGGTGTCCCTGCCTATGGCAGGGGACTTGGAGCGAGATGGTCTTTAAGGTCCCTCCCAGTCCAACCCATTTTGTAATTCTGGAATTCTATGATTCAGCAAATCAATGGTTCTACAATTTTATCATTCTATAATTCTCTGATTCTACAATTTGAGGAGTTTACAATTTGATGATTCTACAGTTTCATGACTCTGCAGTTCTAGGACTCTACAACTCCATGATTCTACAATTCTCTGATTCTACAGTTCTGTGATTCTACAGCTCTATGACTCTGCAATTTTATGATTCTCTGATTCTCCAATTCTCTGATTCTATAATTCTCTGATTCTCCAATTCTGTGGCTCTCCATTTCCCTGGCCAAACCAGGATAATTTGAGTAAAGACCTCACTGTGGGCACACGGACTGGTGGCATCTCAGTCCCCCCACAGCGCATCCCCCCCACGAGCCAGGCTGTCTGAGCTGGGGTGGGATGGAGGCACATCCAAAACAAAAAGAGAAAAAAAGCAGCCAAAGCCATCTGCAGGCCCTGAAATGAAAAGCCAGAAGGGTTCATGTACCAGCCACCTCCCTTCCACCCCAAAAACCTCCATTCCTAGTGTTAACAGGGTGCAAAGTGTTACTTGTCATGTACTGTACTGAAAGGGTTAATTGATCAGTGACTGTATTGTACTGTATGAAAACTCATGAATTGCCTTGTCTTGTTTCTAATGGACTGTACCATGTCCCCACCCCACCCCAGCCACCCCACACCACCACCCCCATCTCCAACCTATCCCCTAGGTTTTTTTTTTTCCAAAGGATGCATGTTATCAGTTAGGTCCCTCCCAAACTCTCTGGTGCTAACTCTTCCGTATCCGATGGTGCTTCTGCGGACGCTAACTGAGGACATGCCCATCCAGAGCTTGAAGTTCACCACCTCTTTCTTGTCTTCTTTGTATGAAGTCCACACACACACACACACACATTTGTGCTCATGAAAAAAAAGAAATGATAAACTTGAATTTGTTTCAAAGCCTCATTGACAATCTAATGTTTTCTATGTCTGCTTTTTCTTTGGGATGGCTTTTCTAGAAAGCAGCACGCCAGCACCTTCATGCCAGGAGGGGATCTTGTCTCATTCACGCCCTTGGGGGCTCCCCTGCCATCCAAGATGAGCTGCTCCCTCGCTGGCTTTTCAGGCCTGGCTGTGGGAGATTGCTCCGTGAGGAGCCAGTGAGGGTGAGGAGATGCAGGTGCCTTCAGAGATGGCTAAAAAGCAGCCAGCGTCCTCATCACCACCCCATCTGTAGGCAGGTGGGCACCAAGGCTGGCAGAGGAGGTGATCCTGCCCCTTGCTTTGCAAGGAGAATTGGCTTTTTATGAGGACATTGGAATAAGGAGACAGAAAATTGGAGTCAAGAGGATCCAGATCTCCCAAAGGCACCTCCATCTCCTCCCAGCATTGCTCATCTCCTCTGGCAGAGGAGCCACCTCCCGAGCCTGAGGTTTTGGAGGTGACACACAGCTCAGATGGCGTGAACAGACCCATCCCCTCCCTACCCCCATTCCCAGAGCGAGCTGCTTTTTGGACAAAATCAAATCTGACTATATTTTATATCAATCTGAAAACAGAAGTCTGAGATTTACCCCTGTTCTCAACCGACTTTGCATATTGTTGTTTGCCACGATATTTGTTCTGTCTTCAAATAAATTTGCTTACTTGTGTAGTCTTAACTGTCTGCTCTCCTCCTTACCCTTGGATCCTGCCTGCATGGCACTCCTCCTTTGGATGCTCCCCAGGAAGGTGAGAGGGGAATCTGTCTGCCCAGGAGAGGACAGCAGGGTGAGCATGAGCCAGCAATGTGCCCTCGTGGCCAAGAAGGCCAACGGCATCCTGGGCTGCATCAAGAAGAGTGTGGCCAGCAGATCAAGGGAGGTTCATCTACCCCTCTGCCCTGGAGAGGCCACATCTGGAGTCAGTGCTGGGCTCCCCAGTTCAGGAAGGACAGGGGCTTGGTGGAGAGGGGACAGCAAATGACTACAAAGATGCTGAGGGGACTGGGACAGCTCTGTGATGAGGAGAGACTGAGAGAATTGGGGCTTTATAGTCTGGAAAATAGCAGCCTGAGGGGGTATCTCATCAATGCTGATCAATACTTCAAGGGTGGGTGGCAGGAGGATAGGAGCAGGCTTTGTTCAGAGGTGCCCAGTGACAGGACAAGGGAATGGGCACAAACGTGACCCTAAGAGGTTCCATCCAAATATGAGGAGGAGCTGCTTTGATGTAAGGGTGCTGGAGCAGGCTGCTGAGAGAGGTGGTGGAGTCTCCATCTCTGGAGACATTCAAATCCCACCTGGCCGTGCTCCTGTGCAACCTCCTCTGGGTAATGCTGCCTAGGCAGGGGCTTTGGACTCGATGACCTCCAGAGGTCCCTTCCAACCCCTACCATTCTGAGAGTCTGCAGTTCTGTGCAATCATTGCAGCCAAGCCTCAGACTCTAGAAATGTTTCTCTCTTGGTAATCACTCATTCATCTCCCCGGGGCTTTTCAATATGACACCCCCTTTTTTTATTCCAACCCCCCTGCCCCCCAAGCCTTTCAGCAGCAGCCCCTTCTCCCCGGTAAGTGCACGGCAGAGGAACATCCACGCTTCAGCCTGGTTTCGTTTAGGAGATTAAATTGTTGCCAACGCCTTTCTGGGGTGTAAATCATTTCTGATGGCAGCGTTTTGCATTTGAGAAGGAAAGGATTTATGGCTCTGGAAAGCGACGAGGGGCTGAAAAGCTCGTTGTGAGCATCGGCATCCAGCGGCGGGCGGCTCGCTTCGCCCCAGCACATTGCATTAGCGAGGAGCTGGCATCAGTCACCGGAGACGTCGCGGCGGAAGGCAGTGCCCTCAGAAGGCTGCAAACCTGATTTGCACATGCGGTTTCCAGGGCCGTAATCAAATCAGCCAGCGGGTTCAATAAGAGGAATAAGCAAATATTCCACATCTGCCTGCCTTAGCAAACAGAACCTGTTGCAAGAGTCTCCAGGCTTGGCTTTTAGTTGTATTTTTTTTTTTTCTTTCTTGTTCTCTTTTTCTTTTTCTTTCCTTTTCTTTCTTTATCTTTTTCTTAATCTCTTTTCCTTTTCCTCTTTTTCTTTCTCTTTTTCTTGTTATTTTTCTTTTCTCTTTTCCTTTTGTCTTTTTCTTTCTCTTTTTATCTTTTTCTTTCCCTTTTTTTTCTTTTCATTTTCTAATTTTCCTTTTTCTTTCTCTTTTTCTTTTTTCCCTTTCCCTTTCCCTTTTCCTTCTCCCTTTTCCTTTCCCTTAACCTTTCCCTTTTCTTTCCCTTTCCCCCCTCTCCCTTTCCCTTTCCTTTTCACCCTTTCCCTTTCCCTTTCCCTTTCCCTTTCCTTTCCCTTTGCCCTTTCCCTCTCCCTCTCCCTCTCCCTCCCCCCCCTCCCTCTCCCTCTCCCTCTCCCTCTCCCTCTCCCTCTCCCTCTCCCTCTCCCTCTCCCTCTCCCTTTCCCTTTTCTCTTTCTTCTTTTTTCCTTTTTTCTTTTCCTTTTTCTTTTTCCCCTTCCTACAAAAGCTATTTTGGGGATTTGGATTGTTGCAGGCTGCTTCAGGAGCAGCAGGGGGGTTATGTTCCCTTAAAGATAAATCTGCACCTAAGAGGAATGTTTTGGGGGAGTCCATGTGAGGGCTTGGGCTGTCAGCCTTCCTTCCTATCACAAACAGATTCACAGATTACACTGGGTTGGAAGGGGACCCTCAAAGGTCATCTTGTCTGACCCACCTGCAGTCAGCAGGGACAGCTCCACTAGGTCAGGCTGCCCAGGGCCACCCTGAGTCTGATCTGGAATGTCTCCAGGGACAAGGCCTCAACCACATGCCTGGGCTGCCTGTCCCAGTATTTCCCCACCCTCATTGTGCAGAACTTCCTCCTGGTGTCCAACCTGAATCTGCCCTGCTCCAGTTTCAAACCATTGCTCCTCGTCCTATTGCTACAGCCCCCCGTGTGATGGCCACGGAGTCCATTTTCCATGCTTCATCCCCCTCTCAAGACACTGCCCCCCTTTTCTTTGCCTTTTTCCTCCCTTCTGACCTCCCTCCAGCATTTTCTCCCCAGTTTGTCAAGATTTGGCAGATGTTTCCTGCTGATTCTCACAGTACAAGCAATGCTGCTTATGGTGATGGAGGCCAGCACAGGAAGAAGGGAGCAGAGATGAATCCAGTGGGGAGAAAGCTGGGAACAAGGATCTTGATTTTGTGGAAGGTGCAGTCAGGTATGCCTTGCCTTCCATCCTCAGCAAAACCACAGTGTCTGCACCCCAAAACCCTCCTTTCCCATCTTCTAGCCTCCAGCTGGGGGGGTGGTGGGCTCTGCTTTGTCCCCATGTGCACTGAGCATCAGTGCATCACCCTAAATTATGCAGCTTTGCTTCCCCAGCTGATTTTTGGGTGGGTGCACCCTTCCTTGGGGCAATTTTGTTGGAGCTGCCTCTCCCACAGCCATGCCACTGCTCCCATGAAAGCACTGGGTGCTGTGGAAGAGTTGGGTGGGGTGACAGAGGGGTGCAAATTGTCCCAAGTGAGAAAAAAATCACATTCAAGTAGCTCCTTTTTCCTTCGTGGGTTTTATCCTCTCCCCCAGAGGACAGCTACTAGAAGCCACATGGTGACTGTAGTCCAAGGATGTGTCCAGGTTTGTGCACTCCCTAATTTATTGAATTTTTCACTGTTTGGATTAATTTCCCCCCCCTCTCCAAGCTGCAGGTGTAGTGTTAGGAATACACAGCTCCTTGGGAAGCAGTGGATAAGCCCCAGGCAATGCCTTCCAGGGTGGCAGTAAGTCATTATTTCTGGTTTGGGCTCCTGTCACACCCCCAAAAGCCCCAAGTTTCAGTGGGAAAAGCACAAAAGTAAGGAAACAAAGGTACTCAATGAGTGGTTTAATGTTACAGAGCCAGCACTTATTTATTTTCTCCTGGCCTTTTATGACCCTTTCCCCAGTGTTGCCTGTTCAGAAGGTTTTAGCACCAAAATGATTGGATTTTAGAGGAGGTGGTGGAAAACCTGCTCAAAAAGCACCAGGGGCTGTCACTTGAAGTTATCTCTGGGCCAGTGAGTCCAAAACAGCTTTACTCACTTCAGCCATCACAGCAAAGCCACATCCAGTGTGAGCTGTGCATCCTGACACCCATTTCTGAACCATATCCTCCCTCTCAGCTCACCCTGAGACCTTGCAAGTCGTGGCCAGCAGCGCATACAGCATGACCCAGGGGAGACCCTGCAGGTACCCTTCAAATTTCCAACACCCCCTTGGGTTTGGCACAGCAGAGGATGTGCTGCAGGGCACCCACAGCATGCCCAGGTGGGTTTCCTCTCCTCCAGGCTCACAGCCAACATCCAGAGCTTGGTGCAGGGTGGCAGGCTCCTGCCTTCATTAATTTTCTCTCAGCAAGGCTTTTCAGCTCTCCCTGCAAGGTAGGCTGCTCAGCATCCTTGCTTGCTGCCTGCTCAGCATCCTTGCTTGCTGCCTGCTCATCCAACAGCCTCTGGCCCTGCCAGGAAGGTGCTCAGCATCCCCCCTCACTCCCTGCCCATCCAGCAGCCTCTGACCCTGCCACTCTTTTGCAGGGAAATCCTCTCCTCTTCCCAAGAGCTCCTTCTTCCAACACCACAGTGGGTTCCTAGATTCATAGAATGGGTTGGGTTGTAAGGGACCTTCAAGATCATCCAATTCCAACCCCATTCCATGGGCAGGGACACCTCCTTCCAGACCAGGTTGCTCAAGGCCTCATCCAAGGTGGCTTTGAACACTTCTAGGCTTGGAGCCTCCACAGCTTCTCCAGGCAACCTGCTCTAGTGCCTCACCACCCTCATGGGGAAGAATTTCTTCCAATCCAATTGAGCTTCTCCCTGTTTCAAGCCATCAGCCCTCGTTCTGTCACTCCATACCTTTGTAAAAAGTTCCTCTCCAGCTCTTCTATAGCTCCCTTCAGGTACTGGAAGGCTGCTCTAAGGTCTCCCTGGAGCCTGAACAACCTCAACTCTCTCAGCCTGTCTCCATATCAGCTTCAGGAGCATAAGGGAGACCAACATTCACTTGTAAAACTCATCCTGCCTCCCACTAGCCCAGGTTGCTCAAATCCATTCAGGCATGAGGACTGCCCTGGGCAGGCTGTTTCAGGGCTTCACACATGCTTTGTGTTGGCCTCTCAGAGGCTGGACGTTGCACCTGCTTTCCATGATTTATCTCTGTTTATACCAGAAGATGTTTCAATCACTTTGGGTGGAACACAGCAACCATCTCCTGTCACCCAGCAGCAGCGAGACGCTGTGTCCCATAAATATGTGTGACCATAAATCCAAATGACAACAGAAGCAGCCTCCTGTGGGTATGCAGAGGCAAGGTCAGGGGCTCTCCGCTGCTTCTCTCCGGGCCAGTGTCTGCCAGGTGGCTCCAGCCTCCCCAGGAGTTAGTGCCCAACAACCCCCAAACCACGGGGACTGCCACAGGGAGCCAGGTCTGGTTTGGTGGCTTTTCTACACAGCCTTGGACAAAGCTGTGTTTTCAGGGAGTTGTGGAAGAACTGCACCACCATGGGTTTGAGCTCAATGGATGTAAGTTGAAATTTATATTTCAGTCTTACTGGGTGTCAGAAGGGCAGAATAGACTAGACTAGACTAGACTAGACTAGACTAGAATAGAATTAGAATTAACCAGGTTGGAAAAGACCTTTGAGATCATCAAGTCCAACTTATCACCCAACACCATCTGATCAACTAAACCATGGCACCAAATGCCCCATCCAGTCTCTTCCTAAACACCTCCAGGGATGGTGACTCCACCACCTCCCTGGGCAGCACATCCCAATGGCCAATCTCTCTTTCTGAACAACTTCTTCATAACATCCAGCCTAAACCTCTCCTGGCACAGCTTGAGTGGTGCCCAGTGACAGGACAAGAAGTAAAAGGGCACAAAGTTGAACATAAGAAGTTCCATCTAACCACAATGAGGATCATCTTTACTTTGATGGTGGTGGAGCACTGGACCAGCTTGCCCAGAGAGGTGGTGGAGTCTCTCTCCCTGGAGTCATTCCAACCCCATCTGAATGCCATCTGCTGAACCTGCTCTGGGCGACCCTTCTCTAGCAGGGAAGTTGGACTCAGTCACCACAGGTCCCTTCCAACCCTCAGCATTCTGTGCTTCTGTGAAATGTGATAATGGACATGCGTGCAGCAGAGCTGAATTACAGAACCACAGACTGGCGTGGGCTGGAAGGGACCTTTGAAGCTCATCGAGTCCAACGCCTGCAGTCAGCAGGGACATCTGCAACTCGAGCAGGTCGCTCACAGCCCCAAACAGGCTGCCTTGGAGCAGCGCCAGGCGGGGACGGGGCATCCCCCGCCCCTCCGGGCAGCCAGGGCGGCTCTCACCGACAGGGGGCGCGCCCGGGAGGCGCGTCCTGCGCATGCAGGCGGCCGGCCGGAAGTGCGCGCCGGGCACGTGGGGTGGGTGTGAGCGGAAGTGCGCAGGACGGGGAGCGGGAGGGAGGCCGCGGGGGGGGGGGTCGCCATTACGCGGAGCGGAGCAGGCCTCGCCTCCCGCTTGTTGCGCCGCTACCGTTTAGCGGGCCTGGGAGTCGCGGGCCTGCGAGAGCGGCGGGGCCCGGCCCGGCCCCCGCCGCCATGGAGGAGAAGGGCTTCGCCAAGGAGCTGGATCAGTGGATCGAGCAGCTGAACGAGTGCCGGCAGCTGAGCGAGAGCCAGGTCCGCAGCCTCTGCGAGAAGGTGAGTGAGCAGCGCAGGGGGGCCTGGGCCCGCCCTCGGCCCTGGGGCCTGCTGCTGACAGCAGCCGGCTCCTTGCGGGGGGGCTGCGATCCTCCGGCCCTGCCGCTGGGGAGCTGAGGGCAGAGCGAGCCGAAGGCGGCAGTGGGAGCGTGGGGGGCAATGACAGCGTGAGCACGGCGGGGACTGGGACGGGGAAAGCAGGTTTGCTTCTCGCTGTGAGACCCTGGTGCTGCCTGTCATACACCCGACATCGGGAGTCCTCTTGGCAGTACGTGTCTGCCATAAAAGTTACCACGGCTGTCGGATTTTTTTCAGACGTAACTCCTCAGCAGCGCGATTTTTAGCGTTTGGGTTTGGATTGCAGAGGGGTGGTGTTTGCAGGGAGAGACGTGCCCTCTCTCCTTCAGGGGCTGCACGTTGCGCTTCCCCCTGGCATCTTGTCGCGTGTAGTAGCCATGTAACTAAAAAGTCAACCCTCGATCAGAGAGGAAACCTTCTGACATGTGATGTGTAATCTAGGAAAGCGGGAGGGGGGGAAGAGATAAGCTGTAATACCGACCTAAGCAGAGGTTACAAGCTGCTGAGGGAGACGGAAATAGAACAAGAAGTGGTTGGATCAAGGGCACCACTGTCTGCTATTTTGGACTGTGGTTTGCACAGTCCTTTGGCAGGTTCCCGTTTGGACTTGTTCAGTGCAGACTGTCAAGAGCCTGGTTGGTTGGTTGGGATTTTTTTTTCCCCCCCCATAAGGAAAGTGATCTTTATGCTTGTGTTGGATTTTATCTGAGAAGTTAAATACCTCTGTGTGAGCATTCCCTCAGCACTGACATCTCTGTTAGGATTGTCATTGGACTTGGCAAGATGTGAAGGTTGAAGAATGTAACTGATGTAGTAACAAAGGTTATCTTTGCTGTGGTCCAGAGGAGCTCTCAGCTTCCTTTGCTGGTTGGACTGATAGTTATGAAGGACAGAGGGTAGAGTAGTTAGGTTGGTGTTACCTTCAGTGTCATACTGCTGGTGGTGAAGTTGGTGATGTCTTGTTAGTACCTGTGTCTGTCACTTGCTTCCCTCAGAAGAGGAAGATGTTTTCTGATGCCTGTCCATGGCAACACGTTTTGGCCAGTGGCTGACCATCTCAGGGCCAGCTTCAGCAGATGCAGATATTTCCTTCTGTCAGGTCTTTGGTGGATCTGAAGAGTAGAGAGGGTCTGTGCTCCTAACATGCCAAGGGTGCTCATCAGAAAGGTAGGAGCTGCTTGTGTTAATGCCACAAGCAGAGGCCATACAAGACTCCAGGCTCTGGTATCCTGGCAGATGCTTTCACCAGTGGTCCTGACATCTAGCTAGCCCCCACCCAGCCTCTGCTTTCTTTCCCCCTTTCCTGTTTTTAGCCCATGTTGGGGTTGTCCATTTGTGTTACAACTTTTTCTCCAGAGCTCCACCAGTTCAGAGGGAGCATGGTGAGAGGGGCAGGTGCTGCATCAGGGAGCAACAGCAGTGGCTTGAAGAGTAGATGTATCTTGAAGAGTGAGTAAGAGCTTATTGTGTTTCTCCTGCCTCATTCATGAGGCCCAGCTAATAAGCCTGAAAGAATTTATTAGTGTGATCCATGCCCTGCTTCCAGCACTGCTGGTTGGGAACTGCTGCTCTAACCAGCAATCTGTTGCAGAAAGCCATTTCCCTTCTTCTCTGGCTGCGTTGTTAATTAAGGAGCTGTGGCTGCTGTGTTTAGAGAAGCTGGAGGACAATGCCAGCAGTCTGTGGCTGTACATCAGGGCTGGCACAGTAAATAGGGAGAGTGGCAGCTCAGCCACCACAGTGCAGCTGGAGCTGGAGAGAGTGTTTGTCATCCTGGTAACAGGAACCCTGAGCCTGTGCTGTGTGACATGAAAGGCACATCCTGTCAGAGCACCTTGCTCTTCAGGGCTGCTGCTAGCTGATGGGAACAGCTTGGGTGTGAAGTAAAGGCTCTGTGGTGCTCTTACTTGGCTTCTTCCTAAGCTTTTGGGGAGTGGTGGTATCGGGCAGCTGGTGATACAAAAACTTCTGGGTGTGCAGGCTTGCTCTTGGTGCGAAGCAGCCCTACCAGAAAGCTGGTTTAGTTTCTTTCCTTGAAATAATATTTGGAGAAACCCTCACCAACCAACCTTGTCTTGCTGCTTAGCACTGCTGTTTGTGAGAGGCCAAGCACAACAGTGCCTCTTGCCTCAGGTTTAAATTTGTGGAAGAGTTTGGTAGTGAAGTAATTGGGAGGTTTAAATCAAGGAGGGGGGAATCCCCAAAGGAAGAAATCCCAGACCTGCCTCTGTGGGCCATTCTTGATTTTAATTGCTGCCAGTAATGAGAGAAAGATTGGGCCTAGCTAAATTGTTCTGCACTCTGAAAGGGCTTGGAATGTGCACCTGTAACAATCCCATTCTGTCTTCACCTGCCCTGTTACGACATCATCTTGGCAGCTCATCAGTCTTGTGCTTTTCATGCAAGTTAATCAAGATGTCATCTCAAGTAAAATGAAATCTACCTACAATCCTGGAGACATTTAAAGGGTAACAGAAGGACAACCAGTTATGCTCACTGCTGGAGCTTGTAGACACAAGAAATGTTCCAGCATCTTGGGGAAACGTGCCTAGGACGTCTTCCATCTCATACTGCTTCTCTTCATATCATGGGTTTAGATTCTTTTTGTGGCAGAAGGGTGTTAGAACCTTTTTTTCCTCCCCCACTGTATTTCCAACCTGTATTTTGGACATCTAAAGTCAGGCTTAAAAGGCCAAGAAGTTGGATTGATTTAATAGGAAGTGCCCCCAACATTGGATGTGGAAATCTCTGAGTGCTTATGTTTTAAAGTTCAAGTCAGGTCAGCAAATGAATTCTGCAGGTGAGGGAGTTCAGAGCCATCCTGCTTATTCCAGGGTTTTTCACCAAGGTAATAAAAAGGGCTATGAAAAAGGGCAAGGAAAATGCTGTCTCTTTAAATTAAAGCCAGGCAAGCAGTCATCCATAACCATCTCTCTCTTTGTAGCTTCTTTTTTTTCAGTCCTTGTTCTTTGGATATGTAAGAAAGGTTACAGTCTGGTTGCTGTGAGCAGCTTGAGAGCTTTGTGTTGTGAAGTGGTGGGAGGAGAAGGTTCTAATGGCTAATGAAGGCTTGCATTTCTTGTACAGTTATTGAATGGTCCTTGTCAACTGATTCTAGCAGGAGCCAGTTGCTGCTGTAGGGAGCTTTGCTCCTGCTGGCATGAACCTGTGATGCTTCTGCCCTCTGAGATCATTTCACCCAAGATTAATGTTAGGAGAATGAGTTAGCAAGCTCCTCTGCACTAATTGGGGAAATTAGTATGAGTGATGGAGCCAAGTGGCATCCTGGACGTAGTTCAAACCATGAAATTCCAAGTGTGGTGTTGAGTCATGGCCAGGAATATTTCATCTCTCCAGCAGTGACATTCTGGGATATGCTGGCACAGGTATCTCCAGGAGTACACGTGCACCTTGACAGTCCCAGTCCCTCCTGAGGTTCCAGGGTGTCCTCTGCTGCCTTGTGCTGAAGGGCAGGACAGCTCTGTCCCTCTGGATTTCATTTCATTTAGGTAGAATCTGGCTAGTTCTTGTCCAGACCAGGCTCCTGGAGGTTTAATATCCTCAGCACACTTGTTGACATAGCAGTTTGAGCTGAAGGAATGACAGTTCTGTTGGATTTTGATCAGAAGCTCCATGGCTGGCTTCTCTGAGCCTCTGTGGGTCAAACTGAGCTTGTGGTGCAGCAAATGAATCTCACAGGAGCTGAATTTCTGTGCTCTCAGAGGATCTTGTGTGCAGAGCAGGTACTTGGGGTCTTTCCTCTAGGGAAAGCACAGTGGTGAACTTGTGCCTTCTGGCAGTGGGATAGCTGATGGGGATTTGGTTGTTGAGTGTCTCACAGGGGTGTAGGCCCCTGGTGATCCTGACAGTGGTCTCAGAGCTCAGGTTTCAGAGCAGCATGTTCATGGCTTGTCTTCAAGCCCTGAGGCCATTCAGATTGCTCCTGTGGGGACATCACAGTGCATGATTGGGACATGCATGCTCCAGCCTCTCTCCACATGGATTGAGGACTGGACAGCAGTTTGTATTCCAGCCTACAAAGGTCATCTCCAGTCTAGAACTGGGAATGACAGAGGGGTTGAGGTGATGAGCAAGCTTACAGTGGACAAATGGCAATTTGGAGCACAAATGTGGCAGCTGCTGTGCTTAGTGGAGGTTTATGTCATAACAATACCCCAAGAATGCTGCTTTTTGTTCTGACCTGGGTAAGGTTTCCATCCACAACAGCTGGGACACATGTTTAGGAAGCTGATCAATGTCAGTCACCACTTTCTAAAGCACAGGTAGCTAAAGTATGGCTTTCAATCATAGTTATTTAACAGCCTTCTTAGTGATGGTAATGCAAGGCAGCTTGCTTGCTTGCATCTGAGTTTTTTATCACTGTTTTTCTTTAAGTCATTTGCCTTTAGTGCTAGCTCTGCACAGTGGAATCTGCAATCAGTGCACCAGTTAGCTGCTGCATTTCTGGGGTGTTTTTAATGATGCTGAAGATCTTAGAGGTTTAATTCTGCATTAGAAAGTCACATGAGGCCAAGGCAAACTTCAGTGGGCAGCTGAGCTCAGCTCCCCAGCCTGATGGGAACCAGCTCTGCAGTGTTAAAATAACAGCCTGAGTCCATTACTGTGCATATATGTTTGTCTACATAGTAACCTAAAATAGGCTGTGCAGTAACAGCTGGCAGCCAGCTTCAGAAGCTGCTGCTTCTCAGCTGCTAGCTCCTCCTCCCTCCTGGAGGGAAACTTCTAGATTCTCCTAGTACCAACATTTCAGGACTCAGGCTGGCCCACCTTATTGGGGTGCATTTAACAGCAGTATGTTGGTCCTCTCATTGCACAAAAGGAGCTCTTCAGGATGGGTTTCCTGGGCAGATCAGAGAAGTGGGGAGTGGTGATGTGGTTGAAGTACCTGTACAGTGTCCTGTATCTTGTCCCCAGAGGCTTGCAGTAGGTGTGTTTCTTTCTGCACATCTGGGAAGGGAGCAGTGTACGTGACAAGAGAAGGCAGGAAGCACCTCACAGCTTTTGTGGTTCAGTTAGCTCCAGGTTACAACAAAACTCCATCTGTTGCTTTGTGCAGCACTCGGAACACATCGAGCAGCTGTTTTGTGACTGTGCTTTATATTTGTCTCTCCCAGAGGGCAGAAGCTCTTTAAAGGTGCTATAGATGCTTTTAAAGACACTTGAACAGAATGAGAGTGCTGCTGTTACACTTGGGAGATGCAGCCCATTGAACAGTTGCTAGTCAGGTTAGATCCCACAGGGTGAAGTCCACGTGCAGGATGTGTCTTTGAGGACCAGGGTCACTCCCCTCAGGTTTTAGTTATTCTTGCCCCAAATGTGCTTTCCCTAAAAGAGGCAAAGGCAACTGAGACAGAGCCACAGAGTGGTAGGGGTTGGAAAGGACCTCTGGGGATAATCCAGTCCACCCCCCCTGCCAAGGCAGAGTCACCCAGAGCAGGTTGTGCAGGAATGCATCCAGGCAGGCTTTGAATGTCTCCAGAGATGAAGACTCCACCACCTCTCTGGGCAGCCTGCTCCCAGGCTCTGTCACCCTTAAAGAAGTTTCCCCTCATGCTTAGATGGAACTTCTTATGGTCGTGTTCATGCCCCTTGCCCCTTGTCCTGTCACTGGGCACCAGACAAAGCCTGGTGTCATCCTCCTGCCACCCACCCTTTAAGCACTGATCATTGATGCGGTCCTCCCCCCTCAGTCTGTTCTCCAGACTGAGCAGCCCCAATTCTCTCAGTCTTTCCTCATCAGAGAGATGTTCCAGCCCCCTCAGCATATTTGTAGCCCTTTGCTGCACCCTCTCTGGCCAGTCCCTGTCTTTCTTGAACTGGAGAGCTTGAATGTGAGTATTTTGGAGGCCATGGAGGGCATCCTCAGCAAGCAGCCTCTTGCTGGTAGCAGCGGGTGGGAGCTGCATGGTAGTGAGCGAGGGAGCTGCTGATGAATAGCCAGATTATGGCCTGCTGGTGACTGTTCAGCACTGGTGATCCTTCATCCCTTTTGTTCAGAGCGGGCTGAGCCTGTCTGTGGGTGTTCTCTGTGCCTCAGATGTGCCTGGAGCGCTGATCTGCATCACTTGATGAGCTGGAGGCAGCAAACCAAACATGTTATTTGCAGATAGGCTCCATTACATGGCTGTAATTAGCAGAGGAACTGTTGGGTGTAGAGGAAGAGCTGACTAAAGCCAGGGATGCCATCCCTCCATCTGTGGTCATTTTGATGCCAGCTGGGTACAGCCAGGGAAGCTGGTTGTGGCTCCATATGTTTAAATTGCCTCTGACACTGCTTTTGCAGTTGTATGTGACCTGCCTTTAGAAGTTGGTAAACTGTTGTGCTTGGAGAAGGATGGGGAATCTGGCAGGCAGAAGGTGCCCTGGGTGAGAGAAGTGCCACCTCCATATGCAGGGTGTGCTGTGCCAGGTTAGTGAAGGGGGAGCTCAGGGGTATTTGTGCTTCTTGGTAGCTTAGGCAAGAATAAGATGAAATCTACCCCAGTGTGAGGGGAAACAGTTCCCATGTGTTCTGGGGACCTGTGGAGGAGGTTCCCTTCCCTGACATATGTCTCCAGTCATCTTGCAGTGACCAAGATGAGGATGATGAAGGGACTTGCAGAAAGACTGAGAGACCAGGGGCTGTTTAGTCTTGAAAAGAGAAGGCTGGGTGGGGATCTTATCAATGTCTGTAAATATCTGAGGGGTGGCTGTCAAGGTGAAGGTGCCAGGCTCTTTGTGGTGGTGCCCAGTAATAGCACAAGGAACAGTGGGTGCAAGCTGGAGCACAGGAGGCTCCGCCTCAGCATGAGGGGAAACTTCTTTACTGTGAGGGTACTGGAGCCCTGGAGCAGGCTGTCCAGAGAGGTTGTGGAGTCTCCTTCTCTGGAGACTTTCAAAACCCAGCTGGGTGTGTTCCTGTGATCCTGCTCTGGCAGGGGGTTGGGATGGCTGATCTCCATAGGTCTCTTCTAGCTCCTACCACTCTGTGATTCCTGTGATGCAATCTGAAGGTGCAGAGCTGGGGCAGTCCTGTTAACCTTTGGCACTGGTGCTTGCCTTGGTCCTTTCTTTGGCAGAGAAACCCAGCTCAGCTCATCTGGTGCTGTAGTGGCTGCCCAGAATTTCTGCAGAGAAGCCACTTGGTCATGTGCAGCCTTCCCTGGCACCATCTCTGCTCAGCGGCCACACCAGGAGCTGGCTCTGTTGCTGTGCCACCAACACAGCGTCGGTGGTGCCGTTTCCATGGCATGGACCTGCTGCTGCCAGATACCGGGCTTGGGGGAGCTCAGCATGGGGTTTATGGGAGTGCAGCAACAGAGAGGGAAGCCTGAGGGATCCCAGGGGAGGAAGGCAGTGAGGAGCAGCTGTCAGTGCTGGCAGAAGAGCTGTTCCAGCCTGCTGCTGTGTTGCCGAGGAGGGTGGGAACGCTAGTGGGTCCACATGGCTATGTGGGATGGAGAGCAAGCCACCAAGCAGCTGAGATGTTGTCAGACCAAAACATAGCAGGGGGGAGCCTGTGTGTAATGGCAGCATTGCAAGTCAGGTGACTTAGAAAATCACAGAATTGTTTGGGTTGGAAAAGACCTCTGAGATCTCTGAGTCCAGCTGTCAAGACCACCATGGCCACTAAACCATGTCCCCAAGTGCCATGGCCACACATTTCCTGAACACCTCCAGGGATGGGGACTCCACCACCTGCCTGGGCAGCCTCTTCCAGTCCCTGACCACTCTTGCAGCAAAGAAATTTGTTCTTATCTCCAACCTAACCCTCCCCTGGCACACTTTCAGGCCATTTCTTCTCATTCTGTCACCCGATGCCAGGGAGAAGAGACCAACCCCCACCTCACTGCAGCCTCCTTTCAGGGAGCTGTAGAGAGCAATGAGCTCTGCCCTCAGCCTCCTTTTCTCCAGGCTAAACACCCCCAGTTCTCTCAGCTACTCCTCACCAGCCCTGTTCCCCAGACCCTTCCCCAGCTTTGTTGCCCTTCTCTGGAGACTCTCCAGCACTGTAATGCCCTTCTTGTTCTGTCCTACTTGTGGAAGTATCAAATAACATCTACCTTGATGTGTGCTCTGGTGAAGCAAGTTGTCCAGCAAGCCATAACAGTGGTGAGCAGTAACTCCTCTGGTATTGCTACCCTGACAGCAGGCAGCAAGAGTGTTGACTTACCTCTGTCCATTGCAGTTCCACACTGAACTTCTGACAGGACGTGCAGTGCTGAGGGGACAGCAGTGGCTCTCCAGGTGCAAGCTTCTAGGTATCATCATGAAGAGCACTTGCCTGTGGCAGGCAGAGTGCCAAGTGCTGCCGGAGCTGAGCGGTGTGGAGCACGGAGCTGGAGAAATCTGTCAGGATCTCTGTGTTCAGAAAGAAATCAGCTCTGCTCTAGAAGCTGACATCTCCCCATGATGCTCACCAGAGCAGCACTTCATCTTGTCTGCTCTTCAGAAATGTTTGGAAGAAGCTCAGGATGGTGGAAGTCACGCATCCAGTGCTGGCTCCTGCTGCTTCATTTTGGGGGGGAGCTGGAAATGAATTTGTTTCGTTCCTTCTGTGTGGCAGTGCTTGAGGTACAATCAGCTCTTTGTGCCGTGGCCTCACAGTGGCAAACCTTGTGGTCATGGTACACAGGGCTCTGTACCACACACTTTGCCTTTGTTCACCCAACAGACAATTTAAGGATATTGAGACAGTTGAACATGTCCAGAAAAGGGCAACAAGGCTGGTGAGAGGCCTCAAGCACAGGCCCTGTGAGGAGAGGCTGAGGGAGCTGGGGTTGTTTAGCCTGGAGAAGAGGAGGCTCAGGGGAGACCTTCTTGCTCTCTCCACCTAGCTCAAGTGTGGTTGCAGCCAGGAAGGGGTTGGCCTCTTCTCCCAGGCAACCAGCGCCAGAACAAGAGGACACAGTCTCAAGCTGTGCCAGGGGAAGTTTAGGCTGGAGGTGAGGAGAAAGTTCTTCCCAGGGAGAGTTGTTGGCCATTGGAATGTGCTGCCCAGGGAGGTGGTGGAGTCACTGTCCCTGGAGGTGTTCAAGAGGGGACTGGATGTGGCACTTGGTGCCATGGTTTAGTAGTCATGAGGTGTTGGGTGACAGGTTGGACTTGATGATCTTTGAGGTCTTTTCCAACCTTGTTGATTCTATGATTCTATGACTGGTTGGCCAGTGGGACAGTGGTCAGTGAAATGGTGTTTCCAGCATGAGTGCACTTGAGTCACATCTTTGCCTGCTCACAGAGGAGCTTCCTAACTTTTGGCTTGGTGTTTGTTCCCCTCTTGCTAGGCTAAGGAAATCCTCACTAAGGAGTCCAATGTGCAGGAGGTACGTTGCCCCGTCACCGTCTGCGGGGATGTCCACGGCCAGTTCCACGACCTCATGGAGCTCTTCAGGATCGGTGGCAAGTCTCCAGACACAAACTACCTGTTCATGGGCGACTATGTGGACAGAGGCTACTACTCGGTGGAGACGGTGACCCTCCTGGTAGCACTGAAGGTAGGGGTTGACAGCTCTTCTGCAGCAGGGTGGCCAGAGGGCTGCAGCACCTGCCCTGTGGGGGCAGGCCGCGAGAGTTGGGGCTGTTTGGCCTTGAGACCTTAGAGCTGCTTGCCACTACCTGAAGGGGGCTTCAGGACAGCTGGGCAGGGACTTTGACAAGGGCTTTGTAGTGACAGGCTGAGGGACAATAGCTTTGAGCTGGAAGAGGGGAGGTTTAGACTGGAGATTAGGAGGAGATTTTTACAGTGAGGGTGGGGAGCCACTGGCACAGGTTGCTCAGGGAGATTATGGATGCTTCCTCCCTGGAGGTGTTCAAGGCCAAGCTGGATGAGGCTTTGAGCAACCTGGGCTGCTGGGAGGTGTCCCTGCCCATGGAATGGGGTTGGAACTGGATGATCTTGAAGGTCTCTTCCAACCCAAGCCATTCCATGCAGCTCTGGACAAAGCTGCATTTGTGGGGAGGTGTTCAGGAATTGCTCCTCGTGGTGATGCCACCATTGGCTTGAGCTCCACAGATGCAAAGGAAAACGCAGTAATGGAAAGGTGCTGCCTGAAATACCTGTCAGGGTTTCTTCCCATGCTGATGGGAGTGGTGTTAGAGAGTGGTGGTGTTCAGGAGGAGTCTGTGTGCCCGCAGGTGCGTTACCCAGAGCGCATCACCATCCTGAGGGGCAACCACGAGAGCAGGCAGATCACGCAGGTGTACGGCTTCTACGACGAGTGCCTGCGCAAGTACGGCAACGCCAACGTCTGGAAGTACTTCACAGATCTCTTCGACTACCTTCCACTCACAGCTCTAGTAGATGGCCAGGTAAGCCCTGGGGAAGGAAGCTGCACAGCTCTGTGTTGCCTGACCTCCCCGTGAACAGTCTCAGACAAGCTCCCTTACCTTGCGGCTCTGCACTTCTGGGGGAGGATTTAGAGAGGTGTTAACGCAAGCTGATGGTGTGGAAGGTCTTTGACTCTGCCACCAAAGGAATGGGCAGGCTGTTGCCTGTGTGGTTCATTTTAAATGGTCCCCTCATCACCCATTAGGTGCAAGCTGAGTTGATAGAATCATGAAATCACCTGGTTGGAAAAGACCTTAAGGTCATCAAGCCCAACCATAACCCAACATCTGCTTGTACACAACTATTAGACCATGTCCCTAGGCTCCTCATCCAAACATCTTTTAGGCACCTCCTGGGATGGTGACTCCACCACCTCCCTGGGCAGCCTATTCCAGTGCCTAATGATCCTCTTGGTGAAGAAATGTTTCCTAATATCCAATCTAAACCTCCTCTGGTGCAAACTGAGGCCATTTCCTCTCACGCCTTGAGGCAAGATCTCCTCAAAACAGAAGGCTTTGTGCCTTTGCTGTCACTCTGTGTGCAAAGTGCAGTCTTTTTATTTCCTTCTGCACAAATTCAGTTTGGTTTCTCTGCTATGAGGGTGAGATGACTGTAGCTGTACAAGAATGGTAACAGAGTGAAACCAAACCCTTTTCTGAGCTCAGTCTTCCCAGAACAGTGTGCACTGAACAGATTGCTCTTGTATTTCCCCCCCCTACCAGATATTCTGTCTCCATGGTGGCCTCTCTCCATCCATAGACACACTGGATCATATCAGGGCTCTGGACCGCCTGCAAGAAGTTCCACACGAGGTAAGAGGAAAGGAAATGCAGGTAACCACCAGGCTCACACTCAGATAGCTATTGGTGGAAACCACAAACCCACTGGAACCCACTGAAACAGTGAGACACAGCAGGTTGTTGCCTTTCTGAGAGCTGGAGCAGATGAGCATGCGTGTGGGCAAAACACACACCAGGTCAGGGTGTTGTGATGGCAGCAGTCCAGAGAAGCAGAGCTGTGGGGTTCTCACAGCTGTTTTTCACACAATCATGAGATGTTTTGGCTGTCAGGCTGACTCAAAGAGCAGTATTTGCCAGGGGAAGGTGTTTGCTTGTGAGCAGGCAGCCCACACACGAGGCTGTGTTGTGTCACCATCCTTTGTTCTCAGCCAGTCTGGGCTGTTTCACCTTGTTCATTGCTTTCTGGTGATAAAAAGAACCATCCTCTGAGCTCCCAGGGTGACAAATGGCTGTTCTGGGTGGGGTGGGGCTTACAAATGGATTTGAATGGTCCCTGATTAAACAAACTGCTTGTCCTGCAAAATCTTGGGGGAACAAGAAGAACAGTGCAGCAAGGTCTGCCCAGACCTCCCAAAAACCTGAAGTGAGCTGTGTAAATGACTCCCAGAGCTGGGGAGCTACCTGGTGTGACATCTGCCTGTAGTTAGGCATAATGATTATATTTTTGCTCTGGGGTTTTCCCAGTCCTGTGTGTGCTGGAATCTGTCCTGAGGACCTCCAAGTGCAGTCAGTGTGGTCGCTACCACAGAGGCCAGATCAGTGGGTAGGAAAGAGCAGCAGGCCTGGATGAATAGTGGAGTGTCTTTACTGCTCAGCAAGAAAAGCTGCTGAGCTTCATTTGTGACTGTGAGCTACACCAGGATGGATTTTAGTATGTCATGTCCAACACCAGACTGTTTAGGAGAGGGGATTAAATGATTAATACCCTGCCAGAAGGGCTTTACATCAATCTCTGGAACAGTGAGTTCAGCTCCTCTGGGTTGGTTCTTTCTTTAATTTACTGCAACTTGGCTGGCACCAATGAACCCAAATCCTTGGAGCTACAAACCTCACCTGGCCTTTTTTAACTACCCTGTGAAAGCCAGGGGGAAGAGTGTGGCTCTGCTCTCTCTGCCTTTGTACCTCTGGCTGGTTGAAGTGGTAACCAGTGTGTGTGGAAGGGGAGGTGGGGACAGGGGAGGTGGGGACAGGGGAGGTGGGCTTTTTGTGGCTGTCCTGCAAGTGACCTCATGCTGAACTTGATGTCTTGAAAGGGTCCCATGTGTGATCTGTTGTGGTCGGATCCGGATGACCGCGGCGGCTGGGGGATATCTCCACGTGGTGCTGGCTACACCTTTGGGCAAGACATTTCTGAAACATTTAACCATGCCAATGGTCTCACACTGGTCTCCCGTGCTCACCAACTTGTCATGGAGGTAGGGCAAGGGTTATTCTTGCTGGGGCTAGCGAAATGTAGATGCTGATTGGTGTCACCTCTGCGAGACCTTGCATAAGCTGACGCCTAAGTGTTGTGCAGGTGAAGGCTGAGAGACCTGGGGCTGTTGGGTCTGGAGAAGAATGAGAGGGGATCTCATGAATGTTTATCTGAAGGATGGATGTCGAGGAGAAGGGGCCAGGCTCTTTTCAGTGGTGGTCTGTGGTGGGATGAGGAGCAATGGACACAAACTGGAACCCAGGAAGTTCTATCTCAACATGAGGAGAAAATTCTTCAGTGTGAGGGTGCTGGGGCTCTGGAGCAGGCTGCCCAGAGAAGTTGGAGAGTCTCCTTCTCTGGAGACACTCAACAACCCAGCTGGATGTGATCCTGTGTGACCTGCCCTAAATGATGCTGCTTCAGCAGAGGGGTTGGACTGGATGATCTCTGGAGGTCCTTCCCAACCCTTTCCATTCTGTGATACGAAAGAAGGACTTTAATTACGTGGAAAAAAAAGCTGTGCTTGGATCCATGATGTAAATCAGGGCATATTCTCCCCTTTTTCCCCCCTCCCTCTCCAAGTAAATAACCAAAAGGTCCCTGTCACAGCCCATTTGTGGAAGCAATAATCTCCTTACACCCTGACTGCTTTGCTTAGGCTGCTGCTGCATTAATCAGGCTATGCTGTAATGCTCAGCAGTCAGTTGTGATGAGGATTAAGCCATGGTTTGGGCTGGGGATGGACTCTTCTGGTTCATCTTGCTGGAGAAATGCCAGCTGGGTCAATGGAGCAGATGTATTTTTAAAACCCAGTCCAAGTAGATCCCATAAGTAGCACTGTGTGTCACAAGTCTCTGGCATCCAGCAGGCGAGTTCTCACGGTGCTGGATGAAACCCTGAGGGCATGCCTAAAAATCTGGAGGGTTCCTTGGGTTGCAATCCATAATTTGTACTAAAAATGGATGAATGGCCTGAATGAGGCTACAAGAAAGCTAGGAGGGGACTTTTTACAAGGGCTTGTAGTGGTAGGATGAGGGACAGTGGGCTGAAGCTCAAAGAATGGAGGTTCAGACTGGAGGTGAGGAAGAAATTCTTGACAGTGAGGGTGATGAGACACTGGAACAGGTTGCCCAGGGAGGTTGTGGATGCTCCCTCCCTGGAGGTGTTCAAGGCCAGGCTGGATGAGGCCTTGAGCAACCTAGGCTGGTGGGAGGTGTCCCTGCCCATGGCAAGGGGTTGGAACTGGCTAATCTTGAAGGTCCCTTCCAGCCCAACCCATTCTGTGTCTATGAAACACAAAAGGACAAAGAGCTGATCTCTAGGTGGTTGCAGATGGCTTTGGTGTGTGGCTGCCTCTTGCTCTTGTGACAGAGGGCTCCTCAGAGGAAGTTGTTTGGCAATAGTTACGAGAAATCTAGTGTTTCACAAGTTGAGGAACTTGAGGCAGGCTGAGGTTTGGGGTTTAACAAAGGCCTTTTCTCCTTTCCTCTGTTCTCTGGCAGGGTTATAACTGGTGCCACGACCGAAACGTGGTGACCATCTTCAGCGCGCCCAATTACTGTTACCGCTGTGGGAACCAGGCTGCTATCATGGAACTAGATGACACTTTAAAATATTCCTTGTGAGTAATTTCTTCTGTGAGCTCTCTTCCTACCCATTCTGTGTTTTGAGGAATGTCTGATCCCTTTCCAAAGGGATCCTTTCCTGAAAAGCCAGCCCAAACCACCCTGGAGTTACCGCTGCGTGCTCTACCTGCAGGAACATGTGAAAATAAGCAGGGAGTTAAGCTCTGAAAAGTTCCTCTGGGGTGCAGCATTTTCTGGCTGTCTGCACAGTTGGAGCCTTTCTGTTTTCTTACCCCTTCTGTGGCCCATTCTGGATGGAAAGAGTCAAACCAGATTGATCTATATTCTTTGGTAGCACAGCTTTGTAAAGGTGGGTGGAAGAGTCTGAACTGCACATTCAGCTGCAATGAACTGCAAAGCACTGAGCAGGCTGCCCAGGGAGGTGGTGGAGTCACCATCCCTGGAGGTGTTTGGATGAGGAGCTTAGGGACAGGCTGTGACAGGTGTGTGCAGCGAGATGTCAGGTCAGGGTTGGACTCAATGATCTTAAGGTCTTTTCCAGCCAGACAATTCTGTGATTCTCTGAAGTGCTGACTCCTGGGTGATGTTCTGCCCAGAGCAGTTGTGGAGTCTCCTTCTCTGGAGACTTTCCTGCCTGGATGCATTCCTATGTGACCTGCCCTAGGTGACCCTGCTTTGGCAGGGAGGTTGGACTTGATGATCACTGGAGGTCCCTTCCAACTAACATTCAATGCTTCTATGATGAGCAGCATTTCCAGCAGCTGCTGAGTTTTCACTCCCACAGAGGCTTGTTTTGGGGCCTGGAAAGCTTTATGTGGAAGCATCTGGGATGAATAGAGTGACAGAGAATGAAACTCTTTTCTGGGGACATTCAAAACCCACCTGGATGCATTCCTGTGTGACCTACTCTTAGATGATCTTGCTGGGGCAGGGAGGTTGGACTTGATGATCTTTTGAGGTCCCTCCCAACCCCTACCACTTTGTGATTCTGTGACAGCAGCAGGAGAGCTTAGTATTTATCACGGCCCTGAAAAGCAGCTCGTGGAGGAGGGCAAACCGTGCTTTGTTCTCCCCCACAGCCTCCAGTTCGACCCAGCACCTCGTCGTGGAGAGCCCCATGTTACCCGTCGCACCCCAGACTACTTCCTATAAACCTCTCCTGACCTTAGCAGAAGGAAGGACAGCCTGGCATCTGAAAAGAGCAACAATCTCGACACCTAGCAGTGAGAAATCAGGGTTCGTCTCAGCTGCAGAAGCCCCATCATGGACCAAAATGTGCCATACCGAGGACGAAGAGCGTTCAGCACAACTTGAGACTGAATTCCTTCCATCTCTCTCTCTCTCTCTCTCTCTCTCTCTCTCTCTCTCTCTGCCCTATCCCATCAGCCCAACACAGTCAGTTTGCCTGCTGTATTCGTAGTCGTTGGGTTTGGGTTTGGTTGGTTTGGTTTTGGTTGGTTTTTGGTTGGTTTCTGGGTTGTTTTTTTTCCGTTTTGTTTTGTTTTCTCCTGGACTGCTCAGAGAGGATAAGGTAACTCTTATAACACCACCTCCATCTCCTTCCTTTTCTTTGTACATTTTTAGTTCTAGTGGTTAACTGGCATGACTTTAGAGTTTATTTTTGAGGGAAATGCACACTAACTTCTTCCCCCCCCGCCCCCCACTCCGCTCTTTTATTTTATTGAGAGCCCAAGTGACTTAACTGGAGAAAGGAAGCAATTCCTGCTTGGGAGTACGTTGTCATAACACAGAGAAAAAAGCCTTCCCCTTTTTAGCTCCATTCCCGTTCTGTGTTGATCCTGCTCTCTCTTTTTTCGTTGTTGTTGTTGTGTCGTTTTATTTCTTTTTCTTTGGTTGTTGTTGTTGTTGTTCCCGCCCCAACCCCCCTCCCCCTCCGCCCCCCTCCGCCCTCTCCCCTCTGTATATTTGTCCTGGAAGTGCTTGCAGATCCTCCTCGCTGTACCTGAACCAATAAACTTGCCATTGTCTGCCCCAGAGCGGCTCTGTGGCGATGGGGGCGGGGCCCGGGGCGGGGCGGCCGCGGGGCGGGGCGGGGCGGCGGGGCGGGGCCTGCCGAGCCCCGCAGCTATGGCGGCCGCTGCGTACGAGCTGCTGGTGCTGGGCGGTGGGTCCGGGGGGCTGGCGGGCGCCCGGCGGGCGGCCGAGCTGGGAGCTCGGGTCGCCTTGGTGGAGCCGCATCGCTTCGGTGGTACCTGCGTGAGTCCCGGGGGCAGCGAGGGGAGGGCAGATCCTTGTCCCGGGGCGGGAGCGGGGATAGCTCAGGCGGGCCCCGGGCCCCCCCGTGCTGGTCCCCAGGGCACCGGGGCTGGTCTGGGCTCCCCCACGGCGCTTCCTGGTCCCCCCCCAGGGCAGGTCCTGGCTCTCCGCGGTCTAGTCCTGATTGCTCCGGGGAAGGTCTCTGTTCACCTCGGGACAGGTCCCTGTTCTCCGGTTGGTCCCCGGTGCCCCCCGGCGCTGGTCTCGGTTCCCTCAGGCCCCGCTGCAGGCCGCGGCACCGTGGGGGCTGGCCCCGGCTGCCCCAGGGCAGCTCTCGCTTCGCTCTGGGAGAGCTCCCGGGGGTCCGGGGGACTAACCCCTGCTCCCTCCGGAGCTGTTCTCGCTTGTCCCGGGGCTCGTCCTGGTTCCTCCCGGGAGCTGGTCCCGGTCTCCCTTGCCGGCCGCGGCTCCCCTGAGGCTGGTGCTGGCCCCTCAGCGCGGGAAGGAGCCGTAGGGTTGTGCAACGAGCTGCCTTGTCATGCTGAGTAGCTGGGAGCAGGGAGGTCGGATATTGCCCTTTTTCCTGGGTTTTTCTGGTTGTTTGCAGGCCGATGAAGGGATGGGGCCAGGTCCTGGGTCTGTGCAGCACGACCACGAAGGCAGTTACCCCTGGAAGGCAGCAGAGCAGGGCACAGGGAGGTGGAAGCAAATAGATAAACTCCCAAACTTGTTCCCCAAACGAGCCAGGGACAGGCTGTAGTTTCATGCTTTAAGTGTGTTCTGGAAGAGCTGCCTTCCTAGGGCCAGCAGTGCAGGGAAGGGGTGACAAACACCCTTCTCTTAAGCCCCCCTTAAATGATGAGTGGACAACCCCCTTGCATGTGAAGTGCATGCACCTTCCGTGCTCTCCTTCAAGGAAGTGCAACAAAACCACAAGACGTTGAGGCACCAAAGGCAGGTCCCAACCAACCCCCTTTTACCAGAAACCCATAATCCTGCCTTTGTTTTCCTGGGCAGGGAGCTGGGATTTGCTACCAGCCTGACACGGGACGCTCAGCAGAGTGTCACCTTTGAGAAAACAAAGCCTTCGTGCTGACCTTCGCTCTGGTTTCCCTCTAGGTCAATGTTGGGTGTGTGCCAAAGAAGGTAAGGCTGCTTCCACTGCTGCTCCAGCCTCGCCTCGGCCATGGGTTGGGTCTGCTGTGGGAGGCTGCCAAATTATGGGGAGGTGCTGGCATGGGGCACGGGGAGGAAGCTTCAAGTGCATTGAGCCATCAGGATCACGGAAACACTCACTTGGGTCCAAGGATCATGGATTGGTTTGGGTTGGAAGGAAACTTTACAGGGCACCTAGTCCAACCCCTCTGCAGTCAGCAGGGAAAGCTTCAGCTAGAGGTGCCATGAAGCCCTCAGAGCTGTGTGCCATGGGCAGAGGCGTGGCAGGGCTCTTGCCAGGCTGAGTGTGGTTTGCACACAGGTGATGTGGAATGCGGCTGTCCACGCAGAGTACATCCACGATCACGCCGACTACGGCTTCGAGACGCCCGCCGTGAAGTTCAGCTGGAGGTGAGCATGGAAGGAGCCTCTCCCACTGGGTGTCCCACGGGAAGCAGCAGCAGGTCAGAGCCGTGGCCCTGTGCTTTGTTGCTCACCCCAAAAGGCACCCTGCCCACTTTGAGGCTTCCCACGGATGGATGCTGGGCTGGGTTCCCAGCTGGGATTCCCTCTGAGATGATTTGGAAAGTGTGGGTGACAAAACTGGCAGTGGGAAGGGGGCGCAGGGAAGGCAGGCCCAGGGTCACAGGGTGGTAGGAAAGGGCCTCTGGAGCACATTGGCAGGGTCACCTAGAGAAGTTCACACAGGAGCGTGGCCAGGCAGGTTTGGAAAACGTCCTGTCAGTGAGGAAGGCTCTGGGGCTGCTTTATTTTGTGGTGTGGGCATCAGGTGCCAAAGGGAATGAGCTGGCTCTGGCTGAGCTCTGCAGGCACCAGGAGGCCCCTGCTGTGTTCCAGGACCATTAAGGAGAAGCGCGACGCTTACGTGAGGCGCCTGAACGAGATCTATGAGAGTAACCTGAAGAAGGTGAGGACCTTCCATCCCAGCAGCCAAGCAGGGAAGCAGCTTCTGCTGGATTTCTGGACACTTTCCCAGCCTTAACAGGTGTCCTCTAAGCGTGGGAGCCCTGGGTCTGCTGGCTCACCTCCTCCTGTCACCTCTCCAAGGCTAACATCGACATCATCCGGGGCTATGGCAAGTTCACTGCCGATCCTCAGCCCACCATCGAGGTGGATGGGAAGAAGTTCACAGCTCCTCACATCCTTATAGCCACGGGTGGGCGACCAGCTCTCCCTCCTGACAGCGAAATTCCTGGTGAGCCTCACAAAATTCCCAGGGGGAATTCCCCAGGGGCGTCTGCCAAAGCACTGGGTGTTGGGAGGTGAAGGCAGGAAGCAAGGGGCTGGTGAGGGGTGTGAAAAGGGTTTTGCTTTGCAGGTGCCAGCCTGGGGATAACCAGCGATGGTTTCTTTGAACTGGAGGAGCTGCCCAGGTAAAGTGGGACTCAGCCCCCACGTTGTAGAACCATAGAATGGGTAGGAAGGGACCTTAAAAATCATCCACTTCCAAGCCCCTGCCATGGGCAGGGACACCTCCTACTAGCCCAGGCTGCTCAAGGCCTCATCCAAGCTGGCCTTGAATGGCTCCAGGGAGGGGGGGGATCCACACCCTCCCTGGGCAGCCTGTTCCAGTGTCTCAGCACCAGTGCCAGCTCAGGGCTCCTGCACACAGCTTGGTCACTCCCCCGCAGGCGCAGCGTCATCGTGGGCGCCGGCTACATCGCGGTGGAAATGGTTGGGATCCTGTCCACGCTGGGCTCCAAGGCATCCCTGCTGATCCGCAGGGACAAGGTAGTGCCAGCAGCTCTCCCCAGCCACGTCGTAGCCCGCCATGGGATGCTGGTTATCAGCCCCTATGAGCTGGTAAAGCATAGACTGACAGAATAGTGGGGGTTGGAAGGGACCTATGGAGATCATCGAGGCCAACCCTCTTGCCCCAGGTCCCTCAGCCTCTTCACACAGAGTTTCCAGTCCCTTCATCTTCCTTGTAGCCTCTGTTGGACTCTCTTCTCAGTTCCCTGTCCCTCTTGAACTGGGGAGCCCAGAACTGGACTCAGTCTTCCAGATGTGGTCTCACCAGGTCAGAGCAGAGGGGAAGGAGAACCTCCCTTGACGTGCTGGCCACACTCCTCTTAATGCACCCCAGGGGACCATTTGCCTTCTGGGCACGTTGCTGTCCCATGGATAACTTCTTGTGCACCAGCACGCCCGAGTCAGTGCAGGCTCAGGAGGGTGGAAACGGTGATGCAGAGGATGGTGGCATTGAGCTGTTGGCTGTAAGGATGGCCTGGGGGTGGCAGATGAGGCAAGAGGAGGAGTGCAGGTGTGGTGCCAGGAGGATTTTGGCAGCAGCAACTCAGGTGCTTGGTATCCTGGCAGCCTCGCCTGCACCGCCCCCGTGTCCTCCTTGGGCTGCACTTCAAGTTGTGACATGAAATTAAAAACAGAGGAGAAACAAACAGAGGAGAGCTTCAGCATGAAGCATCCCAAACCATTCTGAGCCTGGAATGGGCATGGGCACAGGGAAGTGCTGGTGGTGGGGGCTGCCAGGTGGTGCTTTCACTCGTGGGCTCTCATCTGATGAGGCTGGTGTGTCCTGGCCCAGGTGCTGAGGACCTTTGATTCCATGATCAGCTCAAACTGCACCCAGGAGCTGGAGAACATCGGGGTGGACGTTTGGAAGCACACAAAGGTATGGCTGTGCCCAGCAGCTTGTCCCATCCCTGAGGAAAGCTGTCCTGGGTGATGCTTTGGTGGCATCCCTGGCTCCACAGTTGGGCTGCCATCACCTCTTGCAGGGCAGGAGCCATCAGCACCTTTTGCCTCTGTGGCTTCTGTTGTTCCCCACAGGTCAAGACGGTTACCAAGTCCCCTTGTGGGTTGCTGGATGTGACAGTGACCTCCTCAGTGCCCGGCCATAAGCCAGCAGAGGGAATCATCCAGGATGTTGACTGCCTGCTGTGGGCTGTGGGGAGGGAGCCCAACACCAAGGACCTGGGGCTGGACCTAGTGGTGAGATGACAGCATGTCCCTTCCCTGCTCTGGTGTGACCTGTCCCACAGGAGGTCCCAAAGGTCTCCAGGGTTCCTACAGATCTCCAGGAGTCCAATGGGACTCCAGGGGGCCCATAGATCTCCAGAGCCTGCTGCAGGATTGTGTTCCTGCCACGGCCCCATCCAGCTGGGACTGCAGTGGCCACCAGCAGGGGCCCTTCGTGGGCACTGCTTGTCCCATCTCCCGGGGTAGGTGCTGAGGTGGCCGCGGTCTGCCACTGCAGGGCGTGCAGGTGGACTCCCGGGGCCACGTGGTGGTGGATGAGTACCAGAACACCAGCAGGAGAGGCGTCTACGCCGTTGGGGATGTCTGTGGGCGAGCCCTCCTGACGCCAGGTACCACGGCAGTGCCCCCAGCCCCGGCCCCCCGGGGCCGTGCCGTGGCTCAGGCTCGGGTCTGTCCCCGCAGTGGCCATCGCAGCCGGCAGGAAGCTGGCCCACAGGCTCTTCGAGGGCAAGCAGGACTCCCGCCTGGACTACCACAACATCCCCACCGTCGTCTTCAGCCACCCGCCCATCGGCACCGTGGGCCTCACTGAAGGTGGGGGCAGGCAGGGCCTGGGGTGGGGCAAGAGGCTGGGGACGGTGTGGCTGTGAGCTGGTCTCCAGCAGGTGCTGTGAGCCTTGCAGGATGAGCTTTGGCTGCCTCTGTAAATGCCACCGGTGTGTGGTGCATGCCCCTGCCACACCTGCTATGTGTTCTACTGCAGATGAGGCTGTGGCCATGCATGGCAGGGAGAATGTGAAGATCTACAGCACCTCCTTCACCCCCATGTATTATGCTGTCACCCAGAGGAAGGTGAAGTGTGTCATGAAGGTGGTGTGTGCTGGCAAGGAGGAGAAGGTGAGTGGAGAGGACTGCAGGGGGGTGGTGGGGTGCTTGGCTGCTTGTCCTCTTGTTCCCCCCCCCCACAGTTGGCTTTGACCTGCTTAGACCAAGTCTTGGGCTGGGATCCAGCTCCCCCAGCACCAAGCCTGGTGTTCAGCCTGGGTTTTAAGGGTGCTGGGTGTCACCCATGTCTTGTTCTTCCCCACAGGTGGTGGGATTGCACATGCAAGGGGTGGGCTGTGACGAAATGCTGCAGGGCTTTGCTGTGGCCATCAAAATGGGGGCTACCAAGGCCGACCTGGACAACACTGTTGCCATTCACCCCACTTCTGCCGAGGAGCTGGTAACACTGCGCTGAGGCAGGGGCCAGAGGCAGCTGCAGCTGGGCCAAAGGTCTGTTACAGGGCTTTGGAAGTGCCTTAATGTGAGGGGGTTGCCTGGGGAAGGTCTGGAACATGGTTGTGGCTTGCACTAGGCTAGGAAATAAACACAGTGCTGCTGGCAAGTCTCTGCCATGTGCTTTTTGGGGCCTGCCACACCCAGCCATGCAGGGTGGTGCCATGGTCCCTCCACAGGGGCTGGGGGAAGGTTAACTTCACCGCTGGCAGTGCCGGAGGAGTTTTGGCCCTTTTCGGCCACCGTTCTGCTGTCCCTTTTCCCTCGTTCCCCGCCGAGCGGGCGCTGCTGGGCCGCATCCTCCGCGGGTCGGGGCCTTGTGGGCCTTGCCGGCCGCCGTCGCCCCCCCCCCGGCTCCCTCTATTCCTTCTCTCCCGGTAACGCCGCCCGCGGCTCCGGGACGGCAGCGGCCGGGCCAGGCCCTCCTGGCGGGGCCAGGTGAGAAGCAGGAGTGCAGCCGGGGCCAGCGGCGCGGGGCTGGGGCAGGAGAGAGGGAAGGAGAAGTGTCGGGGCAGCGGTGGGCGGGTGGGCAAGCGCCGGTGCCCGCTGCTGGCGCAGGAGGCGGCGTGGCCGCGGGCCTTGTGCCGGCAATGGAGGCAGGAGGGCCACAGGCTGCCCCCTGCCGTCCCTGCGCTGCGGCGCAGCAGCCGCGCGGGCTCAGCACCGCCCCCCGGCACCCTCTGGCGGAGAAGAGCAGCATTGGTGAGCACGGCGCCGTCTCGTGGGCACACGGTGGTACTGCAGCTCCCTGCGCCCCGCTGCCGGAACCGGGGCCGTTCCCCCGCTAAGTGCTGCAGCGTACGGCGCACGCTGGCACCACAGGAGGAGGCATACGACCCGCTCCTCGCTCAGCCCAAGCCCCCGGGGGTGAGAACTCCCAGCAGCGCCCTGTCTCCCCTCCCTCTGGGGCTCCCACCCCCCAGGGAAGCTGCGGGGGGACGCAGGGAAAGGACACTCCAGCCACAGTGTGTTGGGTTTGTAGTCAAACTTTACTCTGCTGCATGGCAAGGCAGGACAGTTAACACCTGGGATGACAATCCATGACCCTGCCACCCCATCCCCACAGCCAGCACCGCCCCAAAATTACCCCCCCCACCCCCAACACTGAGCACCAGGGTTGCAGTTTGGTTTGCTGCAGGTTTTGCCTCTTTGTAAGAGGCAAACCAAGGCCACTTGCCTTGGGTAGTAAACACAGAGATGTTGCTTTTCCTGATTTGCTCCACAGCAAGGTGGGGAACTGACCCCAAGGCCTGCAGGCCAGGGGAAGATGGTCCCCACTGTCCCCACCCCAGCTGACGGAGAGCCAGGCCTCCTTGTCAGGAGGGGTGGGTGATATCCCCACAGTGTGGGGAGAGGCCTGGATCTCCTCACTGTGCTGCTGAAGGAGGTGTTGGGCTCCCTGGGCTGCCCTCAGGGGTGCAGCTGAGCCAGGGGAGCATGGTGGAGAAGCAGATGGAGGACTCTGCACCAGCAGCTCAGCCAGGAGCAGAGGAGACCTGCAGCCACTCCTCCTCCTCCTCCCCAGAGTAGAAAAATACCAGTGTAACTTCTCTTAGCTTCTCTCTTTTTCTGGATGAGAATATTTCTCTTTTTTCTCACAATTCATAAAAAGCTCTTTCCAGCCCCGAGTGCTGCTCTGCTCTGCTACACTTCTGTCCCGTCGTGCAAATTGCTGTGGACTTTGACTTCCAAGTTCACCTGCTTCACCTTCCTGCCCTTCCCCTCGCAGGCACTCCCGCCTTCTCTCAGCACATTAATGTTCCTCACGGTGCAGTACCTGCTGTCCAGGCTCCTCTCCATGCCCCTGGGGAGCTCCACCTTGGTGTTCAGGGGGTGCTCCTCAGGAGCAGCTCTGGCAGCTTCCCTCTTCCTCCTCAGCTTGCGACACTTCCTGGCGAGGAGGCAGGCTCCGGAGAGCAGCAGCAGCAGGAGGGTGACGGCAGCGAAGGCGCTGCCCAGGGAGGCTCCTGTCTGGGATAAGGAGGCTGCCAGGGCGGCTTCCTCCCTCTCCAGGATCAGGGACTTCATGTTGGTGCCGTTCTTGACCTGGTCACCTTCGTTGTCGTAGATCAAGGAGTCATCCAGCATCAGCCTCCCGCTGCTGTCAGCCAGGTCCCTGCGGCTGCGCGCCCAGCGCTGAGCGAGGGAGCGCTGAACACGGGGCCCGGCCCTGCCCTCGGGGCCGATGACATAGATGACTTGAAGGTACCACTGGTGTCCAGCTTCCACCTTTATGGGAGGACACAGACAGGGGAAATTTTTAACTGTGCCTTTTAGAGTAATTGGAAAGGGAGGGGTTGGAAGGGACCTCAAAGATCACAGAATCACAGAATGGTTTGGGTTGGAAGGGACCTCCAAAGGGCATCCAGCCCAACCCTCTCTGTGGTCAGCAGGGACATCCTCCATTAGATCAGGTGGCCCAGAGCCTTGTTGAGCTGCTTCTTGAATATCTCCAGGGATGGAGCCTCAACCACCTCCCTGGGCAACCTGTTGCAGCATTCCACCACCCTCATGGTGCAGAACTTGTTCCTCACATTCTCTCTCAATCTCCTCTCATTTCAAACCATTGCCCCTTGTCCTATGCCTGCAGGCCTTTGCAAACAGTCCCTCTGCAGCCTTCTTCTAGCCCCCTTCAGGTACTGGAAGGCTGCTCTAAGGTCTCCCTCACCAACCTCTGCACCCAGAGCCAGCAACTCTCCCAAGTATAAACCTGCCAGGAGAGGTTTAGGTTGGATTTCAGGAAAAGTTTCTTTGCTGCAAGAGTGGTCAGGGACTGGAAGAGGCTGCCCAGGGAGGTGGTGGAGTCCCCAGCCCTGGAGGGGTTCAAGAAAGGTGTGGCCATGGCACTTGGGGCCATGGTTTGGTGGTTATGGTGCTAGGTTGATGGTTGGACTTTTCCAACCAAAACAATGCTGTGATTCTATCTGGGACATCCTGGGTGGAGATGCTGAGTTTTGGGCTGCTGGTGTCAGTTGGTACCAACCTTGTAGAGTGCATCCACCTTGAGAGTGAAGCCGTCGACTCCGGGCATGCTGCTGACAGAATGGAACTCAGACAGCTCAGAGGCAAAGTGGGCATCAAAAGGCACGTCCTGGAAGTACTTATCAGTCACCTCTGGCTGGTTCCTGTCCTGGGAGTCACAGAGGTGTTAGCACAGAATGCCTTGGGCTGGAAGAGACCTTCCAGATCATCTAGCCCCAGCCCCCTGCCTGGGATACCTCCCCCTAGCCCAGGTCACTCAAGGCCTCATTCAACCTGGCCTTGAAAACACCACCAGGGAGGGGGCATCCACAGCCTCCCTGGGCAACCTGTTCCAGTGTCTCCCCACCCTCACTGTCATCAATTTCTTCCTCATCTCCAGTCTAAATCTCTCCTCTTCCAGCTTCTCTCCTATCACTCCAAGCCCTTGTCAAAAGTCCCTCCCCAGCTTTCTTGTAGCCCCTTCAGGTACTGGAAGGCTGCTCTAGGGTCTCCATGAAGCCTTCTCTTCTCCAGGCTGAACAGCCCCAACTCTCCCAGCCCCTCCCCACAGGGGAAGTTCTCCAGCCCTCTGATCATCATCATCAGTATGTGCAACCCCTCCACAAGTAGGAGGACCATTTGGTTCCCAGGCCATCAAGGGGCTGAGCAAGCAGGCCTCTCCAGACAGGCCCACACAGTGGGCATGATGAGTTTGTCCACAGCAGGAAGCTTACCAAGAGGAGAAATCGGTGTTTCAGGTGCTTGTTGGGTTGGATGCAGCCATACTGGGGCCCCTCGTTGTAGACAGTGCCTGTGGGGTCAAAGAAGGGCACGTAGCCATCCTTGCCTGTGCACAGGTAGACCTTCTCCAGCTGCAGCTTGTAAGCAGCATTTAGGTTCTGCTCGGGGTTCCAGAGCACACGGCCGTACAGGACCTGCCCTGGGGAGAGGGGGAGACAAACCAGGTGAGCCCTCCCAAGTCAGCAAGAGACCCTTTGGTGGAGCCAAGCTCACCCAGCTGCCCGTGCCTCAGGGCTGTAAAGGGTTTGGTTGGGGTGTGCAGGTGACCACACAGCGTGGCCTTTGCTGTGGCATCTGCAAAATGCCACTTGTGGCTGTAAGGCAAAGCCAAACCTGGGCTTCCCCTTTCAGAGGAGGGCAAGCTCTGGGGACAGAAGCCTTAGGTAAAAGCAGAACTGTTTTGGTTGGAAGAGATTTCTAAGGTCATCCAGGCCAACACCACCATGGCCACTAAACCATGTCCCAAAGTGCCATGACCACACATTTCTCGAACCCTTCCAGGGCTGAGGACTCCACCACCTCCCTGGGCAGCCTGTTCCATTCCCTGGCCACTCTTGCAGCAAGGACATTTTCCTAGTGTCCAACCTAAGCCTGCCCAGCACAATTTCAGGCCATTTTTTCTCCTGTCACCTGAGACTAGGGAGAAGAGACCAACCTCACCTCACTGCAGCCTCCCTTCAGGGAGCAGAATGGTCTGGGTTGGAAGGGATTCATAGGATGGTTTGGGTTGGAAGGGACCTTAAAGATCATCCAGTTCCAATCCCCTGCCATGGGCAGGAACACCTCCCACCAGCCCAGGCTGCTCAAGGCCTCATCCAGTCTGGCCTTGAGCACCTCCAGGGAGGGAGCGTCCACAGCCCCCCTGGGCAGTGTCTCCCCACCCTCACTGTCAAGAATTTTCCTCCTCGTCAATGCCCCTGCAGCGAGCAGGTAGCAGCAGCAGAGGCAAGAAGGCAGCACTCAGTCCTACCCTTTGAGAAAGCCCCTTTGTAATCCATTTCTGCCAGAGACATTTCAGCTTTGGTGGGGTCCATCAGGAAGACCTTCTCGTTGTTGCAGAGCTGGAACTCGGTGTTGAGGGAGTAGACAACAGGAACAGGGCGGTTGGTCTGCTGGAAGGCAATGGGGATCAAAAACCTGCAGGTGGGAGAGGAAAGGGAAAAAAAGGAGAGGTGGAGTTTGTGGTGTGCCACATGCCTGCTGGGAGCACAGAGAGAAGCCAGCTGTGCCATGGCCAGGGTGGTGAAGGCTCCTTACCGCTCGGGAGCGTGGGCTGTGCAGGGCAGGGGCTTGTCTCCAGGCTCTGCCCAGGGCTGCGTGGGCTGCACTGTACAGGGGATTAAGTAGATGGTGTACTCCCCAGAGTAGTCCTTCCTGGGAGGAGACAGCAGGTGCTGTGGTCACCAAAGCAGACTCTGAGCTGCTCACCCAGCTGCTGTCCTCACCTGACATCCACCACTTTCTGAAGCGTGGAAGCAGGTGAGACAAAGTTCACAGCAGGACCTCTCCTTCACCCTGGAAATGTCCATCCAGCAGTGCACATGAAACCCTGCAGGCTGCAACCCAGTCTTGGGTACCTGGTCACCTCTGGCAGCTACCTGCCCACTGGTTTAACTGCTAGACAGATGCATCTACCAGGACATGAGCTGATTTTCCCTCTACCAGCACCACCAGGAGAGGAGCATTTTCAGCTCTCACAGCAGCTCCCTGCTCTAGCTCCGAGCCCCTGAAGAAGGCTGGCTCCTGGCTGCTCCATGGCAGCTGGCAGGGAACAGGGAGTGCTCTCCTGGACCTGGGTTTGGCATTGCTCTGCTGCTGCTCTGAACTCCAGGTGAGTTTCTTGCTTAAGAAGAGCATTGTGCTGTGGGCTGCTGCTGAAGGTGACTCCTCACCTGTTATAGGAGCTGGTGGCTCTCCAGAGCTGGTAGGGAGAGTCGAAAGTCTGAGCGCTCCAAAGCAGCTGCAGGTCGAATTCGATGCCTCCCAGGTGGTCTGGAGTCATCAGAAAAGACTTCACATCTGGCAGGCTGTGGTGCTCCATCACAAAAAGCCCTGGGGGCAGGACAAGGAGATGGCAGAAAAGACAGAGGAGCAGAATACTTGACTACCCAGTAGTCAGCATGGGAGATGCCCGTGCTAGGGCCTCCTCATGGGGCCCTGTTCTGCAGCCCATTCTCCAGGGCTCATTTCACACATTCACAGACTGCATCAGGTTGGAAGGGAGTCCCAAAGGTCATCTTGTCCAGCCAGCCCTGCAGGCAGCAGGGACACAGAATCACACAGAATCCCAGAATCAGCCATCTTGGCAGAGACCTCCAAGATCAGCAAGTCCAACCAATCACCCAGCCCTATCTAATCAACCAGACCATGGCACCAAGTGCCTCACTCAGGCTCTTCTTAAACACCTCCAGGGACGTGGACCCCACCACCTCCCTGGGCAGCACATCCCAATGGCCAATCTCTCTTGCTGGGAAGAACTTTCTAAGATCAAGCCTAAACTTCCCCCTGCACCTCCAACTACAGCAGGCTGCTCAGGGCCCCATCAAGTTTGACCTTGAATGTCTCCAGGGATGGGGCCTCCACCACACCCCTGGGCAAGCTGCTGCAGTGTTCCACCCCTGTCACTGTGGAGCACATTTGCAGGTTGGTTCATTCATGGTTATAAAGATGTAAAGGCTGAGTGCCAAGAGGATGGAGCCAGGCTCTGCTCAGCAATGCCCAGTGACAGCACAAGGGGCAGTGGGTGGAAGTTGAGGCACAGGAAGAATTATTTCCCTGTGAGGGTGACAGAAGCCTGGAGCAGGCTGCCCAGGGGGGTTGTGGACTCTCCCTCTCTGGAGATATTCAAGACCTGCCTGGATGAGTTCCTGTGTGACCTGCCCTAGGTGCTCCTGCTCTGGCAGGGGGCTGGACTGGATGATCTCTCAAGGTCCCTTCCATCCCCTAACGTTCTGTGACTGTGTCCCCCTGGCAGAGCCCAGGCTGACCTCTGAACTTGGCCTGTGTCTTGAACTCGATGACCAGCCGCCCGTCCTCGCGGATGTAGATCCTGATGATCTGCAGGCGGGCTGAGAGGACACTGTCCGTCTGAATGCCTGCGGGGCAGCAACAACACACTCACTGCAGAGCCCACACAGCAACAGCAAGGCACACCTCCTGTACCCCATCGAGTGCCTCACACCTACCTGTCCTCCAGAGGACAGTGTCATAGAAGAAGGAGAACTCCATCTCTGTGTGATGCTCCAGAGAAGCCCAGCCCCTGGGTGCTGTCACATAGATGTAGGAGACGTAGAGGGGGACGTGGACCGTCAGGAAGGACTGAGCAGAGTCCCGGACCTGCCAACACAACCCCAGAAGGGGACTTATGCACCAGGCCCAGGCCCAGACTCACAGCACCTGCTGCATTCATCCTCTGCTCTGCCAGTGAGGGGAAAATCACAGAGTGGCTCAGGTTGGAAAGGAACTCAGAGATCATCTACTCCAACCTCCAGCCCCCTGCCACGGGCAGGGACAGCTCTCAGCCAGACTCAGCTGCTCAAGGCCCCATCCAACCTGGCCTTCAGCACCACCAGGGAGGAGGCATCCACAACCTCCCTGGACAACCTATTCCAGAGTCTCACCACCCTCACACTGAACAACTTTCTCAGCTCCAGTCTAACCCTGCTCCCTCTCTGCTTCAAACCATCCCCCCCTTGTCCTGTCACTAGAAAAGCAGAGAGAAGCCTGCAACAAGAGACAGCTCTATAGCTCTGGCCCATGGATGTCCCAAGCACAGGGACATGTGGGGACAAAGTATTTCTAAAGCAATCTAATGTCACTGCTCCATCAAGGCTGAGCATTACTGCCAACAATCAGTTGGCTGGGATTCAAACTGGAAGAAGCTGGGTTTAGTCTAGACATAAGGAAGAAAGTCTTCACCATGATGCTGGTGAGGCACTGGAGCAGGTTGCCCAGAGAAGTTGTGGAGGCTTCAAGCCTGGAAGTGTTCAAAGGCAGGTTGAATGAGGCCTTGAGCAAGCTGCTCTGGAAGGAGGTGTCCCTGCCTAGGCAGGGGGGTTGGGATTAGATGACTATGAAGGTCCCTATCAACCCAAGCCATGCTGTGATCCTGTGAGATACTCACTTGGGTGGGATGTAGATGAATGATCCATCCATGAGGGGGCAGTGGGACACTGCAGGAGCCACTATTGTCTAGCAGAACAATTTTTGCTCTGCCAGGCACTTAGGAAATTGCTTACAAGTCCCCATGATGTGGGGCAGGACCTGCTGTGCCTCTGCTCTGCTCTTGGCCAATGTCTACCAGCTAAGAATCAAGTCAGCATGGTCCAAGAGCAGAGGTGGCAACATTTTGTACTTCCAGTGCAGCCACCTCTTTAAGGAAGATATGTCATTGCTGCCCTGAAGGTTCAGAGGATCTTGACAGGCTTGAGATGTGGGTGAGAGGTGCAACAAATCAAAGTGCAAGGTCCCTGCCCATGGCAGGCAGGGTTGGAGTAGATGATCTTGGAGGTCCTTTCCAACCTGAGCCATTCCATGATAAACCCTCCCCAAGGAAAATCAAAGCACTGCACAAAGCACAGCTCTCTGCTGGGTCAAAGGGGGCAATCCCCCCTCCAGCTGGCCAGAGCAGGGGCAGGGACACAAAGTGGACCTTTGGGGTGGTGTCTCACCTGGAAGTCAGCAGTGACAGAGCCTCCACAGACATCAATCAACTCAGTCATGTCATAATAAGCATCAAAAGTCCAAATGCAGCTCTTCAGGTTGAGATGTTTGTAGAGCTGGATGGTCTTGGGCTCCCTCACCGCCGCGTCGAACTGGTAGGGGCGGTCGTAGCCAGGGCCCAGGGTGATGCCCTCGTAGGTCACCTCCCCCAGAAAGCCTCCCTCTGGGGTGAGAGACAGCAGGACACTGGGCACTCCAGAGCTCAAACAGCTTGAGGCCAGGGAGTGAGGTCCTATTTTCACTCATCTAAGAGACTTTTATTCTATTAGGGACCCAACAGGCTCTTCTACCTTCCCCATCTCCACCTACCCACTGTGCTGCTCCTCTACCTTCCTGTCTCCACCTATCCAATGTGCTGCTCCTCTACCTTCCTGTCTCCACCTATCCAATGTGCTGCTCCTCTACCTTCCCCATCTCCACCTACCCACCATGCTGCTCCTCTACCTTCCCCATCTCCACCTACCCACTGTGCTGCTCCTCTACCTTCCTGTCTCCACCTATCCAATGTGCTGCTCCTCTACCTTCCCCATCTCCACCTATCCAATGTGCTGCTCCTCTACCTTCCCCATCTCCACCTATCCACTGTGCTGCTCCTCTACCTTCCCCATCTCCACCTATCCAATGTGCTGCTCCTCTACCTTCCCCATCTCCACCTATCCAATGTGCTGCTCCTCTACCTTCCTGTCTCCACCTACCCACCGTGCTGCTCCTCTACCTTCCCCATCTCCACCTATCCAATGTGCTGCTCCTCTACCTTCCTGTCTCCACCTACCCACCATGCTGCTCCTCTACCTTCCCCATCTCCACCTATCCAATGTGCTGCTCCTCTAACTTCCCCATCTCCACCTATCCAATGTGCTGCTCCTCTACCTTCCTGTCTCCACCTACCCACCGTGCTGCTCCTCTACCTTCCCCATCTCCACCTATCCAATGTGCTGCTCCTCTACCTTCCCCATCTCCACCTATCCAATGTGCTGCTCCTCTACCTTCCTGTCTCCACCTATCCAATGTGCTGCTCCTCTACCTTCCTGTCTCCACCTATCCAATGTGCTGCTCCTCTACCTTCCTGTCTCCACCTATCCAATGTGCTGCTCCTCTACCTTCCCCATCTCCACCTATCCAATGTGCTGCTCCTCTACCTTCCCCATCTCCACCTATCCAATGTGCTGCTCCTCTACCTTCCCCATCTCCACCTATCCAATGTGCTGCTCCTCTACCTTCCCCATCTCCACCTATCCAATGTGCTGCTCCTCTACCTTCCTATCTCCACCTACCCACCGTGCTGCTCCTCTACCTTCCCCATCTCCACCTACCCACTGCTCCTCTCCCTTCTCTGTCAAACTCTAAAGGTCAAACTCAACATACAGAGGACTGCACAGGGAAAAATGTTACAGGAATGGGGCAAGGATCCTAAAAAGCAAATGTTGAACCTATTGATCAAAGGCTGAAGTTCCACTTTCAGAAGCACAGAACAGTTTGAGGATGAAGTGAACAGAATGCCAGCACCTGAAGAACTGTTGGACAATGAAGTACCAGAATTCCCTGCCCACCATGGAATGAGCATGGAGCACGAGAGGGGTCAGGCACTGGAAGAGGATGCCCAGGGGGGTGGTGGAGCCACCCTGGAGGTGTTCAAGAAATGTGTGGCCATGGCACTTTGGGAGAAGGTTTGATGGCCACAGTGGTGTTGGGTTGCTGGTTGGACTGATGATCTTGGGAGGGCTTTTCCAATCCTCATGATTCTATGTTAAGAGCCCAGAGCCTTCTACTCTGCCTTTCTTTCCTGGCTTCTCCCTACCACCGAGCCCAAGGAGCAAAGGCTGCCTCTGAAGGTTACCTGAGATGCCTCTGAGGTCCCTGATGGTGACCAGGTTTGAGCAGACATGCTGGTGCCTGTAGATGGACTCTGAGAGGAGGAAGTGCAGGTTGTGCAGGGGCAGGGTGGAGATGAGCGGCAGCATTCCGTCCTGATGGGGGATCTGCACCGAGATGTGGATTCTGGAACAGAGACTGCCTTCAGACAGCAGAAACAAGCAGCCAGGAGAGCCTCAGGCACCACTCCCCACCCCACAGCAGCCAGCACAGCCTGGCTGAGCCTGACCTTTAGTTTCCACCAGATGTCTCCATCTACACATCTGTCCCACCAGGAGAGCTTTCCTGAGGGGAAGGGCAGCCCTCAGCAGAGCAGGGTGTGAGGAGTTTGGGAGCACTGCCCTGAGCACTCTGCATTGCTCAAGAGTGGACACTGCAGGGAAGGATGTGCTCTCAGACAGAAGTTCTCCTCTTGTGCTGAGCCAGCTCTGTAGCTCCAAGGAAGGACTTCTGGCAAGGGCTTGTAGTGACAGGATGAGGGGCAGTGGCTTTGAGCTGGGAGAGTGGAGACTGGGACTGGAGATTAGGGAGAGAAGTCGTGAGGGGGAGGGTGGGGAGACACTGGAACAGGTTGCTCATGAAGGTTGTAGATGTCCCCTGCCTGGAGGTGTTGAAGGCCAGGCTGGATGAGGCCTTGAGCAAGCTGGGCTGGTGGGAGGTGTCCCTGCCCATGGCAGGGGGTTGGAACTGGCTGATCTTGAAGGCCCCTTCCAGCCCAACCCATTGCAGGATTCCTCCTCCCAGCCCATACCTGTTGGGGTGCTCCTTGTGCTTGACATCCAAGTACTTCAGCGTGGCGATGAAGGACTGTGCCTGGAAGCCTCGGGCTGTCCCTGCCACCACAGGGGTGTGACAGATGGCACTGTCTGTGCCTATGGTAACCACATTGCTCCTCAGGGGGGTGCCCACGTGGCCAGCCTTGTCCACGGCCTTGGCCACGCAGCGCAGGTGGAAGCGGCGGCTGAAGTAAATGCTGTCCAGCACCTGCGGGGAGCCAGCAGGGACAGCATCAGCAGCACTGCTGGGACAGTGCCCAGGCAGCAACATCACTTTGCCCTCCTGCTCTGGGGCAGCAGGGAGGGGAGGGACACCAAAATGCAGACCAGGGGCATGTGAGTGCTAAAGTCACTTGGCCATGAAGCTATGATTGACCTCTTGGTTGACTTCTTGGTTCCCTAAGCTGCAGGAGGTGCTTGGAGATGTTGGTGCTTCAGAGCTTCCATACTCTGCCCACATAATGAAGGGAGGACAAGAGGCAGCCCAAGCTGGTCTGATCTGCCAGGCTCCATCTGCCTCCTGCCACCAGCCTTTACTGAAGTGTCTGAGTGTTCTCAGCTACTTCCCACATCAGCAGGGGTGCTTCCAGGAGGCTCCAGATGAACAGGGCTGTTTTCTGAAGCTCAGTCCCCCCAGAGAAGCACCCAGATGTCTCAGGACAGATCCCAAAGCTGAGGAGGCTTTTAGGTGTCAATCTCTGTGAAACTCAAGCGTGCACTACCCACCACAGATGTCTCATCTGAGTAGGCATGGTCTAAAAATCACACCTGGATGCCTGAGAAGAGCTGAGATGTGATGGTTGGGAGCACCTGGGAAAGCCCCCAGAGGAAAACCTCCTCTCTGTGGGGCAGGATGTGAAAAGCCCAGGGACAGAGAGGTCTCAGGCCACACATGGAGCAATGCAGCAAAAGGAGTCACAGAATCATAGAACTCTAACTCTGCCAAGGCTGGGGCTAAACCCTGGCCCTCAGCAGCACATCTCTGCCTCTTTCAAACACCTCCAGGGATGGGGATTCAAGCACCTCCCTGGGCAGCCTCTGTCAGTCTCTGAGAACCCTTTCAGGGAAGAATTTTCTTGTCATATCCAAGCTAAACCTCCCCTGGTGCACCTTGAGGCCATTTCCTCTCTTCCTTCAGGACTGCCTGAAGGAACAGCAGTGCAGAACTTGAGCTACATCTCCTTCCTGCAGCGTGGACAGGATGGAATGGAAGCAGGCAGCCAACCCCTGCTCACACAGCTCCCACCAACGTGCTGAGCTCCTGTCCAGGCACAGCCACTTTTTCCAGGTGGAGGGACACAACCAAATGCCAGCTGTGGGTGATCACAGCCTGCCAGAGCTGCCCCAAGCCCTCTCTGGCTGGCAGCAGGTGCTCCTGCAGCTCTGCTGTGCTGGCTGTACCTTGTGGTTGACGCTGGTGAAGGGAGTGTTGTCAGTGATGGTTTCAAAAGGGGACCTGGCTCCGTTGCCGTCCGTGGGGGCTGCTACTTCCCAGCTGAACTGTATCGAGGACTGGTTGATGCCAGCCTCGCTGCAGCGCTCCCTCATCACCGGGTACTTGGGGAAGTGAGGGTCACAGGGAGTGACACAGATGAGTGGGTAGCCTGGGGAGGGGGATTTCTTAGCACCATCCTTGGTCACTTCTTCCACCCGGTCGTAATCAGCCAGGGTGACAACCTGCATGGATGGGAGAGAGCAGCATTCACCTGGGGCGGAGGGAAGGAGCAGGAAAGGCAATCACAGAATGGACTCACAGGGTGCAGCTGGTTGGGAAGGACCCTCAAAGGTCCCTGCACTCAGCAGGGACATCTCCAACTACACCAGGTTGCTCCAGGCCACATCAGGTTTGACCTTGAATGCCTTGTGGGGTGGGGCCTCCGCCTCATCTCACAGAATCATTAAGGTTGGAAAAGACCTCTAAGATCAGCAGGTCCAACCCAGCGTCTCCATGACCGTGTCCCAAAGTGCCACACTCTACTTTTTGAACACCTCCAAGGATGGTGACTCCACCAGCTCCCTGGGTAGCCTGTTCCAATGCCCCACCATCTCTGGGCAAGCTGTGCCAGTATTTCACTGTGCTCATTGTGAAGAACTTCCTCCTAGTCCTTCCCACAGCCTCCCTCCCTCCCTCCAACCCCCCCTGAGGCCTCCAGTCTGTACTCGATGGGCACCAATCTCATCCCCTGCCACAGGCAACTTACCACAGGTGGTGCTGGTAGAATCAGGCTCCCTGCAGCCTCCTGGTCCAAAATAGTCACTATGGCAGTGCTGGTGTCTCCAAGGACAGCTTCCACAGGATCATCAGGACCCAGCACCACAGAAAAGGACTCATGCCACTCGCGGTCTTCATTGGACATGATCTCCACCTTGAATATGATGTTGTTCACACCTGTGAGGGGAGATGCAAGAGAAGCAGAGAGAACTCCATGCCTCATCACAACTTCTCCTAAGAGCCCTGCACAGCTGGTCCAGGGTCTGGCCACTGAAGCACCATAATCATTTCATTTCCACTCATTGCTGCTAAGAACTTAGCTTCATCCACACAGGAGTTTGCTCTCCACAAAGCTCCAGCTCTGACAGCTGATCCAGCTGGGCAGGTGACAGATCTGCTAGCAGAGGCCACCTGAGCAAATACCTGTTGTCTACCAGCTGTCTGTGGCCAAAATCCATCATCCAAAGGTCATCCCTACCCCTGCTTGTTCTCTCAGGCCAGCCTGCACAACTGCTTGGTGAGGGCTTCTTGGTCCAGTGATGTGGTCTGAGCTGTTGCACTGCATCCTGAAAGCTCTTTGCTGAGCCTTACATCTGCTGAAGACCAAGTGGTCTCACTCTCACCTGCCAGGTGCCAGTGCTTCTTCCTTGGATACTTCAAGGGTGGGTGGCAGGAGGATGGCACCAGGCTTTGTTCAGTGTGCCCAGTAACAGGACAAGGAGCAATGGGCACAAACCTGACCATCAGAAGTTCCATCTAAGCATGAGGAGGAACTTCTTTAACTTAAGAGTGCTGGAGCCCTGGAGCAGGCTGCCCAGAGAGGTGGAGTCTCCAGCTCTGGAGAGATTCCAAACCTGTCCAGACATGTTCCTTTGTGACCTGCCCTAGGCGATCCTGCTCTGGCAAGGGGGTTGGACTGGATGACCTCCAGAGGTCCCTTCTAACCCCTACCATTCTGTGGTCATGCCACCACCTCCACCCTTCCCCTCCAAGGCCCCTTTACCTGGGCTGAACTTGAGCATCCTGCTCTTGGGGTAGTAATCCACCCCAGCCTGCGCGGAGCCGTCGCGGGTGCTGCAGCGCACTCTGGAGGTCCTGTTCTGGTCTCCCCTCCTGACCACCTTCATGTTCAACACAGCTACACCCTCTGGGCCGGGCGGCTCCCGCACTTGGTAGGCTGCTTCTTCAAACTCAATGGTGGGTGCTAGAGAGAGTGAAGAAAAAAGGCCCAGCTTAGCACACCAGCTGCCTGGGGGCAGGTGAAGAGCTTTCAGCCCTTCAGCTAAGCTCCCCTCCTTGTAGACTCTACCTACACATCTTCAGAGCAAGGAGCTCCTCAAAGCAGGAGTCAGCTCTGAGGGTTGGATGTGAGTTAGGGTAAGAGGTGGGGCAAAACCCAGCTTGTGTTTTGGGGTTGCAGAGAACTGGAAATGATTCTACCACCTCCTGTTTCCCACTCATCACCACAGCCTCGAACCCATGGGAGGGTGCTATAGCCCCCATTGGTCACACCAGGGAGACCTGGCACTCCCCTTCTTCCCCACAGCTCTCTCCAGGCTGTGGCACAGTGAAGGGAAGCCAACATCTCCCAAGGGAAGCACAGCAACTCCCTGTGCAACTGCAGAGAGTGGGAAATGGGACAAGTGGTGAGTTCAGGCCACTGTTACTCAATCCCTCCCACTTAAGATCAGCCTGCACCACATCAGTGACCTGCACATGGAGCTGGGACCATTCAGTGAGTGCTGAGTTAAACTGCAGCCTTAGTGAGATGGTGGTGACTACCTTGGAACTACATCCCATGCTACAACCACATCCTTGCTGAGCATCCTCTCTTACCATCTTCATCATTGGTGACAGTGATGGTTGCCACATCCATCTTCCCAATCCTAGCTCCACTCCAGTGGTTTCCAAGTGGGCTACCAAGGTAGACCTGGAAGTGCTCTTCTGGCTCAAAGGCAGAGTCATCACTGATATAAACACTGCAGTTCTTCACCTAAAGCCAAGGAAGCAGGAGAAACCAGCAAGAGTTCATCAGCCCAGTGAAGCCACTGAGGGCCACACTGCACTTCACTACCTGGGGCTTAACAGCTGAGTATTGTCCACCCTGGAGGAAACCCTTCAAGGATGCTAGGAAGAAGTTCTTCACAGAAAGAGAGACTGGCCATTGGGATGTGCTGCCCAGGGAGGTGGTGGAGTCACCATCACTGGAGGTGTTTAGGAAGACACTGGGTAAGGCACTTGGTGCCATGGTTTAGCTGATCAGATGGTGTTGGGTGAGAGGTTGGACCTGATGATCTCTCAGGTCTTTTCCAACCTGGTAAACCCTACCCTCCCCTACCCTGGCCTGCCCTACCCTACCCTACCCTGCCCTGCCCTGCCCTACCCTACCCTACTTCAGTGTGGACAAACCACACAGCTTCATGACCAGAGACATCTGCTTCAACAAACCAAGAGCTCCCTGCTCCAACCCTGAATCCTGCTGCCAGAGGATTTGCATTTCATGTCTGAGCCAATTTTGTCATAGGAACATAGAATGGTTTGGGTTGGAGAAGCCTTCTAAGACCATTGAGTTCAGTCCTCAACCTAAGACCACCATGGCCATTAAACCATGTCCCAAAGTGCCATACCCACAGGAAACAAACAACCTCTTCAGAGTCCTATTTCCAGGACCAGAAGAATCTGTGACATTAAGCAGCTCTGAAACCACTTTGGGCAGCCTCTGACAAGGCAGAGGCAAGGAGGAGCTCTAAGCCTCTCCCTCAGTGGTTCTTCATTCTCCCCATATCCATGTCCAGCTCACCTTCTCCCCTTTCAAGAAGGTGATTCGGGACTCTTCTGCATTCCTCCTCTCCTCAAAGTCTTCCATGACCTCTGCTGTCTGGCTCTGGGTGTAGCACCTGACGGAGGACTCGTAGCTCAGGTCCCCGGTGCGGGAGATGGGGATGTGCAGAGTGCCCTCCTTCTCCTTCACCCTGTATGTGTCCCTGGTGAACTGCATGCTTGGGACTGCAGGGGCAATAAGAAGAGTCCAGCAGTGTTGAAGCTCCACAGAGAGAATCATAGAATCATTGTGCTTGGAAGAAGTCTTCAGGACTGTTGAGTGCAGCTGTTAGCCCAGCACTGCCAGGTCACCACCAAACCATGGCCCCAGCACCACATCTCCACAGCTTTTAAATCCCTCCAGGGATGGGGACTCCACCACTGCCCTGGACAGCCTGATCCACAGGATCAGAGGATGTCAAGGGACCTCTGGAGATCATCAAGTCCAACTCCCCCTGCCTGAGCAGGCCCTTAGAATCCAGCACAGGTCACACAGGAAAGCATCCAGATGGGGCTTGAAAATCTCCAGAGAAGGAGACTCCACAACCTCTCTGGGCAGCCTGCTCCAGTGCTGTCACCCCCACAGTGAAGAAGTTCCTCCTCAGGTTGAGGTGGAACCTCTTGTGCTGGAGTTCAGTGCCTCACAACCTTCTAGGTGCAGAAATTGTTTGTGCTATCCAACCTAAACCTCCCCTTGGCTCAGCTGGAGGCCATTTCCCCAAGCTGCTTGCAGCCAGGGAGAAGTGCTGCATGAGTCCAGCAGCCAGAGAAGACACAGCAGTGTCACTCTGCTGGTTTCAGACAAACAAGTGACCATCAACCCTCTGCAGAGCACAGGATCAGCAGAGCCTGCAGCACCTGGTGAGAAGGCATCTCTCTGTCATCTCTCAGTCACCTAAGCCCAACAGCTGATGAAACCTATTCCTTCCCTCTCATTTTGGTGCCCTTGCAAAGTGCTGGTGAGCAAGATGGGGCTGGTGGTACTGTCAGGAGGAGATTAGATCAGGACTTGGCACTGAAGTGGAAGCTATGATCCAAAGCTTTGTCCTCCTGTCTGTGGACAGGCACAGAACAAAGGGAGCAAGCCCTCCAGGGTTAGATGACACAGCATGAGCTCTCCTCAGGCAAGCAAACAGGAGAAGACATGAAAACACAAGAGAAAGCAAAGATGGAGTGAGACCTTCTCATGTGGTATGGGGGGGCTGCAGCTCACAGCATGAAACTGAGCTCTGAGCAGAGCAAGGCTGGAAGTGAGGGAACACTACAGGAAAATTCATTCTGCACTTCTGAAGACTCCAAGCACTTGGAGACAGGGAAGGATGGAATGAGACAGTGCAGGATGGAATGAGACAGTGCAGGATGGAATGAGACAGTGCAGGATGGAATGAGACAGTGCAGGATGGAATGAGACAGTGCAGGATGGAATGAGACAGTGCAGGATGGGAAGATCTGAGCTTGGAGTGAGGTGGGGGTTGGTCTCCACCCCTGCAACAAGTAACAGGACAAGAGGAAATTGCACCAGAGGAGGTTCAGGTTGGATATGGGGACAAATTCCTTCCCAGCAAGGGTTCTCAGGCACTGGAGGAGGCTGCCCAGGGAGGTGGTGGAGTCCCCATGCCTGAAGGGATTTAAGAGTTGTGGATGCGGTGCTGAGGAACCTGGTTTGGTGACAGTGACTTAGCAGCAGTGGTGGAACTGTGAGCTACAAGGGAGTGGTTGGGCTTGACAATCTCAAAGGCCTTTTCCAACCCCAGCAGAGCCCAGGAAAAGAGGTTAAACCCAACCTAGAAATGAACCCAGCTCGGATTAGCCTTCTGCTGTGTGGAAGTGCTAGGGAAGAGGCTAGGATGGACTGGTAGAGCTGCCATGGATAGCTTAGAATCCTAGAATGGGTTGGGTTGGCAGGGACTCCCAGCCCTGCTGCCATGAGCAGGGCCAACTTACCATCCTGGAAGATGTCATTAATGGCCACGATTGCCTGGAAGGGCTTGGCCAGCTCCGCTCCTTGGGGTGAGCTGAGGTAAACCACGAAGGTCTCCAGCCCTTCTATCACTGGGTACTGTGCATCATCCAGGATGGTCAGGGTGCACACCTGGAAGGAGAGCAGAAGTCCTGCTTTCAGAGCTGTCATCCTTCCTTCCCATCTGGGGGGGCTAATGTGAGGTCCTTCTGTCAGACCTCTTCTTATTTCACTAATCCATGGAAACCACACTCTAGATAAAGCCAAAGTATCACTTCAGAGACCAGGCAGCCATCCTCATGCTGGGAGAGGTGGACTGACCCAATCTTCTGTGGCTGGAGTGCTGGTCAGATGTCAGTCAGTGCCTACCACCTCCATCAGCAATCCTCAGATGGCCCTCAGAGGGTTTTCAAAACAGACAGCTGGCAAGCACAGAGAATGCCCCCAAGGAAGAGAGAGAAGCTCAGACACACCAGACTCAGCAGACTCATCAGGGGTCAAAGTGGCTCCTCACCTCTTCTGTCTTGCCTGGCCTGAACTCTATCTTCCTGGAGCTGGGGACATAGTCAACCCCTGGGCTGGCAGATGGAGGGTCTGAGGTGCGAGTGGCACACCACACCGAGGTGGGGCTGGAGAGGTCAGGGCCCTGCCGCAGCACTGGGATCTCAATGGTTCCTGCATCGCCAGTCGCAGAGGAGAGAGGACCAAGATGAGAAAGCAGCCACACACCACCAACCCCCCACTCTCCCTGCCCTCCCCACGGCTCCTGCACCCAGCACATGGGGAGAACCAACTCCCAGCCTTCCCTACAGGGGCAGAGGCAACAACTACAACCCTCTGCAGGTCTGCTGCTGTGCCCTGCCTCGCTCCTTCCGGTGAAAGGACATCAGCTGTCACGGTGAGCGCTCCAGAGCTGCGTGGAGCAGCCCTGGGGCGGGCCCCTGCTGCTGCTCACCTGCAGCCTCGCTGACAGTGAGGGTGGCATTGCCCAGGAACACCAGGGAGGCGTCGTTGGGGCCGGCGATGAAGACGCTGGCAGAGGCGCGGCTGCCGATGCGAGCGTTGGCCGAGGGGTCGGCCAGCACCACCTCAAACTCCTCCTCCTCCTCATATTCACTGTCATCCACCAGCAGCACGTCACAGGTGGCCCTGCTGACCCCCGGGCCCAGGACGATGCGGCTGTCCTCCGCCAGCCCCCGGGACTTGAAGTCGGAGCCGGATTCCAGCATGGACAGGCTGCTCCCCTTGGCCGACTTGGGGACGGTGTAGCAGATGGCAGACACGGTGCTGCTGGTGTCCCCTGAAACACAGCAGCCAACAGAGGAGGAGGCTCAGGGGACAGCTTATTGCTCTCTACAACTACCTGAAGGGAGGTTGTAGACAGGTGGGGGTTGGTCTCTTCTCCCAGGCACCCAGCACCTGAACAAGAGGACACAGTCTCAAGCTGTGCCAGGGGAGGTTCAGGCTGGAGGTGAGGAGAAAGTTCTTCACAGAAAGTGTCATTGGCCACTGGGATGTGCTGCCCAGGGAGGTGGTGGAGTCACCATCCCTGGAGGTGTTCAAGAGGGGACTGGATGTGGCACCTGGAGCCATGGTTTGATTAGTCATGAGGTGTTGGGTGACAGGTTGGACTTGATGATCTGCGAGGTCTTTTCCAACCTTGTTGATTCTATGATTCTAAGAGACCAACCCTGCCTCACTCCAACCTCCTTTCAGGGAGCTGGAGATAGTGAGAAGGTCTCCCCTCAGTTTCTGCAGCTCTCCCTCCCCCACAAAGGACAGGACATTGTTCTGCCCCCTCCAGCCCACCTTGCCTCTCCACAGGAGCAGAGAGGAGCCCAGTGCCCTCGCTGACATGGAAGGTCTTCCTGTCAAACTGCAGGGTGGGCTCGTCCTCCCCGTCGGTGATGGTGACGGTGGCCCGGCTGACGTTCCCCAGCAGGGCGTAGGCTGGCATGCTCAGCTCCACCGTGAAGCTCTCCCTGCGCTCAAAGATGTTGTCATCATTGATGGTGATGGTGCAGGCCTTGGTCTCTTCCCTCTCCTCAAACTGCACCTGGAAGGCAGCAAGTGGGCTGATCACAGAATCACAGAATGCTAGGGGCTGGAAGGGACCTCTGGAGATCACCGAGTCCAACCCCCCTGCCAGAGCAGGGTCACCCAGGGCAGGTCACACAGGAACACATCCAGGTGGGGCTTGAAAGACTCCAGGGGAGACTCCACAACCTCTTTGGGCAGCCTGCCCCAGGGCTCCAGCAGCCTCACACCAAAGAATTTTCTCCTCATGTTGAGGCAGAACTTCCTGGGTTCCAATTTGTGTCCATTGCCCTTTGTCCTGTCACAGGACACCACTGAAAAGAGTGTCATGCCCCCTCAGCATGTTCTGCTCCCCCCTCAGCATGTCCTACTCCCCCCTCAGCATGACCTCCCCTCAGCACTGCTCCTGCACCCAGCAGTCTACTGCAGACAGTGACCCCCAGCCATCCCCACCAGTGCAGGGGGAAACATCAGACCCCAACCTCAGTCAAAGATCATTGGGAGGCCCTGTTCTGAAGGCAGCTAACCCACATCTTTCAGAAAGGAAACCCTTTGTGTTTCACCAGCCTGGATGAGGTCCTTCACCCAGCCTTGATGCCATGGATGGTAGAATCATAGAAGGGTCTGGGTTGGAATGGACCTCCAAAGGTCATCCAGTCCAACCCCCTCTGCAGTAAGCAGGAGCATCCCCAACTGCAGCAGGTTGCTTAGAGCCTTGCTGTGCCTCACCTTGAATATCTCTGGGGATGGGACCTCAGCCACCTCCCTGGGCAACCTGTTGCAGTGCTCCAGCAGCCTCATGGTGCAGAACCTGTTCCTCACATCCAATCTAAACCTGCCCTTCTCTAGTTTGAAGCTGTTGCCCCTTGCAGGCCTTTGGAAACGGTTCCCCTGCAGCCTTCTCGTAGCTCCCTTCAGGTACTGGAAGGTTGCTCTAAGGTCTCCCTGGAGCCTTCAACAACCCCAGGCAGTGCTACAGGCTGGGGTCAGAGTGGCTAGAGAGCAGCCAGGCAGAGAGGGACCTGGGGGTGCTGGTTGATAGTATGCTGAACATGAGCCAGCAATGTGCCCAGGTAGCCAAGAAGGCCAATGGGCTGGATCAGGAATAGTGTGGCCAGCAGGAGCAGGGAAGTCATTGTGCTCTGTGCTCAGCACTGGTTAGGCCACACCTTGAATACTGTGTCGAGTTCTGGACATTGAGACACTTGAATGTGTCCAGAGAAGGGCAACAAGGCTGGGGAGAGGCCTTGAGCACAGCCCTGTGAGGAGAGGCTGAGGGAGCTGGGGTTGCTTAGCCTGGAGAAGAGGAGGCTCAGGGGAGACCTTCTTGCTGTCTATAACTACCTGAAGGGAGATTGTAGCCAGGTGGGGGTTGCTCTCTTCTCCCAGGCAACCAGCACCAGAACAAGAGGACAGAGTCTCAAGTTGTGCCAGGGGAGGTTTAGACTGGATATTAGGAGGAAGTTCTTCATAGAAAGAGAGTCGTTAGCCATTGGAATGTGCTGCCCAGGGAGGTGGTGGAGTCACCATCACTGGAGGTTTAAGAAGAGACTGGATGAGGCCCTTAGTGCCATGGTTTAGTTGGTTACATGGTGTTGGGTGATTGGTTGGACTTGATGATCTCTGAGGTCTTTTCCAACCTGGTTAATTCTATGCTGTGCTATGCTATGCTGTGCTATTCTGTGCTATGCTGTGCTATGCTATGCTATGCTGTGCTGTGCTATGCTATGCTATACTGTGCTATGCTATGCTGTGCTATGCTGTGCTATGCTATGCTATGCTGTGCTATGCTATGCTATACTGTGCTATGCTATGCTGTGCTATGCTGTGCTATGCTATGCTATGCTGTGCTATGCTATGCTATACTGTGCTATGCTATGCTGTGCTATGCTGTGCTATGCTATGCTATGCTGTGCTATGCTATGCTATTCTTCTCCAGGCTGAAGAGCCCCAGATGGCAGAGCACATCCTATGGGAAGGGACCTCCAGAGGTCCCCCTGTCCAGCCCCCAGGCCTCCCCCACGCTGCTGCCAACCTACCTGCCCTGCGTGCTCGAGGTAGTCCTGCTCCGCTGGCGGCGGGCCGGCGCTGGCGGTGCCCGGCTGGGTGCGGCACAGGACGATGCTGTACTGGTTGAGGTTGCCCAGGCGCCGGACGGCCAGGCTCACCGACCCCGCGCTCTCCTGCACGCTGTAGCTGGGAACGCAGCAGGCAGAGACAAACAAGAGCCTGAGGAGCAAGCTCAGGGTGTTTTGGGTTGGTCCTCAGCACCGCAGCCCCGGGCTGACCGGTACAGGTGAGGGCTTGAGCTGCTGGAAGGCAGCTCTGCGGAGGGGCAGCTGGCAGTGCTGGTGGGTAACGAGTTCCCCGGGAGCCAGCAAGCTGCTCTTGTGGCCAAGGAGGCAAACGGGATCCTGGGCTTCATGGAGTGTGGCCAGCAGGTCAAGGGAGGTTCTCCTTCCCTTCTACTCTGCTCTGGTTGGGGCCACACCTGGAGTACTGGCTCCAGCTCTGGGTGCCCAGTTCAAGAGGGACAGGGCACTACTGGAGAGAGTCCAAAGAAGGGCCATGAAGATGATGAAGGGACTGAAGCATCTCTCTTACAAAGAGAGGCTGAGAGACCTGGGGCTGTTTACTCTGGAGAAGACTGGGAAGGGATCTTCTCAATGCACAAAATATCTGAAGGGTGGAGGTCATGAGGATGGGGCCAGACTCTTTTCAGTGGGGGCCAGTGATAGGACAAGGGGCAATGAGAACATACTGGAACCCAGGAGTTTTCACTTGAACTTAAGGAGCTCTTTGAGAGTGAAAGAGCACTGGGCCAGGCTGCCCTGAGAGGTTGTGGAGTCTCCTTCTCTGGAGACCCCACCTGCCAGAAGAGTGCTGTAAACCCCATGCCATTTACCTGGTGTGTGTAAAGCTGAGGAGAGACCACTGGACATGGAAGGTGTTGCCACTGACCACATTGGGCTTGCTGTCCTTCACTAGGAACTGAAAGCTGTCCATGGTCTCCTGGACCTTCTCCTCATGCATCACATACCGGATGAGGCCCTGGTTCACATCCTCTGCCAGGAGGAGACACCCAGTGAGACAACTCAGGCATTCCATGGCAGTTTGATAGACCAGCTTTAAGCTGGGACAGGGGACATTGAGACTGGAGACCAGGAGGACATTTTTGACAATGAGGGTGGGGAGACACTGGAACAGGTTGCCCATGAAGGTTGTGGATGTCCCCTCCCTGGAGGTGTTCAAGGCCAGGTTGGATGAGGCCTTGAGCAAGCTGGGCTGGTGGGAGGTGTCCCTACCCAAGGCAGGGGGTTGGAACTGGATGAGCTTTAAGGTCCCTTCCAACCCAACCTCTTCTGTGATTCTATGATCCTCATGATTTCAGGGTTGGGTTCTCCACACAGCCTTTATGTTACAGCAGCTTTTCCACCCTCCTTGGTCTCACCTGTGGTAGAAGCCAGCCCTCAGGCTGTGACAAGACCTTCCCTTGCCTAGTGTCCACCCAGGGTGGCTCACACTTAGCAATAAGGCCAATTTAAAGTAGCTGTGATGAAATGCAAGACCCAGGCATTTGCCTGAGGAGCACATTTCAGCTCTGCTCCATGACCTGCTGTGTTCTGAGAGAGCTCCTTCCCATTGCTGAGATGGTTCTTCTGCAGGAGAACACACATCTCCCAAGCTCCAGCCCTCAGATGGGACTCCTCCTTTATTTTCCCTTGTTCCCCCTCTGTCTAACAGGCAGTTACTCCCTCACCTGCCCTGCCCAGTGCAGGGCCCCTCACTCCTGCAAGAAGTGAGCTTCCCACAGGATGCTGACTCTGCCCTGCTGGCTAAACATCTACCAGACCTTGTGAGGATTGGATCCACAAGCAATGTCTGCAAACCCTCTTTCCTGTCCCATGTCATATCCCCAGCTCTAGGAAGAACCTGGGTGTGGCACAGCAGGGGACTGCTGCAACCAGACCAAAGTTCACTTCTGGCTTTTGAGACACCTTTGAGGTTTGCCCCTTGGCCTCTCCTCTCCCACCTTTCTTTATTCCCACCCCCACAAGTTTTCCTTACAAAGTGAAGCAACTGAAGGAAAAAACCAACACCCCCCCCCCCAAAGAAAAACCCAAACCAAAATAGGCAATAAGCAGCAGCCCAGCTCCATACCCTGTGTAAAGGTGGCCACAGCTGTCCCTGGGTTCAGCTTGTTCTCCACATAACCATTTCTGGGGCCAGTTGTTATCTCATAGATCAGCTGCTTGTCCTCTGTGTCAGGATCTGTGCTCAGCAGTTCCTTCTTGGTGATAAGGTTGGTTGCCTGGATGAAAGCCAAACCAAAAGGGATAAAAGCTCTGGAGATCCAGCAGTGCAAATCTGATTGACTGACTGGTGAACCTAAACAAAAAAGCCTAAAACAGCCCAACCATCCCTCTGTGCTCCATGAGGGACACAAACTAGAGGCTGTAAAAGCACAGAGCACACACAGCAGCCTTGAACTGCCAGATGCCCCCATGAGGTGCTTGACAGCACAGGAAGGATTCAAATTCTGCCTCACAGCTGCTTTGTAGCTAATGGAGCTGCAGGGCAGGCATCCCCCAAGACACCTGGTGGGCACAGAGGGACACTTTGTTCTCTGTCAAGGTGCTGAAGGATCAGGATGCTCTCCTGCAAAGTTCTTGCTGCTGGAACAGCCTGAGAAACAACCTGAGCAGAAGCCAGGCAGGCTGTTACCTTGCCATCTGTGTACTCCAGCCACGGCAGACCCAGGTTGGTGACCACCCTGGGTGCCCCATCGTCCACAGGGAGAACGTCCACTCGGAAGCGCTGCGGGGCTGCTGTCACCACCTGACAGAGGTTCAGAGACAGAGTCAGAGCTTCAGCCACCACACCACCAGCTGCTGGGGTGAGGGACACACAGGCTGGAACACCAGGGAAGAAGCAAATGGCATCACCTAACTGAGACAACTGAAGGAGCTGGGGCTGTTAAGTTTGAAGAAGAGGAGGCTGAAGGGAGACCTCATTGCTCTCTACAACTGCCTGAAGGGAGGTTGTGGAGAGGTTGGTGCTGGGCTCTTCTCACAGGTAATTAAGGACAGAACAAGAGGGAATGGCCTCAAAGTACAACAGGGTAAACTTAGACTGGACATTGGGAAAAATTCTTTAACAGCAAGAGTGGTCAGGCACTGGAACAGGCTGCCCAGGGAGGTGGGGGAGGTGATTCAAGGTTGTTTAGCTGTGGTGCTTGGGGCTATGGTTTAGGGGTCAACTTTGTAGAGCAGGGTTAATGGCTGCACTTGATGGTCCCAAGGGTCTTTTCCAAGCTGAATGACTCTGTGTGAGAACATCCAGCCCTTACCTCTGCTGGAGTGACAGGAGCTAAGTCTCCTCTCCTTCTACTAGCTATAGGCCTTCCTCCCAGCCCTCCTCCTCCCCTTACCTTCTTTCCCCCCTCCTCCACGATGAAGAAGGGGTTGGTGCCATCCGACACGGTGAAGGTGAAGCGGTCCTTGAGGGAGCTGCTGCCACGGGGGCTGTAGCTGAGGCGGCTCTGGTAGATGTCAGCCATGGTGAAGGTGGTGGTGGGCAGGGGCTGCTGCCCACTGCCGCTGCGGCGCTCCAGCAGGCCGTGCCGCGGCGGCTGCACCACCCTGAACGTGATCCTCTCGGCCTGCCCCGGGAGCACAGAGGGGCAGAGCTGATGCTGGGAGCCCAGCACCTTCCAGCCCAAGGTGCCTGCAGAGGGCCTCCATGCCCAGACAGCTCTCCTGGCAGTGTTGTGACCAGGGGCCGGCACACAGCACCGCACGCTCAGCTCAGGCACTCAGCCCTGCCCTGTCTTTGCTTCTCTTCCGAGGTTGGTATCTACCAAACAAGCCCAGGCAGGGAGAACTAAGATAGAGTCATAGAATGGTAGGGCTTGGAAGAGACCTATGGACTCATCCAGTCCAAGCCCCCTGCCAAAGGAGGGTCACCCAGGGCAGGTCACACAGGAACACATCCAGGTGGGGCTTGAAAGACTCCAGAGGAGACTCCACAACCCTTCTGGGCAGCCTGCTCCAGGACTCCAGCAGCCTCACACCAAAGAAGTTTCTCCTCATGCTGAGGTGGAACATCCTGGGTCCCAGTTTGTGTCCAGTGCCCCTTGTCCTATCACAGGACACCACTGAGAAGAGCCTGACCCACCCTGCAGCTATTTATAAACACTGCTGAGATCCCCTCTCAGTTTTCTCCTCTCCAGACTAACCAGCCCCAGGGCTCTCAGCCTTCCCTCAGCAGAGATGTTCCACTCCCTTCAGCATTACCATAGTTTCTGTTGGACTCTCTCCAGTAGATCCCTGTCCTTCTTTAACTGGGGAGCCCAGAACTGGACACAATGCTCCAGATGTGGTCTCAGTAGAGCAAAGGGGCAGGAGAGCCTCCCCTGACCTGCTGGCCACACTCCTCTTAATGCACCTCAGGATACATCACACCAAATGTAGTGTGGCTGGTCTGAGACAGCTCCCACCCTTAAGACAACCCCTTGGGCACAGGAGCAGTCCCATGCTCTGCATCCAGTCTAAGCAATGTGCCCCTTGTCACTTCTGTCAGGGTAGAAGCAGTGACAACCTTTGGGGCAGGACTTTTGGCTCAGGGCAGTGAGAGGCAGCCAGGAGCTTTCTCACCACAGGGAAACTGCAGAGCAGTGAGGCAGAGCCAACATGAGACTACTTAGGCTCTGGCCAGCCCCAGGAGGAGGAAGAGGAAATGTCTTTTCAACTGTGCTAGGTGGAAACTCAGTCAGGGTTGAGCATTAGCTCAGTTCACATCCACAGTGCTCAGAAAGAAGGTGACACAGGGTGAGGATTAGCTCTGATCACAGCTGCCAGATATTTTCCACACAGCTTTGTTGCTCCTGTGCCTGAGAGACATCCCAGACAGAGCCACCCCTCAAGCTAGGGCTTGGCTTTGCTCAAACACTCATCTACTGAGACACAAATTGGGCCTCCCACAAGCTGCTCTTTGATGTTGTGATCAGACAGGGAGAGATGACACTGGCTGTGATCTCTCTCTCTGAACACAAGCCCATTTTGCTGGTAGCCCAGATGTGCAGCAGCAGAGGAGGGAGGAGAATGGAGGTGTCCTGCCTTACCTCTGTGTCAGCATCTGTTGCTTTCAGCTCAAACTCTGTGATGATTTTTCTCACACCTTCCTGAACTGTCATCCCCAGGCTTTGCACTACAGGTAAGGAATCATCCACAGGGTTGATGGTGATGTCAAATGTCTGGCTCACCTGCAACAGGAGGAAAAGCCTCTCTGGAACAATCAGTCTGCCAAGAGTGCAAGTCCAGTGCAACAGGAATGCTTTGAGGTGACCACAGTTTGGATGATCCCATTCTGGCCTTGTCTTGTGAGTAATTTGAGCTTCTAAGATCACAGGGTCATGGAATGGGTTGGCTTGGAAAGAACCTTCAAGATCATCCAGTTCCAACCCCCCTGCCACGGGTAGGGTCACCTCCCCCAGCCCAGGGTGCTCAAGGCCTCGTAAGCGCTTCCCCTGAACACCTCCAGGGAGGAGGCATCCACAGCCTCCCTGGGCAACCTGTGCCAGTGGCTCAACACCCTCTCTGTAAAGCTGAACTTGACCTCTTCTAGTCCTGCTCACCAAATTATTCTCCCTCTTTCTGTTTTACTTATGGACAGATTCACAGACTGCTTCAGGTTAGAAGGGACCCTCAAAGGTCATCTTGTCCAACCCCCATGCAGTGAGCAACTAGATCAGGCCGCCCAAGACATCCACTTTTCCCTCCCTCCTTCCACTCTATCCCTCTCCCTCTATCTGCAGCTATGATTTTTCTCTTTCAGATAGTAGGGAGGAGACATTTCTCAAGGGTCTGCCTGTGCTTCTGGGTACATCATGAGTGCTCTGGATCAAAGCTGAGCTCCAGGAGCAACTGGTAACCAGATGAAAACCAGACACTGAAGTCTTGGTAAACCAGTCTCAGAAGGCTCCGTCACAGGTGGCTCCTCCTTAGCCTTGCTCCTTCCCTGGGGTACAGAAGATCTCTCACAGCAGTGGCTTGTTTCATTTTCTTTGCTGTGTGCATCTGTGTCTCAGAAGCAAAAAATCCATGGGACTTACCTCATTGGTGCCATCAGACACAGAGAAGGTGAAGGCATCTGAGTGCTTCTCAATGTCACTGGTGTGGACGTACCGGATGCTGCGAGAGGCCAGGTCTGCCTGGCTGAAGGAACTAATCCTCTTCCCTACAAAAAGATCAAGAGGGGAAAATGTACCACAGAAAGGCGAGGCAGGCAGCTGGACAGCCCAGGCAATGCTCCAGGCTTTGGTGGGGAGTAGCTGGAAAGGGATCTGGAGGGGCTGGTGGCCAGCTGGCCAGCATGTGCCCTGGTAGCCAGCAAGGCTGACAGTATCCTGGCCTGAATCAGGAATGGTGTGACCTGCAGGACCAGGGCAGGGATGGTCCCCCTGGACTCAGCACTGGGGAGGCCACACCTTACATTCTGGGTTCAGTTTTGGGCCACTCACTCCAAGAAGAACATTGAGGGGCTGGAGCAGCTCCAGAGAAGGGCAACCAAACTGGTGAAGACTCTGGAGAACAGGGCTGGTGAGGAGCAGCTGAGGGAGCTGGGCTTGGTTAGCCTGGAGAGGAGGAGGCTGAGGGGAGACCTCATTGCTCCCTACAGCTACCTGAAAGGAGGCTGGAGTGAAGTGGGAGTTGGTATCTTAAGCAACAAGTGATAGGACAAGAGGAAATGGCCTCGAGCTGCACCAGGGGAGGTTTAGGCTGGAGATGAGGAAGAATCCCTTTGCTGCAAGAGTGGTCAGGGGATGGAACAGGCTGCCCAGGGAGGTGGTGGAGTCCTCATCTCTGGAGGGGTTCAAGAAATGTGTGGCCATGGCACTTGGGGACATGGTTTAGGGGGCAGAGTAGTGTTGGGTTGAAGGTTGAACTTGATCTTAGATGTCTCTTCCAACCTTAATGGCTCTGTGATATCCAGCTGTAAGCAGAGGCTTGGCTTGTTCTGCTCCAGCTCAGGCTGTACCATGAACCTCAGCTGAGCCAGGGCCTTAACTGGCATGGGGCCTCCTAAAAACTCTGCTCAACAACTTTGAAGTTCACCTGGTGGCCCCCTTTTTGCACAAAGACTGACGCTTAAGTGATGGCCTCTCACACAGCCAGGACACCCTGCTGGGGATGAGCCTCTCAGAGCAGAAGGTGAGGAGAGGAATGGTGGATACAACACTTTGCTTTTCACTGCTGGGCTGGACTGATCTAACCAGGGCATCACTGAGGGTGAGCAGAAGCTGTCCTGGCCTCACACCACCTTTCAAAAAGCTTTGCAGAGTCTCTGCTCTCTTTTCCCCTCCTGGTGCCCTTGCATTTAGAAGAGACAAAGCCCCATTTTCAACGCTGCCTCACAGTGACATCTTTACAGGTCATTAGGTGTGACACAGACACAAGAAGGTACCTGACAAGCCCTTTAGAAAGCACTTGAGCTTGACAGTTTCACTGCTCTCAACAACAAAACCCTGACAAAAAAAGTTTCTCCCTGGTTCCTCACCTTAAATGGCTACTGACAGCTATTGGCCATGCTACAAAAGACCTGATAGAAAGAAATGAGCCCAAGCTGGCTGATAAGCCAAGGTTTCCTCGGGGCTCATCAGCTCTGTGATCTCTTTTGAACATTCCACTGCTCTCTTCCTTAGGCTTAGGTCATTTAAATCACAGCATCATCACATTTTGCTGAAACCCTTAATCCAGCTCTTTCAGGTCTCCAAAGCACAGGAGTCACTCTACTTTGTAGCTTAGGCCACACAAATAAAAGGTATGACAAGATACTACAATTTCCTCTCAGCAGAGGGTCTGCAGCAGTGGCAAGCAAGACAAGGTTCCCGTGAAGGATAAGCCCACCCAGAGGCTGAATAAATCCTCCCCTGTGATTAGCAGGCTGCCTTGCCTCCCTCCACTCTCCCCATTCTCCACCTCTCTGGGCTAATCACAAGCTCCCAAGATGTTAGGGGCTGTAAGGGACCTCTGAAGATCATCAAGTCCAACCCCACTGCCAGAGCAGGACCACAGAATCCAGCACAGGTCACACAGGAACACATCCAGACGGGTCTTGAAAGTCTCCAGAGAAGGAGACTCCACAACCTCTCTGGGAAGCCTGCTCCAGGGCTCTGTGACCCTCACAGTGAAGAAGCTCCTCCTCATGTTGAGGTGGAACCTCCTGTGTCCCCTTGTCCTATCCCAGGGCACAACTGTCCCTCCCTCTTGACAGCCAGCCCTCAGGTATTTATAAGCTGAGGGCTTTAGTGACCTTTGGGTTTCTAACAGGAAACATAACTTTGTGCTGCTGCCTCCAAGCTTCCCTGCAGTCAATTCCTAAGGCTCAGAAGCTCTTCAGTGCTCTGCTGCTGGAAGTACCACCCCAAAACACCCCCCTGCTAACCTGGGGAGGCCACGTGCTCCAGGTGCCCCAGCTGGGGCTGCTTGGTGAGCCTGTAGTGGAGCTGGGGGGGCTCAGTGTCCTCATCAGTGGCAGAGAGCTGGAGGGTGGTGATGGTCTTCGCCGAGTTCTCATCCAAGACCAGCCCTTTGTTGGCAATGATGGAAGGGGGAAACCTGTTCTCTGAAAGGGTTAACAGACACAGCTGAGTCAGGAGACACTCACCCTGCTTCCTTGCTGTTATTAAACACTTGTGCCCAAGCAAAAGACATCCTGCACACAAACACCTCCCAGACTGGCACTTCCAACCCTTTCCTAACATCTCAAAGGCAAACCTAGGTGGTATGCTCCAAACTTCAAAGGCCTTTTGAGTTAAGAGCCAAGAAAAACTGCATCCCTCAAGTGGGATGGGGATTCTGTGAAGGCCTGAGCTCTGCAGCAAAGCAAACATCACTTCAGCCCCAGCTCTTACCTAACACACTGATATCAAAAACCTGCTCTGTCAGTTTGCTGCCCTCTGCATCCATCACATCGAAGGTGAAGGCAAAATTTCCACCGGGATCCCCTTTCCTGTGGCTGTACAGGACATGGCCTGCAGAGGAGAGGAGAGAAGAGGTGGTTTAGTACAGCATGCATCATTGAGCTAGTTTGGAACCAGGCTGGGCTCCATGACCTTCAAGGTCTTTCCCAACCTACACAATTCACTGAGTCTGTGCTAGAAGCTGAGGGATTTGGGACTTGGACTCAGAGTTTATCACTTTGTGTTCTTTGTCTCCTGCTGAGAGAGCCTTTTAAACTTTTGCTTATTGATCCATGTTTCTGCTCTAACATACCAAACCTAATCATCTTTCCCTCTCCTTTCCCTGTTTCAAGTCATCTTCCTGCTCTCATAAAGGTCATTGAATCACAGAATATACCAAGCTGGAAGAGACCCATAAGGATCATGGAGATCATTGTCATTGTTCCACAATCATTGAGTCCACAATCATTGTACCACAATCATTGAGTCCAACCCCCCTGCAAAGCAGGGACACCCAGGGCAGGTCACACAGGAACACATCCAGACAGATCTTGAAAGACTCCAGAGAAGGAGACTCCACAACCTCTCTGGGCAGCCTGCTCCAGGGCTCCAGCAACCTCACAACAAAGAAGTTTCTCTTCATGTTGAGGTGGAACCTCCTGGGTCCCAGTTTGTGTCCATTGCCCCTTGTCCTGTCACAGGACACCACTGAGAAGAGCCTGGTCCCTCCTTCTTTCCCCTTACCCTGCAGGCATTTATGAACATTAAGAAGCTCTCCTCTCAGCCCAGCTCCCTGCTCTTCACAGGACTACCTAAAGTGGCCACAAGTAACCTGCTGAGACTCCCTAAACCCAAAGACTCACCTTTGTTTATATCAGCCTGGGTGAAACTTTTGACAGGTCCCTTGACAGAGATCTGGGCTGGAGGATGAGTTTTGGTCAACTGCAGGTGGCCCATGCTGGGATCCCTCCTCATGACAAATCTAATGGTTGTGTCATCTGAATAAATGGCTGCTGCTTTCAAGTGCTGGTCTGTGAGGTGTGCTGCAGAGCCTGCAGCAGAGAGAGAAAGCCCCCAGAGAGCTTCAGCCAACCCAGCTAGGGGACTGGCTGAGCCTGGACCATCTAGCAAGGCTATTCTCCTCCCTCCCCTCCGTACCAGCTGGGAGCTGCAGGCCTCTGTTGACAGCTACAGTGGGCGGCTGCTGCTTTGGCAGCTGGGTGAAGAACTGCAGCCTCCCTGCCTGGGTGTGGAGTCCATCTGAGACGGAGAAGCCAAAGTGGTCGGCCTGGGCCGCGGCACCGCGGCGGGTGTAGGCGATCAGCCCCTCCAGCAGCTCCTGGTAGGTGAAGGAGGAGCCCAGGCCCAGCACGCGGCCGCGCTCCGGCGGCTCTGCAGCACTCTGCCTCCTGCGCAGCTGCCCTGATGGTGAACACAGGATGGATAACATAGCACCACACAACTGGCAGGGCTGGAAGGGACCTCAGGGCTCAGTTCCAATCCCCCTGCCATGATCAGGGACACCTCACACTAGATCAGGTTGCCCAGAGCCACATCCAGCCTGGCTGCAAACACCTCCAGGCAGGAGGCTTCCACCACCTCCCTGGGCAACCTGTGCCAGGCTCTCACCACCCTTATGGGGAACAACTTCTTCCTCACAGCCAATATGAATTTCCCCATTTCTAGTTTTGTTCCATTCCCCCCAGTCCTATCAGTCCCTGGCAGCCTCAAAGGTCCCTCCCCAGCTTTCACATGCACAAAGACATTCCCTGTCACCACCCCCACCTCCTCAGGACTTACCATGCTCAGGACTTCTGGTAACCACGATGACAAGCTCACTGTTCTGGGTGTCCAAGTCCTGCAGGTTGAGGGAGCTGTTGGTGATGACCACAGCTGAGCCCTCACTCACTCTGACAGGCTCCAGCACCATCTTTGGGGGCTCATCGTTCTGCCTCTGCACAGGTCCCAAAGCACACAGTCAGAAAGGGGAAAGGACTGAGGGAGAAGACACCACTGAATGAAATACAAGCTCCCAGATTGTGGAATCATGGAATCAACTGAGTTGGAAGGGATCTCTGCAGGACATCTTGTCCAAATCCCCCCAGCAGTCAGCAGAGACATCCTTAACTAGATCAGGCTGCCCAGGGCCACATCAAGTCTGACCTTGAATGTCTGCAGGGGTGGGGTCCCAACCACATCCCTAGGCAACCTGTTCCAGTATTTTCCCACCCTCTCTGTGGAGAGCTTCCTCATGATGTTCAACCTAAATCTCCCCTGCTCCAGTTTCCCCTTGTTCTGTCACTCTAAGCCCTTCCAAACAGTCCCTCCCCAGCCTGCCTGCAGGTTCCCTTCAGATATTGGAATGTAGCTCTAAGGTCTTCCCAGAGTCCTCTTTTCTGCAGGCTGAACAACCCCAACTCCCTCAGCCTGTCTTTGTAGGAGAGGTGATCCAGCTCTCTGCTAACTTTTGCTATCTTCCTTTGGACTCTCTCCAGCAGGTCCATGTCCTTCTTGTCTTGAGTGCCCCAGAGCTGGACACAGCTCCAGGTGAGGTCACACCAGAGCAGAGCAGAGGGGCAGAATCCCTTCTCTTGACCTGCTGGCTCCACATGGAGCTTAGGTGCTGGGAGCTAGGGATGGTGCCTGTGGATGTAGGTGGGTGCACATTGGGAGAGGTGGAATAAAACTTTGTCATTTGGTGCCTCCCAGCCCCATCAGTGCTTTTCAGTGTTCCCCACCTGGGATCTGATTCACTTCTCTCCAGCAGAGCCATGAGTGCTGGCTGAGGACCCAGCCTCTGCCTTCCCTAAGGCTGTGATGCAGAACTGCTCTCTGCTGTCATAGATGAACACCTGCCTGTGCTAGGGGACGGAAGCAGAGAGGAGGAAGGAAGCTCCTCTGAATCCCCTTCCCAGGCTTCCCAAAGCAGTGAGCAAAGCCTGCACTTCAGAAGCCATGTGTCTGTGTGACAGGAGAGGGCTCCAGCAGCCAGAGAGCAGGAGGTACCTGGATGGTGATGTTGATGCTCTGCAGCTCAGAGTGGCTGAAGCCGTCGCTCACGTAGCAGCTGAAGACGTCGCTCCTCGGCTCGATGCTTTCGTGCACGCTCTGGAAGTAGTAAATGCTGCCCTCCAGGAGGTCTTGAAGGGCAAAGGACGTGTCTGTGGGCACAGCAGACTCACTCTGTGGGCCAAAAGTCTCACCTGCAAACCAGAACAGCAGCAGTGAAGGGATGTTTCATTCACAAAAGCCAAAAGCTTAGAAGACCGGGAGGTGGTGAAGGGTGCAGGAGGATGCTCCATCCTACACCGTGGCTTTCACACATCCTCTGACCTGTGTGGAAAGCATTAGAGCACCACTGGGGAAGCAGTCCCTCAGCTCAGGGTTATTAAGCATTCTTCAGAGATGAGACAATGTCTCATGTGACTTCCAGCCTCAACACAACCTCTGCATCAAGCTTCACCTTGCAAAACCAAGTCTCGCAGGCAAGAAAATCACTCAAACATTGCTCAAGGAGGGGCTCACCATTGCCAAACTGACACAAACTGCTCTAAATCCTATCTTTTCCTTATAACACAATGAGGTAAGAGAGTTCCCAGCCAAGCTCTGCCTCCTGATTCTCAGCTGTTGGCTGTTACACACAACACACCTGGATAAGTTTCTTCATAAAGCCTCATGAAAGTGCAACAGTGGGCTTGAAAAGGCTCTGGTCCCACAGCACAGACCAACCTCCAACAGCTGAGAATCAGGAGGAGACACTCCCCAGAGACAGCTTATCTCTTCATGGTGGCCTTACAAGCTCTTGTAAGCTCTTCCAGCACCACACTGAGGAACTGCAGTGAGACAGAGTGTGCTCCAGCAGGGCAAGCCCCATGTTCCTTTCATCAGCCAGCAGGAAGAGACACAGCCAAGCATGTTACCTGTCTTAGTGTTTTCAAGGTAGCCATACATGGGCAGAGTGATAATTGTGAGCCTCAGGTCCTCCTTGGCAGCAGTATCATAATCAGCAGCTAAGTGGTGATGAGCCAGCAGTGGGACCTTGCCCCCTTCATCCACCTGGAAAGCAAAAGCAAGGTGAGAAAACTGCCAGCAATGCTCACCACGGGCAGCAGCACTCACACTGCTGCCCTGCTGCTAAGGAAGAGGCCTATCCAGCCTCTGAACTCCTGTCTCATCCTCCCCTAGACCTGTTGACCATGAAACCAGCTGAGAGGTGAGGTGGGATGGGAAGAACAAATCTTGCCTGGTCCCCAAGAAGAGCCTGTGAGAAGAGAACTGGCAAGTGAGACCTGGAAAGTGAGATCTGTACTGGAAGTTGAGGATAACCTTGTGAAGCTATGGAGGGGGAATGTAAAGCTGGGAAGGAAGGGGATGACTTCAGAAGGCCCTGATAAGCAGTCTGACATGCTGTGTATCAGCCCAGGGCACCAGGTGTTGGCAGAATTGTCTTCTGCTCACCTTTTCCCCACAATGCAATGGGGGATGAAATACTAAACAGATATAAGTCACGCTTGTTCCACTGGGCTCAACAGGACACCCTGGGAGAAGCCAGCTCCTGACTATCCCAGGTGTAAGCTGAAGAGATTCAGAGATGCAGATCAGCCTCCCCTGGCCTTCAAGGCATCTGACAACCCTTTGCACTCCCAGGATTGCATGTGCAGCACCATGCTTCTTCAGTGATCCCAGTGTTCAGTCCCTCACATCTAAGACATCCTTGGCCCTGTTCCCAGCCTCCTGGGTAGCCACTTACAGTGATGTGGTCAGCAAAGGCAAGGAGCAGTGGCATGGTCTGGGCAGGCACGATGGTGACGGTGAACATCTGCCTGTCGAGCCGGTTGTTGTCAGCATCGACAACAACAAAGTGGAAGAGGTCTGTGACTGGCTGGTTGCTGGTCTCAAACGTGGTGGAGTAGCTGTGGAAGTCCAACACAGGGAAGGAAATACATTTAGAGGTTGATGCACTCCTCTTGAAAGGGGGAAGGTGTTTCATAGGACCACAGAATGGTAAGGGTTGGAAGGGACCTCCAGAGATCAAGTGCAACCCCCACACCAAAGCAGAATCACCCAGGGCAGGTCACACAGGAACTCATCCAGACAGGGCTTGAAGGTCTCCAGAGAAGGAGACTCCACAACCTCTCTGGGCAGCCTGCTCCAGGGCTCCAGCACCCTCACAGTAAAAAATGTTCTCCTTAAGTAAAGGTAGAACTTCCTGGGTTCCAGTCTGTGTCCATTGCCCCTTGTCCTGTCACAGGACACCACTGAAAAGAGCCTGGCCACTTCTTGACACCCACCCTGCAGATATTCAATCATCACAGAATGGCTCAGATTGACAGGGACCTTGGAGATCATCTCCTCCAACCTCCCTCCCATGGGCACAAACACAGACACCTCTCAACTAGACTCAGCTCCTCTCAGCCTTCTCCTCTCCAGGCTAACCAGCCCCAGGTCTCTCAGCCTTTCCTCATCACACAGATGTTCCAATCCCTTTATCATCCCCATAGCTTCCATTGGACTCTCTCCAGTAGATCCCTGTCCCTCTTAAACTGGGGAGCCCAGTTCCCAGCTCTCCTTCATGTTCACTCTCTGAGTTCTTTTCAATCACAGGTTTAGGTGTTGCTTACCTAAAGCATCACCATGCCATCGTGGCCACAATAAATGGGTATGATGTGAAGCTACATCAAGTGCTGGCATTTCAGCCATGCAAAAACACCCAACTGCACACAGGAAACACTCCCAGTCATCACAGGACCCCAGCCATCAGCACAGGACTGCTTAGGTTGGAAAAGACCTCTAAGATCATCAAGTCCAACCAGCAACCCAACACCATCACCTCCACCAAACCCCCTCACAGGATACAAGAGCACAAGAAAGGGAAAAAATCTCTTTGATGCATAGCCCAGAGATCCCTGTGGGAAGTCCACTGAGACTGTAACTGGCATGGCTTGAAGAAGAACAGCTCCTTGATACCTGATCCTCTGGCTGTTGATGTCCTCCATGGTGAAATTATAAACCTTGGAAAGCTCCTCACCATGAGAGCCTGACAGCTGCAGGAGGCTGCCATATGCAGGCAGGGATATTAACTGGATTCTTATCTCTGAGTCAGGAGAATTGTTGTCCTAAACATGAGGAAAGGAACCAAATCATAGGATGGCTTAAGTTGGAAGGGGCCTTAAAGATCATCTAGTTCCAACCCCCCTCACATGGACAGGGACACCTCCTACTAGACCAGCTTGCTCAAGGGTCAATGGGTTGCTTAAACCTCCCCCCTCTTCCAGTATGCCCCCCAAAAGAACCAGGCAGTTTTGGAAGGGGGGTGAAGGGGGCTTGAAATTTTCAAGGGATTATCATTCAGCAAATCCTTGAGCTTTGCTTTAGGTCTCTTTGAGGGAACAATCTGGGATTAACTCAGTCCTGGTGCTCAGCATGGCAGCTCACCTCTGCTGCAGTCACACAGGGACAGCATTAACTCCCTCCTTGGATTAAAGACTCTCTTATCCCCTTTTGGCACCTCGAGCCAGGACAGAGGCACAACTCCAGCTCTCAAGCAAGAGTCCACACTGCTGGTGTGGGGAAGGGTCTCTGGGGGGATGAGGAAGGGGAGGGCTGGCAGCATTCCCTGGGCTTGTAAAGAGATGGAAGCTTACAACATAAGCGAGGTGTAGCCGAGTGAGAGTCACGGAGCTTTTACTGGCCACAGTGACGGCCAGCAAGCAGCCTGGGGCCAGCTGTGGCCCATTGCTATCCAGCAAGGACACTTCCACCCTCAGCACTGTGGTCACAGTGGTGACACCGTCGGTGACAGAGATTTCCATGCTGTCCTCTGCTGCCGCTGAGCCATCGTGCAGGTACTGCAGGGCGTTTCGAGTGACGTCCTCGTAGGTGAAGGCATCACCTTCCCAAAGAGAAAAGGCACAGCTCACACAATCACTGAATTGTCAGGGTTGGAAGGGAGCTCAAGGCTCAGCCAGCTCCAACCCCCTGCCATGGCCAGGGACACCTCACACTACAGCAGGTTGCTCACAGCCACATCCAGCCTGGATGCAAACACCTCCAGGGATGTGGCTGCCACCACCTCCCTGGGCAACCTGTGCCAGGCTCTCACCACCCTCATGGGGAACAACTTCTTCCTGAAGTCAGGAAGACTCTGCTCAGAGCAGCAAGCCAAGCCAAGCCAAGCTCAACCTTTCCTAAGCTGATGTTTGGTACCACCCCTCCAGGGATGTGAGTTCTGAAGGCATTAATTAAGGAGCTAGCATCTATGCAGGGCAGAGGTGCTGCAGCCTTCACAGCTTCCCAGAGGCAGCAGCTCCTCATGAACCTCAGGGAGGGTTCAGGTCCTACTTTCTTCCCAGGTGCTTTGGAAGCTTCTGCCTGTCATAGCTAGAAAGAGGCTTCTCTCTCCATGTCTTCTGCTTGCACTACTCCCCTGCAGATATTTGTCCATCTGATCACACACTGGAAACTGCTGAAACCAAATCCCCATCCTAAACATCCCCTGGGCACAATTTTAGGCCATTTCTTCTTGTTCCATCACCTGATACTAGGGATACAACTCACCATGTAAACCAAACCATCCCTTTTGGTCAGCAGCTGGTTGTAGTTACCACCAGACAGTGATTGTCCGCCAGCCAAACATACTGGGTCCAACCCTATCTACCACAGGCATCCATATTAAGATACTGAGAGCAATTGGGTTGGATATTAGGCACAATTTCTTTGCTGCAAGAGTGGTCAGGGATTGGAAGAGGCTGCCCAGGGAGGTGGTGGAGTCCCCATCCCTGGAGGGGTTCAAGAAATGTGTGGCCATGGCACTTGGGGACGTGGCTTAGAGGCCGTGGAGCACAGAAGGTTGGACTTGATCTTAGAGATCTTTTCCAGCCTTTATGATTCTACAATCTATGGTTCTATCTCCTCCTGGTCAACTGAATCAGCTGAATCAACTGAATCAGGCAAGTGCCAAGCCCTCCCCTCTCTGAGGAAGACTTCTGCAGGACTCACCTGCTCTCATGCGCTCCTGCACGCCAGCACTGGACTTCAGCACCAGGCCATGATGGGGAGGTTTCACCAGCTCAAAGAAAAGGCCCTCAGGAGCTGTGTCTGTGTCACTCACAGCTAGCTGGACCCCTGTGCCAGGGAAAGAGAGCATGGCTTCAGCATCCTCAGACAGCACATTGGGAATACCCCTGAGGTTTGGGAACGGGGCCTAAAAGCTGAAATTCGGCCAAGTGTGTGATGGGTAAAAGAATTCTGGAGCTGCCCTAGCCCCAGAGCTTGGTGGATTCCTGGCAGTAATTAGTCCCCTGATGATGCTGAGATCAGAGGTTAGTAGAGAACTTCTTCACAGAATCAGAGAATGTTAGGGGCTGGAAAGGACCTCTGGGTCCAATCCCCCTGCCAAAGCAGGGTCCCCTGGAGCAGGTCACACAGGAACACATCCATGTGGTTCTTGAAAGTCTCCAGAGAAGGAGAGCCACTGTGGCTCACAGATGACAGCTGTGCAAACCCTCAGAGGGGTTCCTACAGCAGGGGCATATCTGCACCAACCCCACCACAAGCAGGAAGTGGCTCACCCTACCCAACCCAGGCTAGCAGGTCACATCACTAACCCAGGGTTCAACAGCGGCAGAGCAGCCTAAGAGGGAAAAAGCAGAGGAGCAGCAGGTCCCTGATCCTGTTCACCCTGCCTCAGCCACTGCCCAGACCTGCCAGAGGCTGGAGGAGCACTGGGTGTCTCCAGATACTTTTGTGAGGCACCACCACACAGCTTTGTCAGTGGTCGCTGCTACAACTGCACCACCAGAGCTCCTTAGCTAAATGGACAGCAGAGGGGGAGACCAAAACTCTCTTCTGTTCCACCCACATGGCCTCAGGCTGAGCTCTGCACCCCATCCCTTGCACCCAACTCACCAATGGTGGCTTTGCCCCCCTGGCTGACCTCCAGGAAGGGAGCTGTGATCTGGAAGACTGGAGGCTGCTGCTCTGCAGAGAGCAGATGAATGACGAACACCATCTCGGGGCTTGTGTGCTCTCCACCAGACACTAGGCACAGACAAGAGCCACACCTCAGTGTGTGCAGGGCTGTGTGTTCAGGGCCCCACCTGGGGAGCTCACCTTTCTGTACCAAACCCCCACCCCACATCACTGACTCCTCCCCCAGCTTTGGCTGTGGATATACTCAACTTCGAATCACAGAATGGTCTGGGTGAGAGGGGAACTCCAAAGGTCATCCTCAATGCAGTCATTAGAGACATCTTTAACTAGATCAGGTTGCTCAGGGCCCCATTAAGGTCTCCTTGAATGTCTCCAGGGATATGGCCTCCACCACATCCCTGGGCAACCTGCTTCAGTGTCTCACCACCCTCGTTGTGCAGAACTTCCTCCTGATGTCCGACCTAACTCTGCCCTGCTCCAGTTTCAAACCATTGCCTCTCACCTTATCACCACAGGCCCTTCTGAGCAGTCCCTTCCCAGCCTTCCTCTAGGGCCCCTTCAGATATAAGGGTCATCATCAAGACACAAAGGCCATCATCAAGACACAAAGGTCATCTAGCAATGACCTCTGCAGTGTGCAGAGACATTTTCAACTAGATGAGTTTGCTCAGAGCCTGACTCAGCTCCTAGCAAGACAACCAGAGCTCCTGAAGGTCTCTGTGTGTGCACATGTGTACACCATCTTCTACACATCCCTCAGGTGTGCTCCTAAGCCAGAACATGGACTTCTCCTGGCTGGTGGATCACTTCTGCATGCTACAAAGCACATACAAAGGGAAAGCTGTGTCAAAAGCATTGAATCCCTGGACACAGGCTGGAAGGGATCTGAAGGATCATCTGGTCCAACCCTTCTTGGGTCATCATTTCTCCCCAAACTTCTCTTCTCCCACCTGTAGGAATGTTGTCTCCTACTGAAGGGGTTGGGAAGAGCCAATGGAAGGATGAAAGCAAAGGACTGCTCAGCTCAGCAGCAGCAGTTGGATTGTGGAAATGTTTCCATGCTGTATGAAAAACAACCAGCCTAAAATTCTGATGTCACACTGGGGGAAGCCAGGAATGAACCAGGCTCTCAGGACAGGTTCCAGGCAGCTACTGGAAAGATGTTTCTGCTGAGCTGCAGCTTGGCTCCCATAAACCACTGCTGGGAAACAGGTGACTTCATATTCCCCAGGCACATGCACAGCCAGGAATTCCTGCTGAGCACCCATAGGTGTGTCTGCAGCAGAAGACAGGGTGAGGAGAACAAGGCCAATGTGTGAGGCACCAGGAGAGAAACTGCCTTGGCCAGGGAAGAGCAGAGGGTCCTCGGTCCTCGTACCTGTGAATCGGAAGCTCACTGACTCTGGGAGACCTGCAGGGACAAACAGAGGAGCTGTGGTCAGGAGAGCAGAGCACTCACTGCTGTGGCTTTGAACAATGTCTGGAGGAAGCAAGAGCTGACACTGAGCCAGGCTGGAGCCTTCCCTCCCCAAGCAAAGCACTCCAGGGAATGACAGAGGAACAGGTTGCCCAGGGAGGTGGTTGAGGCCCTGTCCCTGAAGAGCCTCAAGGTCTGGCTGGAAAAGGCTCTGAGCAACCTGCTCTAGTGGAGGATGTCCCTGCTGTCTGCAGGGAGTTGGACTGGGAGGCCTTTGGAGGACCCTTCCAACCCAAAACATTCTATGATTCCATGACCATGCCCTCCCCCTCCTCCAAACTGGAGAGCATGGTGATACACAGCCTGTCCCCCAGCACACCGCTCCCAGAGAATCACAGAATGCTTTGGGTTGGAAGGGACCTTAAAGATCATCCAGTTCCACCCCTCCCTCCTATGGGCAGGGACACCTCCCACTGGCCCAAGTTGCTCAAGGCCTCACTCAGCCTGACTTGGAGCACTTTCAGGCTTGGGAGCTTTATTGCCCTTCTCTGGACACCTTCCAGCATCTCAACATCTTTCCTGAACTGAGGGGCCCAGAACTGGACACAGGACTCAAGGTGTGGCCTAACCAGTGCTGAGTACTCCACCCAACACAGCCCTGTGAAGAACACTCAGGCCCTTACCTGCAAAGGAGAAGGCAATGATCTCTCTCAGGTGAGGAGCTGCAGTTGGTGGTCGATAAGCAATCTTGCCCTGGTTGATATCTGCTTGGCTGAAGGACCTGACTGGGGAGAGAGGTCGGTCTCGGTGCTCCACGATACCTACAGAGGCACAGAACTCAGCATTCACAGGAGCAATCACAAAGGCCACAGCTTCTGCTCTCTCCCAGGTACTTCTTTGTGTGGTTCCACTCATCCCTGTGTGGTTCCACCCATCTCTGTGTGGAAGATGGAACCACATCTTCAGGGGTTCCTCCATAAGCCAACACAGCTGTAAGTGCATCAAGGATGGGTTCTTGGGGCATGAGCAATTCAACAGAGGTCCTTCACTCAGTCAATGCAACAAACAGCTTTCAGTAGGGAGGTGGAAAGAAGCAAGCCATGGGGGAGAACATTCCACACCTCTGGGGCAGTTTTAGGCTGGTGCCTAGGAAGGTTTTCCACAGATTGAGTAGGAAGTGGTAGAATGTAAATAAATTAGCACTGGCTATAAAAGGGGAAATAATGATCAGGTCTAACTAATCCCATTGGTCTGATCACCAGCACCACATCCCAGACAGTGCTAAGAAAACTGAGCTCTGCAGCTCACTGCTAAGCAAGCCTAAAGACTGGGTGAAGACACAAGGTGCCTGAAAGCGAAGGAAGGAGGCTGAAAGAGATGAACAGATGCCTCCAAGGCATCTGATACCCTGAGGAGAAAATGAGATGTGCTCAGAAAGGATGGGAGTGAATCCAGCAGCATGCTCTGGAGAGGGACACTTGCCTTGGCCAGGAGGCAGAGGGACGGTGATGTTGAAGAGGATTTTCTGGCTGGGGATCTCCGGGTCTACAAAGGAGAGGTGATGAGGCTCAATCACTGTCACACGGTCCTCCAGCACCTCAATAAACACATCAGACCATCAGCATCCAGGTCAAAAACGTGGGAAGACTCACCCAAAAAATGCAGTGAAAGAGGGTTTGCTTTTGTAGGAAGATAGAGTTTGCATTCAGCCAGAGTGAGGCTCAGGCTTCCTTTCAGCAGGGAACTTGGCTGCCAAAGCCCCACCAGTCCAGAGCAGAGAATGGCTCAGGTTGGAAGGGACCTCAGAGATCATCAACTCCAACCTCCCCACCGTAGGCAGGGACACCTCTCAACCAGACTCAGCTGCTCAAGGCCTCATCCAACCTGGCCTTGAACACCCCCAGGGAGGAGGCAGCCACAGCCTCCCTGGGCAGCCTTGTTCTGGAGTCTCAGCACCCTCACACTGAAGAACTTCTTCCTCAGATCCAGTCTGACCCTGCTCTGCCTCAGCTTCAGTCCATTCCCCCTTGTCCTGTCTCTAGACACCCTCAGGAAAAGTCTCTCTGCAGCCTTCCTGTAGGATCCCTTCAGATATTGGAAGGCAGCTCTAAGGTCCCCCTGGAGTCTTCTCCAGGCTGCACAACCCCAGCTCAGCCTCACAGCAGAGCTGCTCCAGCCCTTGGATCATCTTTGTGGCCTCCTCTGGACTCACTCCAGCAGCTCTGTGTCCTTCTGCTGGGGACACCAGAACTGGAGGCAGAACTGGAGATGGGTCTCAGCAGAGGAGAGTCAAGGGTCAGAATCCCCTCTCCTGCCCTGCTGCCCACACTCCTCTGGCTGCAGCCCAGCACACAGCTGCCTGCTGGGCTGCATGAGGGCACTGCTGGCTCCTGGGGAGCTGCTCATCAATCAACACCCCCAAGTCTTTCTTCAGAGCTACTCTCAACCCACTCTGCACCCAGGCTGGATTTGGGCCTGGGGTTGGCCTGACCCAAATGCAGGACCTTGCACTGTGACTTGTTTGGTCCTGTTAAACCACCAAACTTCCTCTGACCTTCCACAGCAGGACAAGGCCAGAGGTCTGGGAAGCCTTCACACTCTGTGCTTGCTTTTCAGCTGAGAAGCCAGTCTAATTCTGAAGGACTTGGCAGACAGCTGAGCAGAGCTCAATCACCTTGATGCAAGGAAGTGCAATTTTATGATGAAAAGATTTAAGGTTATGGCTGCCTCAGAGTTGCCTCCAAGGCCTATTTGTCTCTCCCAAAGGTAGAACTCTCAGGTTGTGAGGCACCCCTCAGTAAAAGGTGTTTTATGGCTCTATTGAAGTTTGTGGTGTGTAATTAGCTATAAAACCCAGCCCTGCACAGCTCAGCCAGGCATCTGTGCCATCAATCTTGTCAGGAGTGCCAACAACAGAAAGTCAGGAGCAGAAAGATTCATGGCTGGCTGCTGCTCCAAGGAGCGACCTGTGAGTGTTTTATTATGGCCTGGGAGAGGTCACTGCTGGTTTCAACCCTGCCAAGGCTCTTCTGTCAGGGACTTTTCACTCATCCCTCTCCCACTGCTTCCTTTGGATTTTCCTGCTCTCATGCCTGGCAGGCTGTGCTGGCTTAGAAGTTCTTCACCTCACCTTAGGAGGCTCCTCCTGAGGACCCATTACCCCTGGGAGGTCTGCCACATCTGCTCTCCTGCACTGCATGAGCTTCTCAGCCTGCTTCTGTCTGCCAGGGAGTGCCCAGGGGCACAGGATTGCTGTTTGATGATGCTGAGCAGACTGCTGGCACCTCACATGCCCCAGACAAATCCTCAGGAATGAGTAATCCCAAAGATGACTGTGTGCTGCCTTGAGGTTTGGAGACCCAGCTCTCCCTCTCCCTGCAGGCAGGAGCTTCAGCTCCATGATGTATCTTGCAAGTCCTCATCTCTGCCTTCTAATCACAGCCTGCCCTGGACTGCTGCCCAGTGGATTATGATCCTGGTTCCCCTCTGAAAGCCCCACAAAGCTTTGAAGGCCAAGGAGATGTCAAAATCAAACTCCCTGCTCTAAGGGCCTGGCTCTCTTTGTGTCCCAGTGGGTGACCTGAGTGCAGAGCTCTGAGGCTCTCCTCTAGCTCAGGCACTTGGGATCCCTCTCTGTAAAATCAAGAGGAGACAGCAGGAGAAGCAGAGATGAAAGCTGGACTTCACCCACATATGTGAGAAGACAAAGCCAGAGAGCTCACAAAATTAACTCTAATCTTTGAGGTCACCTTGTTAATTAGCACCAGCAGGGAGGCAGCTACAGTACACAGACCACTGACTCTTCCAGCCTCTCCTTCCCCCCACACTTCTGCTCCAGCTATCAGGTGCAGAAACCCTGTTCCATAGATGTAGCTCAGCCTTGGTATCAAGCACAGCAGCATGGACACCAGCAAGCAGAGGAACCAACAGTCTGTGGGAGGCTCTGGTTGCTGTGGGAATACAGAAGCCATCAGGCAGTGGTGTTGGTTCACACTTACAGCCATGTGCAGAGAGGAGCCAAGGGAAAGCTGAGGTGCTCTGGGTGTCTGGGGGAGAACAGCAACGTTGAACACATGGCTTTCCAAGCTGGTTTGTGGTCTGGAAGAGCTGGACACCTGGCAAGGAAAGAGCAGATGGATGGATACCTGACAGAGGACACCACTGCAATTCTAGACCAGTTTCATACTTGGCCTCTTCTCTCCTCCTGGCCTGGGAAGGCAAAGACCTTGGCAGCAGGCACCAACCCAAAGCACAGAAGGTTGGTAGTTGATGGGAACTAGGACCTTTAAATCATGGAATTCTGGAATGGTTTGTGTTGGAAAGGACCTCCAAAGGCCATCCAGTTCAAACCCCTTGCACTCAGCAGGGACATCCTCCACTAGAGCAGGTTGCTCAGAGCCTTCTCCAGCCTGACCCTGAAGATCTCCAGGGATGGGGCCTCACTTCACTCCAACTTCCCCTCAGGGAGCTGTAGAGAGCAATGAGGTCTCCCCTTAGCCTCCCCTTCTCCAGGCTAAACACCCCCAGTTCCCTCAGCTGCTCCTCTCCAGCCCTGTTCTCCAGCCCCTCCACCAGCTTTGATGCTTGCTCTGCTGAAACAAATGAAATGATTTTAGCCATTTGCTGGAGCTGCTCTGAGTTGCTGTCATCTGAACTCTGGCTGCCAAAATACTGCTGAAAACGTGCTGGCCCTTGCTGGGATGCTCCAGTTCAGGGTTCAGGCCTCAGGCCTATGTGTTGTGGTGTCCTGATGTGACCCAGGCAGTCCTGGCTTCCTTTCTCACTAGGGTCCTCCACACAATCATTGCTGCCACTCCAAGCTACTAAACCCAAACACTGAACCCATCCAAAATGCTTGCTGTGTAAGAGGAATGCAGCAATTAAGCTAAAGATCAGCTTGTTCAACACTGATGCTCACAAATTCCTCATTAGCACTTCTGTTAATTACTTTAGAAATTACCTTAATTGCCTCTCTGGCACTCCAGCCCCAGCTCCTGCCTTGTCAAGCAGCTGTAACAAATCCTGCCTGCAAGTCCTCACCCGGGGCTTTGCATTCTGAGGGAGGCTGTTAAACCTCCCAGGCAAACAGCAAGGGCCTGGCTGAGGGATCTGCTGGCTCTTGCAGCCTGGGGGGGGGATGAGATGTGGTGGAGCCTTGCATCTGCTGGGAAGTGCTTTGTATTGTCTGTTTGCAAGGAGCACTCTGCAGCCCAAAGGAAATGATTAGCTGAGGGGCTGCAGAGAAGAGGAGGGTTGCTGCCTTTGGGGGCTTGCAACACAAACAAGATTACCCCAAAGTGTTCTGAGAGCTGCAGGTGTTCTGAGGGGGGTGGGTTTGCCATGGGCAGTATCAAGGGCTCAGTGACAAGGGGGCTGGAACTAGATGATAATTAAGGTCCCATCCAACTGACTCTAACTGCAAAAAGGGCCAAGATCTGAACTGCAGTAACACACCTGGCACAGGGCAGTCCTGCCACAGAGGTCTGGGTTGCAGGGGTGCCTTAGGAGAGTCTTAGGACCTCCCCTCACAGAGATTTGGCACCCAGCTGGATGATCACTAGGACAGCCAAATGTGTGGCTACCTGGACCCACTTTTGCCTTGTCCCCTGGGAGCAGCCTCATCTCAAAGAAGGGTGGGGAGAGACTGGCACAGGTTGCCCAGGGAGGTTGTGGATGCCCCCTCCCTGGAGGTGTTCAAGGCCAGGCTGGATGAGGCCTTGAGCAAGCTGGGCTGGGAGGAGATGAGCAAGCTGGCAGCAGAGCTGCTGTGGGCCCCTCCTTTGCACATGCTGAGGAGTACCTGGAATTGGAAAGAGTCACTCTCCACTTCAGCTCCAGAGTGCCTGTACCACACGATGCCTTCGTTGATGTCCTGCTGGGTAAAAGAGGTTGTAGGGGAGGCTGCTCTTCCATCAGGCAAAAGCTGCCAGGAGTGTGCTGGGCCATCTGCTGGCATTGGGACCAGAAGCACCACTTCACCTAAGCAAAACAAAGATGAACAGCCAGGGCACAGCTTGTGAGAAGAGAAGGAGGAATAGCTGCTCTCATCATTACTGGGCTGAGATCTGGGGTTTTTCAGCCTGAAGAAGGGGAGGCTGAAGGGAGACCTCATTGCTCTCTACAACTCCCTGAGAGGAGGCTGGAGTGAGGTGGGTGTTGGTCTCTTGTCCCAAGCAGAAGTGATAGGACAAGAGGAAACAGCCTGAAATTGTGCCAGGAGAGAGTTAGGTTGGAGATGAGGAAAAATGTCTTTGATTCAGGAGTGGTCAGGGATTGGAAGAGGCTGCCCAGGGAGGTGGTGGAGTCCCCATCCCTGGAGGTGTTCAGGAAACCTGTGGCCATGGCTTAGTGGCCATGGTGGTGTTGGGTTGCTGGTTGGTCTCAATGTTCTTGGAGGTCTTATCCAACTTTAATGACTCTATGAAACCAAGCCCTGCAGGGGGAGGTGCCCTGGACAGAGATCTTCCTTCCCTTTTGGTTGCTTTCAGAGCCTTGAAATGAAGGGCAAGAAGCTTTCTTTGCCCCTGCCCTGGTGCTGCAGAAATGCAGCAGCTGATTCTCAGGTGGTTTCCTCTCCTAGCCAAAAACCCAATGCTCCTTTTTTCAGTGCAGGTCTAAATATCTTCTCCATTACTCAAACACCAAGATGGGCAGATAAGCCCCACCTGCATTCAGGCCTCATTTTCTACACTTCCCCCACCCCCCACCCCTTTTTCTCCCCAACCTCCCTTTAAATGAAATTGCCTTTGAGATGAAAATGTTGCAGCTCTTTCCTGCTGCTGCTTCCTGACCTGCAGCCACAGAGCTGCTTGTGTTAGTGCAATTAATTACAGCAGAGATAATTACAGAGATACAAACACAGGATGATACATTCTGCTCTGGGTTAGGCAGTAGGAGAGAAGCTCCTCAGGGGGAAAAAAACCCAAACCCAAACCAACAATGTGTAAATGCTTATTAAAAAGGAGAAGGCAGCCCTTCATCTGCACAGAACTAAAGGGGGGAGGGGACACACCAGATGAATTAGCTCTCTTCTAAACTGCAGAAATAAGAGTGGCTGTGGATCCATCAGGTTCTGGAAGCTCTTGTGGAAGGCAGTCTGTCCTCACAGCACAAGGGAAAAGCCATCACTGGGGTTGCTAGAGGGATCCTCTGGTTTTGCCTGGCTCAGCAAATGCATACAAGCACAGCATGGGTTGGAAGGGACCTTAAAGCCCAGCCAGTTCCAACTCCTCCAACCAATGGCAAGGACACTTCCCACCAGCCCAGGCTGCTCAAGGCCTCATCCAGCCTGGCCTTGAGCACCTCCAGGGAGGGGACATCCACAACCTCCCTGAGCAACCTGTCCCAGTGTCTCCCCACCCTCACTGGCAAGAATTTCTTCCTCATCTCCAGTCTCCATCTGCCCTCCTCAAGCTTCAATCCACTGTCCCTTGTCCTATCACTGCAAGCCCTTGTAGAAAGTCCTTTCCTGGCTTGCTTGTAGGCCCCTTTTGGGTACTGGAAGGCCACTGAAAGGTCTCCCCAGTGTTTCTACGTTCTTGTCACTGACCTTAAACCTTCTTGGCCTCAGCCTTTCTCCTTAATTTTGTCTTTTTCCACCATCCTCATTCTCTGAAGTGCTTCCCTCAGTTCCTCAAGCAATTCCCCCATGTGCTGCTTGGTGTGGGCAACAGACCATGGAAGAACCCCCTCAGGTCTGTGAAGAACACCCTTTTCCCTCTGAACCCCCCAGAACCCAGAATCTCACACTTTCCTTTAGTAGATGGACACCTTGGGGCATGTGGGGTGCAAAGCAAGGGCCTAGAGTTGGGTTTTGGCCACAAAACCCTTGAAGAACTTTACCATGTCTTGGCTGGTCCTTGGTGATGGTGAAGGTTATCTCAGAGTCACGGGCACCAGGTAGCTTGGCATGAAGAATTGTCTTGGAGATCTGTAGCATGCCTCCCTGGGGCACCCAGACCAGGGAGTTTGTCACCAGCTGAGGGCTTCTCTCATTCTGCATGCAGGGGGACAGCAGAAAAAGGCTGAACTGAAGCAATGCTGCACTGCTGGAAACTCTTTGCAGTGAAAAGGGTCAAGCAGAGTGTTCTGGAATTCCCTCTGAAGCCAGCCCTGGTTGTCTGCTTCCAGAAATGTTTCACAGTGTTAGGGGCTGGAAGAGACCTCAAAAGGTCATCCAGTCCAACCCCCCTGTCAAAGCAGGATCACCTACACCAGATCACACAGGAACTCATCCAGGCAGGTCTTGAACACCTCCAGAGAGGGAGAGTCCACAGCCCCCCTGGGCAGCCTGCTCCAGGCTTCTGTCACCCTCACAATGAAAAAAATTTTCCTCCTGTTTCCATGGAACTTCCTCCTGTGCTTCAGCTTCCACCCACTGCCCCTTACTGACCCACAGAATGGTTGTATGTCCTCCACCCATATCCCTTGGACCCAGTTGTGGAAGTGTTGTTCTCATGGATTCATAGAATGGCTTTGGGTTGGAAGGGACCTTCAAGATCATCTAGTTCCAACCTCCCTGCCATGGCTCCCCCACTAGAGCAGGTTGCTCAAGGTCTCACCCAACCTGGTCATCCAGTCCAACATCCTCCACTAGACCAGGTTGCTCAGACCCTGTCCAGCCACACCTTGGAGATCTCCAAGAATGGAGCCTCAGCTCCCTCCCAGGGCAACCTGTGGCAGTGCTGTTGCAGCAGCCTCATGGTGCAGAACTTGCTCCTCACATCCTCCCATTGCAAGACTCCCACCTTCAACTCCAGCAAAACCTTTTCATCAAACAACTGTGGGCTTTGAATTGTCAAAGCTGCATGATTTGAGCTGCACAACTCCTGTCACAGCCCCCAGCAATCCAGGTGCCCTCCAAAGCTCCATCAATCCACTGCTTTCTCCTCTCTCTGACCACAGCCTGTCACTAGCTCAGGATTAGTGACACCTCAGGGACACGGGGATATTTCTCCAGCCTTCTAATCTGCCTGCAAGGGTTTATGTCCCAGCACCTACCTTGGGAGCAATCTTAATGTGGAGCAGGACATTCTGGAAGTGGTAACCATCAGTCACTTGCAAGAGAACTGCATCATCCTGGGTGTCAGAGCCGTCGTGGGCGTAACGCAGCAGGCCGCCGGCAAGGTCATCCAGGCGGAATATTTGGGCTCCAGAAGCTGTGTCCCTAGGAGGTTTGCTCAGCTGCCCGTGCCTTGGAGGCTCTAAAACCACCAGCACAACGTCCTGAGGATTGTCAGTGTCTCTCACACCAAGCAGCAGCTCTGTTATAGCTCCACTTTCCCCTCTGTGGACAAGGAGAGGCTCGTTTCTGAACACGTAGGGGGCCTGAAAGGCAAAAGCAGCTCTTAGGTGTTTGCTAAACCTCTGCAAAGTCTGGGATTACAAATGTGAGGTGAAGGCAACCAGCTCATTTCATGCCTGGGAACCTCCTGTTTGTGAGCAGCACACTTTCCCCCCCAAGTGGGCAGATCTAAGAATCTCTAGCAGTCAGACCAGGAGATCCAAGCAGAGACCTGGAGCCTCAACTACTCTGGGAGGTCTGCGTGGTGCAGGGATGTTGGCAGGGCCAGCTGGAACACAAGCACCTCACCATCACAGCATGGCTTAGGCTGGAAGGGACCTTGAAGATCATCTAGTTCCAACCCTGCCATGGGCAGGGACACTCCCACCAGCCCAGGTCACTCAAGGCCTCATCCAACCTGGCCTTGAACACCTCCAGGGAGAGGGCATCCACAGCCTCCCTGGGCAACCTGTTTCACTTCCCTCAAGTTCAGTCCTTCCACATGACTCTTGGCTGCCTCTCACCTGAGAGCTGAGCCTAATTTGCCTGACCTGAGCTCCAGCTCAAGCCCTGGCCAGCTCCTTTGTTCCCACTGCAAGGAACCAGGGCTCCCCATGGCACACCATTTGTGGTTGCTTCCAGGCTTTGGTACGTTACCTGTGTGGAAAAGGCTTCCACATTGATCACCTCAGGGTGGGAGAAGAAGTGTTGATCGCTGACCTTCAAGGCAAATTGTCCTTTCCTAAACAAGTCCCCACCAAGCCAGAAACAGAGGAGAAGAGAATTTAATGAAGTGCTCCTGCAGCACTCAATGATGATAAAAATCTGATGGATTCAGTCAAAACTGAGCAGCTCAGTGCCAGAAGCTTTAGCTCAAGGGTTTTGCAATTACATTTTTACAGCATTTTGCTTTCTGAAGTTTCCCAACAGTCTCTCATGGAATAAAAGCCCTTTCAGCAGGTAATAATGGCCCCTCATTTCCCTTTAATTAATGCTGCCCACACAGGATGGCACCTCCAAGATAAAGAACCAGTTCTAAATGTCAGCTCTTCTCTGCTCAAAGGAAAATGTCACTTTTCTGGCTGGGGAACAGAAGCTCCCACTCCTCACCAGTTTTGTTTCCTGCTGACTAAAGGTTGGACCAGATGATTCAGAGATTGACAGAGTGGGTTGGGTTGGAAGCGACCTTAGAGCTTATCCAGTTCCAACCCCCTGCCATGGGCAGGGACACCTCCCACCAGCCCAGCTTGCTCAAGGCCTCATCCAGCCTGGCCTTGAACACCTCCAGGGAGGGAACAGCCACAACCTCCCTGGGCAACCTGTGCCAGTGTCTCTCCATCCCCACTGGAAAGAATTCCTTCCTAACCTCCAGTCTCAGTCTGCCCTCCTCAAGCCCTTGGGATCCCTTCCAAGTGACATTCTGTGGCTTTTCACAGACCCTAACCACAAAGTAGTTCTGATTGTCAAGATGCTGCCCCTTCCCTGTGACTGCCAGGCAGACAAACCCCAGAAGCACAATACAGAAACACATGAACTAACCCTTGGCATCTGAAGGACAGCCTCAAGGTCCTACTGATGGACCAAAGAACCCCTTGATTCAGGCAGGCAGAGTTGTAGAACAGATCCACCGGTCTCAGCCTAGCCCCAAGGCTTTCTGGTGATGTAAATCAAGTGTGGAATTTGGCAGGATGGCTCCTGACTGCCTGGCAGCAGGGAAGAGTCTGCTTCCTTGCAACAGGCTTGCAGTGTGAGCATTGCCAGCTACTAATCACCACTAATTACCCCAGAATACTAACAAAGCTCATCCTGCAGGGAAAGAAGCTGAATGCAGAACATGCTGCAGGGCACAGAAGTGACATCACAGGATAGTTTGGGCTGGAAAAGACCTGTGAGAACATCAAGTCCAACCCTTGAGCTAACACAGAATTGTTTTGGTTGGAAAAGCCCTCTGAGATCATTGAGTTCAACCTGAGTCCACCATGGCCACTGAACCACGTCCCAGAGTGCCACATCCACACACTGCTTGAACACCTCCAGGGGTGGTAACTCCACCACCTCCCTGGCTCACAGAACCACAGAATTATTGAGGCTGGAAAAGACCTCTAAGATCATCAAGTCCAGCCTATGACCTAACAACATGACATCAGCTAAACCATGCCACCAAGTGCCACCTCCAGAGCCTTCTTTCCTCCACTCAGAACAGCCACCAACTCTCCCAGCCTGCTCCCATGGGTTGTTTCTCCAGCCCTCTGATCGTCTTTGTGGCCCTCCTGTGGGCTTGCTCCAGCAGCTCCAGGTCTTTCTTACGCTGTGGGCACCAGAGCATGAGACTCTCTGTCCACTGTTAAACCATGTTCCTCAGCACTACCTCTACACCTCTTATGTAGGACCCTTTCTTTCCACTGAACACTCCATCCACTTCCAAGTCTGCTGTGCTCCAGGCTGTACTGCTCTGGCACTGTGGTAGAAAGCAGATTCTTTGATTCCCTTCTCAGCCTTCTTGTCAATACTAATCCCTGAGTACCATTAATTCAGAGTAGAACAAATCAGCAGGAAGCCAGGAGCAAGGCCTCCTGAATGGCTTCAGCATCTGCATCCCTGAAGAGAAGCCTCCTGAAGATAGAGAAATCAGAATGTCAGGAGTTGGAAGGGACCTTGAAGGATCATTGATTCCAACCCCCCTGCCAGAGCAGGATCACCTGGAGTGGTTGGTAACTTATTTCACAGCAGTGAGGAGTGTGCTTCATGTAAGAATCCCAGAATGCCAGGTTGGAAGGGACCCCAAGGATCATCTGGTCCAACCTTTCTGAAATGAGCTGGCCCAGCAGCCTGTCAAGCTGAGGCTTCAAACAGACCAATGGAGGGGACTCCACTCCTTCCCCTGGGAGATGATGCCAATGGCTGACTGTGCTCGTGGTGACAAATGCTCTTCTGGAGTCCAGTGGCAATCTCCCCAGCAGTAACTTGTCCCCATCACCCCTTGCCCTTCCCATGGGACTCCTTGTGAGCCTCCCTCCCCCTGGTAGCCACCCTTTGTGTAAGAATGCTTCTGGGGCCCAGGGAGCTGCCTGCTCTGGTGGGAACAGCTCTTCTGTTTCAAAGGAAGAGCTGTGACAGGAAGCCTGCCCACAGTCACCTGGGTTTGTCTTTGCTGTGCACAAAGCGAATCCTCTTCTCCTTCACATCCTGGCAGCTGAAGTGGTCTCCTTTGAGCAGCTGCAGCTCCTTGCCAGCCAGCAGCATCAGCAGCCTGCCGTTGGAGGGGGCGCTCTCGATGCCCAGCCGGAGCCGGCCTCTGCCGTCCGGACCACACACGCTCAGCAGGGAGGGCTCCAGGGGCTTCACCCCACCAATTCCTACTCTGAGGGTCCTGTTGGTGGGGGTGCTCAAGGGATGTTTGCTGGCTGAAGAAGGGAAAAGCACCGCTGCATGAGGGAGAGCCACGGGCTGCCTCGGCCTCTCGCCTGCCACTGTCACCCTTTGGGTAACAGAGCAGATCCCCACAGGCCACTGCTCACCTAGGCAGGCAGCCACCATCTCAAGGAGATTTTTCAACCCATCCCAATGCCCACTCTGATTTTGAGAGGTTTGGGAAAGACACTTCCCATGCTGAGTTCCCCCACCACAAAGCTCAAAGCCAACCACACTGGCCTGCCCAGCAGATGGGACTGGCAAATCTTCACGTGGAAGAAAGGAATGAGAAGTGCAGTTGAAGGACTCATCAAGATCTCCCAATCTTGGTGAAGGTCAAGAAATCTCTTTCCCCCAGAATGTGTTTTCCTGGGTGATAAACCATGCTGGGACTGGGAAGATGTATAAACACACCCATCCAGGTAACTTCACCTGGAAAACCATGGACATGCATGTCCTATGAGACAAAAGAGCTGGAGAAGAAGAGCTGCCAGCTTTCAACAGCCTGCACAAACCTGCCTTCCAAACATGCTGCTGAATGCATGCTCCTTCTGGCCTGAGAAATCTGCTGCAAGCCTGCCAGCTTGGTTGCTTTGTCATGAGACACTCACCTTCTTCACACTCCCTGGTCCAAGGATTGCCATAGAAACCCTGGCCACAAGCAGCAACACAACTCTTCTCCTTCAGAAAGGTGGTGCTGTCACAGAGGTGGCACTGGCTGCCACTCTCACACTCCAAGCACCCCGGAGGACAAGCTGAATTGGATGGAAAGCACAGAATCACACAATGGGAGGGGCTGGAAAGGACCTGTAGAGGTCATCCAGTCCAACCCCCCTGCCTGAGCAGGATCACCGAGGGCACTGCCACACAGGAATGCATCCAGATGGGTCTTGAAAGTCTCCAGAGAAGGAGACTCCAGAACCTCTCTGGGCAGCCTGCTCCAGGGCTCCAGCATCCTCACACTGAAAGTTTCTCCTCATGTCAAAGTGGAACCTCCTGTGCTCCACCTTGTATCTGTTGTTCCTTGCCCTGTCACTGGGCACCACCAAAAATAGACTGGCACCTTCATCTTGACAGCCACCCTTCAGATAGTTATAGACATTGACAAGATCCCCTCTGAGACACTGCAAACCCACTGGTGTGCAGAGCTGGCCCCCTGGCTCAGAACAGAACCACCACTGCTGTTTGTGTCCAAAAGTGATCAAAAAGAAGTTGAGAGACAAGAGTTAAGAAGTTCCTTCCTCATTTAATCAGCTTCCCAAAGGCTACAGAGAACCTGAGATGTAATTCCCATTGGAAGAAAATGGTTTTATGGAGCTGTTCTAACCAAAAATACTCCAAATTCACAGATCCATAGAACAGTTCAGGTTGGAAGGGACCTTAAAGATCATCTAGTCCCAAGCCCCCTGCCATGGGACTCCTTCCACTAGCCCAGGTTGCTCAAGGCCTCAGGTCCTTCACAGGACTTGTCCTACCCTGCTTGGCAACCCCCAAATACAACTGAAACCCTTCTGAAAGTGTGGGGTTAGGATCTGGTTTATTTAATATCACATCAGCAGCCATCCACCCTGAATCTCATTCCTCCTGAACTGCCCCCTCCCTGGGAGTGTTCAAGGCCAGGTTGGTTGAGGCTTTGAGCAACCTGGGGTGCTAGTGGGGGGTGTCCCTGCCCATGGCACAGGGACTGGAACTGGATGATCTTCAAGGTCCCTTCCAGCCCAAACCATTCCATATAACCTATGAACTAGGCAGGTCTAAATGCAGAGAGCCTGGCAGCTAATTCTCAGTTTGCTGCATCTCCTCAGCAGTTTAAGCCAGCATCCAAATGAGTCCTCCTTCAGCCCAGCCTTGGAGAGACAAAGCAGGGCACAGAACATGGACAACTCTGGTCCCTTCTCCACCACCCTGCACTCCCTTTGCTTACCTCTGCACTTTCTCTGGGCCTGGTCTGCATAAAATCTCTTCCCACACTGCTGCACACAGTGAGTGTCCAAGAGGAAAAATGAGGCTTCACACAGGCTGCACTCAGCTGCTTGCTGGCACCGCAGGCAGTGCTCATCACACCCTGAAAGCCAGAAGGAGAGTTCAGCTCCACCCTGCTTTCAAGGTCAGGTTGTTGGAGGCATCCTGATGTAGCTGAAGATGTGGTAGTGGTGGGATTGCAGATGTGTGGCCAGTAGGGCAAGGGAGGGGATTCTGCTCCTCTACTCTGCCCTTGAGACCCCACTTGGAGCACTGCATTCATTTTGGAGCCAACATGGGAAGGACAAGGATTTGTTGGAGGGGGTCACAAAGACAACCAAGGGGCTGCAGCACCTCTACTACAAGGACAGGCTGGGAGAGTTGGGATTGTTCACACTGGAGAAGAGAAGGCTCCAAGGAGACCTTAGAGCAGCCTTCCAGCACATAAAGGGAGCTGCAGGAGAGCTAGGGAGGGACTTTTTGCAAAGGATTGTGGTGCCAGGATGAGGGGCAGTGGCTTTGAGCTGGAAGAGGGGAGATTGAGACTGGAGATTAGGAAGAAATTCTTGACAGTGAGGGTGGGGAGACACTGGCACAGGGAGGCTGTGGCTGCTCCCTCCCTGGAGGGGTTCAAGGCCAGGTTGGACGAGACATTGAGCAACCTGGGCTGCTGGGAGGTGTCCCTGCCCTTGGCTGGGGGGGTTGGAACTGGCTGATCTTCAAGGTCCCTTCCACCAAGCTGTGTGCACAAACTGCACAGAAGCAGGGAAAGCCCTTGGCAGCAGTGATTAGGAGAAAAGCTGAAGAACTACTCACTCTGGCACATGTCTGCTTCCTTGTAGAAAGCTGCAGGGCACTGCTCCACACAAGCCCCTTCATGGAGCACGTAGCCCTCCATGCACTGCAGGCAGTCAGTGCTCTTGGGACCTTTACAGGCATTACAGCTCCAGTCACACTCTGGAAGGGAAAGAGAAAAAGTCAGTGCAGGGCAGATCTTTCTGGGGTGCTCACCCTAGACAAGGGGGGCTCTACAAGCTCTGGAACATAAACCCTGGGAGCACTGCAATAACTGAAGTACAATTTGTGCAGGGTGACTCACCCCAGACATGGGTTGGGTGGGGGTTTTGTTTTATCCCCTCTTGGATTTCATGTTCTAACCATGTCAAGTTTGAGCAGGCTTGACTCTGGTTCAGTGTTCAGACCTGCTACCCCTGGCAGAGTTTTGTTGCCCCCAAAGCCTGACTTGGTCCCACAAAGAGCCCTGCTCCTTTTCTGCCAGCACTGAGCTCCTTGCTCATTAGCAACCAGCCACCTCACTTTGTCAGCCTCAGGCTTTGAAAGGGCCCTGGCCAAAAGGAGAGGAGATGGAAGTTTAAGCTCTTGAAACTGAAGTTCTTTACTATGAGGGCAGTGAGACACTGAAATGAGTTGTGGACACCTTATCCCTAGAAGAGTTCAAAACCAGGCTGGATGAGGCCTTGAGCAGCCTGGGCTAGTGGGAGGTGTCCCTGCCCATGGCAGGGGGGTTGGAACTGGATGACCTTGAAGGTCCATTCCAGCTCAAGTCATTCTATGATGCTATGAACTCATTGTCCCTCACAGCCCAAAGGTCCCTCTGCAATGCCCACTGCCCAGGAACACACCAGGTATAGATGGCAGCAGATCTGCCCTCACATGCCCTTGTTCTATCTCCTCTCCAGTCTTCAACAGGGTCCCAACCATGCCCAAGGACTTCTCAGGCTGCCAACACTCCTGTTTGTTTCCTGGTGGCACTTGGTGGGGAGTCCATATCAGTAATTAGTGACAGCCAGACTTGGCTGATGAGGCGGACAAATGGGCAAGAGCAAGACAGGGGGGAACAAGAACTCACTGAGGTGAGCTGAACTGCTTCAGTCCATGCAGCAGGTCCAAGACAAAGCCAGGACAAGAGTCCTGCCTCACTCCAACACCCTAAACAGCAGCCAGTGTCACCTCTCTGAGGAAATGCAATGTTAAGGGGACAGAAGGTGCTCAGCTGAGCTAAGTACTGAGAGAGGCAGCTAGAAATGAACACTGAGCTACAGGGCTTGGTGTTACATCCTGGTCTTAGATGCAATAAAGCCACCTTGGTTTGGGTTGGAAGAGACCTTCAAGGTCTCTGCCACGGGCAGGGACACCTCCCACCAGTCCACATTGCTTAAGGCCTCATCCAACCTGGCCCTGAACACCTCCAGAGAGGGGGCATCCACACCCTGTTGCAGCACCTCACCACCTTATCCTCACTTCTTTCCATGCTGGAACACTCTCCTTGGGAGTTCTGGCAATCTTTCAAGGCCTGTGTCTTTGAAATGCCTCCAAAGTGCTGTTTCTGCAGCCATCCAGTGCTGCAGGACTTCACAAGCCAGAGAGAAGCAGGTAGGATACACAAGGCCCTGCAAGCACTCCAGAAAAGCCTGAGCTGAGTAAGTTCTCTCCTTTTGCAGCTGACCCATGACTAAATGAATTGCTGGCCCTGACCCCTGCAAAGTTTGCTGGCTCACTCACTAAATCATTTACAAGGGAAGGATTTGCAATAATCTTGTTTCACTGAGAGGCTCAAGTCTGTGACAGCAGACTGCTGGGAAAAAACCCCAGAGAAACCAACTCTAAAAGCCTCCCTGACTGTAAAAAGGGGGTGGGGGAGCTGGAGCTGAACAACTGCCACCCCTTTCCCCCCCTGGCTACAGACCTTTTAGCACAGATCCTGCTGCCAAGGCACCTGCAATGCTGTTTTGTTTTCTCTCTTTAAGCCACCCAAGTATTTCTTTACCTCTGCAAGTCTTGCTGGAGAGCTCCAGGTAGTACTGCTGAGTGCAGGTCTCATCCTGGCACTCTCCAAACAACAGGACCTTAGCTGGGTCTCTGCAGGACGTGCAGCTGGTGGCTGACTCACAGCTCAGGCACTGCCTGTTGCAAGCTGGGGGAAGATGAAGACAAAGCAAATGCCTGCAATTAGCCTGGACAAGTACAAACTGTATTATCCTGTAGCCTGGCTACTCCTCTTCTCCTCTTTGAGAGGGACACCTGTGGGGATTTCAGAGGTTTTTGCTTCTGATGTTCCTCTTCACAGCCTCCAGACTGTGAAAAGCTTCCTTCTCCCATTTGGAAGAGACTGGTAAGTCTCCTCACACTGCTTGACCTGGAATCCAAACCCCCAAGGAAAGCAAGTAAGAGCCTTCCCTGCCTCTGCTTTTCATAGAAACAATAAGGTTGGAAAAGACCTCAGAGATCATCAAGCCCAACCTGTCACCCAGCACCTCCTGACTACTAAAGCATGGCTCCAAGTGCCACATCCAGTCCTTTTTTGAACACCTCCAGGGATGGGGACTCCACCACCTCCCTGGGCAGCACATCCCAAGGGCCAATTATTATTTCTGTGAAGAATTTTTTCCTCACCTCCAGTCTAAATTTCCCCTGGCACAGCTTGAGACTGTGTCCTCTTGTTCTGGTGCTGGGTGCCTGGGAGAAGAGACCAACCCCCACCTGGCTACAGCCTCCCTTCATGGAGTTGGAGAGAGCAAGAAGGTCTCCCCTGAGCCTCCTCTTCTCCAGGCTAAGCAACCCCAGCTCCCTCAGCCTCTCCTCACAGGGCTGTGCTCCAGACCCCTCCCCAGCTTTGTTGCTCTTCTCTGGACACCTTCCAGCAACTCAACATCTTTCCTGAACTGAGGGGCCCAGAACTGGACACAGGATTCAAGGTGTGGCCTAAGCAGTGCTGAGCACAGGGCAGGATGAGCTCCCTGCTCCTGCTGGCCACTCTGTTCCTGCTCTTTCTTCACACTATTTCTTGCTTCCTGACTTAATCCATAACACCACAAATCTGGAGCCCACAGCAGCCTGCTGCCATCCAGCCAGCAAACCTTGGTGGGACCAAAGGGACCATTTAACTTCACTGAAGTGTTTCCACCTTTGTGTTTCCACACCCTGTGACATTTTGGAGCTGTAGGGAGCAAATCAAGATGCCAAGAAACAACAACAGCAACAAAAAAAGTCCTTTGGGGACTTACTGAATCAAAGATCAAAGTCCAGAGGGGCAGAGTATTTCAACTCACCTCTTTGATGTCCAGGTTCTAAAATTCTGAGGAGGTTGTGCTAACAGCCAAGAGTGCCCAGGGGTGATGGCAGAGCTCTTGGCTAATTCACAGCAAGGTTTAATGGCAATGTGCTTGGAAAGACTGAGAACTATTTCCCAGCCCTTTTGCTATGCACTGAGAAGCTCTGATTGTGGGGAGATGAAACAGCACAGGAATAGGGCAGGAAACTCATGGAGGTTCCCACTCTGCTTTCTCCAAACAGCTGCAACTGCCCTGCTAGCAAGGACAATGATGGCAAAGGCCAAAGACCACTCCTGAGTGTCACTACATCCACTTGGAGTCAGAATCTTTGCCCAAGGTCAGTTCTGTACTTAGGATAAATTAACAGAGTCAGAGATTGCATTGGGTTGGAAGCGACATCCCAAGCTCATCCAGCCTAACCCCCTGCAGTCAGCAGGGTCATCCTCCACTAGAGCAGGTTGGTCAAAGCCTTCTCCAGCCTCACCTTGAAGATCTCCAGAGATGGGACCTCAACCACCTCCCTGGGCAACCTGTTGCAGTGCTCCAGCACTCTCGTGGTGCAGAACTTGTTCCTCACATCCAATCTCCATCTGCTCTGCTCTCATTTCAAACCATTGCCCCACGTCCTATCCTTGCAGGCCTTTGCAATCAGTCCCTGTGCAGCCTTCTTGTAGCCCTCTTCAGGTACTGGAAGATTGCTCTAAGTTCTCCCTGGAGCCTTCTCTTCTTTTCTGGACAACTCCAGCTCCTTCAGCCTGTCCTCATAGCAGAGGTGCTGCAGCCCTGCTGCAGGACAAGATGAACTCAGAGGGTCCCTTCCAACCCAACCCCTTCTATGATTCCATGTGAGGTCTGAATCTATAGAGATCAGGTTACTCCTGGAGGCAGGCCAGAGCAGGAAGGAAAAAGCTGGATCTGCAATCAAGGCAATCTGCTTGGGTTATCAGCCTGGCTCCACAGCTGCATTTTTAATGCCATGAAGAACTTGTGAAGCTCTGCACTGCTCCTCAGCCAGTGTTAAAACTACCTCTAAGAGCCCACAGCAAGCACTCAGCATCTCTCTGAACTCCACTCCAATCCCTGAGTTCCTCAAAAGTGCAAGGGGACTCAAATAAAGGTTGAAGTGAGACCAATTTTGTCAGCCTCACAGCTCAAACAAACTTCATTACCTCTAAGTGGTGGTGTTCCAGCAGCCTGGGAGAGTTTCTATCTAGGTGGCTTATCAGCAGCACTTCACTTGAGAGGGCACAAGTGACACTTGGAATGACAAACATCCAATTCACTAACACACTTGGCCTTGAGCCTCCTGCCACAAGGAGTACAAATGAAGCTTTCTTAAACATTAAGCTTTCTTCAAGAGCTCTTTGCAATAAGGAGATTAAAGTTGTTGTAGTTGGACTTGATGATCTTGAGGTCTTTTCCAAGCAGGGCATTCTGTGTTTGTATTTCATAGCTTCATAGAGTGGTTAAGGTTGGAAGGGATGTGAAAAATCAGCCAGTTCCAAGCCCCTGCCCTGACCATTTGGACAGCTGAATTTGCTTGCAAAAAGCATTTGAGCTACCAAACCAAAGGCACAGAATCCCAGAATGGTTTGGGTTGGAAGGGACCTTAGAGATCATCCAGTTCCAAGCCCCTGCCATGACCATTTGGACAGCTGAATTTGCTTGCAAAAAGCATTTGAGCTACCAAACAGAATCCCAGAATGGTTTGGGTTGGAAGGGACCTTAAAGATCCTCCAGTTCCAACCCTTCTGCCATGGGCAGGGACATCTTCCACTAGCCCAGGTTGCTCAAGGCCTCACCCAGCCTGGCCTTCAACACCTCCACAGCCTCCCTGAGCAACCTGTTCCAGTGTGCAGAGGCCCTTTGAGGTCTCCTTCCAACCTGATGCAATCTGTGGGTCTGTCCATAAATAGCACAGAAAGAGGGAGAGTAGTTGGAGTGAGCAGGCCCAGCAGAGGTCACATTCACATTTACAGTGAGGGGGGTGTGACACAGGAAGAAGTTTACCAGGGAGGTACAGTCCTCAGGAACATTCCACTGGGACCATGATGGCCAGGAGCTAGAAACAGGAAAGGTTTCATTGGAAAAGGGCATTTTAATTAGGAAGGGAGGGACTGTGGTGTAGTCAGCAATGAGGGAACCCTCAGCCTGCAGGACACAGCAGTGAACACCTTGAGGAACCTGTTGGAAACCAGCCAGGAGAGTAAGAATCCCAGGGTTGCCTTTTTTGTTGTTGCTAATATCTGTTCCTCTTTTTTTTATTCCTTTCCTTCTTTTTTATTACTTAACAGCCCTTTTTGCTTTTCTTTTCCTGTAGATGCCAGAAGGGTACAAAGCCTTCCACCTCTTTCTCTGAACCCATGCAAGGTGCCTCCATTTCTGCTGAGAAGATGGAAATCAGAGGAGCAAATACATCAACCAAAAGCAGGTGAGGCTGACAAGCACAGCAGCTTCCTCCTCCAGGATCTCATCAGGAAAGGCATTTTGGCCCAGAGAGGGTGACACTGATACCTCTCCTCAGTGCAGTGCAGCAGAGTTATCTAAGCATAAATCAGGACCATTTCAATCAGACCAATTCAGGTCTTCACAAAACTCTGAGTGCTCAGGTGCACAGCCACCAAGCTCACTCTCTCTGTGTGGGGGGAGGGGGGAATGTTACACTGGGTCAGTTCAAACTGGGTTCCCCCCCCCCCCCCCCTTTTTCTGATGTCTCTGGGACATATAATTTTGCACACAGAGCCAAAATAATTATGTGATCAATAAAGCAACTGATGTCAGGGCCTGAGTGAACAGAGAACAAGAGGAAATGATCAGAGAGCTATGAGGACAGGCTGAGGGAGCTGGGGGTGTTCAGCCTGGAGAAGAGAAGGCTCCAGGGAGACCTTAGAGCAGCCTTCCAGTACCTGAAGGGGGCCACAAGAAGGCTGCAGAGGGACTGTTTGCAAAGGCCTGCAGGGACAGGACAAGAGGCAATGGTTTGAAATGAGAGAAGAGCAGATTGAGATTGGATTTGAGGAGCAAATTCTGCACCATGAGGGTGCTGGAGCACTGCAACAGGTTGCCCAGGGAGGTAGTTGAGGCCCCAACCCTGGAGATCTTCAAGATGAGGCTCAACAAGGCTCTGAGCAACCTGCTCTACTGAAGGATGTCCCTGCTGACTGCAGGGGGGTTGGACTGGACGAGCTTTGGAGGTCCCTTCCAACTCAAACCACTGTAGGATTCTATGAAAAGAAAGGCTCTGGGAGATTCAGGGACAGCAGGAATATGATCAAACAAAACGCTGCTGGACTCAACACCAGATCAATTGCAGCAGATCATTAGGAGGTAAAAATATCACAGCTCACAGAAGTGGGGGCTGTGCCTACCAAGCTGCCCCTTGATCACTTGTGGTCTGTGCCTTCCAAGCTGCCCCTTGATCACTTGTGGTCTGTGCCTACCAAGCTGCCCCTTGATCACTTGTGGTCTGGGCCTACCAAGCTGCCCCTTGATCACTTGTGGTCTGTGCCTACCAAGCTGCCCCTTGATCACTTGTGGTCTGTGCCTTCCAAGCTGCCCCTTGATCACTTGTGGTCTGTGCCTACCAAGCTGCCCCTTGATCACTTGTGGTCTGTGCCTTCCAAGCTGCCCCTTGATCACTTGTGGTCTGTGCCTACCAAGCTGCCCCTTGATCATTTGTGGTTTCTCATGTGGCAAAAGGCAGCACAAATGCTCCAGCCTGCATGGCAGCTTGTGCTAGTGGGGAGGGGGATTGCTGTAGGAAGACTTGATGAAAATTCCCCTCTACTTGTCAAGTTTTATCCATCAGTCCTTTTGGCCACTTCCTCCAGACAACAAGGAAGCCTGCACAAACCCTCCTGCAGACATTTCCTAGAGACCCAAAGCCTCTTTGTCTTTGAAGTCAGTAACAAAAGTGCAACTGTGCTCCAATTTAAAAGCAGGCTGTAGGCTCTGTTTCTAAGGCAGCTAATCACCTCTGTCAGCTCACATCCAATCCTCAGGCCCTTGAGGTCTTTCTTTTGCTGGCAAGAGGCACAGCAAGCAAAGGAACAAGACAGGACACGCAGGTGAACGCACCCTGGAAAGGAGAGGTGGCTTGGAGGGAGGCACTCACGTTTGCAGGTCTGCCTGTGGTCCCTGTAGTAGCCTGGGGAACAGGCTGGCACACACACGCTGCTGTGGGACAGGACCAGGCTGCTGCTGCAGGAGGAGCAGGAGGAAGGACCCCCGCCGGTGCAGGTCTGACAGGAGGGGTGACACCCTGCAGGGACAGCAAGAACAGGAGTTTGTGTCCAAGGGAAAGCAAATCTCCCAGCAAGTTCCACAAGGTTCAGCAGGAGCACTCCCAGAGACTGAGTGGGGTGGGACAAGCACCAAAAGTTCTTACAAAGCCCTTAGTGGTGCACAGAGCTCAGACTGCATGGGCTTATTCTGCTGGGGGTGCCATGTACATCAGCTCTCTCCTCTTCCTCTCCTTTCCCCCTCCTCTCCCTCTCTTTTCCCCATCTTTTCTCTTTTCCCCCTCCTCTCCCTCTCTTTTCCCTCACTTTACTCTTTTCCCCCTCCCCTCCCTCTCTTTTCCCCCTCTTTTCTCTTTTCCCCCTCCTCTCCCTCTCTCCTCCTCTTGAACTCTCCCCTGCTCCACTCCGCTCCGCTCCTCTCCTCTCTTTTCTTACCCCTTCCTCTTCTCCTCAACCTTCCCTTCCCCTGAAGAACCCTAGAGAGCTCTGGCCAAGCCCTGTCTATCAGGTAAGGCTGTATCAGTACTTCCCTTGCATGCTTTCTCCCAACTGCTTTTAGGTCAGATCCTTCTTATCTTGGTGCAGCTGGTCTGTTTAGGAACCACCTGGTGCTCTTCTGACAGCCCCACCCATCCCTGGAGTTTTACATCCATCCCTTTGTCTCCCACTTCTTGTGCTTCTCAGCCTGACTGCAGAGATCTAAACCACCACAGTGGACGAGGCCAATGCATCCCTATTAATTTCTCCAAAGGGTGCACACAAAATGATTAGTCTGGTTTATGCCTAGACAGGTCTTTACCTAAAGACTGATGCCATCATTACACCTGTCAGGGCAAATTAATCATGAGTGAGAGGAGGCTAAGAAATCAGAGCTGTGACTGCCTCACACTGTGCTGGAGATCTTCAAAGGCAGCCCCCAACGCAGAATGAGCTTGGCACAGGCTGAGTAAGGCAGAACCTCTTTGAAATGAAACCTTTGGACCAAAGGGAGGAAATGTTATCCCCCAGGCTTATGTTTCCTGGCAGGCAAAGTCTCTCTCTCAGGGGTCTTCCCAGTTAAATGATACAGAGACTATTTCAGATGGCTCCCAGATTGCTCAAAGCCAGGTAAGCAAACACACAGCTCCCCCAGAGCAGCCCTGCAGTGTGAGCCAGCACTTGGGCTGGATGAGGAAAGGCCATGTCCTGCAAAAGGAGCTTCTGCATCTTCCTTCCAACTTCTTGTCTTGGTTTATTCCTCCTGAACTGCAATACCAGACAGACTGGGCTTCAACACATCTTTGTGACCCTCCTCTGGACCCCCTCCAGCAGGCCCCTGTCCAGGTGAGGTCTCACCAGAGCAGAGGGCCATCGAATCAGATTTGTCAGGGTTGGAAGGGACCTCAAGGCTCAGCCAGTTCCAAACCCACTGCCATGGGCAGGGACACCTCACACTACAGCAGGTTGCTCACAGCCACATTCAGCCTGGCTGCAAAAACCTCCAGAGAGGCTTCAACCACCTCCCTGGGCAACCTGTTCCAGTGTCTCACCACCCTCATGGCCAGAATCACCTCTCTCAACCTGGCTGCAGTACTCTGTGTGAGGTCTCACCAGAACAGAGGGTCAGAACCACCTCTCCTGACCTGCTGGCCACACTTCTTTTGATGCAGCCCAGGATGCTGTTGCCTTTCTAGACCAACCTGGTTCTAGCTCTCTGCCATGGTCAGAGGCACCTCCTCCCAGCCCAGCTTGCTCAAGGCTCCATCCAACCTGGCTTTGAACCCCAAGGCTTGGAGCCTCCACAACGTTTTGGAGCATCCCATTCCAGCGCCTCACTGCCCTGCTGGAGAAGAATTTCCTCCTCCTGTGTAACACCTTGCAAGACTCCAGGTCCCTGAGGCATGTGCAGGGCCTACTCACGTTTGCAGGCTCCCTTGTCCAGGTAGAATCCCAGTGGGCAGTGGGGAAGGCAGAGGTCCCCCAGGAGCAGGTGTCTGGAGTCGTGGCACTCCAGGCAGACGCTGCCGGTGTCCCGCAGGTTGGCCACGCAGCGGCGGCACGAAGGGTGGCACTCTAAGGAGAAGGGAATGATGGACACTGTGAGCACAGAGGGACAGCTGCTGAGGGACAAAACATTGCTGGGAACTCAAGGAATCACAGAATGGTAGGAGTTAGAAGGGGCCTCCAGAGATCATTGAGTCCAACCCCCCCAACCAAAGCAAGGTCACCCAGGGCAGGTCACACAGGAACACATCCAGATGGGGCTTGAATGTCTCCAGAGAAGGAGACTCTCTGGGCAGCCTGCTCCAGGGCTCCAGCACCCTCATGGTAAAGAAGTTTTTCCTGATGTTCAGGTGGAACCTCCTAGGTTCCAGTTTGTGTCCATTGCCCCTCATCCTACCACAGAACACCACTGAAAAGAGCCTGGCCCCTTCTTCTTGACATCCATCTCTCAGGTAAATATTCATGAGATCCCCTCTCATTCTTCTCCAGGCTGAACAGCCCCAGGACATTCCACAACCTCTCTGGGATGTAACTTCCAGAGCCCCTTCCTCCTCTGTGGTGCACAAGGATCAGATGCTAAAGGCATTCCTGGAGCACTCCTTTCTTCTTGCCCTCATTCCCTTCTTCTGCTCTTCCTCATCACCACAAGGGTTTCACTTTGCCCTCAGCAATGACATTCTCCTGCTCCATCCAAGCAATCCTCTTTCCCATCCTCAAGTGAGCTTTGTCCAAAGCCAGTTCAAAGCTCTTTGCTCTCCCCAAACCTTTCTCTGCTTTTAGGTGCTCTACCCACAGGTTTATCTTTAACAAACCACACTGCTGGCCCCAGGAATTCACCTCCCTCTGCTCCCACTGCTGAAAAACCAAAACCACAACCTGGGGAGCACTGTGACCTGCTCCTGCAGTTAGAATCAGAGAATTGTTTGGGTTGGGAAAGACCTCCAAGATCATCCAGCCCAACCATCAACCCAACACCACCATGGCCACTAAACCATGGCCCCAAGTACCATGGCCACACATTTCTTGAACACCCTGAGGCATGGAGACTCCAGCACCTCCCTGAGCAGCCTGTTCCGACCCCTGACCAGCTTATAGAGTCATAGAATAGTTAGGGATGGAAGGGACCTTAAAGCTCATCCAGTTCCAACCCCCTGCCATGGGCAGGGACACCTCCCACTTGCCCAGGTCACTCCAGGCCTCATCCAACCTGGCCTTGAACACCTCCAGGGAGGGGACATCCACAGCCTCCCTGGGCAACCTGTGCCAGTGTCTCCCCACCCTCACTGGCAAGAATTTCTTCCTAATCTCCAGTCTAAATCTGCCCTCCTCAAGCTTCAATCCATTCCCTCTCGTCCTGTCACTCCAAGCCCTTGTCAGAAGTCCCTTCCTGACTTGCTTGTAGCCTCTTTTAGGTACTGGGAGGCTGCTCTAAGGTCTCCCTGGAGCCTTTTCTTCTCCAGGCTGAATATCCCCAACTCTCCCAGCTTGTCCCCAGAGGGGAGGTTCTCCAGCCCTCTCTGATCATCTTGGTGGCCTCCTCTGCCCCCTCTCCAGCAGCTCCAGGTCCTCTCCTCACTGCTCAAATTTTCCCACCCAAACCAGGCAGCCATACCCTGAGGCAGTCTCAAAGCCAAGTGGCATTTGGTGTTGCCTGAGAGTGCCTCCAAACCTTTTCCCTTTCCTCCCCCCAGTTTGTGTCTCCTGACCTCTGCCTGAACTTAGGTGCTTCAGAAGCTTTTACAAGGAGCCCTTTGTCCACACAGCAGCGTGGTGTAAGGCAGCCTGGAAGTCAAATTAATCCCCATTATGGGAAATCAGAAAATGATAAAGGAAATGAAGAGTGCCTTGAAAGAAAGGGGATAATGAGGCTTGAGTTGAGTACCTGGCCCCTTGTCAGCTCTCCACCAGAGGCTCAGCTTTCTGCCTTTTGTCTCTGCTGACAGCACTGCTACAGAGGGGCAGGCAAGTTGATTTTACAAGCTGAAGACAGGCTGACACTGGGAGAATTCTGCAGCCATACCTGACTGGAGGCTAACCCCAGCCTGTGTGCTCCTAGACTCCACACATACAGGATTGTCACCAAACACTGGTGGAGAAGCATGGATGCAGCTCAGCAGTGAATGCAGCTCTGACTGCATGCAGGGAGTCAAGGTCCTGAAAGCAGGTCCCCTTCAGCTACTGAAAGGCTGCTCTATGGTCTCTCTGGAGCCTTCTCTCCTCCAGACTGAACAACCCCAGCTCCCTCAGCCTGTCCTCACAGCAGAGGTGCTCCAGCACCCTGATCATTGTCATGGTATCCTCTGGACCCTGTCCATCAGGCCCATGTTCTTCCTGTGTTGAGGCCTCCAGAGCTGTTCACAGCACTGCAGGTGAGGTCTCCCCAGGGCAGAGGGGCAGGATCCCCTCTCTCCATCTCTGGTCCCACTGCTTTGGATGCAGCCCAGAAGGCCAATGGCAACCTGGGCTGCAAGTGCCCATTGCTGGCTCCTGTCCAGCTTCTCACTCACCAGCACCCCAAAGTCCTTCTCTGCTCTCAATCTCTTCACCCCCCAGCCTGGACTGATACCTAGGATTGCCCTGACCTAGGAGCAGGACCTTGCACTTTGCCTTACTGAACCTCATGAGATTCAGCTTCCAGTATCTGCTGTAAACAGCTTCACTGTCCCAACCCAAGGTGTAAAAAGCTAAACACCTCCACAAGCAGGTGGTGTTGCAGCAGCTCCCTCTTTGCTGCCTCTCTGTTTGCTCCCCTCCATGTGAGGAAGGAGCTCTTTGCCTCAGCTACTGTTTCAGGCTAAAGCAGCTCCATCACTCCCTCCTTCCTTTGCAAGCCTGCAGATCAAAGAGCAGACAACAGCAAATAAAACCCCAGAGCTGGTGCTGGTGGGGACCTTGAGGGGCATGGGGGCAACTTTCTTTTGGAGAAGATGATTTCTCTCTTTCACAGCAGACTGCCTTTGAAGTGAGGGCTGACAGAAGCAGAGCTGTTCACTTTATGCTTCTCAGGAACACCAAGCAGCTCTTGCTGTCTCCTGCCTCTACCTTCTCCCTGCCAATCCTTTACAGTGAGGGTGAGGAGACACTGGAAGAGGTTGCCAGGGTGGCTGTGGAGGTGTTCAAGGCCAGGTTGGATGAGGCCTTGAGCAGCCTGAGCTGGTGGGAGGTGTCCCTGCCCATGGCAGGGGGGCTGGACCTGGAAGATCTTTAAGGCCTCTTCCAACCCAACCCATTCTATGAATCCTCACTCCAGCTCTGCTGGCAGACAAGTTACTGCCTGTGGGCTTTGGATTTTGGAGGCTTCACATCTCATGTTTCTTGCAGGTCAGTGCAGCACAGTTCACAGATCCACAGACTGGTTTAGGTTGGAAGGGAGCCCTTGGAGCCCTTTCATTTCCTCCAGTATCCAATCTGGATTCTCAGGGCAGCACCACACCACCTTGCTCATAGTCCCAGTGCCTCTCTGCTCATCTTTTTGAGGCTGCAGACCTTCCTCCCATTGCCCAGCAACCTTTTTTCCTGCTACCCTTTCAGTTTGCTCTAATTTCTAATACTCTCTATGCCAAAAACCCCACCATGAGGGTGGCTGAATCACCCTCTGTGAAGGCTTTTCAGTAGATGTGGTGCTGTGGGACAGGGCTTAGCACCAGACTTGGGAGAGATTGATGATGGTTGGACTCAGGGATCCTAGAGGTCAACCAAAATGATCCTATGATAAACCACCCCAAACCATCTGACCTTCCCACAGAGCAGATTTTGGGCTCAAGTGTGCTGGCATTCCTCACAGAGATGCTAATTTGCAGAGTTGCTTTATTCCCACACCCTCCTCAGCTCTCTCTCAGCAAGCAAAGCAAACAGAGACAATGGTGCCCTCGCTGGGTGGGAAGCACCAATTCCACAGCATTCCCTTGCCTGTCAAGAGGAAGAAGGCTGCTTGTGGAGACAAAAATCACCTCTCAAGAGTTTGTGGATACTCCTAAAGGAAACCAGAGGCACTTCTACCTCTCAGTTCCACCATTTGCTAAGCAATCAATGACCTGGGTTGTTTAAATAAAACCTCCCCCTCCTGAGGGCTCTTCAGCCAAAATATTTCCTGAGGCAAGTTTCTTTCTGGACTCTCAAGTGAGATGTGAGGCTCACAGCAGCTCTGAAACCACCCTGCAAGCTGCAGGCATGGCAGCAGGCAAATGTTCTTCAGAACCTTGCAGCAAACCCAGAGAGAAAATCATAGAACTGTTGAGGTTGGAAGAGACTTTTGAGACCATTGAGTCATGGAATCATAAAATGCTTGAGTTGGAGAAGCTCTCTAAGGTCATCCAGTCCAACCAGCAACCCAACCCCACCATGGCCACCAAACCATGGCCCCAGGTGCCATGGCCCCAGGTTTCCTGAACACTTCCAGGGATGGGGGACTCCACCACCCTCCTGGGCCTGAAAGCAACCACTGCCCCAGAGCTCACAGTCCCAGCACTGCTGCTAAGCCACAGCCACCAACTCACATCCCTCAGCACCACATCCAGACCTCTTTTACACCCTTCCACCACCTCCCTGGGCAGCCTGTTCCAGTGGCTGAGAAGCCTTTCAGTATGGTTGACAGCTAGCACTGATCAGGAGTTTTGGTTGGGTTTGGTCCTGGCTGAGCCTTTTTGCTTCTCCTTTCGAAGACCTGAGAGGGAATTTGTCACCCGAGTGACCGAGGTGGAGTCCTAGTGAAGGGCAACCACACTGGCAGGGACCTGCCCACAGCTCCTGCAAAGGGTGAGAGCTTCTCACTTTGACAAGGGCTTGAAGCAACAGCACTAGGAGAAATGGCTGGAAGATGGAAGAGGGGAGATTGAGACTGGAGATGAGGAAGAAATTCTTGACAGTGTGGGTAGGGAGACAGGGGAACAGGCTGCCCAGGGAGGCTGGGGAGTGGGTTTAGAATGGATCTCAGGAAGGTCCTCAGTCCAAGGGTGGTGAGACTCTGGAATAGGCTGCCCAGGGAGGTTTGGATGTCTCCTCCCTGGAGCTGTTAAAGACCAGTTTGCCTTGAGCAACCTGAGCTGGAGGGAGGTGTCCCTGCCCATGGCAGGAGTTTGGACCTGGCTGATCTTTAAGGCCCCTTCCAACCCAACCTATTCTGTGCACCTATGAGTCTGTAGGCAATACAAGGTGAAAAAATCCAGCTGCAGAGTGCCTGGAACAAATAAGCCTGGACCAAAGCTAGGGAGGAGATCTTCTGTTCTCCTTCTCTGGCAGCTCAGCTGTTAAATCCTGTAGGAGGTTGCACAGCAGTGACTAAATGGAGCAGAGCCCCCACTTTCCCTCTTGCTCTGCTCAGCCCAGCTCCAGCTCTTGGTGATGAGCTCAGTGTCTTGCTAACAGCACAGCACAGCACCAGCTCATTAATTTTACAAGGAGCTGAACATATTTGGGGTTGTCAGAGTGTCCCTGCTGCAATGTGAAGAGCAAAGCAGAAAGGCTTGGCAGAGGCATCCTCCTGAGGGAGCTCCTCTGCTTTGTCTTTGAACATGCCCACAGAAGCAAGGGCCTGAGCAGCAGGGGGTGGGGACTGGTAGCTCCCTGCCAAGGAAGATGCAGCTGCAAGTTAAGGTAGGACCTTGGAGATGCTCTGTCAGAGGGTGCTTTGAGTTTCATTCCATGCCAGCTACTAATTCTACTTCTCTGCATCCTTTCACACCTTAGCTGAGCGCTCAGCAGAACTCAGGCTCTGAGTTCACAGCATCACAGTATCACTCAGGTTGGAAAGGACCTCAAGGATCATTGAGTCCAACCTATCAACACAGACCCCATGACTAGACCATGGCACCAAGTGCCACGTCCAATCTCCCCTTGAATGCCTCCAGGGTCGATGACTCAACCACCTCCCTGGGCAACCCGCTCCAATGACAAATGACTCGCTCGGTGAAGAGTTTCCTCCTCACCTCGAGTCTAAACCTCCCCTGGCTTCAGCCTCTTAGAAGGGAACTGCTAAAGCTCAAACACATTCAGAGAGTCCTAGAATGGTTTGGGTGGGAAGGGAGATTCAAGATCATCTAGTTTCAAGCCCCCTGCCATGGGCAAGGACACCTCCCACCAGCCCAGGCTGCTCAAGGCCTCATCCAGCCTGGCCTTGAACACCTCCAGGGAGGAGGCAGCCACAGCCTCCCTGGGCAAGCTGTGCCAGAGTCTCCCCACCCTCACTGGCAAGAATTTCTTCCTCATCTCCAGTCTGAATCTGCCATCCTCAACCTTCAATCCATTCCCTCTCATCCTGTCACTCTAAGCCCTTGTCAAAGTCCCTCCCCAGCTCTCCTGTAGTCCCCTCCAGGTACTGGAAGGCTGCTCAAGGTCTCCCTGGAGCCTTCTCTTCTCCAGGCTGAGCAGCCCCAACTCTCCCAGCCTGTCCCCACAGGGAGGTTCTCCAGCCTCTGATCATCTTCATGGCTTCCTCTGGACCTGTGTCCCTCTTGTGCTGGGGGCAGCAGAGTTGGAAGCAGTGCTGCAGGTGGGACCTCAGCAGAGCAGAGGGGCAGAATCCCCACCCTGTGCTGCTGCTCTCCCTGCTGTGGATGCAGCTCAGCACACAGCTGCCTGCTGGGCTGCCAGTGACCATTGCTGGCTCCTGGGGAGTTTGTCACCAACTGACACCCCCAAGTCCTTCTCCCCAGGGCTGCTCTTCATTTATAAACCAAAAATCAATCCATTGAGCACTCTGAGCACACACTCAGCATGCCCAAAGCAGAGCTTAGCAGCTCACTTTGAAACCTGAGGCCATTTTTGTCTTTCTTCTGCTTACATTTGATAAACTTCTGGAAACAAGATCCCATTTCCTACCAACAAGGCAAATGTTCCAATCCCCACTCAGGTACCATGTAGCATAACAACATTAACTCAGAGGCAATGGTGTCAAGTGACAGTTGGCTTTCTCCATGCTGGATGAAGGATTGTCCCCTGCAGGTCCATGAAGCTATGATGCACAGCACTCCCTGTAAATGGTGACACAGCTCTGCCTGGAGGGTGGGGAGTTGGAGATAAATGGGAAGATAATTGGACAAAAAGATTGCTTGGGGAAGCAAAGGCAAAAGCTTTGGTAGGTTCTGATGGAAACCATAAATATTCTGCAAGTGTCAGGGGGTTTAATGCTCTCCTTTATGGGACAGCTGCTCTTTAGCTGGTAATTAATAACCTGCAAGGGCAGATGGAGCAGTGGAGTCAGTGCTGAATGAGGAGAATGAGGAAAATTTAGCAGCCTGGTTGAGGAGCTCTTTATCTCCAGCAGAACTGGCAACACACATCCTGGGCTCCAGCAGCAGACAGAAATTTGGCAAGAATCACAGAATCCCAGAGGGCTTTGGGTTGGAAGGGACCTCCAAAGCTCAGCCAGTCCAGTGCCCCTGCACTCAGCAGGGACATCCTCCAATTAGATCAGGCTGCCCAGGGCCACATCAAGTCTGATTCTCCACTAGAGCAGGTTGCTCAGAGCCTTCTCCAGCCTGACCTTGAAGATCTCCAGGGATGGGACTCAACTATCTCCCTGGGCAACCTGTTGCAGTGTTCCAGCAGCCTCAAGGTGCAGACTGTCCAACAGGACTCCAAGGTCCTTCTTCATGGAGCTGTTTCCAGCAGGTCAGTCCACACCTGCTCCTATGACCCACTCAAGCACCCCTCCATGACCCACACCTGCTCCTATGACCCACTCAAGCTCCCCTCCATGCCCCACACCTGCTCCCCTCCATGACCCACTCAAGCACCCCTCCATGCCCCACACCAGCTCCCCTCCATGCCCCACACCTGCTCCCCTCCATGCCCCACACCTGCTCCCCTTACTCCCCCAGCCTCATTTCTTGTGTACTTAAGGAGCTCTGCAATACTTGTAAGAGCCTTTCCCACTCCTCAGACACTCAATTTCTGCAGACAAAGCAATATCTGTTGTTTCAAAGGAAGACAAAGAAGTGGTTCAGAAAATGACTCTGTGGAGAGCAAAGAACCAAAATAAGCCAACACCATAAAAAAGAAGTGAACAAAAAGAAGTGAACAAACAAAGTCTCTGTGAAGGGGAATCATCTAGTTTAAACTGAGAACCACCACCTCTCACTGGATTTATTTCTTATGTCTTTCCTTTTTCTTAGGATTCCTTCTTTCCTTTGGCCCAGATAAAGCCTCACACACAGCCTTTTTTTTTGATAAGGGGAAAAAAAACCCAACCCTGGCTTGATAAAGCTCAGCACTGTTTGGAGCTGGTCCCAGGATATGTTTACACATGTCTGTGTGATGGATGAAAAGTGATTTTTCTTGTTAGACAGAAAAATGCAATCAGTGGCTTCTAATGAGAGGCTTAAGCACAGGCACCAAAGCACCACCTCCTCTCCCCCCAAAGTACAACCCCTCCAAGACTCACAGAAATTGTCAGGGTTGGAAGGGACCTCAAGGCTCAGCCAGCTCCAACCCCCTGCCATGGGCAGGGACACCTCACACCACAGCAGGTTGCTCACAGCCACATCCAGCCTGGCCTTAAAAACCTCCAGGCAGGAGGCTTCCACCACCTCCCTGGGCAACCTGTGCCAGGCTCTCACCACCCTCATGGGGAACAACTTCTTCCTCACAGCCACTCTCAATCTCCCCACTTCTAGTTTTGCTCCATCCCCCCCAGTCCTATCCCTCCCTGACACCCTGAAAAGTCCCTCCCCAGCTTTCTTGGAGCCCCCTGCAGATCCTGGAAGGCCACAATTAGGTCTCCTGGGAGCCTTCTCTTCTCCAGACTGCACAGCCCCAACTGCCTCAGTCTGTCAGAGCACTCCTGTTACCCCAAAACACACACACAGAGCAATGCCAGCTGAGGACATTTTGCTTTAGGGTCCCATGAACTGCTCCTCTCCTTCACAAATGTTTCCTTAACTCACTTCACTGAAGCTCTGTGCAGGACCTAAGCAGCCTTCCAGATATTAATAGCAATGCTCTGATGATTTCCAGACATACTGGTCCATAGTGGTCATCTCAAGCCGTGGCACCAAACCAGGCAGCAGTAAGAGCCTTGTGTCCCTCTCCCTGCAAATTGCCTTACCTACTGTTCACTGACATCATGCAACCCAAGTGGAGTCATGCACAAGAGGAGCAGCAGGTGGCTGTGCACACTGGAGAGTGTCCCCATGGCATTTCCACCTGGGTGGCATTTTACTCCTTACAGGCACTTGGGAGTTTTTCATGCTGTGTGCTCCAGTAGCTGGAGAAGGTCACAGAAAGATCATCACATTGTGCCATGGAATGGTGAAGGTTGGAGAGGAACCTCTGGAGAGCACTGAATCCAAACCCCCTGCCAAAGCAGGGTCACCCAGGGCAGGTCACCCAGGAACACATCCAGGTGGATCTTGAAAGTCTCCATAGAAGGAAACTTGACAATGTCCCTGGGCAGCCTGCTCCAGGGCTCCAGCAGCCTCACAGCACAGAACTTTCTCCTCAGGTTGAGGTGGAGCTTCCTGAGTTCTCCTTTGTGTCCAGTGCCCCTTGTCCTACCACATGACACCACCAAAAAGAGCCTGGCCTCTTCTTCTTGACACCCACCCCTCAGAGGTTTATGAACACTGATGAGATCCCCTCTCAGCTTTCTCCTCTCCAGCCTAACCAGCCCCAGGGCTCTCAGCCTTTCCTCATCACACAGAGGTTCCACTCCCTTCAGCATCCTCATTGCCTCTGTTGGGACTCTCTCCAGTAGATCCCTGTCCCAGAACTGGACACAGTACTCCAGATGTGGTCTCACCAGGGCAGAATAGAAGGGGAGGAGAACCTCCCTTGACCTGCTGGTCACTCTCTTCTTAATGCATCCCAGGAGACCACTGGCCTTCTTGGCCACAAGGGCACATTGCTGTCCCATGGATAACTCATTGCCCACCAGCACTCCAAGGTCCTCCTCCATGGAGCTGCTTTCCAACAGATCAACTCACATCATCATCTCTTACTTACCCAAGCAATATCCCACCAGGTTGAGGTACTGCTCTTCCTTGCAGCTGGTCCTGCACCTTCCACCAGCTAGAGTGGCATGGGGGTGGCAGGTTGAGCACTCCAGATCAGAAGGGCCATGGCAGGTCTTGCAGGATGGATGACAGGCTGGGTGGGAAAGCCAACACTTGTTATGCTCTTGGTGTAGGCCACCTGCCACCCTCCCCTCCCCAGGAAGGCCTTCTCTGCCATAATCATTTACTCCTGCAAAGCAGGGACATAAAATGATCTAATAGCATCAGTGAGCACAGAGCTGGGGCTTGGAAGGCTTCTTACATCCTCATTTTGAATAAACAAGATGAGAAATGAGTTGTCAGCTGGGGGAAAAAAAAATGTGATTAGCTCTCTGCATGAACCAAGCTGCAGCTCTCCACAACCCAGCAAACACAGAGAGATTGGCCCTTTGAGTCCTCCCCTCCAGCAGAGGTTTGTGCACAGAAGAAAGGGAGTGGGATGCACAGGGGAGATAAATGAACCATCTTGGGATTGTAGGAGCATCACAGTGACAGGAGTTTGATATTCATGAGTGGAAAAGCCAGGAATGAGCACTGCACAAAGCCCTCCCCACCTGAAAGCAACAAGCCCTGAATGCCAAGCCAGCTCAGCAGCTCTTCTCTGCTAAAAGCTCAACAAAAGCACTGCAGGCAAAGTGGTTAAGATTGCTCAAAAATACTTCAGGCTGCTCTTGTAGCCTTCCACCTTTAAAGGCAGATGCCATACTTCCATGTGTTCCATGCTACAGATCTGCAGGAGACAGAAAGACTGTGACTGATGATCTGTAGAAGAACTCATCACAGCTAAGAGGGACATGGAGCTGCTGGAGTGGGTCCAGAAGAGGCCACCAAGATGATCACAGAGGGCTGGAGAACCTCTCCTGTGGGGACAGGCTGGGAGAGTTGGGGCTGCTCAGCCTGGAGAAGAGAAGGCTCCAGGGAGACCTTAGAGCAGCCTTCCAGTACCTGAAGGAGCTACAGGAGAGCTGGGGAGGGACTTCTGACAAGGGCTTGGAGTGACAGGCTGAGAGGGAATGGATTGAAGCTTGAGGAGGGCAGATTTAGACTGGAGATTAGGAAGAAATTCTTGCCAGTGAGGCAGAATCCCCTCCCTGTGCTGCTGCTCTCCCTGCTTTGGATGCAGCCCAGCACACAGCTGCCTGCTGGGTTGCCAGTGACCATTGCTGGCTCCTGGGGAGATCACAGAAATCACAGAACCATTCAGGTTGGAAAAGACCCTCAGGATCTCCAAGTCCAACCACTGACCCTATTCCACAAGGGTCACAGGATCACAAGTCCTCCTCCTGAAGGCTGCTCTCAAGCCAGCCCTTGCCCAGCCTGGATTTGTGTTTGGGATTACCCTGATCCAGGTCTTTCCTCCTAAACTCAGCCCTGTAGGCAGGAGTGGATTACAAACAAAGCTCATTGATATGGACACTGTGCTTATCCAGCCTAAGAAAAGCAGAGCACTGCTCAATGTTGTCCAGTGTTCTGCTGGCTGAAATAAACCACAAAACATCTTCAGGGAAACAATGCAGAGGAGCAAAGCTGCTTAGAATTTAGGAGTCCATGTGCACACCTCTCTCCCCTTAGGAGCAGATTCCCTCTCCTGCAATGGGACTGTCTTATTCTCCCCTGAAAAACAACACCACCACAACACTTAAACAGCCTTCTCCAAACCTGCCAGCATCTCTAATTACACCCAGAAAGGCAGCACAGAGTGTGGAAGTGATGGAGCTCAGCAGCATGAGCTGCAGGGGCCTGCATGGGGCACTCACAGGAGCAGTGATCTTGGTGGCTGAAGAGTCCCTCTGGGCACTCTGAGAGGCATCTGCCTTCAAGCAGGACGTGGGGCGAGGGGCAAGCTGTACAGTCCTGGGCAGTGTTCCCCACACAGCTTGCACAGGAGGAGTGGCACTCTGCAGGGAAGCAAAGAGAGAAAAGAGAGGGCCCAGTTAATTCTGGGATTAATTTTAGGGTACCTTGGTTGGAACTGTCACAGCTTCACAGCTGGCACTGGGTTGGAAGGGTCCCTCGAAGGTCATCTTGTCCAAACCCCCTGCACTCAGCAGGGAGACCTCCAATTAGATCAGGCTGCCCAGGGCCACAGCAAGTCTGATCATGAAAAGATGATTCAGCAAGAATGAAACTGAACTGCTTGGAAAGGGGAGGGAGGGAAGGAGAGGATTTCCAGCCTGAAATTGTGTTGAGATTGGAGATTAGGAACAAAGTCTTTGCTGCAAGGGTGGCCAGGGACTGGAACAGGCTGCCCAGGGAGGTGGTGGAGACCTTATCCCTGGAGGTACAGCAGAAATGTGTGGCCATGGCACTTGGTGCCATGGTTTAGTGGCCACTGGATTGAAGGTTGGACTGCATTATCTTAGAGGTCTCTTCCAACCCAACTAATTCTCTGATTCTATAAATGAATCATAGAATCAATAAGGTTGGAAGAGACCTCAGAGATCATCAAATCCAAGCTGTCACCCAACACCTCCTGACTACTAAACCATGGCACCAAGTGCCACATCCAATCCCCTCTTGAACACCTCCAGGGATGGGGACTTCAACACCTCCCTGGGCAGCACATCCCAATGGCTAACAACTCTCTCTGGGAAGAACTTTCTCCTCACCTCCAGCCTAAACTTCCCCTGGCACAGCCTGAGACTGTGTCCTCTTGTTCTGGTGCTGGTTGCCTGGGGGAAGAGACCAACCCCCTCCTGGCTACAACCTCCCTTCAGGTAGTTGTAGACAGCAAAAATGTCTCCCCTGAGCCTCCTCTTCTCCAGACTAAAATGTGCAGTTAAAAAGTGGGACTTCTTCACCTGGTACTTGACCCTAAACCAAGCCAATCTTAAACTAAGTAATGTGGTTAAATAAAGATATTAACTCCTCAATTAAACCCCTAGTATTTAGTAGAGGAGTGACTGGAGGCCACGGGTTCTGCTGTGTGAGACTCTGTTGAACACCAAGAGAGGCTTCCTGCCCTCCAGGGAGACAAGAGAGGCTGGAGGGAAGGAATGCAATGAAATGATTTCTACAAGTACATCACCTTGTGGTCTTCAAGGGTTAATAAGGAGACAGCTCAGTCTTTTATGAAAAGGGCTTAAGGAGTGATCCTCCTTCAATGGTAAAAGCCAACATGGCTGAGCTTCAACGAGAAGAAAGCTGAGCTGTGCAGACCTGAACACAGCTGTTTTATTAATGTAAGTACCTGAGTTCTCTGGTCCCAAATCAAATGCAGAGTGTATTTCCTTCAGATGCCATCCTGAAAGTCACTGAGCTTAAACATTCCTGACTGTCCCAAGGCAAGCAGAGGAGCTCAAAGCATGTCAGAATCAAAGGTGGTACAAGATCACCCTGAATGCCCCCAGTGCAGCACAGCCCAGTGCCAAAGGCTTTGAACAGCTCTTCCACCATCTACTCACGTTTGCAGACTCCTCTGCTGTCCATGTAGAACCCAGCTTGGCAGTGTGAGAGGCAGAGGCCATGCACAGCTCCTTCCATGGGCTGCTGAGGCTGCAGCACATCCCCCAGTGCCCTGCAGCTCAGGCAGCGAGAGGCCCCCGGGCCCATGCAGGCACCACAGGATGGGTGGCAACCTGTGCAGAGGCAGCACAAAGGATCAGTGTCACAGCTGGGTGCTCAGAGCACAGCCCAGCAAAAACCAGTAGCTGGAGAACCTGGAAGTGCAGAACTTACCCTTGCAGACACCATGATCCTGGAAAAAGCCCTCTCCACAGCCCTGCAGGCACTGGCCCTGGTGCAGCACCAGAGGAAAGGAGCAGGAGGTGCAGTGTGTGGCCAGAGGTCCCTCACATCTGGAGCACGAATCATGACAAGCTGATAAAGAAAGAGAGCACAGAGGAGCTGAAGGATCACATTTGTCCTCCTTGGGAGTGGTGTTGCTGACTACAGCCTCCTCCAGCCAACAGTGACAACTCCCAAGTGGCAGAATACTCAGCTCTGTGAACTAATGAGAGCAAAAGTGCACATGTATGAATGACTGCTAACAAGGGTAACTCACAACTCAGTGTTGTGAAGGTGTATCTCAGCCTGTCTTAATGTGCTCCACAAGGCACAGAGGTGATTTAAAACTACCACAGGAAAACAAAAGATCTCATTTCCCATCCCCTTTCTGTGCTTTCCACATTCCTTCCCCACAGGTAAACATGTGGGGAAAGAGGCAACAACATCTGGAGGGCACTTTGAGAGCTTCAGAGGAGGTGATGCAGACATTCCTCTTACCTCTGCATCTTCCTTTGGTGCTTGGGAAGTAGGCAGCTGGGCACTCAGAGACACATCTCCCATCAAGAAGCAGCTTCTCTGGAGCACAGGTCAAACACCTGGGTTGGTCTGCATAGCAGGTGGCACAGAACTGCTCACAAGCTGCCAAGGAGGACAGCTGGTTAGTGACACGCACCCAATGGGCAACAAACAGCAGGGTCATCAAGCCAGCCCCAGCGAGAACATGAACTAAGGGAAGCCATGCCTTAGATCATGGAATCAGAATCACCTAGGCTGGCTGTAGCCAGCTGTGGCTCAAACAGAGCTGCCTGAAGACACAAAGGCCCTGTGTCCTTTCTGCTGACTCTGCTGGCCAGTCCTTCAGAGCAGCTGGAGGTGGCTGCCAGCACAAGCCCAGACTTCACCTGAATGCTGGCAGCAAATTTTACATCATTGAGTTGAGATTATTTTTTGTCCCCCTCCTTCATGGATCTGTTTCACTCAGGTCTTCTAATTCCCTCCAGTCCTCTCCTCCCTTTTCCTCAGCACACCTTCCCAGCTCCCCAGCCTCCTCTGTGGTGCAAGTATTAGTTGCTGTGATGCTGAATTATGATCAAATTTAGAGAAACCTGCTGGCAAAGGCCATTTTTCTTCCTGCAGACAAATAGATTTGTCAAGCCCTCAGAAACAACTCAGTTGGGGCTTTCCAGCTGTTCAGTGAGGGGGTGAGGGGGAAGAAAAAAAACCCAATCCAACAAACCCAGCCCAACAAACCCACAGCCTTAAACCTTGCAGCATCTGATTAGCTTAAATGAATTAATAATCTTACAAGTAAACAGCAGCTTTCCTCAGCTGCTATTTATGCACAAGGTGCATCTGGCTGCTTGGGCATGAATAAAATCCCAGCTGCTGCCTGGCTAAATGAAATATTGATTCCTTGTTCTCCTCCTTTCTTGTTTTTTTCTTCCCTCCACCAGAACATTTCTCAAAGTTCTGGCAGTGGGAGGAAGCAAAAGAGATGTTTACCACTGCAGATTCCAGCCTGGCTGTAAAATCCCTGCCCACAGCTGGCCACGCAGAGCCCCTCTTGAAGCAGGTGTGCTGGGTCTCTGCAGGACAAGCAATTGTTCTCAGCAGCACCCCAGCAGGAGGAGCAGGACTCGTGACACGCTGCAGGAGAGAAAAGGGCAGGGTTAACAATCAGCTTCCAAGCAGCTCTTCCAAAATGAAGGCTTTGCAGCAATTCTTTACCCTTCTTTTTCTTTCCTTTCTCTTTTTTCTCCCCTAGCGGTTTTAGAAGAGAATTGAACAGGACAGGACAGGACAGGACAGGACAGGACAGGACAGGACAGGACAGGACAAGAATAGAATAGAATAGAATAGAATAGAATAGAATAGAATAGAATAGAATAGAATAGAATAGAATAGAATAGAATAGAATAGAATAGAATAGAATAGAGCAGAGCAGATTGCAAAAGACCTCAGAGATCATCCAGTCCAACCTCTCACCCAACACCATCTAACCAACTAACCCATGGCACCAAGCACCCCATCCAGTCTCTTCCTATACACCTCCAGGGATGGGGACTCCACCACCTCCCTGGACAGCACATCCCAATGGCCAATCTCTCTTGCTGGGAAGAACTTCTTCCTAAAATCCAGCCTAAATCTCCCCTGGCACAGCTTGAGACTGTGTCCTCCTGTTCTGGTGCTGGTTGCTTGGGAGAAGAGACCAACCCCCACCTGGCTACAACCTCCCTTCAGGTAGCTGTAGACAGCAATAAGGTCTGCCCTGAGGCTCCTCTCCTCCAGGCTAAGCAACCCCAGCTCCCTCAGGCCCTCCTCACAGGGCTCCCTCCCCAGCTTTGTTGACCAAACCACTGCTGCTCTTGTGCTGGTAGCTTTTGTCTGAGCTGCTGCAGGGGGACAGCTTCCAGCTGCACGTCGTACGTGCAGTAGGACATGCAGGACACATCAGAGCAGCTTCTGGAGCTGCAGCCAGACCAGGATGAAGGTTGGTAAGCCTAAGTCCTGTTCATCCTGGTGTTAAGAGGCTGTACAAGCACAAAGGGAAATGGGAAGAGATCCCATCCAGCTCTGGATCCCTCAAGACAGGAAGGATGTGGACCTGATGGAGAGGGTCCAGAGGAGGGCCAAGGAAATGAGCAGGGGTTTGGAGCACCTCTGCTATGGGACAGGCTGAGGGAGCTGGGGGTGTTCAGCCTGGAGATGAGAAGACTCCAGGGAGATCTTAGAGCTGCCTTCCAGTCCCTGAAGGGGTCTACAAGTAGACTGCTAAGGGACTGATCCCCAAGGCCTGCAGTGACAGGATGAGGGGCAATGGCTTGAAATGAGAGCAGAGCAGATTGAGATTGGATGTTAAGGCAAAGTTCTGCACCATGAGGGTGCTGGAACACTGCAACAGGCTGCCCAGGGAGGTGGTGGAATCCCCATTCCTGGAGGTGTTCAAGAAATATGTGGCCATGGCACTTGGGGCCATGCTTTAGTGGCCATGGTGGTGTTGGGTTGAAGGTTGGACTCAATGACCTTGGAGGTCTTTTCCAACCAAAACAATTCTATGTTCCTAAGATGAGAGTCCTGCTCTTTCTGTTTCTCTTCTTTCCTGACTGCCCAGAAGTCAGAGAATCAATCAGCTAAAGATCCACTCAACAAAGTCTCTCTTTTCTGCATCAGTGCACACAGGACATTCCCAGCTTTGGTGACAGCAGCAGGGCTAAGGCAGATGGCATCCCAGCAAGGACACAGGGAGAGATCACTGCTCAGCTTTGGGGAAGCACTGATAGGGTCCTACCACTCTACCACCTCTAAGCTGCCCTCCTCACCATGAGCTGGCCAAGCTCAGCCTGGTGTGCTCAGCTGGTCGTGCTCAAGGTGAGCCTCAGCAGCCAGCAAAGCCCAGCAGGCTGTGACTAGAAATCCAAGCTCTGCTAGGGGCTGAGCTGCTCTGTTAGTGTCGTGTTACACACCTCAGCAGCTGCAGCTGGGGAGATCAAAGCAGAACCACCCCAGCTCTGCCTGGGCCTTGTGAATGATCCTGCAAACATAAATAATTAAGGCAGAAAAATGCACTGAGAGCACTGAGCATTGCAAGTCCTTCAAGCCCTTCTGTCCTACCAGGCAGACAGCTCTTACTTTTGCTTCCCTTTGCCTTCAGTGGGGACAATCTTAACTGTCTCCACAGCCTGTTTCTGCCTAGGAAAACTTCACCTACCACTCTGCTCTAAGCCTGGCACAAACTGATCCCCCAGCTTTCAGTACACTGCTGCAGATCCAAGCCTGACACTGTTTTAGTCTCAACTTTGCTGTCTCATAGTAGCTTTAATACTCCACAGAAGCAGGTGGAGGAACAGGGACAGTGATGTGGTAGAAGCCCCATCCCTGGAGACATTTGAGGTTGCTGACCATTTGCTTCAAGGCTGAACCCCCCTGTCTGTAGCCCAGGGCCCTGTTGTCCATGTCTAAAGAGTCCTTTTCATGGATTGGAAGGCTGCTGTTACCCTTAATAGCAGCCTTCCAGTCCATAAAAAGAGCCTATGAGAAGGATGGAAGAGACTGTTCCACAGGCCTTTGGTGATGGACAAGGGGCAATGGCTTCAAATTAGGGAAGAGTAGATTTAGACTGGATGTTAGGAACAGGTTCTTTACCATGTGGAACACTGGAACAGATTGCCCAAGGAGGCAGCTGCTGCCCCATCCCTGGAGATATTCAAGGTGAGGCTCAACAGGGCTCTGGGCAACCTGATCTAATTGAGGATGTCCCTCCTTAATAGAGAGGGGGTTGGAGCAGATGATCTTTGGAGACCCTTTCCAATCCAGACCATTCTATGGTTAGAAGAGATACCCAGTGCAGAAGGATCTATGGACTTCAATATCAAATAATCTTCTCCTCCATTTGGTTGTATTTGACCATTTCCTTCCCCACCTGCTGCCAGGGTTTTAGCTGGCAGTGTCCATGTGCTGCTGAAGCAGGAGGGCAGAGCTAATGGCTCATGTTTAGTGCTGGTGTGCAGCTCACTGATTGGCCCCCTCCATCCAGATTTGCAGTCATGCATGCCTGCAGCTGAAAGTTGCTTGGGAAAATCTGTTCTTGTTTCCTCAAGGGAATTAAAAGCAATTTGCTTTAGTTCTGCCTGGCTGCCCCTTCTGCACAAAGTCAAACCACTGGAGTCAGGCTAAAATTTCAGAGGTGGGGTCCAGCATTCATTGCCATCCACTCTTTTATTTTTGCAGCTTTCCCAAGCTCTGATCTGATTGCCCAGGATGGTGTTTATTCTTTTTCTCCTCGTGGTTTGCACACCTGCATGAAGGATGCTCCAACAGCACAGGAAGGGTGAACTAGGCTGGGTTTAATTGCCCTAAGTTCCACTAAACTCCCTCTTGAGGAATTCAGGCTGGAGATGAAAAAGACCTTTCAGACCAGGCTTCTGGCTCCATCCTGCTGTTTGAAGCACTCCACAAAGCACAAGCAGTTCATGTTTACACAGCTTCACAGACTGCATTGGCTTGGAAGGGACCCTCAAAGGGCAGCTTGTCTGACCCCCCTGCAGTCAGCAGGGACACCTCTGACAAGAGCAGGCTGCCCAGGGCCACACCAAGTCTGATCTTGAATGTCTCCAGGGATTGTGCCTCCACTACATCCCAGGGCAACCTGTTCCAGGATTTCCACACTCTCACAGTGCAGAGCTTCCTCCTGATGTCCAACCCAACTCTGCCCTGCTCCAGTGTCAAACCTTGCCCCTCGCCCTATCCCCACAGGCCCTTCTGAACAGATCAAGGTGTTAGATCCTCAGTTAAATCAGGGTCCACATGCTTCTGTCTGCCCTGAACATCACAGAAACCACATTTCCACATGGAAAGAGGAAGGGAGAGAAGCCAACATGTTTCAAAGCAGAGGGTTTTATTCCAGCAGAATGTAATGAGTACTTCCCCAAGCAGTAATCAATTCTACACTCTGTGACTTCAGTTCCCCTGCTCACTCCTTCCTTTGCTCTAGGGTGAACATTAACACCTATGTCAACAGCAGATCCCTCAACACAAGTGTATCTAACAGCCTGGGGACAGCTTTTCTCTGCTGGGTTGCAGTTACTTCTCTGGTTTGAGTTACCTGTGCAGAGGAGCTGATGCTGGAAGTATCCCTTCCCACAGGAAGCCACACACTGCCCATCCTTCATTAAGAGGGGTGGCTGGCAGGAGGAGCACTCAAATCCATTGCTACAGGCTGAGCAGGTTTCATTGCAGGCTTCCAAGAGGAAGAACAGAGAAGAAAGATGTGTTAGTCCCAGGAGTCTGGAGATGCAGGCTGATAATAGGAGAAAACTTCATTTTTCAGGCCTGGAATTGTGCCAGGGGAGGGTTAGGTTGGAGATTAGGGAAAAATGTCTTGGCTGCAAGAGTGGTCAGGGATTGGAGCAGGCTGCCTAGGGGGATGGTGGAGTCCCCATCCCTGGAGGTGTTCAAGAAACTTGTGGCCATGACACTTGAGGATGTGGTTTGATGGCTGTGGTGTTGGGTTGAAGGGTGGACTGGATGATCTTAGAGGGCACTTCCAACTGAAACTCCAGGGGAAACTTGGAGCAGCCTTCCAGTACCTGAAGGGACTACAGGAGAGCTGGGGAGGGACTTTTGACAAGGGCTGGGAGTGACAGGATGAGGGGCAATGGATTGAAGCTTGAGGAGGGCAGATTTAGACTGGAGACTAGGAAGAAATTCTTGAGAGTGAGGGTGGTGAGAGACTGGAGCAGGTAGTCCAGGGAAGTCGTGGATGCCCCCTCCCTGGAGGTGTTCATGACCAGGATGGATGAGGCCTTAAGCAACCTGGGCTGGTGGGAGCAACCTGGTCCCAACCCATGGCAGGGGGTTGGAACTGGATGAGCCTCAAGGTCCCTTCCAATTTGAACCATTCCATGAGTCTAGGATTTTGGACAGGGACTTCGAGGATCTGCATTTTTCAGGGGCTTCCAACTAAAAGCTTGGCCCAGGAAGCCACAGAGAAGGCAACCATGTGATGGGGTGCAACCTCCTGCAGAACTTACCTGAGCAGGTGCCCCCCTCCTGGTAGAAGCCCAACCCACAGGCCTCCACGCAGCGCCCATCCTGCAGCCACCTCCTGGCGTCTCGGCAGGCAGTGCAGCGATCAAAGGCCTGAGAGCAGGTCAGGCAGTCTGGGTGGCACTCAACTGGCACGAAGGAAAGACCCCAAGGTGAGAAAAGCAGCAGTGGGTTTTAACCAGGAAGGCACAAAGCAACACAAACTCCACATCCAAGTGAATCTCCTCACTTCTTTCTCTTGGTGTGGGTTTTGCTGTGTCGGGTTTTTAGGAGTGGGTTTTGCTGTGTTGGGGTTTTTTTCCCCCCCTTCTTCCAATATTGCATGAAAAGGGTTACAATATTTCCTTGCTGTCTTCTGCTATGTGAGAAGGCACTCCACAGCCTCAGCTTTTCTAGCCTGTTGATAAAAAGGTTTCTCAGCAGTGAAATAAATGTAAGCCATCAGGAATTAATGGCCTGAAACAACCTGAATCTGAGTTTCCTTCAGTCAAACCCTGCCATAAGTCCAGAGTGTCCACACCAGGTCCAGATCACTCCCCCTCCAGCCAAAAGCTTTCTGTCCCAGCATTTCCTGACCATAGGTGTTGTCTCAAATGGCACCAGAACTGCCCTCTCTGCAGAGGCCAAAGGAAGGGCTGCTTTGGCTTTGCTACTGAGCTACTTCTGCCTGCTGGAAGAAGAGCTGCCTGCTCCTGCCTGCCTAGCCAGCAAAAAGGATCCCACAGCTGGAAACTCTCCTGCAAGTTTCCAGGGAGATGTACCCAAGGAAAGGCTCAGGAATGAAGAGAGGACATAGAGCTGAAGATGATAAAACAGGAGGAATGATAAGGGGACTCTGTCTCTATCCATTTCTTCCCAAGGGTCTGTGCAACCCCATCCTTCCACTCTGACAGTGAACTGGCTTCTTGGACAGGGACAGAATGGACAACTTCTCTCTAGGCACAAGAAAATTGTACTGCAGCACTGCATCCAGTCCTGGTATCCCCAGTCCTGGTATCCCCAGTCCTGGTATCCCCAGTCCTGGTATCCCCAGCACAACATGGAGCTGCTGGAGTGGGTCCAGAGGAGGCCACAAAGATGATCAGAGGGCTGGAGAACCTCCCCTACGGGGATAGGCTGAGGGAGCTGGGGCTGTTCAGCCTGGAGATGCTAAGGCTCCAGGAAGACCTTAGAGCAGCCTTGCAGTACCTGAAGGGGGCTGCAAGAAAACTGGGGAGGGGTTTTTGACAAGGGCTTGACATGATAGGACAAGAGGGAATGGATTGAAGATGGAAGACAGGAGTTTGAGACTGGAGATGAGGAAGAAATTCTTACCAATGAGGGTGGGGAGACACTGGAACAGGTTGCCCAGGGAGGTTGTGGATGTGCCCTCCCTGGGGGTGTTCAAGACCAGGTTGGATGAGTGGGAGGTGTCCCTGCAATAGCAGGGGGGTTGGAATTGGATGACTTTGAAGGTCCCTTCCAACCCAAACCATTCTAGGATTCCATTCTATGGTTTCCCAACATGGCAAACCCATTTTCCATCATGGAAGCTAAATCAAGAGGCCAGATTTGCAAGGGTAGGCAGCAGAGAAGCACTTCTTGCTTAGAAGGAGGACAGAGAGGTGCTGAGAGCATGTCATGCTCTGTCCCCTCCTTAGGAGCCTGTGTAGATGCTGCTCCCTTTTGAAACTGCAGGGCAATGTTATCTGAAGTGTCCAAAGCCCATTTGCCTCCCTTTTCAATTTGGAGTGCTTTGCATTTTTACTAGCATGCAGTAAATAACCAGCTTTAAAGCATGAATGTGGCAGGGCCCTCCTGCAAATGACAGCATAATTAAACTGGGAAGCTATTTGCTTTTGGCTGAGATAAAACATGAACTGGAGCACTCTGATAGAGAAAAAAAAAAGAAGAAGAAGAAGAAGGGAAAATAAAGTTCTGTGAAGGCTGCAAGAGAAGCAAGCAACATGAAAAATCATCAGGCCAGAGCTAAAGCCCAGCAGCTCTGGAATGTAAATCAGGGAAGGGTGACAATATCCTGGAGGAAAATGGATTTCTCTGCAGAATAAACAGAGAAGCTGAGGCTATTCTCATCTTTGCAAACAATTATTGAGTGGCAGGCACTGAGCCCCATGTGAGCTGGGGACATAACAGCTCATAAGCAGGTTCTTTAGTTCTAGGCAGTCCATAAAGTCCAAACCTCGTGTTAGGAATCCCAAAGGAGCAGCTCCCTGTCTTCAGGAGGCTGAACATGAGCCAGTAGTGTGCCCAGGTGGCCAAGAAGGCCAAGGGCATCCTGGCCTGTATCAGGAACAGTGTGGCCAGCAGGAGCAGGGAGCTCATCCTGCCCTGTGCTCAGCACTGCTTAGGCCACACCTTGAGTCCTGTGTCCAGTTCTGGGCTCCACAGGTTAGGAAAGAGGTTGAGCTGCTGGAAGGTGTCCAGAGAAGGGCAACAAAGCTGGGGAGGGGTCTGGAGCACAGCCCTGTGAGGAGAGGCTGAGGGAGCTGGGGTTGCTTAGCCTGCAGAAGAGAAGGCTCAGGGGAGACCTTCTTGCTCTCTCCAACTCCCTGAAGGGAGGTTGTAGTCAGGTGGGGGTTGGTCTCTTCTCCCAGGCAACCAGCACCAGAACAAGAGGACACAATCTCAAGCTGTGCCAGGGGAGGTTCAGGCTGGATGTTAGGAGGAAGTTCTTCAGAGAGAGAGAGAGATTGGCCATTGGGATGTGCTGCCCAGGGAGGTGCTGAAGTCACCATCCCTGGAAGTGTTTAGGAAGAGACTGGATGGGGTGCTTGGTGCCATGGGTTAGTTGATCAGATGGTGCTGGGTGAGAGGTTGGACTGGATGATCTCTGAGGTCTTTTCCAACCTGGTTAATTCTGTATTCATGTTGAAGAGAAAAAGAGGGGGGAAATAATCAAACTATTTCCCAAACCCCAAGCCAAGGAGAAGTTCCTTGCCAAATGGAAGTTGCCATTTGAGGTCAGTGGGAGCCCTGAATCCCACCAAGAACTCCTTTCCAACCCAGGGCATTCTGTGATTCTATGATTCTAGACTTCACCACAGGCAGCAGGCTGGTATCTGAAGTGAGAGTCTGAGGGGGTTGTGACAGGCTGCCACCCAAGGTGAGTGCCCTGCCCTGGTCCATACCTGGCTGGCAGCGTGGGCAGCAGTCTCCCTGCACCTCCAGGGCCAGGCTGCCGGGCGGGCAGGGCGGGCAGGAGCGCTGGAAGCAGGTCACCTTCCTGTCCTGGCACTCACACTCCCTGCAGGGACCTTCTTCCCAGTGCTCTCCATCCTGCACAGGAAAGAGGCAATGGGCAGCATCAGCAGGGAAGGAGAGCTCTGCACAAAGTGGGTTTGCCATGCATGCAAACCTTTGGGTCAGTCGTGAGGCTGCATCAGTGCCAGGAGTAAATGAAACCCTTCTGGGGCTGTCTGCATCTGCACCCTCAACCCTCTTGCTCCCTTTGCCCTTCCAGCATAAAGCTGCCTCCAAAGTGCTTATTGAGAGGAGCCCTTGGCCCAGGGATATCTGGATCTGTCCTTCCTCTTGAATCTGTGTGGCCATGGCACTTCAGGACATGGTTTAATGGTCATGGTGATCTTAGGTTGCAGATTGAACTCAATGACCTTGGAGATCTTTTCCATGAAACAATTCCATGAATCTCTTTGTCACACTTGAAATCTTCACAGCATTTTATGTCTTCTGCTCTCTTCTACTGCCTGATTTTCCACCACTGAGGTCTGGCCAAAACCCCACAGAGATGAAGATGTGGTGGAAGATTCTTCAACTCATGCACCTGACACTTGTCTACTTTTAGTAGTGCATGGAGGGAAGAGATCTTGCAGCCCCTGTTCCCCTCCTGGGATCTGCAGCCCTGACTCTGCTCAGAGGGATCATTGAAGCTGTCCTCAGTGGCTGAGGCTCTGCTGGCACCACATGAGGATCCCAACAAGCAGAAAAGAGGCAGTGAGCACTTTAAATGCCCATGAAGCTTCCCTGCCGGCTCCTCTCTTAGAAGGGATAAAGCACAAACTGAAATAAACCTGACACCTTAATATGCTTTACCTCACTTAGGTCAGAGAAAGAGAGATCTGAGGAAGGAAAGGGAAGGATTAGCATTAAAAAAAAAAACACCAAAAAACCCAAGCCACTATTAAACTTCCCATTTCTCACATCTGCTGGCAAACAGCAGCTATTAGCTGCAGTCCTCCTCTGTCAGAGCAATGAAAAGTCCATTACTGCTGTCCTTAAATCAAGAGATTTGATGTTTCCTTTCCATTTGACCCCAGAAGGAAAGCTCCTTGAAAATATTCACAGAATAATGGACTTGCCTTGCAGGAAAGAAATGAGAATCCCTCAGAAACATTGGCAGAAAGGTATCCACTGGCCCAGCTCTTCCCAGGAGAGCCAATTCCTGCAAAGCTTTGCCAGCAGAACTCACTGCTATGTGCTCCAGAGCAGCAGGATACTCACAGCCTTGGTGTGATCTTTGTAAACACAGGAACCATTCCTTGAGACACACTCAGGACAGCACTTCCCATCGAGGTGAATTAATTCTTCACCCTGTGAAGAGAAAGGCTGCAGCAATTCAAAGGGAATCAGCACCACCATGGAATGCAGAGGCAGCAGAGCTCCTGCCCTGGAATGCAATCTTCACTATCTCATTGCACCTTATCTTCTCTCCATCCTGCTTCATCTCTCCAGGCACAGCTGGCTGAATGCTGCAGCTGCAGAACTAGAGCTCAGCAAAAGGCAGGGAATTCACTGATAAGGTCATTACCTCACCCCTAAATCCTGCAGGTAAAGACAGCCCACTGCAAGCAGAGAGAAGAGGAAATGTCACATTGTCACTGTGGATCACAGGCACAGCACTGCACCACTGTTGAGATGTCACTGCTTAGAAGCTTGCCTTCATGTTCAATGTTCTACCTTGATTGGTTTTTCCCCTCCCCAAGAGCTGGAAAAAGCCTGCTCTTTGTTACAGCTCCACAGAGTCCACTGAAATAACTTGGGTTTGAAGAGAAGAATTTAGCAGCAGCAGAATGGAGACAACTGCCCTAATCCATCACAACTTGTTGTGCCTGTGTGGTAGCTGAAGGTTTACAAAAGAAGGCTCTGGGGAGACCTTGGAGCAGCCTTCCAGACCTGAAAGAGGGCTGCATGAACACTGGGAAGGGGCTTTTTACAAGGGCTTGGAGTCATAGGATGGGAGGGAGTGGATTGAAGCTGGAGAAGGGGAGATTTAGACTGGAGATGAGGAAGAAATCCTTGGCAGTGAGGGTGGGGAGACACTGGAAGAGGCTGCCCAGGGAGGTGGTGGAGTCCCCATCCCTGGAGGCGTTCAAGAAATGTGTGGCCATGGCACCTGGGGCCATAGTGGTGCTGGGTTGAAGGTTGAACTGCATGATCCTGGAGGTCTTCTCCAGCTGAAACAATTCTCTGTTACTCTGATTCTGTGAGCCAGCTGGACATCCTCACAAGTGGGCTTACTTAGCTGGGGGGGCTGGCAAACGCTCCAGCAGGATTATTTGCTGCCCTGACAGTCTGAGTGGTTTTGGTTGAGCACCTCCATATCTGCCCTACCACAGAACTTGCATTCTGAGCTCATCACCAACCTGCTGAAAATGGCTTTTGGAAGATTAGGGTCAGAATCATTTGGCAGCTGCTGGGCAGGTTTGTTTGAAAGGGTTTAGGAAGCAAAGCTCTCCCCTGCTCTCACCTAACGCTGCTGCACTCTGTGCAGCTGGCTAGGATTTGCAGTTCATATCTGTGGCCTCATTACACATCAAACAGCACGATGTGACCAGAAAATTAAGAGGGCTTTAATGAAGAGATGAAGCCCAAAGCTCCTAGCTTCACAGCAGCTCTGATTTATTGATGCAGGTGCCTGAAAAAGAAAAAGCAGACCTGCAACTCAAAGAGGGGCAAAGCAAAAGGAGGAGGAAAAAGAGTTCATTCATTTGCTCTTGGAGGAAATACTTGGTTGGGAATCTTGGATTGGAAATACCTGTGAATATTTGATAGGAAATATTTGATTGGGAATATTTATAGCTATTTGACTGTGAACATCTGATTGTAATGAATTACTGTGCACTGTTGTTAAGGGAAACTGGGACTGAACATGGCTTGAGGAAGGCTGCCCAGATTTAGATGGGATGTGAGGAACAAGTTCTGCACCATGAGGCTGCTAGAACACTGCAACAGGTTGCCCAGGGAGGTGGATGAGGCTCCATCCCTGGACATATTCAAGGTGAGGCTGGAGAAGGCTCTGAGCAACCTGCTCTAGTAGAGGATTTCCCTGCTGAATGTAAAGGGGTTGGGCTGGATGGGCTTTGGAGGTCCCTTCCAACCCAAACCATTCTAGGATTCTACCCCACTGCAAAAAGGCCACTTGAACACCTCTGTGTGTGTGTGTGTGTCTGTGTGTGAAGCACTCAGCCCTACCTAATGCATTTTCCACATCCACTCTGAAGCAATTATCCCAGAACTGGGGCAGGGAGGGTGCTGGTTTGGGAGTAAAGAGCACTGGGAAGAGATTAATTTACTCTTTTCACTTCCATGCCAAGAATGACAGGGGAAAAATGGAGCAAAGCAGAACACTGACTTCCCTACCCAACTACCTTAGAGGAGCCCTCAGAATGGAGGTCACAGGAGCATTTCTTAACCTTTTAACTCTCCCTGACCTGGATGTTTCTCCTCATATTCAGCTTCTGGTGAAGCTGGTAGGCACTGCCTCCTCTGGGTGTCTGACCCTCCGTACCAGCAGGCAGGCAGCAGTGTGGGAGGGAATCCAAGCTGAACTGATCACTGATTCACACAGTGTAAGCTCACTGAGCAGTCAGAGTTTGCTCTCTGTCCTGTGAAGTGTTTTCAAGAAGCTCTGAGAGAAGAGCAGGTCCTTTGAGTGTCTCAAGATGTCAGTCAAGAAAAAAACACGGGGAGGGGAGAGGGGGAAATGACCACAAGACTTTTAAAGCCACATCTTGAAAGAAGAAAACCTTTCTTACCTTGGCACACTCCACTTTGGCACACTCTGCTTTCTGGCAAGTGACCTGGCCTTCATCACACAGGCAGAAGTGGCAGTGAGAGCTATTCCACAGCTCCCCGTGGTACCTGGTGGTGCCACCAGAGAAGCAGCTTCTCCTGGAGGACACACACTCCTCACAGCACTTCCCAGGCCGCTGCACTTTGCTCTGCCCCTACAAAAAACCAGCAGCAAACCATGCAGCAGGACTGCCTGAAGCTGTGGGAAGCACAGCAAGAGGTGCTGCCAGCCAGGGTGCAAGAGGGGAATGACTTTGAGCTACCTGCTCACAGGTGAGAGGCTCGCAGGTCTCTCTCAGGCACCTGACTTCTCCCCTGTGACATGCACACACACTGCAGCTGTTCTTCTTCCACTGCTCACCATGCTGGTCAAAAAGGACATGCAGACAGCTGGTAAACACTTCTCATGAATGACCAAACTCTTTGCAGAAATTGGTGCTGCTTACAACCACAGAAAGGTTTTGCTTGGGAAAGATCTTCCAGACCATCAAGTCCAACCATCAACCTAATGCTACCACATCTGCTCCTAAACCATGTCCCTCAGCTCCACATCTACATCTGCTTTAGATCCCTCCGGGGATGCTGACTCCACCACCTCCCTGGGCAGCCTCTTCCAGTGGTTGAGAAGCTTTTCAGTGGAGAAGTTTCTTCTAAAATCCCACCTAAACCTCCCCTGGTGTAACTTAGAATAGAATAGACTTAACCAGGTTGGAAGAGATCTTTGAGATCATCCAGTCCAACCTATCATCCATCACTATCTGATCAACTAAACCATGGCACCAAGTGCCTCATTCAGGCTCTTCCTAAACACCTCCAGTGATGGAGACTCCACCACCTCCCTGGGCAGCACATCCCAATGGCCAATCTCTCTTGCTGGGAAGAACTTCTTCCCAACATCCAGCCTGAACCTCCCCTGGCACAGCTTTAGACTGTGTCCTCTTGTTCTAGTGCTGGCTGCCTGGGAGAAGAGACCAACCCCCACCTGGCTACAACCTCCCTTCAGGGAGTTGGAGAGAGCAAGAAGGTCTGCCCTGAGCCTCCTCTTCTGCAGGCTAAGCAACCCCAGCTCCCTCAGCCTCTCCTCCCAGGGCTGTGCTCCAGACCCCTCCCCAGCTTTGTTGCCCTTCTCTGGACACCTTCCAGCATCTCAACATCTTTCCTGAACTGAGGGGCCCACAACTGGACACAGTCATTTGAGGCCATTTCCTCCCATTCTAGCATTTACCAGAGAGAAGAGCCCAACCCCCACCTCACTGCAACCTCCTTTCAGGGACTGGTAGAGAGCAAGCCTCTTTTTCTCCAGGCTGAACACCCCCAGCTCCCTCAGCTGCTCCTCACCAGCCCTGTTCTCCAGACCCTTCCCCAGCTTGGTTGCCCTTCTCTGGACCCACTCCAGCAACTTAATGTCCTTCTTGGAGTGAGTGGCCCAAAAGTGACCTCAGTATTCAAGGTGCTGAGTCCAGGGGGACAATAAGCTGCCTAGTCCTGCTGGCCACCCCGCAGCTGATCCAAGGTGTAGCTGACCCTGTGGTGTGCATGTCTCATTAGCTGCAAGCTAGGGACATTGGCAAGGCCTTAGCTACTATTATTAGCAAAAAACCCCTTCTGATTAGCAGAAATTCCCACATCCCCCCATTCATTAAATAATGCATTACCCTCACTCCAGATGACACCAGCAAAGCTATAAATACTTCAACCTTCACCACTGCTTTCTGCTCTCCTCCCTCAAAGAAAAGTGTGAAAAGAAAGGGCCTCATCTGCTTCACCTTGCAGACTTCCCTGCTGTGCTTGCCAGCAAATTCTTATCTAGGCCTCATTCCTTTCAACTCTTCTGGCTTCCAAGGATGGGAAAAAAATAAATGAAGCAAAGGGAGCACTAAGCTGTCAGTGCTGGCAGAGAGTCAGCACGTGGGGAGGTGATGTGCCAGCATTTCTGTGCCTTTGGGTTTGCCTGGCCAAAGCTTACCTGGTGCACTCTTCCTGACACTGAGCAGGGCTTTGGGACACACTCTGGGCAGCATTTGCCAGGAGGCATAACCATAACTTCATCCTAAAGAGAAAGCAGGAGAAACAAAGCAAAATCAGAGCAGGAAGAGCTCTTGTGGGGCTCAGCAGCACTACCTGCAATCCCAGGGTGTCAGTATCTGTGTGATAGCCCCAAGTCACTCAAGGCTTCATTTTTGGCTCAGGATCTGATGCAGGCTTCACAGCATGGGAGCAGTGGAGGAAGCTACAAAGATTTTTCCCTTCATCTGATTTCCTTAGCTTGCTAGGACAGCAGTTTAGTACAGATATATAGGCAGGTGTAAGGATGCAGGTCATAGAAATGGTTTGGTTGGAGAAGCTCTCTAAGGTCCTTGAGTCCAACCATCAACCCAACACCACCATGGCCATTAAACCATGGATCCAAGTACCATGGCAACACATTCCTTGAACCCCTCCAGAGATGGGGACTCCACCACCTCCCTGGGCAGCCTCTTCCAACCCCTGACCACTCTGGCAGCAAAGAAACTTTTCCTAATGTCCAACTCGACCCTCCCCTGGCACAGTTTCAGGCCTCTCCTCTCCTTCTATCACCTGATACCACAGAGAAGAGACCAACCCCCACCTCACTGCAACCTCCTCTCAGAGACCTGTAGAGAGCAAGGAGGTCTCCCCTCAGCCTCCTCTTCTCCACACCATACACCCCCAGTTCCCTCACCAGCCCTGTTCTCCAGACCCTTCACCAGCTTGGTTGCCCTTCTCTAGACCTGCTCCAGCACCTCAGTGTCTTTCTTGTAGTGAGGGACCCCATACCTAGGATTTGAGGTGCAGCCTGAAGACCCCTAGAGAAGCTAAAGTGCACACATTCAGGGATAGAGAAGCACACTAAAGCAGGAGATGGAAGGAAGAAGAGATTGTCTTTTCCCCTGGTTCTGCCCCATTTTAAAGCTTTGAAGGTCTGCTTCCTCCTCACCACCTCTGAGGCATTTGCAGTGCTTCAGTTAAATCCACAGAGCAGACCTGTCTGTGCAGGTGCTCACACACTTCCAGCCAGACTCTCCTAATCCAAACATTTCCATGACTGATTTAAATCAGTTCCTGCATGTCTCAACTCCATCCATCCAAAACATGCCTACAATTCCCCTGCTACTATTTCCCCTCCACCCAACAACGTGGAGCAGTGTAGCTCAGCAGCACCTCCCTCCACCCACTGCTTTTGACAGGGAGTGAAGAGTGAATGAAGTGACAAAGGCACAAGCAAGAAGATGTTTGGGTATGATGAGAGCAGAACAGGATCCCTGCACATCCTGCTCATGGCTCTTCCACCAGGCCCCTTGCCAGGGGAGGGTTAGGTTAGATACCAGGAAAGATTTCTTTGCTGCAAGAGTGATCAAGGATTGGAAGAGGCTGCCCAGGGAGGTGGTGGAGTAGCCAGCCCTGGAGGTGTTCAAGAAAGGTGTGAGCCTGGGGACATGGTGGTGTTGGGCTGATGGCTGGACTGGATGATCTTGGAGGTCTTTTCCAACTGAAACAATTCCATGATTCTCTGAACTATCTGGAACACCACCAGGATTGGCTTTCTGCTGCATTAACTTGGAAGCTCTCAGCCAGTCATTCTCACCTACATCGCAGCAGCACCACCACTGCTGCTGCTTCCACAACCAAAATCCTAATGACTGGCTGGTTAACCACCAGTGCAAGCAGTCAGCAGGTAACACCAGGCCACGTGGAGTGGGAAAGGAGGAATAAATTTGGTTTTAATGAGCAGTACTTAGCCAAGGAATACTAATAGAGGATCTCAGGACGAAGCAAAACACAATTAGGAGGCAGAGGAACAGGTGGGATTTCCTTCTGGCCAAAAAGAGTTAATTGCACAAACACCTGGGGTAGTAACAGAAAGCTGGGCAAGGATCAGGAGGAAAAGAGTTTCTGAGTAGTGCCTTTGTTCTTTCTCAGTGCCACAGAGAAGTCTGCTCAGCCAGGACAGACATTGCAAGGCAGCTCCTGGATTGGTAACTGGAGCGTGGTAAACAGATTCAAATATATTTGGGATATGGCAACCTCTAAACCACAAATTCAAGGTCAGAGAGAGGGCTTTCCAGGGAGCTGCTGCCTGCATTTCCTTAGCACAGTGTGGGGTTGGAAAGGAGGACACCAAGGCCCTTCACCAGCTTCGCTGCCCTTCTCTGGACACACTCCAGCACCTCAATGTCCTTGGAGCGAGAGGCCCCACACTGACCCCCAGTCACTCCACACCACCTCCACACATCAGGCACCTCTCTCCCAAGGTGCTCATCCAGAAGGTGTGCTGCTGTTTTGAACAGCTACATGAGAAAGGGACCTTGTCAAGGGCAAGCAGCCAGCCATGAGTGGTTCCCAGAGGCTGATGTGTCCTGACCTGGCTGCACAGTAGAGGCTGGCAGGAAGCTGTGAAGCACTGGGTCCTGCCGTCCCTGCAGATGCATTTGGAGCATGCACCAAGGTGCCAGTCCTCACCATCCTGGAACAAGTGGCCATCAAAGGAGCAGGGCTCTAAGAGACAGGGAAACAACAGGTCATTTTCTTTCCCAAGGCTTTTTTTTACCACCCCCTTTCCATCACCCATCACTAAAGCACAGATTTTGTGCCCCTCAGCATTCAGCACCCTGGTTTGCCAAAGCAACAGCCCCCACCAGCTCTCAAGGCCTTTAGGCTTCAGAGAATCCTACAATGGTTGGAAAGGACCCCAGAGACCATCTACTCCAACCTCCCTGACATGGGCAGGGATACCTTTCAACCAGACTTGGTTGCCCAAGGCCTCGTCCAATCCACCCTTAAACACCCCCAGGGAGGAGGCAGCTACAACCTCCCTGGGCAGCTTGCTCCAGAGTCTCACCACCCTCATACTGAAGAACTTCTTCCTCAGCTCCAGCCTAACCCTGATGAGAAGTCTGTAGCCTTCCTGTAGGATCCCTTCAGGCACTGGCAGGCTGCTCTAAGGTCTCCCTGAAGCCTTCTCTTCTCCAGGCTGCACACCCCCAGCTCCCTCAGCCTGCCCTCATAGCAGAGCTGCTCCAGCCCTTGGATCATTTTTGTGGCCTCCTCTGGACTTGCTCATTTCTGTGGACCACCAGAACTGGACTTGTGAATTAAGAGCTCTGGATGCACTTCTCCCACTGGACTTCTAGAAGAAAAGGCAGCCAAGAGCTCAGGCACTACTGGAACTTGGAGGTGGGAGTCTGTAAGTGCCACAGGTGCCCTCAGCACACAGGAAATGGCTGAATCCTTTTTCCCCAGCTTTTAATTTCCACAACAAGGACACATTGGGCACATCTGCTCCCTGCTTAAAGATGAAGACTTCCTCCTGGCCTACAGGTGAAGCCAGCAAAGATGTAAGCATGGCAGCAGGACAGAATGAAGAGACACCCTGGCCACCAGTGTCATCCCCACACAGCTGGACACAAAGAGAAGATCGTTCCAGAGTTGAGACCAAAAGGAGATCTCCAGTGCCCTACAGCTGGGATGACCACCAGAGCCCCACTCCCACCCCATACTCACTTCCAGGCCCCACACATTTGGGGCAGCAGGATCCCTCAGCAGTGTATTGCAGCTCTCCTGGTCCACAGGTGAGGGCTGGGCAGGTGGTGGGGGTGCAGCTCACCTTCCCCCGGGCGCAGGAGCACCAGGCGCATCCCGAGCTGGCCCACTGGCTGCCATGCTGCAGAGCACAACACAGCCACAGGCAGAGAAAACACAGGCATCAGGCCAGCTGCACAGCTGCTGGGGGGCAAAGCCTCCCTTCACAAGGAGAGTGGGGAAACACTGGAAGAGGTTGCCCAGGACTGTGGGAGAATCACCATCCCTGGAGACATTGAAGATCGGCCTCAGCGTGGCCCTGAGCAGCCTGATGTAGCTGGAAACGTCCCTGCTGACTGCAGGGGGTGGGCAAGAGAGCCTTGGAGGATCCCTTCCAACCCAGTGCAATCTGTGCCAGCCATCAGGATGAGACTTTGCACTCACAAAAAGAGAAAAAAGAGTTGTTTCACAACCACCTCAGAGTGGACCTGGGCTGTGACCTATGCCTCTAGGTACAGCCATGCCTAAACCCCCTGGGGGAGATGCTCCAGCCCCTTGATCATCTTCATGGCCCTCCTTTGGAGCCACTCCATCATGTCCATCTCCTTCCTGTGTTGATTGCTCAGAGCTGGCCTCTCTCTATTCATAATTTCTGGGCATCTCAGCTTATTTCTTAAGGTGTGAACCTGAGCTGCCTCTTGTCAGACAGACCAGACACAGGACTTGGCTGCACTGCTAAGCCACTTGGCTCTGCTGGCTTCATGCTTGGCATGACTCATTGACTGCTGCCCAGGAACCTTCTCTTTCCTCCCCCTTATCTGCAGCCACTTTTTCTTATTGTTTTGGCCTTTCAGCACCCCTAGGTGAAGCCACATCTTGGAACTTCCTTCTTGAATAATTCAGGATTCCAAAAGACATAACCCAGGTCACACCACAGCAATCAATCTCTCCCCAGCATGGATGGCTGCTGAGGGAAAAGCCTTCTCAGGACAGCTGCTGTGTCAAGTGCACTCTGCTTCACTCCCCTCCTAGCAGGGCTTTGTTCTCTCAGCCATCCACAGCACCAGCAAAGGGAACCAAGGAGGGGGAAGCTTCTCTCAAGCCAAGCAGGACACTCCCTCAGCTGTTTGCAAACCCTGCTGGCCCAATTCCTGTTCATTTTCACAGGCTCAGAATGGTAGGGGTTGGAAGGGACCTCTGGAGAGTATCAAGCCAAGGCAGGGGCAGCAAGAGAAGGCCACACAGGAACACATCCAGGCAGGTTCTGAATGACTCCAGAGATGGAGACTCCACCACCTCTCTGGGCAGCCTGCACCAGGACCCCAGCACCTTTAAATTGAAGTTCCTCCTCATGTTTAGATGAAACTTCTGATGTCCACCTTTGTGCCCACTGCCCCTTCTCCTGTCCCTGGGCACCACTGAGCAAAGCCTACTGCCATCCTCCTGCCACCCACCCTTGAAGTATTGATCAGCATTGATGAAATTCCCTCTCAGGCTGCTCTTCTCCAGACTAAGAAGCCTCAATTCTCTCAGTCTCTTATCACAGAGCTGTTCCAGTCCTCTCAGCATCTCTGCAGCCCTTTGCTGTCCCCTCTCCAGCAAGTCCCTGCCCTTCTTGAGCTGGGGATCCCAGGACTGGACCCAGTACTCCAGATGTGGCCTCACCAGGGCAGAGTAGAAGGGAAAGGAGAACCTCTCTTGATCTGCTGGCCACACTTCTAGATGCACCACAGCATGCCATTGACCTTCTTGGCCATAAGGGCACATTGCTGGCTCATGATCATCCTATTGTCCACCAGACTCCCAGATCCTTTTCCTCAGAGCTGCTGCCCAACACATCAGCCCCACCATGAGGTTGTTCCCCAGATTCAGGCCTTTACCCCTGCCCACGTGGAATTTCATTCCACTTCTACACTCTTCATTAGACTTTACCCCATTTGACAGTGAAGGAAGATAAGCTCCATGACCTGTCCTGCACATCAGCTAAGCATCCTGCACTGCTGGGAACCAAACAGCTAGGAACTGGGGAGGATCCTCCCTGCTGAGGAAGGTGAGGGAGCACTCACGCTGTGGACCTGTCCTTCATGCTGGCACAGCCCTTCAGCTGGGGAGGCACAGTGTGGGCAGCACTTGTTGGGGGCTATTTGGAGCACTTCACCCTGCAAAGAGAGAAGAATCCAATGAGCAGCTGACATAAAATCAGAGAACTACAGAATCAGGGTGCCAGGCTGGAAGGGACCCTGAGGATCATCTGCCCCAACCTTTCAAGGTGATAATGGAGTTGAATGGCTCAGGTTGGAAGGGACCTTCGAGATCAACTCCAACCCCCTGCCTTGGGCAGGGACACCTCTCAACTAGGTTCAAGGCCTCATCCAACCTGGCCTTGAACACCCCCAGGGAGGAGGCAGCCACAGCCTCCCTGGGCAGCCTGTGCCAGAGTCTCGCCACCCTCATACTGAAGAACTTCTTCCTCAGCTCCAGTCTAACCCTGCTCTCCCTCAGCTTCAAACCATTCCTCCTTGGCCTGTCTCTAGACACCCTTAGGAAACTCCCTCTGCAGCCTTCCTGCAGGATCCCTTCAGCTATTGGAAGGCAGCTCTAAGGTCCCCTGGAGTCTTCTCTTCCCCAGGCTGAACACCCTCACCACCCTCAGCTTGTTCTCACAGCAGAGCTGCTCCAGCCCTTGGATCATCTTTGTGGCCTCCTCTGGACTCACTCCAGCAGCTCTGTGTCCTTATGCTGGGGACACCAGAACTGGAGGCAGTAGTGGAGGTGAGGTCTCAGCAGAGCAGAGTCAAGGGGCAGAATCCCCTCTCTTGCCCTGCTGCCCACACTCCTCTGGCTGCAACCCAGCACACAGCTGCCTGCTGGGCTGCATGAGGGCACTGCTGGCTCCTGGGGAGCTTCTCAATCCATCAGCACCCCCAAGGCTTTTTCTTCAGGGCTACTCTCAGCCCCCTCCTATTATTCTTATTATCTCTACTTCTTATCACCATTATTATCTCATTATTATTAGTACCTCATTACCATCATCAGCTGTGCCACTCTTTTGTTATTATTATCATTCCTCTCCTCTTTAGCACCAAACTTCCTACCATTTCAGCCTTGCTTCTACCAACACACAGGGATAATAATGGGGGGAAAACCCAGGCAGAATCAGAATTCTCTCCCTGGTGATGCTGTCACATTGGTGAGGAGTTTTCACCTGCTTCCTCCAGCCCTCTAATGCTATTGGCAGTGCCCCTCCAAGCACTGATTTCCATTGTCAGCCATGCGTGCTACCCCAGGAATCCAGATGTGACTGCAAGCCCAATTCCATGGCCAATTAACTGTAACCAGTAATGAAGGCTCAGAGAGAGAGAGGCAAACAGGAGACAATGAAAGCTCAGTGACAATCCCAAGGCAGAGGAACCTGGAAGCCAGACAAGCTCAGCTCTGTTGTTGCTCATGCAAGTGGAAAGTCTTCATCTGCACGCTTGAGGCAGTCCCAGCTCCACCTTCCCATGAAGGCTGACTGGAAGCTGGGCTCATGCTGCGAGGTCTGAACCCAGCTCAGGGGCTTCCTCTAGGGGACCAGATCATGTTGGCCACAACCTGTTCCAACAGCAAGCCTCTGGCTGTGGAGTGCTGAAGGAGACAAAGGCTTCCCACGCTGGGTTTGGTTTGTGTGCTGCTCACACAAGCCTGTGAGAAGGAGAAGTGGCTGTGCCTGACTCTGGGCACTCTAATAAACCCTGGGAGACCCAGCAGGCTCCCACTGCTCCCTCTTGCTTCCCCCAAATCCTGCTGCCATCAGACTTTCCAAAGGGAGCTGCAGGGAGGCAGCTGAGCCCAGAAGGTTGACCCAGCAGCTGTCACCATGAGGCACAAAGATATGCAAGCAGCAACTCTCTGCCAGGTCCTCCAGGGAAATACCTCAAGCTGCACTCCCTTGGGGTGTCCCTCTTGATTCAAGAGGAGCTTTGCTGCCACAGGGGATGTAGGACCAGCTACCCCCATGCTCCCATCATACCTTCATGTGTAACAGTGTGGTGCACCCACACAAGCATTTTGACTATGCTAGGGGTGTAAAGCAGGGGGAAAACTGGGAGCAGCCAGAACAGGACAGCTGTCACTGGGACACTTGCAAGCTCTACCTTACCTTCTGAAAGTCACACTGAGGGTGCTTGCAGACAGTGTGTTCACAGGTGACAATATTGCTGTGGCAGTGGCAGTTCTGGCAAGAATCTGGCTTCCAAATGGTGTCATTCTGCAAACAGACAGCAGGATTGAGTTAGGCCTACAGAGCACAAGGGATTTAACTGAAGGCTTTTAAACCCAGGTAATTAGATAGAAGCATAGTGATTGTCTCATTCAGACCCAGTTTGTAGTTACTGGTTGCTTCCCTAAGTTGCCAGAGAAAGGGGACTTGGTGTGGGTGAAGGCACAGTGCAGAGGAGCAGGATGTTAGCCTGGGGAGGGGGTGACAGGCAGACCTGGCTGCTTCTCTGGGCTGCTGCTGCTGTTTGGTATCAGGATGGCTGGAAGTTCAGAAGGAGACAGAAAGAAGGCTTTGGTCTCCAAGCAGCCTACTGAAGGCAGTGAGTCCCAAGTGGCTGCTCAGACCTTGGAGCAGCTGGCAGGGGGGAAGGAGAAGTCTGGCAAGTGTCAAAGCAAGTGGCTGAGGGGCTGAGCTGCCTTATGAAAGCATTCTGGCAGCGTGAGATCACGACCTCAGCATGAAGGGAATGGAAAAGAGGTCAAGCAGGGGTGGTGGAAATCCTTGTGAATTAGCTGTGGCTCTTCCAGCTGGGTGCACTGATGGAATGGTGGTGACAGCTACTTCCAAATCTGCCTGACTGCTTGCTTAGAGTCCCCTTTGTGGTGTTTTGGAGTAAGCATGACCAGGTAGAGCCTGCCCATACCTGGCCATACATTCAGCAGTTTGGACTAAATCAATCTATTTGCACCTTTATGCCTTCCCTACCATCCTCCACCTCTGAAACCCTCAACACAGGAAGGATATGGACCTGATGGAGTGGGTCCAGAGGAGGGCCATGAAAGTGATCGGGGGCTGGAGCACCTCTGCTGTGAGGACAGGCTGGGGTTGTTCAGCCTGGAGAAGGGAAGGCTCCAGGGCGACCTTAGAGCCAGGGGTCCACGAGAGGGTAACAAAGATGGTCCAAGCTCCCTTCAGGGAGCTGTAAAGAGCCAGAAGGCCTCCCCTCAATCTCCTCTTCTCCACATTAAACAACCCCAGTTTCTTCAGCTGCTCCTCACCAGCCCTGTTCTCCAGACCCTTCCCCAGCTTGGTTTCCCTTTTCTGGACCCACTTCAGCCCTTCAATGTCCTTCTTGGAGTGAGGAGCCCAAAACTGAACCGAGGATTCAAGTGTTGCCCTTACCAATGCCTACCTTTTTGGACACTTGGGAGAGCTGCTGTGTATCTACCTGACATCTTCCCCAAGGCACAGTAGCTCCGTGGACAAATTACCTCCTCCAAGCTCAGCATTGAATTCCTGTCCTGTTAAGGACGTGTTTATCAACGCCAGCTGAAGGAGCTTTTCCCTTCTGAGTGCTAATATAATTAACAGGATAAATAATGAACTGCTCTGCACTGAGCACTTTGAAGATGGAAAGCACTCCTTAAAGCACCAAGCAGTGCCACTCTCATTTATTCATTCTTTGGATTTCCCTGCAGCAACAAAAAAAGAAGAAGAAGAAGAAAGGAAATCCTGATTTGAAGACGCTGCAGGAGGAGATCTCTACATCACTTGGCTGCTGTGCAGAACAGGAGCCAAAGAGAGAGCAAGACCTGCTCACAGACCTTCAGAGCTCACAGGCAGGCAAACACAAGATGAAATACAATAAAACCCCAAGACACAGGGAGCACAGCACAGGGTTTGGAGAATACTGATGAGCCAGGCAAGGGAGACAGCAAAAGAGCTGCATGGGAAGAAAAGGCTGAGAGGAGGAGGCAAGAAAGCAACCAGGAGGAGCTGCACATGGAGAAAAGGCTAAGAGGAGGAGGCAAGAAGGCAACCAGGAGGAGCTGCACATGGAGAAAAGGCTAAGAGGAGAAGGAGACAAGAAAGCAAACAGGAGGAGCTGCACATGGAGTAAAGGCTAAGAGGGGAAGGAGGCAAGAAAGCAACCAGGGGAGGCTGCACATGGAGAAAAGGCCAAGAGGAGGAGGAGGCAAGAAAGAAACCAGGTAGGCTGCACATGGAGAAAAGGCTAAGAGGAGAAGGAGGCAAGAAAGCAATCAGCAGTAAAAACACAGGAGGGTGAAGCAAGGAATAAGCTGAAGAGACAAAGAGCAGACAGAGTGGCAGTGGGAGCCCAGAGCAGCTGTGAGCACTCATGCTTTGCTGCTTGCAGAATCAGAGTGGTGGGGGTTGGAAGGGACCTCTGGAGGTCATCAAGTCCAACCCCCCTGCTAAAGCAGGATCACCTTGGGCAGGTTGCACAGAGACACATCCAGATCTCTTGAGAGTCTCCAGAGAAGGAGACTCCACAACCTCTCTGGGCAGCCTGCTCCAGGGCTCTGCCACTCTAACAGTTTTAACTCATGTTGAGGTAGAACTTCCTGGGTTCCAGTGTGTGTCTATTGCCCCTCCTCCTGTCACATTTACCAGAGCACAGAAAGACCCAAATGAAGCTGGAGACTTCACTAAAGGAAAGACCTTGACATGCTGCAGCAGGTCCAGAGAAGGCAGCAAAGCTGGGGAAGGGTCTGGAGAGCAGGGCTGGTGAGGAGCAGCTGAGGGAACTGGGGTTGTTCAGCCTGGAGAAGAGGAGGCTGAGGGGAGACCTCATTGCTCTCTGTGGATCCCTGAAAGGAGGTTGGAGTGAGGTGGGGTTGGTCTCTTCTCCCTAGTATCAGGGGATGTGAGGAAATGGCCTCAAGTTGCACCAGGGGTGGTTTAGGTTGGACATCAGAAGAAACTGCTTCCCTAAAAAGCTTCTCAAAGTCTGGAAGAGGCTGCCCAGGGAGGTGGTGGAGTCCCCATCCCTGGAGGTGTTTCCAAGAGGCTGAGGTGCTGAGGGCCATGGTTTAGCCCCAGACTTGGTAGAGTTAGAGACTGGGTGGACTTGATGATCTGAAAGAGCTTTTCCAACCCAAACTGTTCCAGGATTCTAAATGTCTCCAAGCACAGCTTTTTGACTCACTGTCCTAACCCCATAGAGCTGCACCTGCTCCTCCTCTGCCTCAGCAAAAATCCCACCCAACAAACCAAAATAAGTGGAGTCTGCTATTAATAAGCAAAAAGCCTCTGTAACATGATCAGACTCTGCTTAGCACAGGGGCTCAGCACACCAGACAGCAGCCCAGGCTCTGTTCTGGGGCAGTGACTGTGGAAGGAAAAAGCATCCAACAGCTGGTTTCTGTCCTCCCCCCCAGCTCCCTTTCTTTTTCTTACAGCTTGATGGAAATATTCAACCAATCCCTAAAATGCTGCTGGATGCTGCATTGTCCCCTGGAGCATGCCAGGCTGCTGGAGCTGCTCACTGCTGCTGCTGCAGTTACCAAGCAGGGTGAGCACAGCAGCCTACAGCTAAAGCCTTGATGTCAGCCAGGAATCAAGCTTGGACACATAGACACATAGAATGGGTTGGGTTGGAAAGGACATTCAAGATCATCCAGCTCCAACCCCCTGCCATGGGCAGGGACACCTCCCACCAGCCCAGCTTGCTCAAGGCCTCATCCAACCTGGCCTTGAACACCTCCAGGCAGGAGGCATCCACAGCCTCCCTGGACAACCTGTGCCAGAGTCTCACCAGCCTCAGTGTCAAGAATTTCATCCTAATCTCCAGACTCAATCTCCCCTCTCCAAGCTCAAAGCCCTTGTGCCTCATCCTGGCACTCCCAGCCCTTGCCAGAAGTCCCTCCCCAGCTCTCCTGTAGCTCCCTTCAGGTACTGGAAGGCTGCTCTGAGTTTTCCCTGCAGCCTTCCCTTTTCCAGGCTGAACAGCCCCAAACTGTCTCAGCCTGTCCCCACAGGTGAGGTTCTCCAGCCCTCTGATCATGATCATGGCCTCCTCTGGACCCACTCCAGCTAAGGGATATGGTTTAGTCAAGGACTTCTCAGTGTTAGGCTAACAGTTGAACTTGACCTTAAAGGTCTTCTCCCATCCAGGCCATTTTGTGACTCTACAAGTGCTCTTCTGCCAGGGACAGCTGAGGGAGGGCAGCTCTCAGGTGTCTGGGCATGAGGAACACCCAGCTGCCCTGCTGCAATGGTGGGCAGAGCCCAGAGCAATGGCTCTTTGGGTGACAATTACCAGCATCACCCAGCAGCAGCCAAGTGAGGAGACTTGGCAGTGCAGGAGCTCTGCTTGCATTGATCAGTTCCACTCCAATTAGCTGACAACAGCAGTTGGCAGAATAAACCCAAAGGTAAAGGAGGCTCTGTGGGGATGCCCAGTAATGGAGTGATGAAGAGATGAAAGCCATTCAGAGGCATCTCCTGCCTAGCCTCAGGGGATAGAAGGAGAGGCAATGGCCTGAAATTGTGCCAGGGGAGGCTTAGGTTGGAGATGAGGAAAAATTCCTTTGCTGCAAGAGTGGTCAGGGGTTGGAAGAGGCTGCCCAGGGAGGTGGTGGAGTCCCCATCCCTGGAGGGGTTCAAGAAAGGTGTGGCCATGGCACTTTGGGGCCATGGTTTGGTGGCCATGGTGGTGTTAGGCTGATGGTTGGACTGGATGATCTTGAAGGTATCTTCCAACCAAACCAAATCTCTGACTCTATGATTGATGCCATCTGGCCACGAGGAAGCCCTTGGTGCAGCTGCCTTTGCTGCAGTGCACTTAGGAAGGGCTCACAGGGAGATGATCATTAAACAAGAAAGGTGTTTGGGTTTTTTTTTCTCCTTCCAGTTTCTTCTGCTGCAAATCTTATCCATGCCAAATGGAGTGTGAGGTTTGATGAACTGCACACACCAGCAATTCCCCTTAGCAGCCAGAAGAACATTTGGGGTCTCCCTGCTGCTTTATTCCCCTAACCTGCCACCTGGTACACTTCAAACATCCACCCCTCAGTGAGCCCTGAATGGGTATCAGCCCCAGGGTGCTTGACTGAGCAGCTCCTGCAAAGGAGGGAGGGAGGGCTTGGGGTGATGGGATGAGGGGCAATGGCTTTGAGCTTGAGGGGGGGAAATCAAGACTGGAGATGAGGAAGAAACTCTGTACAGTGAGGGTGGGGAGACACTGGCACAGGCTGCCCAGGAAGGCTGTGGATGTCCCCTCCCTGGAGGTGTTCAAGGAGAGGGTGGATGAGGCCTGGAGCAAGCTGGGCTGGTGGGAGGTGTCCCTGCCCATGGCAGGGGGTTGGAACTGGCTGATCTTTGAAGGCCCCTTCCAACCTAAACCATTCAATGAATCTGTGAATCTTCAAGGTCCCTTCCAACCCAAAGCATTCCAGAACTCTATGGAACAGAAGCTATGCTGGGTCAGATGCTTCAACATGAAGTGCATCTGGCTGGGGCAGAGTGAACAGAACAGCCTGAGCTTTTTCTCCCCAAAAGATCAGGGCATGAAAATCACTGCAGCTCAGGCAGCTGACTCAGCAAGGAAAGGAATTACTCTTCAGCTAAAGTCAGCTGCAATAGGCCCTCAAAGCACTGCACTGGGTGAAACATAACTCTGCTGCTGCTTCTTGAAGGCACCAATACACTCCAAAGCCATTTTACAAGCCACTTGAACAAATATATTGGTATCTCCAGCTCCAAGCTGGCTATTTAGGAGACATCCTTTCAAAGGGCAAAGCCAGGAATTATACACCTCAAACCCCACCATTGTGAGCCTGGGCCCAAGCACAGCAATCCCTCATACAGAAAACACAGCCCTTTATGTCCTTATCTTCCATCTCTGCTGCCCCCCACAGCAGATCAATAAACTGCTTCTCTCTCTCTCTCCTTCAAAGGGGGAATTGGCCCCCTGCAACAGTCATTCATCTTAGGGAACAAAGACTTGGTCACTGCACACAAAAAAAGCTGAGGAGCAGCCTGGAGAGGAGAAGGCTGTGGAAGAAGGGATTGTGCAGGCTGCCTCCATGTCAGAGAACCACAGAGTGGGGTGGGCTGGAAGGGACCTCCAAAGATCATCCAGCCCAACCCCCCTGCACTCAGCAGGGACATCCTCCACTAGAGCAGGCTGCTCAGAGCCTCACCTTGAATCTCTCCAGGGATGGGGCCTCAACTCCCTCCCTGGGCAGCCTGTTGCAGTGTTCCAGCAGCCTCATGGTGCAGAACTTGTTCCTCACATCCAAACTGATTCTCCTCTCATTTCAAACCATTGCTCCTCCTCCTATCCCTGCAGGCCTTTGCACACAGTCCCTCTGCAGCCTTCTTGGAGCCCCTTCAGGTACTGGAAGGCTGCTCTAAGGTCTCTCTGGAGCCTTCTCTTCTCCAGGCTGAACAACCCCAGCTCCCTCAGCCTGTCCTCACAGCAGCCTAGTCCTCTAGCACTGCTTCAAGAGCTCCTGGTTCAGTGGTGGCTCTCAGGATTTAACAAGTGATAATTTTATGCCCAAACAAATTGAAATTAATGGCAGCAAGAGGCTGGTAACAGCTTAGGAGTTTACTCAAAGAGGCAGGCTCAGTGCTGCCTTCTGTTACAAATGATTCCATTAATTGGCTTTGGCACACAGGAACCACAGGCTGGAAAACAGAATTAGGCTGAAAACATCCTGGAAAGGGCAAAGATTCTGTGTGTGCTTCTGAGAAGGTCTTTGTGACCTTTTGTGATAGATAAGAAATTAGGAAGAAAGTCTTGAGAGTCTTGAGAGTGAGGGTGGGGAAGCACTGGCACAGGTGGCCCAGGGAGGCTCTGGATGCCTTCTCCCTGGAGGTGTCCAAGGCCAAGCAGCCTGGGCTGGTGGGAGGTGTCCCTGCCCATGGCAGGGGGTTGGAACTGGCTGATCTTTCAAGGTCCTTTCCAACCCAACCCATTCTGTGAATCTATGATCTTGTCAGGGTGTTCAGTGCCATGGGTCAGCCTCCTTGATCTCTGTGAGGGAAGATCCTGGATGGGTGCTTTGGCACTGTGTGGCTTTCAGCTTTGTTGAGGGGGCATCCACAACCTCCCTGGGCAACCTGTGCCAGTGTCTCCCCAAGATCAGGCAGATCTGGTTGACACCCTCAGCTGCAGCTTGGCACCAGGGGGCTGGCATCAGACAGTGCAACAAAGGTTCAAGAGGAGGGAGCACAAACAGACATTGCTTTGCCAGTGGATGCAGTGGAGGTAAAGAATAACTGCAGGGCTGGAAAGGGTGGTGAGATGACTCATGAAGCATTGCTCTTCAGGGAGGCAGGGATAAGAAACAGTTGCTTAAGGCATTTAAACTCCCTCTGTGAGATAGATGAGAGAGAAAGGAAAAGAGCAGGGCAGGGTTGGTCTCAGCAGGAGGAGCACCATGGTGTTAATTAGCAGGACTGGCCATCAGTCATTAACAAATCAAATAACCCTTGGAGAAGTGGCAGCAGCCATCAGGAAAGGATTTTGCCTTCCCCAGAAAAAAGACCCAAACCAATTCTGGAGTATTTGACTGCCCAGACTAGAAGGCAGCTAAGGGACAAGGATCACCACAACCTCTGCAGCTCGTGCACGGGGATTTCTCTCTCTCTCCCCCATCTCAGTACTCAACAGCTTGCTCAGAAGCAGCCCAGGGCAAGAAGCTTGGGAACAATTTATCTGGTGAGCCTGCAAGGGTGACAGGAGCAGTAAGGGGAAGAAAGAGCAGATGCAGGAGCACTTACTTAGACTCCTGAAAGCAGACTGGGTGGTCCTTAAATCCCTCTGATGCTGATGGTTTAAAAAAGGGACAGTTTTATACCAAAACACTGCTCTCCTTCACTGTGGGGCTGTCTTAATCTACAGAAGCTGCCCTCTGGAATCTTCAGCAGAGGCATAACAGATGCATCCCATCAGCTCAGGGTGCAGGAGCATCTTCCTTCCATCCTCAGACATGCAAGAATGGGCTGAATGTTACTGAAACACCACCTGAGAACTTGCTTTTGTTAACTCTTGTCATTCTGGTTGCTTAAGAAGCTGAACTGAGGGCTTGCTAATGTGGGTGCAGAGAGCCTCAGGCATTCACTGTCCACACGTGGTCAGAGACAGGAGACTAGCAGGGAGCTTTCATCACATCCCTCTCAGCACTGCCATGGATACCTGCCAGCCCTGGAGATCGCTCACTGCCATGCTGTGAGCTGCTTCATGCTTGGCCAGCAATAACTGCTGCCTCCTCACACATTGCATAGACTCACAGAATGGGTTGGGTTGGATCTCCAAAGGTCATTCAGTCCCACTCCCCTGCACTCAGCAGGGACATCCTCCACTGGAGCAGGTTGCTCAGAGCCTTCTCCAGCCTCACCTTGAAGATCTCCAGGGATGAGGCCTCAACATTCTCCCTGGACAACCTGTTGCAATGCTCCAGCACCCTCATGGTGCAGAACCTGCTCCTAAGACCCAGCCTAAACCTGCTCTGCTCTCATTTCAAACCATTGTCCCTTGTCCTATCACTCTAAGCCCTTCCAAACAGTCCCTCTGCAGCCTTCTTCAATCCCCCTCAGGTACTGGAAGGCTGCTCTAAGGTCTCCCTGGAGCCTTCTCTTTTCCAGGCTGAACACCCCCAGCTCCCTCAACCTGTCCTCATAGCAGAGGTGCTCCAGCCCCTGATCCTTTTCATTGTGGCCTTTTGTACCACTAATGCCAGTCTGTGGAGCAGGGGATAAGAACAGATCAGAGAGTCCACCCAAAACTGAGAGCCTGGGAAGAATGTTAATCCAGCCTCACTCTGTGACCCCACTAAGCCCTGCTATGTGCACTCAAGGAACTGAAACTCAGCTGCCTGCCAAGGTCCTGGTTTGGAAAACAGGCTTTGGATGTGGGGGAGGGAAAGGGAAGCAGGTTCCACATCTTCCTCAGGTGTCCTTCTTTCCTGGCATTTCTCCTTTCTCCTCCCTGCTATCCTCCCACTTCCCATTGCCATCATACATTCAGTTTGGAATATTCAGGCCATCTGACTTCACCTACCCTCCCTTTCCCACTTGCCCCTGCACCCATTTTGTTTTGTTGGTCACTTCTGCTGCTTGCTGTAACATCTCTGGACACCTTCCATCACCTCCAGATCCTTCCTGTACCAGGGGCTCCACAACTGGATGCAGTGCTCCAGGTGGGGTCTCACCAGAGTGGGGTAGAGGGGGAGAATCACCTCCCTTGACCTGCTGGCTACATCACCTTTTCTCTCCAGAATGTGTCCCCCTGGATGCTGAACCCTCACTTTTAACTGGTCACACATCTGATCCCAAGAGCTGAGCTCTGGATCTGAGCAAGGCTAACCAACTTCAGCATTTCAGATGGATGGGTCTGGCAAGTCCCTTCCTTCCAGGTGGCACTGAAATTTCCTAGAGAGGCAGAGGAAAAGTGGCTGATGCAAGGTGGAAGTTCTAGGAGGAGCAGCCTGTCACACACAATATTCCTGCCTCATCCTTTGCTCCCACTGAACAGCAAATGGCACAGATTCAAAGGAAGGAGACAGAAGCAGGTAGGGCAGTGTGGGGAGGACAGAGCCAGGCTGTGACAGGACAGGAGGCAATGGGGGCAAGCTGGAGCAAGCTGCCAAAAGAGGTTGTGGAGCCTCCTTCTCTGGAGACATTCCAAACCCACCTGGATGTGTTCCTGTGTGAGCTGCCCTGGGTGACCCTGCTCTGGCAGGGGGTTTGGACTGGATAATCTTTGGAGGTCCCTTCCAACCTCTACCATCCTGTGATTCTGTGTGTTAATAGACAGGAGGCAACTTCCAGCAGTGAGCAAAGCACCTTCCTCCTATGGGGATCTCCACTCTGCCAGTTCAGAACAAGCCTTTGAGCAAGGCTGCAAAGAGGAACCAGAGAAGGTGCTCCACACAAATCCTGAGGGTGATGGCAGACAGCTGCCCTTCTGAAGGTCATTTTAGCATCTGCCAGCCAGCAATCCAGAAACAAAGGCATCACTCCCCACTTCTGAAATGCTGCAGCCCAGCCCAGCCAGCAGAAACACAGCCTTTACTCCCAGGAAAACAAGGACTCCTCCTGGTGCCCCCTCACTCAAGCTCTCCTCCCTCTCCTCCCAGCTAATGAATCAAAAGCTGCACTTAACAACCCCCCTGTCTGACCCTGCATCAAAGCTGCACCTTGCCCTGCTTTGATTCTCCAGCAGATAAACAGGAATTGAAAAGCCTCTGATCCACAATCTCCTCATTTCATCCTGACCTCCAGGCAAGCTGAACTTCACTCCTGCTAAGGATGGGGGCACCAGCAGTGCCCTTGGGTAAACACTTGGCTTGTCTCAATGACTTGATCTTTGTCTGCTCAGCACTTTATAGACAGCAAGCACAGCCTTCCTCTCTCCTTCTTCTTCTTCTCTCCTTCCCTCTTCATAGCTGGTTAAGTCAGGACAATCAGTCCTGGCTCAGGCTGGAAGGGATCTGAGAGATCACCTACTCCACCCTCCCCTGCATGGGCAGGGATGCCCCACAGCTGGACTCAATCCAGCCTGGCCTTGAACACCCCCAGGCAGGAGGCAGCCACAGCCTCCCTGGGCAGCCTGCTCCAGAGTCTCACCACCCTCATGCTGAAGAACTTCTTCCTAAGCTCCAGTCTAACCCTGCTCTCCCTCAGCTTCCATCCACCCCCCCTTGTCCTAGACACCCTCAGTTCCTTCAGGACCCGTGGATGTATCTCACCCAGCCCCATGGACTTGTGCACATCCAGGTTCCCTAGGTGTTCCCAGATGTGGGAACTGCTGCTCCTGTGGGTGGTTCTTCACCCTCCCAGCCCCAGCCATCGCCCTCTGTGACTTGGGTGGTATGCCTCAAGAGCTTACTACTGACAACTGAAGCCCAAAAGTCTTTGAGGCCTTCAGCCCCTTCCACAACCTCGGTGGTAACCAATCCTTCAAGTCACAGGCAGAGTTACAGCAGGGTTGCATGGAAAATGGAGTGTGAAGTGTCTGTTTACATCTCCAGCACTGAGGGAACCATTATCATCCATCCAACTGTCACAGGGCTTTGTGTTCTCTGGTCAGGCCATTAGGATTTAATTCCTTTACATGAGATCTAAGAGCCATTTGCTTGCAGGAACATGCAATTAAATGCAGCACATCAAGCACACTTGGAGGAGTTGTAACATTCATTACCAGCCTGCTTTGGCAGAGCTGAAACAGGCCCTCAGATCTTCATCTGAGCACACTGCCCAGCTTTTCAGCCACGGTGGATGAAGCTGATGGGCTGCTGCCTCGAAGCCAGTGCTTTATTCTCAGTCAAGTGGCAATTCCCAGGCCTCTGAGGCTGTTTGGCCTCCATTCATGTGCAGCAGAGCTGGCTTGTAACCTCCCACCCTGCAGCTGTGAAAGTGTAAGGCTGAGCCAGCAGCAATTTCACCCTTGCCCAAAGCCTCTAAACGCGTTCCAGTGGCTGCCCAGATGCATCAGACCCTTCAGCCTCATGGAGCACACATACAGCACCCTCCTCCTCCAAGCTGCCAGGGGCAAAGCCTGCTCCTCCAAGCTGCCAGGGGCAAAGCCTGCTCCTCCAAGCTGCCAGGGGCAAAGCCTGCTCCTCCAAGCTGCCAGGGGCAAAGCCTGCTCCTCCAAGCTGCCAGGGGCAAAGCCTGCTCCTCCAAGCTGCCAGGGGCAAAGCCTGCTCCTTCGAGCTGCCAGGGGCAAAGCCTGCTCCTCCAAGCTGCCAGGGGCAAAGCCTGCTCCTTCGAGCTGCCAGGGGCAAAGCCTGCTCCTTCAAGGTGCCAGGGGCAAACCCTCCTCCTTCAAGCTGCCAGGGGCAAACCCTCCTCCTTCAAGGTGCCAGGGGCAAACCCTGCTCCTTCAAGGTGCCAGGGGCAAACCCTGCTCCTTCAAGGTGCCAGGGGCAAACCCTGCTCCTTCAAGCTGCCAGGGGCAAACCCTGCTCCTTCGAGCTGCCAGGGGCAAAGCCTGCTCCTTCGAGCTGCCAGGGGCAAAGCCTGCTCCTTCGAGCTGCCAGGGGCAAAGCCTCCTCCTTCAAGGTGCCAGGGGCAAACCCTCCTCCTTCAAGGTGCCAGGGGCAAACCCTCCTCCTTCAAGGTGCCAGGGGCAAACCCTCCTCCTTCGAGCTGCCAGGGGCAAACCCTCCTCCTTCGAGCTGCCAGGGGCAAACCCTCCTCCTTCGAGCTGCCAGGGGCAAACCCTCCTCCTCCGAGCTGCCAGGGGCAAACCCTCCTCAGAAACAAGCCCCTTTTTTTAATTGCTTTTCCCTAATTAGAGACATTTTGAAGCTTGCCATAGTTAAAGGCAGGGAAGAGGGGATGCAAATTAAGGGAAGGTTTACCCAGAAGACCAGAAACCTACTTTAGACTTCTTAAAGGAAGAAAGAAGAAATATCCAACTGTCCTGGGAAGGACACCTTTGGACAAGAGGATTTGGGGAAAGCCTCCCAAAGGTTCCCAGGCTTTACAGTTTTCCAGGGGTGGTGAGGTTGGGAGCATTTTGTCCTGGCTTGGATCTCAAATTTCCAGCAAAAGAGGAGCCAAAACCAGGTGGCCAACCCTGCTGGAACTCAGCCCTGCACACTGCAGTCTGCTCCTAACAGCAGTCTCACTTCCACTGGGAACCCAAAGGAGCTCCAAGGAGAAAGCCAGGTCCCAGCAGTGCCCCACAACAGGACCATCTGCTCTAAAAACATGAACCAAACCATGAAACCCCCAAACAGGGCAATTAGCTGACACCTCAGACAGATGGCAAAGCTGCTTTCAAAACCCCAATGTGGAAGGCACCTCAGAAGCAAGCAGGTGCAGGGCCTGCTAACAAACCAAGGTGGGGGAGAAAGATGAGTGACACCAAAGGGAGAGTTCTTTGTCATCAGCTGCTAATGCCCAGCTGACCCTCCAGTGGGAGCTTTGCCCAAGAAAAAGCTCTACAGCAGGAGCCAGGTGAACAATCATAGAACTGTTTTGGTTGGAAGACACCTCCAGGATCATCCAGCCCAACCATCAACCCAGCACCACCATGGCCACTAAACCATGGCCCCAAGTGCCATGGCCATCCATTTCTTGAACACCTCCAGAGATGGGGACTCCACCTCCCCCCTGCTCCAATCCCTGCAGTAAAGAAACTTCTCCTCCTCTCCAACCTAAGCCTCCCCAGGCACAATTTCAGGCCATTGCCTCTCATTCTATCTCCTGAGACTAGGGAGGAGAAACCAACCTCACCTCACTGCAACCTCCTTTGAGGGAGCTGCAGAGAGCAGTGAGCTCTGCCCTCAGCCTCCTCTTCTCCAGGCTGAACACCCCCAGCTCCCTCAGCTGCTCCTCCCCAGCCCTGCTCTCCAGACCCTTCCCCAGCTTGGTTGCCCTTCTCTGGCCACTCTCCAGCACCTCAGTGCCAACAGGCAGAATGAACCAAAGCCTCCTTGAGTTTGTGCAGCTGATCCCTAGAGCTGATGGCTGTGAAACAGGGAAGCTCTCTCACAGACACTTTCTTGCTTCTTAATAATAGCTCCAAAGGAGGAGTTCTGACTCTTAACTATATCCATGAGAAGTCTCAAAGCACAAGACAGCAGGAGGTGATCCTAAGCAAAAAGGCTCCTCCTGATTGCACTAAGTCTGACCTGGTCTCCAGGCACCTAAAATCAGCCTTCCCTTTATGCTAGGAAGAGGAGCAGCAGGTACTGCACCTCTCAAGCAGGAAAATCCCTGCTTTGAGCCAGGATTTTTTTCCCTGTGATGCTCAGAGGAGTCTCTTTCAGAAGGGACTGTGCTAAGCCAGGCCTGCAGAAGATAAAAACTGGCCAGTGCAGGAGACTCCACTGCTTCCCCTGGGACAGGATTCCAGTGTCTGGCTCTTCCCATGGGGAAAAATGGTTTAGGACTGAAAGGCAAAGTGGAAAAGGAGGGCAGACAGCAGCTGTCCCTGCTGTGGATCCCACCAATGGCACCTCCTTACAGCAGGAAGACAGAGCTGTTACTACCAAGTTCTGACCTCTCCAAGGGCAAGAGTTCTTCAGCTGCTGTTTCCCACAGCTCTGTCACCTGCTGCAAGGATCAGCCAGCCCACTGGCAGGGGTCACAGCAACCAGGAGCCAGAGTTCAAGTTCAACAGCAGCTTCCCAAACATTCCCCACAGAATAACACACTGGAGCCCACCTACCTCAAACAGCAACCCTTGGTAGACACAGGGGACACAAAAAAGGCCAGGCAAGCTCTGCCTGGCTGCCTCCCTGAGCTCAGCTATGCACTGCAGCCTGCCCTGCTGCCTGTGTTTCCCTGCATGGGAGAAGCTCCACCTGGGAGCCCATTCATGGCCCTTAACAAGAGCAGGCTGCAGGCTGACCCAGGTGGTGATTTCTGTCTCAGCTTTCCCTTGAAGAGAAGCCAACAGCTGTAAGCTGACCCTGCACCCACCACTGCATTCTGTCATCTCTCAGTTGTGCTGCCTGCTGGACACACAAAGCACCTTCACAAAGCCCATGCAGCCAGAGGGATTATGAGCCATGAGGGCTCTGCACAAGAGAGGAGTCTGCAAAAATCACTTGCTGCTAGTCAGAGAATCCAGGAATGGTCTAAGTTGGAAGGGACTTTCAAGATCATCCAGCTCCAACCCCCTACCATGGGCAGGGACACCTCCCACTAGCCCAGGCTGCTCCAGGCCTCATCCAACCTGGCCTTGAACCCCTCCCTGGGCAGCCTGTGCCAGTGTCTCACTACCCTCACTGGGAAGGATTTCTTCCTAATCTCCCACTTCAGTCTCCCCTTCCTCAAGCTTCAATCAATGCCCCTCACCCTGTAATTCCCAGCCCTTGTCAAGAGTCCCTCCCCAGCTCTCCTGTAGCCCCTTCAGATACTGGAAAGCTTCTCTAAGGTCTCCCTGGAGCCTTCTCTTCTCCAGGCTGAAGCCTTCTCTTCTCCAGGCTGAAGCCTCAACTCTCTCAGCCTGGCCCCATAGGGGAGGTTCCACAGCCCTCTGATCATCTTTGTGGCCTCCTCTGGACCCTCTCCAGCAGTTCTGTGTCCCTCCTTTGCTGGGGGCCCCAGAACTGGAGGCAGAGCTGCAGGTGGGGTCTCAGCAGAGCAGAGGGGCAGAATCCCCTTCCTATGCTGCTGCTCTCCCTGCTCTGGATGCAGCTCAGCACTCAGCTGCCCTCCAGGCTGCCAGTGACCACTGCTGGCTCCTGAGGAGCTTTTCCTCAGCTGGGCACTGGTCTTGTTTCCTAGCCAGAGGAACAGTTCTCAACACACACCAGAGGGTCTTCTCCTGTTTCCCAAGACACAGCTACTTCCCAGTTTGAGGAAACAGACCACATTGAGCTGGCACAAAGCTAAGTGAGGGCTACACAAGATTTTGTCCATTTCCACGAGCACCCCTGAGAGGAGAACAAAAAGGTAGAAGCAGCTCTGCAGATCTGGTGAATAATTCACTTCAGAACAAGAAAATGCTCTTCTTGGAACATCTCTTCCCTGAGCAAGCCCAGCTGGCAGTGGTACAGAGAGCTCCAAGGTACAGCAAGGAGAAGGTGGATCAGGGAGCCCCAAGCTGGACACAGTACTGCAGATGTGGCCTCAGTGGGGCAGAGCAGAGGGGGAGGAGAACCTCCCTTGACCTGCTGGCAACACTCTTCCTAACACATCCCAGGATGCTGTTGGCCTGCTTGACCATGAGAGCACCTTGCTGGCTCATGGTGAACTTCTCCACCAGGCCTCCCAGGTCCTTCTGCTCTAGGCACAACTCCTCCCTTGCTAAGAAGCCTGCACTATGCCCATTCCTGGTTCATAAACTCCTAGCAGCAGGAAGTTTAGAAAGAGAGAAAGAGGCCAAATGCACAGCTGGGTGCTGGATCAGGTAGGAGACAGGTGCTCTGAAGTGTTGAATACCAAAAAGCCTGCTCCAGGGCATCTCTTTTGCTTTCAGGCTGACAGCTGTGGAAGGCTTCACTTCCCTGCCAGTTGTTACAGCTACCAACCCCTCAGCTGTTTCCAGCCAGCACAGTGCAGGGCCTTTTTTTTTTCCCCTCCAGCAGTCACACATGCAGAGAGAAAATTTCCCTAGTCACAAAATAAATAATGCAGGAGGGCTGAGATTGAAGCAGAGCTTCACAAAGTGCAGGCAGGGGTGGAAAATCTGCTGAGCTGACAGCAGACAGGAGCCAAACACAACCTTCCCAGCCTGGCTGAACAGCACTTAGCAGCTACACAACACCATGACCAAGGCTGGGACTTCTAGTCATGGTGTTTAGCAAGCAGATCAGACACACAGCCCCATGTACCAGGTGGCAATGCTCCCTCAGATGAAACAGCTTCATTCAGAGGAGCAATGAAGCTGGGGAAGGCTCTGAAGAACAGGGCTGGGGAGGAGCAGCTGAGGGAACTGGGGGTGCTCAGCATGGAGAAGAGGAGGCTGAGGGCAGAGCTCATTGCTCTCTGCAGCTCCCTGAAAGGAGGTAGGAGAGAGGTGGGGGTTGATCTCCTTAGTATCAGGTGATAGAAGAGAGGAAATGGCCTGAAATTGTGCCAGGGGAGGCTTAGGTTGGAGGTTAGGACAAGAAGGCAAATGGCTGTCTGAGCTGCATCAAAAGCAGAGTGGACAGCAGGTAATGAGGTCTGTGGTGATAGGTTGGACTCAATGATCTTTGAGGTCTCTTCCAACCTTAGTGATACTGTGAAAAAGAGAGGGGATTCCACCAGCCTGCTCTGGTGAGACCTCACCTGGAGGTGAACAGCTCTGGAGCCCTCAACACAGGAAGGACATGGACCTGATGCAGAGGGTCCAGCAGAGGGCCAAGAAAATGATCAGGGGGCTGCAGTACTTCTGCTATGGGACAGGCTGAGGGAGCTGGGCTTCTTCATCCTGGAGAAGAGAAGGCTCCAGGGAGAACTTAGAGCAGCCTTCAAGTACCTGAAGGGGGCTGCAAGAAGGCTGCAGAGGGACTGTTTGGAAGGGCTTAGAGTGACAGGATGAGGAACAATGGTTTGAAATGAGAGGAGATGGAGATTGGATGTGAGAAACAAGTTCTGCACCACAAGGCTGCTGGAACACCGCAACAGGTTGCCCAGGGAGGGAGTTGAGGCCCCATCCCTGGAGATCTTCAAGGTGAGGCTGGAGAAGGCTCTGAGCAACCTGCTCCAGTGGAGGATGTCCCTGCTCAGATATCCACAGGTTAAAAAGTATTTGCTTCAGCAGGAGTCTTGCCCTGAAAGCTTGCAAGCTCCTGCAATTTGGGGCTTCAAATTATCTTTTCTCACATGAAACAGCCTCTGCCCTTGATGCTTATTGAAGCCAGGCACTGCCTGGTGCTCACAGGGAGGAGACAACAGTTCAAACCATTAGCATCTCCTGCACTGGCAAACAAGGATTTTATTGGTTGGTAACCTCAGACACTATTAGTTTGTGTCAGCTTTAGAAGAAGTGATGATTACACAGGGACAATCCCCACCAGGCAAGAAAGAGCCTTGGTTAAGGGCAATCTATGCTCTGGATGTGCTTTGAGACCACAGCACTCATGCTGCAGAACAGCACTGCTGGGGAAAAAAAGCAGAGAGAAGGCTTTTCCCCCCTCAGCCCCTCGGGGAAAGAGCCACAAACCAGTTCCTCCTCATCTCCTGCATGCACAGCAACCACACAGCCAGCAAAAGGCTGAGTGGCAAAGCTGAAGGGAATCAGTGTGAAGGCTGCAGAGGGGACCTGGAGGTAGAAGAGAGATTTTCAGCTCTGTCACAGGCTCCAGAAGTGGCATTGGTTTAGTGCCCATGGTTTAGAGCCTCAGAGTGACATCTGGAAGCAGGATGAGTGCTGCCTTCCTCCCATGATGGCAAAGTGGATACAGATCCCAGGGCTGCCTGGTTCTCTAAGAAGGGCAAATATGGCATTAGGCTCTGGTCCCCCAAGGTGCCTGATCTGTCTGCCTGCCCAGTCCAACAGAAAATGCTTGCTGCCAACTCTGACTGCATCAGGGTTGGACTAGGTCATCTTTGGAGGTCCTTTCCAACCCAGACCATCCTATGATCCTGTGAAAATGTTTCCCCAGACAGGGTCTGTAGACAGCAAGAGGTGTCCCAGCAATAGACCATGGGGGGGGGGAAAAGTGTTAAAAGCTGAAAAAATGAACACTAGAATGGGTTGGGTTGGAAGGGACCTTCAAGATCAGCCAGGTCCAACCCCCTGCCATGGGCAGGGACACCTCCCACCAGCCCAGCTTGCTCAGAGCCACATCCAGCCTGGCCTTGAACACCTCCAGGGAAGGGACATCCACAGCCTCCCTGGGCAACCTGTGCCAGTGCCTCTCCACCCTCACTGTACAGAATTTCTTCCTCATCTCCAGTCTCAATCTGCCCTCTCCCAGCTCAGAGGGTACTTCAAGGACAAGAATGCCCTTGATCTCCCAGACTTAATGGCAACACAGCAGCTGAAATGATGTCACTGCTTGACATTTTGCTGCATTTCAGGAGTACAGCAGGTTGAGCTTCCTACCTCAACAAAGAAACACTAGGCAGGAGTGGCTGCTCTCCTAAGCCCTCCTAAATTACAAGTGAAAGATGGAATTTTCTAAAGTCAACATTTTCCAGACCAGGGCAGGAAAGTCAAGCTCCAAAGCCTCAATTTATGCATTAAAATGCTCAGTCTTATTCTCCCAGAACCCTGTATCCAGCTGACCCTTTGCTGGTCAAGGGGAGTCACTCTACAGCTGAAAGAGCAGAGAAAAGAAGCAAAATACAACCAGAATTCACAGCCTGGCTTTAGCTTCCCCACTCCTTCTCTAGAGACTATCACAACCCACCTGGATCCATTCCTGTGGGATCCTGCTCTGACAGGGGGGTTGGACTGGATGATCTCTGGAGGTCCCTTCCAACCCCTACCTCTCTGGGATTCTGTGATCCTGCAGGAGCTACACAACTCACCAGTAAAGCACTGCCCAGAGAGAGGGACTGGGGAGAGGATGGAGAGGTGATGGGAAATAGTCAATTCATAGAATGGTTTGGGGTTGGAAGGGACCTCCAAAGCTCATCCAGTCCAACCCCTCTGCAGCCAGCAGGGACATCCTCCACTAGAGCAGGTTGCTCAAAGCCTTCTGCAGCCTCACCTTGAAGATCTCCAGGGATGGGGCCTCAACCACCTCCCTGGGCAACCTGTTGCAGTGTTCCAGCACTCTTGTGGTGCAGAACTTGTTCCTCACATCCAATCTCACTCTGCTCTTCTCTCATTTCAAACCATTGCCCCTTGTCCTGTCCCTGCAGGCTTTTGCAAACAGTCCCTCTGCAGCCTCCTTGTAGCCCCCTTCAGGTACTGGAAGGTCACTATTGGGTCTCCCTGGAGCCCTCTCTTCTCCAGGCTGAACAACCCCAGCTCCAAAGGAACAACTGAATTAAACAAGAACACAAACATTTGGCTCTGGCCACCAAGACACAGCACACTGAAAGCAGAAATGCTCCAAAGCAGAAGCTTAGCTTTCCCTGCTGGGTTAATTCTCCCTGCCTGGGAAGTAAAAGCTCAGTTAATTCAATTGGCCTTTCAGTGCTTCACTCCTGCAAGGAGCAAGTTAAGGGTGAAATGATGAGTTACAGATCAACTAATCCCCCTGTGGCCTCTCCTGTGAACTCTCTCCCCTGACCTCTCCTCCTCCTCCTCTGTGCCCTGCTTCCCAGCTCCAGCACTGCCATTCACAGGACCCTGTGCTGGGCAGATCCACTTTGCTAACTCAGCAAGGAGGTTTTCTCCACTTCCCCCTGATTCAGGCTTCTGCCTCTGCAGGAGGCAGGGGGAAGGTGCCCAACCCCTTCAGCAGCAGCAGCCAGCTGCCTGTGACTCAGTGCAGTGTTGAATGACAGCCTCAGGTGGCAAGCCTGCATCTGCTGGATTCTTCTTGCAGCCAGCAAATATCTCTTCTGCTATCAGCATACAGAAAGGCTTCCCTTTTAAACATGAGCATGCAGCCAAAGTTAGAATCAAAGCCTCCCAGAAACCCTGAACCATAATCAACCTTCACACCAACAATGAAGCTGACCCCACAATCACAGAACTGTTTGGGTTGGAAAAGATCTCCAGGGTCATTGAGTCCAACCTTCACCCCAGCACCACCATGGCCATCAAACCATGGCCACACATTTCCAGAAACCCTCCAGGGCTGGGGACTCCACCACCTCCCTGGGCAGCCTCTTCCAACCCCTGACCACTCTTGCAGCAAAGAAACTTTTCCTCATCTCCAACTTAACCCTCCCCAGGCACAATTCCAGGCCATTGCCTCTCCTTCTATCACCTGATACCACAGGGAAGAGACTAACCCCCACCTCACTGCAGCCTCATTTCAGGGAGAATGAGGTCTGCCCTCAGCCTCCTCTTCTCCACACTAAACCCCACCAGCTCCCTCAGCTGCTCCTCCCCAGCCCTGCTCTCCAGACCCGTGCCCAGCTCTGTTGCCTGTCTCAGGACACACTGTGCTTCCTCCTCTCAGATCTCATCTCAGATCATCCCTGGAGACATTCAAGATCAGACTCGATGTGGCCTGCTCTAGCTGGAGATGTCCTTGCTCCCTGCAGGGCACCTGGACAAGATGACCTTTGAGGCTCCCTCCCAACCTGATGCAATCTGTGACTCTCCACCAACAAGCAGGAGCTGATCAAATAGAGGTGGCTGCAGGACATCAGGAAGGATTTAGCACATCAGATACAAGAGGAGCTCAGCAGACACCAGCAGCAGGTTGTCCTTCATTCAGGCCACCAAGGCTTATGGTTAAAAATGTGTGGTTTAAAATCCTCCCATTCAAGAAAGGCTTTTTCCAGTGGATGTAGACACTGAAAGGTTGTGGGGTTGTTTTATTAACTTCCTACAGAGTCTTCTCCTTCCCTCCCCTCACCAGCCCAGCTCAGCTCTCCTAGATTTGGTTAATGAAGTTTACATAAGATGAGAGGTCCTTGATTTAGCTGTCACAGCTACCATCTGTAATTAATCCTCCCAGGAGCTGGAACACTGCACAGCTTGTTACTGCAAGCTGTGTTTCTAATGCACTACAAGCTCCCACCCTCCATAATTCCCAGCTCCAGGCAGTTTTATGCCATCATCATTCCTCTGCATTCAGCTGGCCAGTCCCAGCAGCCAGTGGAGAACATGACCCACAGGGAGAGGCTGTAAATAAGCTGGATGTTGTCAGTAAAGGCAGGCAGGAATGAGTCCTGTCCCTCTTTTCTTTCCCCTTCCCCTCTTTTCTTTCCTCCTCCCCTCTTTTCTTTCCCCTTCCCCTCTTTTCTTTCCTCTTCCCCTCTTTTCTTTCCTCCTCCCCTCTTGTCTTTCCCTTTCCCCTCCTGTCTTTCCCTTTCCCCTCTTTTCTTTCCTCTTCCCCTCTTTTCTTTCCTCCTCCCCTCTTGTCTTTCCCTTTCCCCTCCTGTCTTTCCCTTTCCCCTCTTTTCTTTCCTCTTCCCCTCTTTTCTTTCCTCCTCCCCTCTTGTCTTTCCCTTTCCCCTCCTGTCTTTCCCTTTCCCCTCCTGTCTTTCCCTTTCCCTTCCTGTCTTTCCCTTTCCCCTCCTGTCCTTCCCTTTCCCCTTCCCTTCTTGTCTTCCCCTTTCCCCAGAGCAAGGACTGAGGCACACAAATGATTCAACCATCCATGGCTGCAGATCTTTTCAGTGTAGTTTCACAGAGATTGCCCTGGCTTGGAAGGGGTCTTCAAAGGGCATCCTGTCCATCCCCCCTGCACTCAGAAGGGACACTTCCAACTAGAGCATTTTGCACAGGGCTTCTTCAGCAAGACTTAGCTGCACTCAAGACCCAGCCTTCAATCATAGCATCATAGAATCATGGAATGGTTTGGGTTGGAAGGGGCCTTTAAAGGTCACCTTGTCCAACCCTCTTGCAGTCAGCAGGGACATCTGCAACTACAGCAGGTTGCTTACAGTCCCACACAACCTGACCTGCAATGGTTTCAAGGATGGGGCATCCACCACCTCTCTGGGCACCCTGGGCCAGGGTCTCAACACCCTCAGTGTAAAAAAAATCTCTTCCTTCTCTCCAGTCTGAGGTCTCCCTCTTTCAGTTCCAACCATCACCCCTTGCCCTGTCACAACAGGCTCAAAAGTCTGTCCCCAGCTTTCTGCCCAGCCCCTTTCAACACTGACAGGCACCAGAAGGTCTCCCTGGAGTATTCCCTTCTCCAAGCTGAACAACCCCAACTCTCCCAGCCTGGCCTCATAGCAGAGGTGCTCCAGCCCTCAGATCATTCTTGTGGCCTTCTCTGGACCTGCTCCACCAGCTCCCTGTGCTCCCTGTGCTGAGGGCTCCAGAGCTGGGTGTTGGAGCAGATCTGGGATTTATCTTCTGCTAACTTATACACAGGAGTACCAGAGAAGACACCAAACTGGCACTTCAGCCTCCTCTTCAGTGTGACATTAAAAAGGAGGTGAGCTGAATACTGCCCCTTCCTGCTGCTGTCTGTGTGCTGCTGTGCTCTGAGAGGCTTCCACCCTGACATGGAGCTTGCTTGCTTTTCAACACCAGCAGCCCCTGTGCTAGCTGAATTCTGTGAAGAAATGAATTCCTGATTCTGGTCCAAAAGCTGCAATTTAAGCACAGCATAACTTTAAGGGGAGGCAAAAAGAAGCCAAGAATGATTTAAAGATTGCCAGTGATCCAGAACAATTCCTAGCACCCCTCAGGAAATTGTTCAATGATTCTCTACCTTGACAAGAAAAGGCTCTTTAATTCCTCAGCTGAATTTAGCTGCCTTCCCTTTGCTGCTGGAGCCACTTCCTGAGGGACAGAAGAGTTTGATTTACAAAATAAACCCCCCAGCAGATCAGCAGGGTCCCTGCTGGCTCTTCCTAAATGCATTACCTTGCCTCTGGCCATGCTCTGCACACCTTCCAGCCTGCCTGCAGCCACCCTGCTGTGCCTCCTCAAATACCCATCAGGCAGCCCTCTGCCAAGGTAGCAACAAAGCACTCACAGCTCACAAGTTAAAGTAACTACAAATCTGCCTTCTCCTGGGTTTTATGGACAGCCTTCTCCAAGCCTTGTTCACAGACACCCTTCTGCAGCAGCATACTTGGACTCCTTAATAAATCAGACAATGGTTTGGAAGGAACCTCCAAAGCTCATCCAGTCCAACCCCTCTGCACTCAGCAGGGACATCCTCCACTAGAGCAGGTTGCTCACAGCCTTCTCCAGCCTCATCTTGAAGATCTCCAGGGATGGAGACTCAACCACCTCCCTGGGCAACCTCTTGCATTGTTCCAGCAGCCTCATGGTACAAAACTTGTTCCTCACATCCAATCTAAATCTGCTCTGCTCTAATGTCAAACCATTGTCCCTGGTCCTATCCCTGCAGGCCTTTGCAAACAGTCCCTCTGCAGCCTTCTTGTAGCCCCCTTCAGGGACTGGAAGGCTGCTGTTAGGTCTGGCTGTAGCCTTCTCTTCTCTGAGGCCACTGCAGGACCCTGAAACACTGACAGAGATCTCTGGGGCTTGCCCAGAGCAGTACTTTGGTCATGTCTGTCACAGAGGGACAGGAGCAAAAGCAAAAGATTCAAAGGGGATACAAGAGGAGACTGAGGAAGAAGGAAAAATGAAGACAGGGGTAAAAAGAGAGGTGCAAGAAGCCCTGAGGTCTGACAAAACATTCCAAGTGAGACTAACAAACTGAAGCACCTCTGCTCACTGTGATGCTGACCAACTTTGACTGCTAACTCCTCTGTCTCTGTGTGTGTGTGTGTGTGTGTTACAGAGTTTGGGAGGCCCTGACAAGCTCAGGGTCCCCCCAGCCCAAGTGCTCTGCACAAACAGCAAGTGCCAGCTGAAAGGAGGACTGTAGGAAAGCAGAAGACTGCAGAGATAACCTCAAGCTGAGAGGGGAAAAAAAAAGCTGGCAGAGGAACAGGGACTTAGCTGAGGGTGTCAGTGACAGGGCCAAGGTGACAGCAGAAGTGTTTGCTTCTCTCTGGAGCACCTTCCCCTCCAGCCCCAGCCAAGGGGACACATTACCATAGAATCATAGAGTCATAGAAACAACCAGGTTGGAAGAGACCTCCAAGATCATCAAGTCCAACCAATCAGCCAACCCTATCTAATCAACCAGACCATGGCACCAAGTGCCTCAGCCAGGCTTGTCTTAAACACCTCCAGGGATGGTGACTCCACCACCTCCCTGGGCAGCACATCCCAATGGCAAATCACTCTCTGTGTGAAGAACTTCTTCCTAACATCCAGCCTGAACCTCCCCTAGCAGAGCTTGAGACTGTGTCCCCTTGTTCTGTTGGTGGTTGCCTGGGAGAAGAGACCAACCCCCACCTGGCTACAGCCTCCCTTCAGGTAGCTGTAGAGAGCAATGAGGTCTCCCCTGAATTCAGCAGAGCTGGGCTACATCCTGAACCAAAGACTTACAAGCAAAAAGCATTTCAGAAACCAGACACAACCTTTCCTGCACCAGCCCTTTAGTTTGGGCTGCTCAACTCTGCCCAAGTTTTGCTTTGGGGCTCCTGTAACCTCAAAGCCCTGCGTTTACCAAGGGTCCCTCTTGAGCACACAAAAATCAGCTCAGCACAGCAGAGAAACAGCTGGCAGCAACCAAATCTCCAGGCAACCTCAGGGCACACTAAACTGCAGGGACAAAATCAGCTCAGCAAAACAGCTGGCAGCAAACAAATCTCCAGTAAACCCCCAGGGCACACAACCAAGATACAATCAGCTGCCTTCCCTCTTATCGGCTCCCAAGCTGGGGGCTGGGGGTGGGGGGGTGTTTCTCCTCCACAGGCCTGGCAGGTGATGTCCATAGCTGCTTCTGAGAGTTGAAAGCCTCAGGGTGTGAGCTTTACCCCTACAAGGCAGCTGGTGTGGGTATCCCTGTGCCCTGGGTGGAGTTCACAGCAGAGCCACCCAGCTGGGAGCCACACTGGAGGATGGCAAACCTCAGAGTCTCCTTCACATCTGCAGGGCAGGGTTCAGGACCTAAGGGACACACAGGGCTGAGGTTCACCTGATCTAGCTGAGGAGGCCTCTGCTGACTGCAGAGACCTTTGGAGGTCCCTTGCAACCCCAGACCATTCTAGGATTCATATTCACCACAATTTCATAGAATCATAGAACTGTTTGGGTTGGAAAAGACCTCTAAGGTCACCCAGCCCAACCAGCAACCCAACACCACCATGGCCACCAAACCATGCTTCCAAGTGCCACACAGTTCTTGAACCCCTCCAGGCATGGGGACTCCACCACCTCCCTGGGCAGCCTCTTCCAGTCCCTGACCACTCTGGCAGCAAAGCAATTTTTCTCCATCTCCAGCATCTGATACAACAACTGTGTCCAGCTCAAGAAGGGCAGGGAGCTGCTTGAGAGGGTTCAGCAAAGGGCTATGAAGATGCTGAAGAGGCTGAAACACCTCTTAGGAAGAAAGGCTGAGGGGGATCCCATCAGTGCTGATCAATACTTCAAGGGTGGGTGGCAGGAGGATGGCAGCAGGCTTTGCTCAGTGGTGCCCAGGGACAGGACAAGGGGCAATGGGCACAAACCTGACCATCAGAAGTTCCATCTAAACATGAGGAGGAACTTCTTTATGGGTGCTGGAGCCCTGGTGCAGGCTGCCCAGAGAGGTGGTGGAGTCTCCATCTCTGGAGTGCTTCAAAGCCCACCTGGACACTGTGACCCTGTGCAACCTGCTCTGGGTGACCCTGCTGTGGTGAGGAAGTTGGGCTGGATGATCTGCAGGGGTCCCTTCCAAGCCCCACCATGCTGGGACTCTGTGAGCTGCCAGGATTTGCAGCCAGGCTCATGCAAACACAGCTCTTTAAAGGTGCTGTGCAGAAAGGCAGGGAGCCCACAGGAACTTCTATTTATGCATAGACATGCAGGTAATAAAAAGCCCAGCACAACACCAGGAGAAAGAGAATGGGAGGAGGGAAAGATCCCAGGGACTTCCCTATACAAAAGCCTTGTCCCTGATACATTTTTAGTGTCTCCTGTGTTTTAAAGAGAGCAAAAGACTCCAGCACACCAGTTCAGCTGCACTGCCTTCATCTCAAGGTCACCATATGGAGCAGGTAGTCAATAAACCAGCAACTGGAACACAAGGAGGCCAAGAGCTCCTCAGGAAACCCTCTGGAAGCCTGTATAAAATGGTGATTAAGAGAAAGGGGAAATGAAGGGGAGAGGAGCCAGATGCAGCTCCTTTGGATGCTAAACCAGCAGCATCTAATTCCTTCAGACAGGAGGGGATGGTCACCTCCCAGCCACCAAACTGTGCCAAGAGAAAAAGAAACCACAGCAGAAAGACCTCAGTTGACTTCTCAGCAGTCACAGCAACTGCTGTGCCAGGAAACAGAGAGAGGAGCACAAAGCAGAGCCAGGAGCTGCTCCCAGGGAAGCCAGAGGTAAAGCAGGGATGGATTTCCAACCCTCAGAGGGCCTGGCAAGGAGGTTTCCTTGCAGTAACCCCACAGACAGTGCTGCAGAAACATGAGCAGAGCTCCAGACAGAGCCCCTGCTGCCACAGCCACACAGCCCCCAGCAGCACATGGGCTGCACCCAGCATCAGGGCAGCAGAGTGGGTGAAGAGAGGGTCCCACAAACCACCCAACACCATTCCTCCCTGGGCTCCTCAGCTGCAGCCTGGATGCCAGAGCACACTGCCCAGGACACACCAGCACCTCCAGTGTACATCAGGGAATGGGCTGGGTTGGAAAGGACCTTACAGATCAGCCAGTTCCACCCCCCTGCCATGGGCAGAGACACCTCCCACCAGCCCAGCTTGCTCAAGGCCTCATCCAGCCTGGCCTTGAACACCTCCAGGGAGGAGACATCCACAGTCTCCCTGGGCAACCTGTGCCAGTGCCTCCCCACCCTCACTGGAAAGAATTTCTCCTGAATCTTCAGTCTCAATCTCCCCTCTTCCAGCTTCAACCCATTGCCCCTGATCCTGTCACTCCAAGCCCTTGTCAGAAGTCCCTCCCCAGCTTTCTTGTAGCCTCCTTCAGCCTTTTCTTCCCCAGAGTGTGCAGAGTATGGAGGAACTCAGGGCCCAACAGCCCCCAGTAGCTCACTGATGATACTAAAAAAAGCAGTGAGGTAACACCAGAAGCAGCTCTTGAGGGAATGCAGCTCACAGCTCTCCATCTACACACAGTCCCCAGCACCCCTCACCTAACACCAGTGTTGATGCTGCTGCATAGGATCAAAGAATTGTTAGGGTTGGAAGAGAGCTCAAGGATCATCTAGTTCCAACCCCCCTGCCATGGGCAGGGACACCTCACACTACAGCAGGTTGCTCAGAGCCACATCAGAGCCAGAGGTTAAGCATCTGGCTTAACCTCAACCTTGGGGACACCCTGAGTACTGCTAAGAACCAGAGGCAAAGCAGTGATTGGGCTTGCTGCAAATCTCTGACAGAAGGCAAAAACCAGAGCCATGCCCCCTTTAGGACAACACCAACTAGGTGCCAGTTGCCACTTTGCAGCTTTGCTTCATGTATTAAATCAGCTCAGTGGCTCAAGGGCTGACTGCCAGCCTCAGGGTCAAGTGCTCAGCTGGGAAAATGCCCAGCTCCACTGGCATCCAAGCAGCTGAAACCCTTTAGAGTAGCTGAGAAGCCAGCCCTCCAGAGCTGGAGAGGAGGAATGTGGGCTCCCCAAATAGCAACGTGCTGATCACGTTTCTGAGTGACTCTGGCCTCACCTCCAGGCTCCCTGCAAACTGGCAAGGCTACAGACACTCCAGCATCCCCTTCCAGAGATGGGGAGATGAAGCAGCAGATCAGAATCACAGAATCAGCCAGGTTGGAAAAGCTCTCCAAGGTCATCAAGTGCAACCAATCAGCCAACCCTATCTAATCAACCAGACCATGGCACCAAGCACCCCATCCAGGGTCTTCCTAAACACCTCCAGGGATGGGGACTCCACCACCTCCCTGGGCAGCACATCCCAATGGCCAATCTCTCTTGCTGGGAAGAACTTCTTCCTAACATCCAGCCTAAACCTCCCCTGGCACAGCTTGAGACTGTGTCCTCTTGTTCTGGTGCTGCTTGCCTGGGAGAAGAGACCAACCCCCACCTGGCTACAGCCTCCCTTCAGGGAGTTGGAGAGAGCAAGAAGGTCTCCCCTGAGCCTCCTCTTCTCCAGGCTAAGCAACCCCAGCTCCCGCAGCCTCTCCTCCCAGGGCTGTGCTCCAGACCCCTCCCCAGCTTTGCTGCTCTCCATGTCAGCCCAGGGTGGGTATTTCTTGGCTTTCTGACCTGCCCAGCAATCCTCACACCCCCCTGCTCTGTTGCTCCAGACAGAGGCTGCTGTCAGCACAGTCTCAGGGAGGTTTCCAGGCATGAATGGCAACAAATCATAGCTGTCTTGCTTTCTCATCATCTTGCAGCCAAGGGTCAGGGCAAGCCTGTAGGAAAAATAGTTCACATCCATACTGCTGGGAGAGGGAACACCAGCAAGCATCCCCTGGACTTGCTTGTGCTTGCAGCCTAGAAGGCAACCACGTCCTGGGCTGCAACCAAAGCAGCGTGGCCTGCACCACAGAGAGGTGCTGCTGCCCTTCCACTGCTCACTCATGACACCCCACCTGAGCACTGGGGCCAGTTATGGTGCCACCAACAGAAGGAGGACATCAAACTGTTAGAATGGGTCCAGAGGAGACCATGAGGGCTGGAGAACCTCCCCTATGGGAACTGGCTGAGAGAGCTGGGGGGGGGAGTGACCTTAGAGCAGCTTCCCAGTACCTGAAGGAGATACAGGAGAACTGGGGAGGGACTTTGGACGAGGGCTGGGAGTGATAGGATGAGGGACAGTGGCTTTGAGCTTGAGGAGGGTAGATTAAGGCTGGAGATTAGGAAGAAGTTATTGACAGAGTGGGGAGACACTGGAAGAGGTTGCCCAGGGAGGCTGTGGATAACCCCTTGCTGGAGGTGTTCCAGGCCAGGCTGGATGAAGCCTTGAGCAACCTGGGCTGGTGGAGGATGTCCCTGCTGACTGCAGGGGGGTTGGACTGGTCCCTTTGGAGGTCCCTTCCAACCCAACCCATTCTGTGGTCCTCTGGCATGCTCCCTTGTGTGCTGGGCTGTGCTCTGAAAGGGACAGCAGGACACAGCCCTGCTCACACCTCCTGCAGCACAGCTGAAGGGAAGGGAAGCTGAGCTGAGCTGTGCACTGCTGCATGGAGCAATCATGGACCTTTGCCTGGAGCTGCCCTGGCTGGACTCCTCTGCTGCTGCCTTCCTCAAGGGTTAATCAGTTTTACAGTCTGGGGCCCTGACATAAGAGAGCAGGGAGGGATGTGCCAGCAGAACTGGGCTGGGACATCCCTCTCTGGTGGCAGAGGGGAGCAGAGAATTCTGTGTGGCGGGTTGGAAAGCTGCACACAGCAGAAGACGTTCAGTGTGGCAATGCCAGGGGCAGGCCACGCGTGCAAGCTGAGGATGTCAGCTCTGCTCCAGGGGAGACTGAGCCTTCTGGGTGTGTTTGCTTACAAGCCATTGCCTCACTGAAAAGAGAGGGTTTCTGAATGACAAGAAGGCACTGGGCCAAGCACTGCAGCCTCACCTGGAGTGACAGCATCACAGTGTGCCTGTGGCACTATCAGAGCTGCTGACAGCCTCCCACAGAAACTTTTGTGTCTTGAACAGTTTTGCTTCAGTGCCTTATGTTAGGGCTACAGAGATGCTGAGGGGACTGGCACAGCTCTGATGAGGAAAGACAGAGATCTGGGGCTGTCTAGCCTGGAGGAGAGCAGCCTGAGGAGGGATCTCATCAATGCTGATCAATACTTCAAGGGTGGGTGGCAGGAGGATGGCAGCAGGCTTTGCTCAGTGGTGCCCAGGGACAGGACAAGAGGCAATGGGCACAAATGTGGACATAAGAAGTTCCTCCAAGAAGAACTTCTTTAATTTAAGAAGGAGCAGAGCCCTGGAGCAGGCTGCCCAGAGAGGTGGTGGAGTCTCCATCTCTGGAGAGATTCCAACCCCACCTGGCTGTGCTCCTGTGTGACCTTCTCTAGGTGACCCTGCTCTGGCAGAGGGGTTGGACTGGCTGATCTCTAGAAGTCCTTTCCAAGCCCTACCACACTGTGCTTCTGGGGGGTGATTCTGGGCTTTTCTCAGTGTTTCCTGCCCCAGTGGTTGCAGGTGAGCTGCTGCTGGGTTGTCACAGGAATGCTGTTTGCTGCAAGTCTTGCTTTGTGACCTGGGGCTGTCCCACTCCTGCTGCACATCCACACTCTGAAGTCAACTGAAAACCCCTTGGTGCAGAAAGGGGAGGTTGAAGCATGGAGAATGCAGAGCACTGCAGGGCTGCTCCAACTGCTAACACCACAAAAGTTCTGCACCTTGCTTGCCTGACTGAGCACAGGGTCAGCTTCTGTTCAAGTGCCTCCTGTGAGGACAAACCCTTCTCTGGTTGCCAACTGTGATGAGCAGGTTTGTGTTCCTCCCTCTGTCCTCACCTTTGAGGGAGGTTTCAGATCCACACCAGCAGTGCAGCCACTCCTTTCCCTCACAAAGAGAAAACACCCAATCACTATGCCTTCCCCCCCTCCCCCCTTAGCTGGAGGGGAGTGGAGGTGGGGATGAGGAGGCATTCATACCACAGGGAATGTAAATGCACGTGGGAGGTATTGATCAAGCCCATGCCTGCATCTTCCTGCCAGCTGCTTTGTGCCAAGCAGGGTTTTCAGCTCTGGGAGCTGTGAATTGAGGGGGGAGCTGGCTGGGATGAAAGTGTGACTTGACAAATGACACTTCATGGCTGGGAGGCACTGCACTAAGGCAGGGCAAGCCCAGCTGGGCAGCCTCCAGGACGGTTTGCTTTTGGCTGTGCTAAACCATGGCTGCTGGCTGTAGCAACAGCTGCTGGTGATGTCTGCAGGGATGAATTTCTGGACTGGCAGCTCCCTTTGGAAGTTCCCTGATTGCTTTTTAAAGGCTAAAAAGCATCAAACAAGCCAAGCAGCTTTTCTTGAGGGGAAATGGGTTTAGTCACAGAATCACAGAATGGCTCAGGCTGGAAGGGACCTCAGAGATCATCTACTCCAACCTCCCCACCGTGGCCAACTCTCAACCAGGACTGATTCCTCAAGGCCTCATCCAACCTGGCCTTGAACACCCCCAGGGAGGAGGCAGCCACAACCTCCCTGGGCAGCCTGTTCCAGAGTCTCACCACCCTCCACACCTTGAGTCCTGTGTCCAGTTCTGGGCCCCTCAGTTTAAGAAGGACATTGAGACTCTTGAACGTGTCCACAGAAGGGCAACAAGGCTGGGGAGAGGCCTTGAGCACAGCCCTGGGAGGAGAGGCTGAGGGAGCTGGGAGTGTTTAGCCTGGAGGAGGCTTAGGGGAGACCTTATTGCTGTCTACAACTACCTGAAGGGAGGTTGTAGCCAGGTGGGGGTTGGTCTCTTCTCCCAGGCCCCCAGCACCAGAACAAGAGGACACAGTCTCAAGCTGTGCCAGGGGAAGTTCAGACTGGAGGTGAGGAGAAAGTTCTTCCCAGAGAGAGTTGTTAGCCACTGGAATGTGCTGCCCAGGGAGGTGGTGGAGTGTTCAAGAGAGGACTGGACGTGGCACTTGGTGCCATAGTTTAGTCATGGGGTCTGTGGTGACAGCTTGGACTTGATGATCTTTGAGGTCTCTTCCAACCTTGGTGATTCTGTGATTCATGCTGAAGAACTTCCACCTAAGATCCACTCTGACCCTGCTCTCCCTCAGCTCCAAACCATTCCCCCTTGTCCTGGCACAAGTTGAGTTTGAGTCTATGCTCTGCTGTGCTCTCTGTCCAACCAAGCAGCAGCCCTTTACATCTCCTGATCCACCTGATAGCATCCTGCAGTGCCATGCCTACATTTCCTTGCCAGCAGTTGAAAGCAAGCCTGATGTGATGCCTTTAAAAATCAGCTTTCCCTTTGCATTTGTAGTTTGTGCTGAGTCAGAAATGAAAGAGGGAATGTAATAAATAGACAAGGTTGCTGGATTGTTGCTGGGTTCCCCCCTCCCCCTCCCCTGAATTTTAAGTCTCCCACTCTGGATAGCTTCTGTTCTGAATCAATTTAGTGACTACTAGAAATAAATGTTAGCAGGTGCAGAGTGCTTCAGGTTGGGGAACGCTTCAAATTAGCAATGGAAAATGAGCTTCACTTCAGCTTCTGAAGGGGAGCAAAACTCTACAGGCAAAAAAAGGATGAGATCAGAACTAAAGATTTCAGTTGAAGGCTTTGCTTGCAGACTCTCAAATGCTCCAAATGTTTTTGCTTTGCTAAATAATGTGATTTAAATGTTGCTCCTTAGCCTGGGGGTACATCCTCAGCTCTGGCAGGGAACAAAGCTCTGCATTTATAACATCCACACAACTCTAGCTTACAGCAGCACAGAGTCACAGAATGGTTTGGGTTGGAAGGGGCCTCCAAAGGTCATCCAGTCCAGCCCCCCTGCAGTCAGCAGGGACATCCTCCACTAGGTCAGGTTGCTCAGAGCCTTCTCCAGCCTCACCTTGAAGATCTCCAGGGATGGGACCTCAACTACCTCCCTGGGCAACCCTCGTGGTGCAGAACTTCCTCCTGATCACAGGCTCACAGGATGTTAGGGGTTGGAAGGGATCTCTGGAGATCATCCAGTCCAACCCCACTGCAAGAGCAGGACCACAGAACCCAGCACAGGTCACACAGGAACACATCCAGATGGGGCTGGAAAGTCTCCACAGAAGGAGACTCCACAACCTCTCTGGGCAGCTTGCTCCAGGGCTCTGGGACCCTCACAGCAGAGCAGTTCTTCCCCATGTTGAGGTGGAACCTCCTGAGCTGTAGTTTCCATCTATTGCCCCTTGTCCTATCCCAGGGCACAAGTGAGCAGAGCCTGTCCCTGTCCCTTCCCTCATGACCCCCAGCCCTCAGCTATTGATAGACACTGATCAGACCCCCTCTCAGTCTTCTCTCCAGACTAGCCAGCCCCAGGGCTCTCAGCCTTTCCTCATAAGGCAGTGCTCCAGTCCCTTCAGCATCCTGGTAGCCCTCCATGGGACTCACATCCAACCTAAATCTACTCTGCTCCACTTTCAAACCATTGCCCCTTGTCCTGTCACCAGAGGTCTCTCCTCTCCATCCTGTGTCCTGTCTGGTGAAAGGCTCAGGCCTTAATCCTCCCTGTGCTGTGGGGGGGAACCTGGCACCAGCTTTATTTGGAGATCAGGGTCTTTACAAGAGCTGCCCTGTTCCACATTTTCCATTCCACTGCTCCTCCTGGCTGGTAGCTGCTCAGCCACAAACACTGACTGAGGTAGATGATTAACACTGAATAACCCAGTCAGAGGAGCTCCTGGCCAGGGCCTTGGCAGGAGATGGTGGGTTTCTCAGGGGTTCATTCCCCACAACAATTACCCAGTGCTTCCTCACTTCACAAGTCATTCTGCCCCCCAGCCCTGTGCCTGCAGCTGAAGCAGCCTTGTTTAGGAAACAGCAGCTTGTAGGTTGTCACTGACTTCTCCCTTCTTAAGCTCTCAGCATGAAAAAAAGTAACAACAAAATCCTTTTTCCTCTGCTAGGTCACTTCCTCATTCCTTCCCTCCCCTCAACCCTGCCACAGCCTCCATCAGGTTTGCCACTTGCATTTTCTCTTTAGAGCAGGGGTGGTGATGCTTAGTTACAGAAATCAGGTCTGGCCAGAGGAAAGAAAAACCAAAACAGCTCAAATGCTTTAAAAATGCTTAAATGAGGAGACCTGTGGGCAGCAAAAAGTAGTGCAGCTGTAGAAAGGTGACAGCTTACACCACCTGGGGACCTGCCTCTAAGGTACTTATCTCCCCTGGGCTGAAACTGGCCAACAAAGCATTGTCATGCTGGGGTGGGTGCCTCAGCTGGGCCTTGCACTGAAAACTTCCCTGCTCTGGGGCTGGGAGTAGAGGCAGCAGCCTAGGAGCTGGAAGCAGTGTCCCACAGCTGACAAAAAAATAGGTTATAAGACCTTGAGGGGCTGGAGCATGTCCTGAGAAAGGCAACCAAGCTGGGGAAGGGTCTGGAGAGCAGGGCTGGGGAGGAGCAGCTGAGGGAACTGGGGGTGCTTAGTGTGGGGAAGAGGAGGCTGAGGGGAGAGCTCATTGCTCTCTACAGCTCCCTGAAAGGAGGTTGGAGTGAGGCTGGTGCTGGCTTCTTCCCCCAAGTAACTAACAACAGGACAAGTGGCAAGGGCCTCAAGCTGCACCAGGGGAGGTTTAGGCTGGAGATGAGGAAAACTTTCTTTGCTGCCAGAGTGGTCAGGGATTGGCAGAGGCTGCCCAGGGAGGTGGTGGAGTCCCCATCCCTGGAGGTGTTCAAGAAAGGTGTGGCCATGGCACTTGGGGCCATGGTCTAGAGGTGTTGGGTAGAAGGTTGATGATCTTGGAGGTCTTTTCCAACCTTAATGACTCTAGGAGAAAATCAAAGAGCTGTGCCTGCAGTGGGTTGTCAGACAAAAGCAAAAGTGGAGAATGGCACTCATCAAAGCCAGAGTCTTTTTCTCTTCCACTGCTGTTGATGGAAGCAGAAGCCAACAGTGCTGTTTGTGGAGCAGTGGAGTGTGTATGAAGCTCATCAAGATGATGTTTGGACTGGATGTCACAGACTGTTTTTTTCCAGAAGGGACTTCCTTACATCTTTCTGTGTCAGACCTGACTTCACATTTGAACAACCAGCCTGTGCCTGTCTGTCTTGTGCAGGCCATAAATGACAGCTCAGCTGCAAACTGATTTTCCCCTCTCTTCAGCAGAGGAATTGAGAGCTCCAGAAATCACCCAGTGGGGCACAGTTCTGGGCATCTTACTGCTTTTATGGGCTCCTCAAATACCTGTAATCACACCCCAGGAACATAACCTTCATGGTCATCAGGTGACTCATAAAGGTCTTTGAACTGATCAAGAAAGTCAATATGGCTTTAATGATCCCCAGACAGCTCTTTAGAGGAGTGGTATTTCCATGGTGTGTGCAGCAGGAGCTTTGGGAGAGAGAAAATCAGGACAGAAGGTCTGGAGCCAAAAAACCAACCCCAAACAGTCAGGAGAATTTGTGGCTCCTGTTCTGTGCTGGAAAAGAGAGCAGAAAATTGTGGTGCTGGAGCAGGCTGCCCAGAGAGGTTGTGGAGTCTCCTTCTCTGGAGAGCTTCCAACCCCACCTGGCTGTGTTCCTGTGTTACCTGCCCTGGATGATCCTGCTTTGACAGAGGGCTTGGACTGGATGATCCCCAGAGATCCCTTCCAGCCCCTGCTGTTCTGTGGTTCTGTGACAGTAGTCTCTTGTGGAATTTCTCCTGCAGCTTAGTTTCATAGAACCACAGAATTGTTTTGGTTGGAAAAACCCTCTAAGATCATCAAGTCTAATCATCAAACCAACACCACCATGGCCACAAAACCATGTCCCCAAGTGCCATGGCCACATGTCTTGACTACTTCCAGGGATGGAGACTCCACCTCCTCCCAGGGAAACCTATTCCAATCCCTGACCACCTTCTTTTTCCCCTTTATCCCTTGAATGACTCATGTCCCCATCAGAAATGCCAGCCTGCTCCTCCCCTCACTGTCACAGTTGTGGCACAGGCTTGTTAAAATTAATTGATTCCAAGCTGTCCAAGATCAATCATCCTCTGAGCCTCCTCAGCAGACATCAGCTCTCCAGCTGCTGCTGAATTTCACACAGAGCCCAAGATATCCCTCAGTGCTTTCAGGAAGACAAAGAATAGCTGGGACAAAACTCCTCAACCTGAAGCTCCTCCAGCTGGGTGCATTGATTTTGTATCACTGCTCAGTGTCTGTCAGCCTTGAAAGCAGCTGTGGAGAGCCACATGCTGCTGGGATGCTCTGAAGTTTATGGTGCTGGGGTGGCTGCATTTCTGCTATGCATATTAAATGGCTCCTAGAGGGAATGGGCACAGCAGTGGAAGGGTCACTGCTGTTCACAGAGCCACAGAATGGAAGGGACCTCTGGAGAGCAGTGGAGCAGGCTGCCCAGAGAGGTGGTGGAGTCGCCTTCTCCAGAGACTTTCAAAACCCACCTGGATGTGTTTCTGTGTGACCTGCCCTGGGTGACCCTGCCTTGGCAGAGGGGTTTGGCTCAATGGTCTCCAGAGGTCACTTCCAACTCCCCTCATTCTGTGACTTCTTCCTGTGTTAATCTGAAGAACTTTATGCCAGATGTTTCACTACTCAAAACCAAACAACCTTCAGAAGTGTCCTAACCTGCTTCCTGTCTGGGGTATGGGGATTCAAGCTAAACTTGATGCACACTCAAAACTGGGACATTTTAACTGAAATTTGACACTGACCAACAAGAGCTGGAAGTTGAGGTCTTCATAGAATGGCTCAGGTTGGAAGGGACCTCAGAGATCATCTACTCCAACCTCCATGCCAGGGGCTGGGACACCTCTCAACTAGGCACTGCAACAGGTTGCCCAGGGAGAGAGTTGAGGCCCAGCCCCTGGAGCTATTCAAAGTGAGGCTTGAGAAGGCTCTGAGCAACCTGCTCTAGTGGAGGATGTCCCTGCTGACTGCAGGGGGGTTGGACTGGTTGAGCTTTGGAGGTCCCTTCCAGCCCAGCCCATTCTAGGATTCTATACAAATCCAGGAACCTTTCCCATCACCCTGCCACACTGAGCTGCTGAATTCACTCCACTTGTGGATTTGCTTGCACAGGCTGCTCTGGAACACCACAGAAAGCAGGTGACCCCAGGACAGAAAGAAAACTTCCTCTAGAACCTTCAAGCTTCCAGAGGCATTCTTTATGATGTGGCAGTAAAACAAGAGGCTGCAGGCAGAGCTCCCTGGAACCAAGCTGCAAGGTGTCTCTCTTTTTCCCAGCTCTCACAGCTAACTTAGGTGGTTTCCATCTCAGAACAGCTCAGTGGTGACACTTGGGGCATTCTAATGGCATTAAATAGCTAAAGCCTTTAAAATATTGCTGTAACCCTCCAGAGGGGGAAAGGCTCAATGACCCAGGTTATTTTTTAACCTCTTTCATCTGAGAGTAACTGCTCAGAGGTTGCTGTGCAAGATGTGATGGATTTAACCAGATGCTCTCATCACTCCTGCTGCAGTGCTTGAAAAAAAAAAAGGCCTTCTATAAATACACCCAAAAAAAGCCAATGAATTAGAGAGGCATGAAGTGGCTTCAGTCAGGTTAAAAACATGCTGGCACCATCCACAAGGCACTGAAAATATGAAGTGCAGAGACTTCATTACAGCCCTTACCTAGCACTGCTTGCTGATTTTAACAAGGAGGCTCCTTATTGAAGCTGTCATAGGAGAAATTATCATCTCCTCAGCCTGAATATGGGGATTTATCAGCTGCTTGCAGAGGCTAAGGCAGGGATCTGAGCAAACAGGATGCTGAGGAAAAGATATGACCTTGAAGATCAGCTCAGCCCCCTCGCTGGTACCTGCAGAACAAAATGTCTATTGCCATGCAAGGCTAAAAAGGAGGGGAAGTGATCATGGATTAAGAGGGTGCTGTGGTCCACTGTGCCAGACTTCAGTGGCAGAGGATGGTCCACTAAACCCCACTTCACCTATCAGAGCTGTTAAGCTGCTAAAGTGGCACAAACCTAACGAACAGACAGGCTGAGTCCACTTCCTAAAGCAGAGCTGCCTGCACCTTGCATGCTCTGAACCTCAGCACCAAGCAGAATGCACTGCACAGCCCACTCCTAGGATGCAGAACATCATGCCATCTCCTGGGGGATTTCAAGAGGCTTGCCTCTGATCTCACAGAGATTTATCTGCCTGAAGCATGCAGGAGAATTGACACTCTCACATCTTGTGAGCTTAGATCTTCCCCCACAAAAAGATATTTATGCACTGCAAGAAGGGCAGGTCAGAGGAGATGAAAGTCTCTGTGTAAATCCAGCACACTCCCCTCCAAAGTGTGAGGGGATGCAGAGGTCTCACCACCCTTCCACAGTCAAAAGATCCTTCTGAACCCCACTGCAAAGGAGCCTGCAACCTTATGGGCCTAGGCTGTTGCTAAAATACATAAGAGAAACCCTACCTTCACAACACCAAAGCAGGACAGACACAAGAGAAACAAAAGCAGATCTTCCAAAAGATCCCAGAATCACAGAGTGCCAGCTTGGAAGGGACCCCAGGGAACATCTGGTCCAACCTTTCTAGGTGGCAGTGGAGTGGACATGAGCTGGCCCAGCAACCTGTCAAGCTGAGGCTTAAAACTGACCAATGCAGGAGACTCCACTGCTTCCCCTGGGACAGGATTCCAGTGCCTGGGTGCTCTCATGGGGAAAAATGGTTTAGGACTGAAAGGCAAAGTGGAAAAGGAGGGCAGACAGCAGCTGCCCCTGCGGTGGATCCCACCAATGGCACCTCCTTACAGCAGGAGGACAGAGCTGTTACTACCAAGTTCTGACCTCTCCAAGGGCAAGAGTTCTTCAGCTGCTGTTTCCCACAGCTCTGTCACCTGCTGCAAGGATCAGCCAGCCCACTGGCAGGGGTCACAGCAACCAGGAGCTAGAGTTCAAGTTCAACAGCAGCTTCCCAAACATTCCCCACAGAATAACACATTGGAGCTCACCTACCTCAAACAGCAACCCTTGGTAGACACAGGCACCTATGGGACAAAAGAGAAAATGAACTAGATTAGAAGTGAGCAGCACCATTAGCAGCATCTCCAGTGAACCTCACACCACCACCTCTGCCCATGCACTTGACAGCCACAACACAAAGGCAGTTTTGGTGCAGCAAAGCAACCCCTGGGCAAGCTTCAGACTGCAGTGTCAGGGACTCTGGCCAAGGCAGACTCAAGAACTCAGAGAATGGCCCAAACAAGGCAGAGACAGAAAGAGAGACCTGCCACAATAATGTAGATGGTCTTCAAGATGGAGTTAGAACAACTCTGGAGCACCTCAGCTGGTCACTGATGAAGCATCATAGCATTGGTGCCCATTTTTTGCCAGACAAAAGTCAAGGACACAGACAAATCAGAGAAGCAGCTTCAGCACCTCAATGCCCATCTTGTAGTGAGAGGCCTCAAAACTGAACCCAGTGCTCAAGGTGTGGCCTCACCAGTGCCCAGTACAGGCAGTGATGCCACCTGAGAAAAGCTGAAGCTCCCATTCTGGTTTGAAGAACAGAGAGATGCTGGAGTGCCTGTTCCACTCCAAGCAATCAAACCAAGGGGGTAGGAAACGAACCCAGGTAGAAGTTTCTGGACAGGGTGGTTTGGGTTTTTTTCCTTCCCATTGATTTTCTAGGAAACAAACAGTGGCTTTCCAAACCTAACTAGATTGGGAAATCAAAACCAACCCAAGACACTCCAAGATGGTAAGAGAACACAGGGAATGCTGCCTCAAGGGATGTGACACCCCCCACCCCTCCAGAGAACCAAGGATTTCCTCCCTCAGGGGTGGTACTTCCCAGAAAATGCAGGTGAGACAAGTTTGTACAGCAAAGCTTGGAGCTACACTGCCTCCAGTCCAAACCTCCTCCTTCAAATCTGGTCTGCAGCTCAGCTACAAGAGGCTGCAGAGGCAGCATCAGGTGCCCTGCTGAGAGCTTGAGCCACAAGAGCCCAGCCATGATTCCCCCAAACTCAGCAGGTTCTACTCACACCTAGCACTGAAGAAATTGGAGATTAGGAACAATGTATTTTGTGCAAGCATGGGCAGGGACTGGAAGAGGCTGCCCAGGGAGGTGGTGGAGTCCCCATCCCTGGAAGTGTTCAAGAAATGTGTGGCCATGGCACGTGGGGCCATGGTTTAGTGGCCATGGTGGGCTTAGGCTGATGGTTGAACTCCATGATCTTAAAGGTCTTTTCCAGCCCAAACAATTCCATGATCCCCTAGCATCCCCCTTTGGTAATCAGCAAGGGATCAATCTCATCTTTGGCTCTGCCTCTAGATCAAAACAGCCTCTGATTTGCTTTCTAGCCCCACATGGGCTGGAGTGAGCCCGTCTCTGCAGAGTGCAGTGCAAGGAGTAGTCTGCAGAGCTGAGAGGCGTTTCTGAGGGTCTGCCTCATTCCTGCTGTTGCCTGCCTGGACTATTTGAGGCAGCAGCTCTCAGCCTGCTGCCTTGCTGCTCTCTGTGCTCTGGCCCCTGAAGATCTCTTTGGCACACGACTGCTCTTGCAGGATGTGTTTATAGTGCCTGGCACAAAGGGCACCAGATGTAATTACAGCTTCTGAAGCAGAAGTAGGAAATGTTGGTGCTATTTTGTTGGTGGTTGATGACACTTTCCCCTGTCTCTAAGGTTTTTAAATCCTCAGTGGGAGTGTGACACATTTTAGGGAGACCATCAAGCACAGCCATCAACCCAACACCACCATGGCCATCCAAACAGGTCCCAGAGCGCCATGTTCACATCTCTCTTGAACACCTCCAGGGATGGGGACTCCACCACCTTCCTGGGCAGCCTGTTCCAAAGCCTGATCACTCTTGCAGCAAAGAAATTGTTCCTAATATCCAATCTGAATCTCCCCTGGTACAGTTTCAGGCCATTTCCTTGCCTTCTGTCTTCTGATACTAGAGAGAAGCGACCAACCCCCACCTCATTGCAACCTTCTTTCAGGGAGCTGTAGAGAGCAATGAGCTCTCCCCTCAGCTTCCTCTTCTCCACTCTAAACACCCCCAGGTCCCTCACAGCTGCTGCTCACCAGCCAATTCTCCAGACCCTTCCCCAGCTGGGCTTCCCTTCTCAGGACATGCCCCAGCACCTCAACCAACTCTAAGCTGGTTGAGTTGGGCTTGATCTCGGAGGTCTTTTCCAGCTGAAACAGTTCTGTGATACAGTTGCACCGCCAGAAAAGAACCCAAGAACACAAACGCAGCCCTGAGGCTGAGCTCCCACACTTCACCGCCTCACAGCACTGCAAGACCATAACCTTGAACTTCTTCACGTCGTTCCAGAGCACTCTAAGGCCGGCAGAACCCCAGGCCCCACGCTAAGGCGCTATGAGAGCACCCTCCCTACAGCATCCACACACTCCAAGCCGCACTCAGCCCTCTCCCGCTAACACAAGGCAAGCGGGATGCCTGCTACCCGCTTCCACAGCTCCCATCCCCTCTGCCCAGGCTGGCAGCCCCTCACACCCACCACAGCCGCCGCCAGCGCCACGGACACCCGTGGAGAGTGTGCCGGGACAGCTCGAGGGTGCTCGGGGTGGGGGTCTGGGTAACTTAAAAGCCAGAACAGCCGCTTCGGGTCCCCTCTTCAGCTCGCAGAGGGTCAGCGCTGTCCCGGGGCTGCCTCCTCGCCGTGAGGTGCGGAGCATGAGGGGCACGGCGCCGCAGCCCCAGCCCGCCCGGCGGCGCCCCGGGACCCCTGCCGCTCTGCGTGCCCGCAGCGGGGCACGCTCCTCACCCCCGCCCCGCACCCCCGCCCGCCCGCGAACGCTCCCGAGCGGGAAAAGCCGCGGGGCACGGCTTCGCCTCGCTGCCCCTCGCCCTGCCTGCGGAGAGGCAGCCAAAATGGCGGGGGGCAGGAGGCAGACCCCCGCCCGGCGCCGGGGCGAAGCCAGGTGCCCCGGACACCCCCGGGGAGCGGGGGACTTCCCCTGGGCGCGGGGAGCTCAGCTCCCCCACGCGGCTCCGGCCGCCCGCGGGACGGGACGGGACCTGGCGGCACTCACCTGAGGCGGCGGCGGCCAGCGCCGCGCTGAGCAGCAGCCACAGCCACAGCCACAGCGTCGCCCGGGCGCCCATGGCCCCGCCGCGCTGCCCCTCCGGCGGCTGCGGGCGAAGCCAGGCACGGCCGCGGCGCCGGGCGAGGGGCAGAGCCAGGGGGAGAAGGAATGGTCCCGCCGCCCCCTCGGCAGGTGCCGGGGCAGCGCCTCGACCCCCGCCCCACCGCCAAACTTTCCCCGCAGACAAAGCAGCGGCGGCCGCGGCGGCCCCGCAAGAAATGCGCCGGAGCTCGCCCGCCCTCCGCCCCGCCCGGCTCCGCCTCGGGCAGCGCTTTCCCCCTTCTCCTCCTTCCACGGGGCCGTGCCCCCGGGCTGGGTGCGGGGGGAGCTGAGCCTCTCCTCTTCCTCCTCCTCGGCTGCTACCTGGTGAGGCGGCAGCCCAGGGGGAATCCCTCAGCCCGTCCGGGCTGCAGGGAGAGCCGCAGCGGCAGTCGGGTGTCCTGCCGTGTGTGTGCGGCGGGAACCGACCCCCTGCACAGCTCTTCTCTTTAAACAATTTCAGCCTGGCCTGGGAGAAGAATTCTACCAGAGATTAATTTTTACTGGCCTCTTAGTCTAATTCTAGTAGGTGATAGGAGAGGCAATGGCCTGAAATTGTGCCAGGGGAAGGTCAGGTTGGGTATCAGGAAAAATGTCTTTGCTGCAAGAGTGGTCAGGGGTTGGAACAGGCTGCCCAGGGAGGTGGTAAAGTCACCATCCCTGGAGGTGTTCAAGAACTGTGTGGACACAGCTCTTGGGGCCATGGTTTGATGGCCATGGTCGTGTTGGGTTGGACTCAATGATCTTGGGGGTCTCTTCCAACCCCAAAATTCTATGATTCTAGGATTCTGCTCTGTCTTCTCTAAGCAGAAGCTGACCTGTTGAAATCTAGAGAGTGGTGTAATAAAGTGATCTTCTTGAGTGAGTAGCAGTCTCAGTGCTTGCCTATTCTATTCTCTGTGTGTCTGGGAGGACAAAGCTGTAGACAGCTTTCCTGAGAGCAAAGGAAGCAAATAGCTACAGGTACAAACAATCCCTGAACAAAATGATTCTGTGCCTTCTTCCCTTCCCTGGAGTTAGGAAGTGCACACCAGAGGCAAGGCTGCTAATCAATATTAAACAGCTAAAACCATTCCTGCTTTGCTGAATTCCAAGCAGCCAAACCCTGTCACAGCTGACTGAAGAATCTCTACTGCTGGATTATTTTGCTTGGCACGGAACAGTAATGTGCCAGAGGCTATAAGTGTGCCCTAAGTCATTCCCAGCTCCCCTAGGAAAAGCCAACAAATGCTGGATAAAATGGCACAAGGCTTTTTTGGGGGAGAGGATATCACACTCACTCCCTAACGTGTCAAGGCACCGTCATGGACAGGAAGCTTGGCTTGACTTTAATGGGGCCCTGGTTGTTTACAGAGGGTTTTGTTACCTGGAAGGATGAAGGATTCAGTTCTATGAAGGAGAAAGGATTCTGTTCTAATCTAAGTGTGAGACTGAGCACTGAATGGGTCTTATCTGAGCAAAGAGAAAGCAGCTTCCTTCCGCAATATTCTGATGCTGCGATAAGGCTGGGAGCTGGAGTTCTCTCTCACACCAACTCTGCCTGCCTCTGGTTGGATTTGAGTCAGGCTCCTGCGAGCAAAGCTGCTTTCTTGTCCAATACAGGTGATTGGAGAGGACAGAGGTGTTTTAGATGTCACAGAAGCACAGAGTGGCTCAAGTTGGAAGGCACCTCAGAGATCATCTACTCCAACCCCCTTGCAGAGACACCTCTCAACAAGACTCAGCTGCTCAAGGCCTCATCCAGCCTGGCCTTGAACACCCCCAGGGAGGAGGCAGCCACAGCTTTCCTAGGGAACCTGTTCCAGAGTCTCAGCACCCTCCTACTGAAGAACTTCTTCCTCAGATCCAGTCAGGATCCAGGCTGGACAAGGCTTCCAGCAAGCTGGTCCAGTGGGAGGTGTCCCTGCCCCTGCCAGGGAACTGGATGATTTTTAAGGTCCCTATGAATTTATCTTGGTCTTAAGGATTTTGAAAGCCCTTTTAATAAGGATATTAAAACCAGTGCTCTTGAAACATGGGGCAACTCAACTTTCACTGCCAACCCATCTACTCCCAAACCTGTGGGAAAGCCTTTGAGAAGCAGAAATGTGACCCTTCCACAAAGGTTTGGGGTTTGTGCCCAGTACAGAATGACTTCAGTTCTCTTCATTCTGTGCTTCAGCTCCAGAAGCCTCACAAATACTCTTTCCACAACTATTCTTTGCTACAACTAGGATGATCTTCTTGTAGATCACTGTCCCAGCCCCCAAACCCCACTCCTCATCCCCAACGAACCTTGGCAGCTGAGTGGTGGGAAATGAAGCTTCCCTGACTACAGGAGACCTCTTCAGGTGAAAAAACAAGTTTTGCCTTACTCCTCTCCTCGTTCCTACCCCAGTCCCTTCTCTTTGGGGCTCAGAGTCCATGCTGCTAGCAAAGGAAGTCGCAGCACTCCTCCTGCTGGCGAGATGAAGCTGTCAGCAGGGAACAAAGTGGTTTGGGTTGTTGTTTTTCATAGAATCATAAAACTGGTTTGGGTTGGAAGGGACCTTAAAGATCATCCAGTTCCAATCCCCTGCCATGGGCAGGGACACCTCCCACCAGCCCAGCTTGCTCAAGGCCAGGTCTGGGCAACCTGTGCCAGTGTCTCCCCACCCTCACTGTACAGAATTTCTTCCTACTCTCTAGTTTCAATCAACTCTCCTCAAGCTTCAATCCATTCCTTCTCATCCTATCACTCCAAGTACTTGTCAAAAGTCCCTTCCCAGCTCTCCTGTAGCCCCTTTAGGTACTGGGAGGCTGCTCTAAGGTCTCCCTGGAGCCTTCTCTTCTCCAGGCTGAACAGCCCCAAATCTCTCAGCCTGTCCCTATAGGGCAGGTTCTCCAGCTCTCTGATCATCTTTGTGCCTCCAGTCAGCTGCAGGCTGAGGTACTGCCAGAAGCGTCTGCTTGTGAAAGCTCAAGGTTTATTCCTAGCAATATTTTTAGTCAGCCTTAACAGCCTTGCCCTGCCCTCCATCCTATTTAAGTCAATGCCAGTGTTCCCACATGGACAGAATTGAGGCTACAGTATCACTTTCACTCAAAAGTTGGAGGCTGACAATACCAAAGGTACTGCAGAGCCACAGCAGAACTTGGCAGCTCTGTCCCTAGGAACATGAAAATCCTTGCCCCTACCCAACAAGTTAACTTCCAGAGGTGTCCAAGGCTGATTTGATTTGACATTGCCCAGACCGTGCTCAGCTACAGCAGAGCAGCAGCAGTGGGACCAGTGCTAATTCTAACTCCCTGCACCATCAAAGAGCCCAGTCAGCAGGGAGAGCTCAGCCTTTCTTGCATCCCTTTGGAACACCCTCGTCCTGCTCTTCCATCTTTACCTCCATGGTATAATTTACAGCAAAAGCCTCATGAACTCAGTTTGACCTGCACAGATTCAAGGTTTCCTGGACTGCAAGCCCAGGTTTAGGCTGAGTGTCAGCCTAAAGCCTTCATTCCCCACAAAGGCCTGGTGATTTCTTCCTTGTTTGGGCAAATATTTCTGCCTGCACTGACTGGGAATCCAAGTTCATTGCCTGCTTCTCCTTAGTTAAACTAACAGCAGGTTCATGTAAGACAAGGTTCAGAGCAGTCATGCATCATCTGTGCTGCTAAATGTGTTGCAGCACTCCCTTTGCTCCACCAGGACCATCAGTGAACTTCTCCAATACTCATAAACAGTGAAGGATTCCAAGCCTCAGACATCAGCTGCTGCTTTCTCACCATCAGCTTTCAGAGGCAAAGAGGCTGTGACCTCCAATGTTGTAAGCTGATACTTCCCCTCAGAAATATTTTGGGTTGAAATGAAGCTGTCAACCAAATCCATCCTGGCTTGGGCTGTGCTGCTAAAAATGAGCCAGGAGAGGATGAAGAGTAAAAGTGCACTCAAAAACACAAAGCCCTCTGGCAGAGAACTAGGGCACACTGACCAGCCTGCTTCACCCTGGGCTCTGTGGGAATCAGGGAACACTTTAGGTTGGAAAAGATCTTCAAAGCTCATCCAGTCCAACCTCCCTGGCACTCAGCAGGGGCATCTGCAACTAGAGCAGGCTGCTCACAGTCCCAAACAACCTGATCTGAAATGGTTCCAGGGATGGGGCATCTCCCACCTCTCTGGGCAATCTGGACCAGGCTCTCACCACCTTCAGCATAAGTTCCCTCTTCTCTCTAATCTCCCTCTTGCAACTTCAAACCAATGCCCCTTGTCCTGTCACAACAGGCCCTGCTCAAAAGTCTGTCCCCAGCTTTCTGTCTGGCCCCCTTAAACACTCAAAGGTCGCCAGAAGTTGTCCAGCTGAACAGCCCCAACTCTCTCAGCCTGTTCCAGCTTTCCTGTCATTGCTGTGGCCTCCTCTGGCCCCACTCCAACAGGTCCATGTCCTTCTTGTGCTGAGGGTGCCAGAGCTGGCCACAGTCCTCCAGGTGAGGTCTCAGCAGAGCACAGCTGCAGAATCCTTGCCCTTGACCACACTGCTTTTGATTCAGCCTAAAAGATGGTCTTGTCCTTCCAGCCACCCTCCCACAGACCACAGAGAACCACAGAGTAGTAGGGGGTGAAAGGGACCTCTGGAGATCATTGAGTCCAAGCCCCCTGCCAAAGCAGGGTCACCCAGGGCAGGTCACACAGGAACACATCCAAATAATTCTCAGAAGTCTCCAGAGAAGGAAACTCCACAACTTCTCTGGGCAGCCTGCTCCAGGGCTCCAGCACCCTCACAGAACAGAATTTTCTCCTCATGTTGAGGCAGAACTTCCTGGGTTCCAGTTTGTGTCCATTACCCCTCAAACATCTCCCTCCTCTTGCTGAGGAGTAAGAGTGCACAGAAAGGTTTAACAGGAGGCAACTTTTAGTCAGCTGCTCTACAGTAACCAGGAGTGTGTGCTCTGATGCCCCAAGTGTGTGCAGAGTTTGCCTGCAGTACCTTTCACTGTGGAGGAACTTCCTTCAGATTGTTTCCACTTCCTGCAGTTACAACCTCACCAAAGCAGCTGGCATGGACTGGCTGGAGTGGCATGGACTGGCTAATGCCCATCCTTTCTCAACTCATCACATATTTGGGGAAGCAGGTCCTGGGCTCCTGACATTTTGCTTCTGACAGAAGATCTGTGCTCTATTTACCTACCAAAGGAGTATCAAGCAGTCATTACCAGCAAACTCCAGTGCAAAGGGTGCCTCTTATCATGCAGGACATAATAATCAGGACAGAAAACCTATTTATATTCTGCCCTGACTAACCAGAAACCAGTAAAGCATTACAAAGCATGGGGGTGTAATTAGTACAGCAGGATTAATTTGTAGCAGGCAGCGATGCCATTTTAGCTACACATTTCTGTTCCCAATTAAACTGTTGGCACAAGCAGCACACATCCAACAACTGCCACTCTGCAAGGCTGGGGACTAAGCTTATTAAAAAGGGGAATAATCTCATGTTGTCTTCCTGCCTTTCATCTCTGCTCTGTGCCAGTTGAGCATCCCAGGATGAAAAGCAGAGTTTGTGTAATGCTGGGTTTACAAATGGCTCCTTGATCAATTAGTGGCACTCCAAACAAGCCCTCAGAGCTGCAGGACTACAGCTGAACAAATGCAGCTGAAAATCTGCTCAATCCATCAGTTCCTTCTCCTTCCCTTTGCTCACCTGACTGCTGGAGGTGCAGATTTGCAGTATTCCCACTCTTGACATTTCCCAGGTAAGATTTCTGCAGGAATCTTTCTTATTCCATGCTTTGCTTCCTTGAAGGCACACCCAGCAGTCAGAGCTTCTGGTTTAAGTTGACATTGCACTTAAACATCACCATTTTTAAAAGGCAGCCATCTGCCAGAGGGAAAAATCTACCTTTTGGGGCAGAAATTAACAGACATTGGTGCTAGGGAGCTGAAAAAGCTTCACTCTACAACTTCAACTTCTGCAGAGCAGGGGAAGGAGGAGGACAAAAAGGGAGGGAGGGGAAAAGGAGGAGGACAAAAAGCAGGGGGGAAGAGAGGGGAAAAGGAGGAGGACAAAAAGCAGGGGGGAAAGAGAGGGGAAAAGGAGGAGGACAAAAAGCAGGGGGGAAAGAGAGGGGAAAAGGAGGAGGACAAAAAGCAGGGGGGAAAGAGAGGGGAAAAGGAGGAGGACAAAAAGGGGGGGAAAAGGAGGAGGACAAAAAAAAGAGAAAGGGGAAAGGAGGAGGGAAAAAGGATGGAGAACAAAGACAGATGAAGTATTGTTCCCCAGTGGGGACAGTCAAGACAACAAAAGCATTGAGCATCCTGCAATTTCAGCAGTCAAAAGCCCAGCACTATGGATACAGCACAGAATGGGTTGAGGTGGAAGAGACCTTAAAGATGATCTCATTCATCCCCTCTGCTACAGGCAGGGACATCCTTCACTAGAGCAGGTTGCTCAAGGCCTCATCCATATGCTGGTCTTTAAACTTCAGCTGTGGCAGTGGGATGGCAACAGCTCAGAAGTTACAGAAATACTTTTATTAAAGTAAGAAATAAGTGCAAAGAAAGGAAAACAAAAAGGAAACAAACCCAACCCCTAAACCACCAAAAGCCAAACCACACAGAGCAGGAGCTGCCAGCTAGCCACAAAGGGAATCTTAAAGCCTCTTCAGCTTTGACAGCAGACTCCTGTCTGGGGCAATGTTTCTTATTACACAGAATTTACATGAGGGGGAAAAAAACCAAAGTTCCCACTCAGATTAATTTTCCCTTCCCAGCAAGATTTCAGTGACAACATTTGCTTCCCAAGTTGGTCTTCAGATCAACAAGGAAACACACCAGGTACTGACAGATTACTGGGCACGTTTTTCTTCATCATCTTCTGCAACTCCTTCATCTTCTGCATCTTCTTCTTCTTTTTCCATTTCTCCTTCTTTCTCCACTTCTCCTTTCTCCACTTCTCCTTCTCCTTTTTCCACCTGAGGTAGAATTCCATGAAGCTTCAGCATCAAACCTTCGCTGGTTGAAGACCTGATGACCAACTTCCGCACAATAGGGTCTAGAAAACAAAAACCACCAAAGGTTTTGGTCACTTCTTGTGCCTCCAGGCTGATTTATCTTGGTCCCAACCCATCCTGGGGAAGCACGTGGCCAGAATCAGAATTACACCTGTGGGCATGTCTGCTGTCAGTCTCTTGTTGATCACAGAATGGCTCAGGTTGGAAGGCACCTCAGAGATCATCTACTCCAACCTCCCCACCGTGGGCAGGGACACTTCTCAACCAGACTCAGCTGCTGAAGGCCTCATCCAACCTGGCCTTGAACACCCCCAGGGAGGAGGCAGCCACAATCTCCCTGAGCAGCCTGTTCCAGAGTCTCACCAACCTCCTACTGAAGAACTTCTTCCTCAACTCCTCTAACCCTGCTTCTGCCTCAGCTTCAAACCATTCCCCCTTGTCCTGTCTCTAGACACCCTCAGAAGAAGTCCCTCTGCAGCCTTCCTGTAGGATCCCTTCAGGTACTGGAAAGCAGGTCCCCCTGGAGTCTTCTAAACCCTAGCTCCCTCAGCCTGTCCTCACAACAGAGCTGCTCCAGCCCTTGGATCATCTTTGTGGCCTCCTCTGGACTCACTCCAGCAGCTCTGTGTCCTCCTTCTGCTGGGGGCACCAGAACTGGAGGCAGGATTGGAGGTGGGGCCTCAGCAGAGCAGAGTCAAGGGACAGAATTCCCTCTCTTGCCCTGCTGCCCCTGAGCAACCTTATCTGACTGGAAATGTCCTTGCTTACAGCAGGGGGGTTGGACAAGACCTTTGAGGGCTCCTTCAAACTTGGTATCTTCTGTGGTTCTGTGGGAGGTGTCCCTGCCCATGGCAGGGGTGTTGGAACTAGATGACCTTTAAGGTCCCTTCCAACCCAAACCATGCTGTGATTCTGTGGTTGTGCCAGAGTGCAATCAGCACTCACATCAATAGGAGCAGGCACTATGCCCTTCCAGGCCAGCCACTTCTTAGACCTTGATTTACTGAGCTGCCAAACAGCTTCCTCCCCTGCCCCAAAGCACACAAAGGTGACTGAATGCCAACCCCACTCTCATCTCTTCATTTTGTTTGCTGTACCTTCAGCTCCCACATTAGAAGAGCAGTGGCTTACCATAAGTTGATGGCTTGAATGTGCAGATATCATTGATCACTGTTTTCAGATTGGCAATGATCTGCTCAGCAGGCATATCCAGCTGCAAAATGATAAAACCAAGTTAGCCATGGAGCTATGTAAAGCCCATGCTAATCAAACTGCAAGCCCTGGGCAGACATTTAGGCTGCATTTGGATAGATTGCTCCTCTGTGTTCCCTGCTGAGGAGCTACAAATCCCATTAGCAGCCTTACCCAACTGACTGGGAGAAAAAAAAAGGATTTGTTACACTTCTGTGTTCATTATCAACCTCCCTATTTCTACCCAGGAGATTAAATTGCCACAGCTCTGAAACAAGACAAGGTAAAAAGCCTTAAAACCCACTCTCTGAACAGGTGTTTTCCCTCAAAAGTTACACTAAAGTAGCTGAGCAAAGCAGCTCTGAAAGACCACAAACCAGCTCAAAACCCAAGAGCACCTCAAATGGGAGGCATCAAGAGCTTGGACAGAACCCAATGAACCACTTTAAACATCAGTTACTTCCTCTTTGCTTTCCCATTTTAACATATTCCAGGGAATTTCTGCCTTCTACATGAAGTACATGGGAGCAATGAGCTCTAAACATGCACCAGGTCTGCACCTACCCTTTTTGTTCACCTGGAGTGCCCAGGCAGAGAGGGACCTGGGGGTGCTGGTTGATGGTAGGCTGAACATGAGCCTGCAGTGTGCCCAGGCAGCCAGGAGGGCCAATGGCATCCTGGCCTGCATCAGGAACAGTGTGGCCAGCAGGAGCAGGGAGGTCATTCTGCCCCTGTACACTGCACTGGTTAGGCCACACCTCGAGTCCTGTGTCCAGTTCTGGGCCCCTCAGTTTAGGAAGGAGGTTGACTTGCTGGAACGAGTCCAGAGAAGGGCAACAAAGTTGGTGAGGGGCTTGGAACACAGCCCTGTGAGGAGAGGCTGAGGGAGCTGGGGTTCCTTAGCCTGGAGAAGACTCAGGGGTGACCTTATTGCTGTCTACAACTACCTGAAGGGAGGTTGTAGACAGGCAGAAGTTGGTCTCTTCTCCCAGGCAGCCAGCACCAGAACAAGAGGACACAGTCTCAGGCTGCACCAGGGGAGGTTCAGGCTGGAGGTCAGGAGGAAGTTTTACAGAGAGAGAGTGATTGCCCATTGGGATGGGCTGCCTGGGGAGGTGGTGGAGTCACCATCACTGGAGGTGTTCAGGAGGAGACTTGACAGGGTGCTTGGTGCCATGGGTTAGTTGGTTGGGTGGTGTTCGATGATAGGTTGGACACAATGATCTTGAAGGTCTCTTCCAACCTGGTCTGGTCTATTCTATTCTATTCTATCTCTTCATAGCACTTTGACCTCCCAACAAGCAGCTCTCAGCTTGGGTTGCAGCAAGAGCAGTGTGGCCAGCAGGTGATTCTGCCACTCTGGTGAGACCTCACCTGCAGTGCAGTGTCCAGCTATGGGGCTCCCAACACAAGAGAGACCTGGACCTGACAGAGCAAGTGATGATCAGGGGGCTGGAGCCACAGCTACAAGGACAGGCTGAAAAATCTGGGGCTGTTCAGCCTGGAGAGGAGAAGGCTCTAGGGAGAGCTTAGAGCTACATTTCAGTATCTGAAAGGGACTTACAGGAAGTCTGGGGAGGCACTGCTCAGAAAGACCTGTGGGGATAGGATGAGGGGCAATGGTTTGAAACTGGAGCAGGGGAGATTTAGCTTGGACATTAGGAGAAAGTTCTGCACAATGAGGGTGGGGAAATACTGGAACAGGTTGAGGCCCCATCCTTGGAGTCATGCAAGATCAGAGCCTGATGTGGTTGGAGGTGTCCCTGCTGACTGCAGAGGGGTTGGACAAGATGACCTTTGAGGGTCCCTTCCAACCCAATGCCATCTCTGAACCCTCAAGAAAAGGACTTGAAGCTCTCCTCCACATATCACTTGATTTTGAAGGAGACACCCCAAGTGTCCTCATTTCTTTCCCTTCTGCCTTAAGCTGCATGTCTTAAAAGGACATTTGACCCTTCCAGTTTCCCAACTTCAGCTCTACCAATTAAACCTGACTGCTGCCAACTTGTGCTTGTCAAAGACATCTCAATTACTACTAAGAAAACAGCACTGAGCCTGCTGACTTGTGTGGGAGCAGAGCATTACATCAGGCCACTGGCCAGAATTGAACTGAGAGGCAACATGAGACAGCAGCACTGAAAAGAGCTCTTAGAGAAAGGCAGCTTGGCAGGCTCCCAGAAACATCCACACTCCAGCTTGGAACACAGCAACAGATCCTCCTGCTTCTGTGCAATTCAGCAAGGACTCCTTTCTCATGGAGGAGATTGCAGTTTACAAAGCTCTGCGATTCAGTGCTGAGCAGAGAGGCACTCAAGGCTCTCTCAGCCTCCCAGAGCTTTGCCTGCACTACTCCCAGCTCTGCTGCACAAACAGGAGGGAAACTAGGTCAGGTACACAGGGTAGTAGAGAGGGTGGAGCCATCTTACACAAGCCACAACCACTGAGTCATCCCTCTGCACACAGCTCGGAGCGTGTCACTCCGTGTGTGTGCAGTGCTGCAGTCACCTCTGCCACACAGCTGACATCAACTCAGCACATGTGAACTCCAAGGGAGCCCTCACCTGGCTCTTTCTGACCCAAGATCAAGACTTCATCCATGAGAATCTACCCTTTACTCTCAGAAGGCAGGAGGAAAGGGAAACCCATGTTAAGATGTGAGGTCACAAGGAGACTACCAGCAGTAGCAGCTTTCTCTTCCTATTTTGCTCATGACTACAACTCCTCCTGCAACAGGCTGCCCAGGGAGGCTGTGGATGCCTCTTCTCTGGGGCTGTTCAAGGCTGGATGAGGCCTCCAGCAGCTGAGTCTAGCTGAGAGGTATCCCTGATCATGGCAGGGAAGTTGGAGATGATCTCTGAGCTCCCCTCCAACCTAGAATTTTATGAACTTACTCTTGCTATCCTTGTCTTGATGACATCCTCATCTTGTACTGAGTACTGAAGACCTTCTCTGTAGAGTTTCAGCATTTGGGGAATATCATGGCCAAGGGAATCTGGAAAAACCACCAAAAACAAAAGGCAAAGAAGTGGTCTGAGTGGTGCTTATTGGCACAGCAAAATGTGATAGAAAGAGAGAATTCAATCTTGCACTTCAGGCAGTTAAAACTCCCATCAAACATGCTCCATGGACAAGCCACTGCTGTCCTCATACTCTATCAATACTACCCATCTTCCCTCCTTCCTCAGCAGCCAACAGAGCAGGAAATGCAACAAAGACTTCTCTTCAAACAAAGAACCTGTTCATGTCTTATTGTTTTTCAATAAAAAGGTTTAATCCCTAATGCAACCGAAAGCCAGAAAGCCAGGGAGAGGCAGGGACACCTCAACCAGACTCAGCTGCTCAAGGCCTCATCCAACCTGGCCTTGAACACCCCCAGGGAGGAGGCAGCCACAGCCTCCCTGGGCAGCCTGTGCCAGAGTCTCAGCAGCCTCATACTGAAGAACTTCTTCCTGAGAGCCAGCCAGTCTAACCCTGCTCTGCCTCAGCTTCAAACCATTCCCCCTTGGCCTGTCTCTAGACACCCTCAGGAGAAGTCCCTCTGCAGCCTTCCTGTAGGATACCTTCAGCTATTAGCAGGCAGCTCTAAGGTCCCCCTGGAGTCTTCTCTGCACAACTCCAGCTCCCTCAGCCTGTCCTCACAGCAGAGCTGTTCCAGCCCTTGGATCATCTTTGTGGCCTTCTCTGGACTCACTCCAACAGCTCTGTGTCCTTCTTCTACTGGGGACACCAGAACTGGAGGCAGTAGAGCAGCAGAGCAGAGTCAGAGGGCAGAATCCCCTCTCTTGCCCTGCTGCCCACTCCTCTGCCTGCAGCCCAGCAGGGCTGCATGAGGGCACTGCTGGCTCAGTCACCTCTGGGATGGGCTCTTGGTCAGCTTGAGACTGAGAGGAGAGAATTGCTTCTTGCTCTGTTCTAGATTCCCAAAACTACTCTTACCAAAGACAGCAGCAGTGATCCAATCCTACATATATGTGATTTAATTACACAGCCTCATCAAAGCTTCAGTCACCTCTGGGATGGGCTCTTGGTCAGTTTGAGACTGAGAAAAGAGAATTGCTTCTTACTTTTCTTTGTGTTTGGGTACTTTCTTTTCAGTTTGCCCCTCAGGGGTATCAGCTTAGGCATTATTTCAGGAACAGCTACGTAGGAGTCCACTTGGATTTCACCTTCCAAGATCTGCAACAGAAAGCAATCAGATGCACTTGGGAATGCACTACATCACCTCAGCCCCCAAGCTGACCTCCAAGCAGGTCAGAGCAGAAACCCATCTCTCACTCTTGGCTGCCAGCTGCAGGACAGAGGTTTTCTTGGTCCTCCCCTTTCCTCAGTCACTATTTAATGTAGGAGACTTACAGAACTCTTGAAAATAAACCATAAATACCCATTTAATTAATTCAACTCCTCCCACAACAGCAGCTCCATGCTCTCGAGCTATTTCAGCTTCTTGCTCACTCTGTTGAGAGAGGGGAAACACAAAAAAAAGCAATGATTAACATCTGTACCTTGTGATTTCTTCTGGACAGCTGGGCAGAAACCCAAGCTACTGACAGATTAGGAATGGTTTAAGGCAAAGACCAAAAATACATCATGCTGGTGATTCTTCACCGTGAGAGTGGTGAAGCCCTGGAATGGGTTGTCCAGGGAGGTGTTTAAGCCCAGGCTGGATGAGGCTCTGGCCAGCCTGATCTAGTGTGGGGTGTCCCTGCCCATGGCAGGGGGGTTGGAACTAAATAATCCTTGTGGTCCCTTCCAACCCTGACTGATACTATGATTTAATATAGGATTGTTTTGGTTGGAAAAAGATCTCCAGGATGATTGAGTCCAACCACTGACTTAACACCACCAGGGCCACTGAACCACAGCAACTCCACTTCAGAGCCTAGTTAAGAAGTGACAACCAAGTCTTTCATAGAATCAGTAAGGTTGGAAAAGACCTCAAAGATCATCAAGTCCAAGCTGTCACCCAACACCTCATGACTACTAAACCATGGCACCAAGTGCCACATCCAACCCCCTCTTGAACACCTCCAGGGATGGTGACTCCACCACCTGCCTGGGCAGCACATTCCAAAGGCTAACAACTCTCTCTGGGAAGAGCTTTCTCCTCACCTTTAGTTGATTCTACAGGAGAAGAGGGAGAAAAGCCCATCCCATTTCCTGAAGAGCTCTATCAAAAGCCCTTTGCCTCCCATCTCCATCCCCTGGAAACTGTAAGGAAACATCCACTGGATGGAGCCACCATCCTCAGAGAAAGGCACAGAACCTGCTACCAAAGCCCAGCGCAAAAGAAGGCTGCTCAACTTCTTTGGCTTCAAAATGCACCTTCAAACAAAGCCAACCTGTTCCCTGCCAGGTTTGTTTGGCTTTTAACAAAAGCAGTGGCACGTGAAGCAGCTGTGTGGTAAGAGCAGGCCAGGTACAAACACCTGGAGCAAGTGGTTCAGGCTTACCCACCTCTGTGAAAACCAGGACCCTGTTGGTCTCATCTGTGAAGCGATGTGGGAGCAGAACAGTGCTGGAAAATGGCTCCACTCTTTTCTAGTGAGGAAGACAAACAGTCAAGCAAACAGCAAAGAACAGAAGTGCTGACTGAAAAGGCAAGGCAAGAGAGTCCTGTGGAGCTGCTCCCCTGAACACCAAGCTCAGCCTCAGTTTCTCTGCCCAGAGGTCATAAATGAGCAGGGTGTGTAAGTGCTGGCAGCTTTATGCCCAGTGTCTGCTCAAGTCTAAATGAAAGAGAGATGAATTAATTATGCTGCAGTTGGCCCAAGAGAAAGGGGCTGAGATGAGTGACCCCAGAGTGGAATTGCTGCCAGGCTCAGGCAGTGACAACCAGTGAAGTGCTGTAGCTGCAGCTGAGCTAAAGCATGTTTCTGATGCAAGGGCAGCCAGCAAGGAGTGTGTCTCTCTCCATGCCTTCAGAACACCACACAGCCTCCAGAAGGAGGAGCAGGAGCTCTGCATTTCTTTCACCATTGATTTTCTAGCTCTAAGGGACCCTCCAAAGGATATTTAGTTACAGGTGTAAAGAAACCAACTCCCAAGTGGCCTCTTCTCCAAATGGGAGAAGCTGAAGGGGTTTTAGGAACAGACTGGGCTGGACATCTTTAATTCAGAAGGTCAGAGACAAGCAAGGGGGTAGCACACTTTCAGTGGACATTATGTAAAACTAACACAAACCAAGAAGGGCAGAGGGGTGGAGGAAGCTTGCCTTTACACTTTGTCCCAGAACAAAACACACACATGAGTTTCATGGAATCAGACAATTGATTGGGCTGGAGAAGACCTCCAAGAGCATCAAATCACGTCCCCAAGTGCCATGGCCACAGGCTTCTTGAACACCTCCAGGGATGGGGACTCCACCACCTCCCTGGGCAGCCTCTTCCAATCCCTGAGCACTCTAGCAGCAAAGAAATTTTTCCTCATCTCTAACCTGAACCTCCCCTGGCACAATTTCAGGCCATTGCCTCTCCTTCTATTCCCTGATACTAGGGAGAAGAGATCAACCCCCACCTCACTCCAGTCTCTTTTCAGGGAGTTGCAGAGAGCAATGAGCTCTCCCCTCAGCCTCCTCTTCTCCAGACTAAGCACCCCCAGTTCCCTCAGCTGCTCCTCCCCAGCCCTGCTCTCCAGACCCTCCACCAGCTTCAGCAGAAAGCCTAAGCTTGGCCAGTCCTGAATTTCAGTCCCATAACAGCCTGTTTTCAAACCCCTCCATGGTGCTATCCTCACCTCAGCAGTGTGAGGGATGTCAAATAACAGACATATAAAGGCACAAAGCCTCTGACCGTCAGAGAAGCTGCAAGAGGCAGCCAAGAAGGCTAACAGCAGCACCTGCTCTGCACTTCAAACACAACACTTGTATCAAAACTGTATACACACTTCCAACCTACCTTCTTTAGTGCCATATCTAGGAACACATTAATGTAGACATATTGTTTGGGGTAAGTGAAGTCCAATTCCTGAAACTTCTTCAGCATTCCCACAGCCTCCTCCAAATCATAGGATGGCCTCTTGTAAAGCCACGTCAAGTAGACATCATCCACAGGTTTGCTCATCAGAGGCCTCCTCCTAGGTGCTGGTTTCTTTTTTGTTCCTTCCTTCTTGGTCCTTTGTGAGCCTTGTTTTGAAGGTCTGAAACAAAGAAAGAAATACTGAGGAGCCAACAGCTTACTGGAAGCCATCGAGGCCAGCTCGGCTGTTAGGGTAACACCGCAGACAGCGAAAGCACAGCAAACTTCCCCCCTCCAGCCCCCCCACGCCAGCGCAGGCTGCACTCACTTCGCTGCCGCAGCGTAGAGCCGGGCGGGCAGCGCGGCGCTCACCAAGGCAGGGGCGGCGGCGAGGCGCTGGTCCAGCCCGTGGAAGACCCATCCGCGACTCGGAGCCAGCACTGGAGAGAAAAACAAACACCGGCTCAGGCAAGAGCCCCGGCCTCCCTCACCTTCCCGGCGGCCACCCCAGCCCGGCCAGGCCCCGCCGCTTTTCGGGGTCGTCCCCAGCCCCACCGCCAAGGCAGAAACCACAAGCAGCAGACAGAGGAGAGCCGGCGGCCAGCGCCTGCCCCTTCCCAACGGCGAGGCAGCCAAAGCCCTTCACCTCTCCACAAGCAGCGACCCGCGGGCGCCGCCATCTTGCAGAGCCGCGGCGGGGCGGAGCCCACAGCCTCCCCAGGGCTCTTCCGGCGCTGGCCGGAAGTGCCGCGCGCTGCCGTCCCCCCGCGGTGCCGCTCTCCCCCGGTCCCCTCACCCGCCGCTGCCCGGACCTGCCGTTCCGAGGGCCCCCTATCCCCGCTGGGGGGCGGTGGCACGGGCATCACCGGGGCCTTTCGGTTCTTAAACCGGCACAAAACGTGCGGTTGGTTCCTGCACCACTGAGAACAAAGCTGACACCACCACCACCACCCCTGCCAGGGGGCACTGGGTGGGCAGAGCCTGTGACAGTGTGACCCACGAGGGCTGTGTCCCCTGTGGGTTGAAGGCAGCTGGAGCTGCTTCCCTCAGAAACAAGCATTATTCTCCCTCAAAAAAAACCCCAGAAACCCCATATTTTGGTGTTAACGTTGGGTGTTTCACTCTTAACGTTTTTTGCTGTAGGTCCCAAGTAAGAATGGAATTTCCACGCTGCTGCCACTGGCTCAGTTGCAAACATGTTGGGAAAAGATCTTCTTGGTTGACAAAGCAACCCATGGAGCAGCATCCACCTAGAAGTTTGCCTTATGCTGCTCAGATATAAATAACTATAGTCTTGTCTCTTGCTATATGCATGTTAGTGGGAGCCTGTTTATTCCACACTGGGAGCTGGGGATGTTCAGCCTGGAGAGGAGAAGGCTCCAGGGAGATCTTAAAGCAGTCTTCCAGTACCTGAAGGGGGCTACAAGAAGGCTGCAGAGGGACTGTTTGCAAAGGCCTGCAGGGACAGGATGAGGGACAATGGTTTGAAATTTGAGGAGATTTAGACTGGAGGTTAGGAACACATTCTACACCATGAAGGTGGTGGAAGACTGGAAGAGGTTGCCTAGGGAGGTGGTTGGGGCCCCATCCCTGGAGATCTTCAAGGTGAGGCTGGAGAAGGCTCTGAGCAACCTGCTCCAGTGGAGGATGTCCCTGCAGGGGAGGTTGGACTGGATGACCTTTGGAGGTCCCTTCCAACACAAAACCATTTTAGGATTCTAAGATGTGCTTTTGGGAAGAAACATCTTGATTCCCCCACTTTCATTCCACTCCCTGATAAACCCACCTCCAAGAAAATTCTCTAAACTCAGTAAAAAGCCCTTCCTGCTCCCAGCTGGGAGCTCAGGCTCTTCCTTTCTATTGGTTTGTTGGGACATCTTTGAGGGACACCTGACCAGGCAATGACACCCTGTGTTTTCCTGTGGTGCAGAGGTGATTCAAACTTTCCAGCGGCGTTTGTCTCTGAAGGGAGCACGGGCACAGCACAGGCTGTTTACATCTCACCTGGCACTCCTCAGCTGGAATGGTTGGGTTTAAAATCAGGTCTGTGTGCACATGGAAAACAAGTCACAACCAAACCACTCTGTGTTCTTCCAATGTAACTATATGCTCAGTATCTCCAGAGAAGATCAAGGCAGGCAGGTGTGAGATTGACAGGAGGGAAAGAAAAACCCAAACCCTCCTTGGTTAAAAAGTTTCAGTGGAGAGTGAACAAAACCCATGAATTTAAAACACAGAGGCAGCAGAAGTTTGGAGGAAAGGATTCTTTTTGGATGGGCTTTAGGCATGTATGTCTGCTACAGTGCTGGTGGCAGATGTAACACAAGACTCACCATGTGTTTAATATGCACTTGTGATCAGGTAACAACCTGCATCCTTTGCAGTCTTCCTCCATGACTCCTCAGCTCCCCTGTGAGCCTCCCACTCGTTAGAAATGATGTTGCTGCTGTGGATCATGGGGCTTGGCCCTGGGAGGGAAATAGGGGTCAGAGTCAATGTGCACCCATTCCCAATTACTCACTCTGAAGCCCATTTCTCTGAATCACAGAATGGTAGGAGTTGGAAGGGACCTCTGAAGATCATCCAGGCCAACCCCCCTGCCAGAGCAGGGTCACCCAGAGCAGGACGCCCAGGATGGCATCCATGCAGGTTTGGAATGACTCCAGAGATGGAGCCTCCATCACCTCTCTGGACAGCCTGTTCCAGTGCTTCACCACCCTCAACGTAAAGAACTTCTCCCTCATGTTTAGATGGGACTTCCTACGTTCAAGTTTGTGCCTATTACCTCTTGTCCTGATGCTGGGCACCACTGACAAAAGCCTGCTCCCCTCCTCCTGACGCTCACTCTTGCAGTACTTAGAAGTATCTCCTTTCAAAAGCCTTTGATCTGTTGCAGAGGCTCCTTCTGCCCTTCCCACTTAGACCATAAATGAGCTTTTGCAGTCCAGGCAGCTGCAGTAGAAAGTAAGTTTGCATACAAACCTCATGGGCCTGATCTCTTGTCCCACTCCACAGCCCTCAAACCATCTGCTGCTCCTTCAGACACCTCTCTGCACCTCTCCAAAGCTTTGTTTTTATCCCTATCACCACTTTCCTGCCTGAGCTGTCCCACAGGTTGGCATGCAAAGACCTACATCCCTCCCTGCCCCCTGGCTTCTACTTCTATTTTTCACCCCACCTTTCTCTCACAGTAAGCTCATCAAATGTGGAAACTGGCAATAAAAGGATTTTGGGGTGTCTGACAAGACAGAAACTGGGAATAAAAGGATTTGGGGGTGTCTGAGAAGACAGAAACTGGGAATAAAAGGATTTTGGGGCATCTGAGAAGACAGAAACTGGGAATAAAAGGATTTTGGGGCATCTGAGAAGACAGAGACTGGCCAGCAGTGTGCTCAGGTGGCCAGGAGGGCCAATAGCATCCTGGCCTGCATTAGGAATAGTGTGGCCAGCAGGAGCAGGGAGGTCATAGTGCCCCTGTACTCTGCTTTGGTTAGGCCGCACCTTGAGTACTGTGTCCAGTTCTGGGCTCCTCAGTTTAAGAAGGACATTGAAACACTTGAGCGTGTCCTGAGAACAGCAACAAGGCTGGGGAGAGGCCTTGAACACAAGCCCTATGAGGAGAGGCTGAGGGAGCTGGGATTGTTTAGCCTGGAGAAGAGGAGGCTCAGGGGTGACCTTATTGCCCTCTACAACTACCTGAAAGGTGGTTGTAGCCAGGAAGGGGTTGACCTCTTCTCCCAGGCAACCAGCACCAGAACAAGGGGACACAGTCTCAAGCTGCGCCAGGGGAAGTTTAGACTCGAGGTGAGGAGGAAGTTCTTCACCGAGCGAGTCATTCGGCATTGGAATGGGTTGCCCAGGGAGGTGGTTGAGTCATCGACCCTGGAGGCGTTCAAGGGGAGATTGGACGTGGCACTTGGTGCCATGGTCTAGGCATGGGGTCTGCGGTGTCACGTTGGACTCGATGATCCTCGAGGTCCTTTCCAACCTGGGTGATACTGTGATACTGTGATAATAAAAGGATTTGGGGGTGTCTGAGAAGGCAGAAACTGCAAATAAAAGGATTTTGGGGTATCTGAGAAGATAGAAACTGGGAATAAAAGGATTTGGGGGTATCTGAGAAGACAGAGACTGGGAATAAAAGGATTTGGGGGTGTCTGAGAAGGCAGAAACTGCAAATAAAAGGATTTGGGGGTGTCTGAGAAGGCAGAAACTGCAAATAAAAGGATTTGGGGGTGTCTGAGAAGGCAGAAACTGCAAATAAAAGGATTTGGGGGTGTCTGAGAAGACAGAGACTGGCAATAAAAGGATTTGGGGGTGTCTGAGAAGACAGAGACTGGCAATAAAACGATTTGGGGGTGCCTGAGAAGACAGATACCGGCAATAAAAGGATTTGGGGGTGCCTGAGAAGACAGGCTGTAATGCTGGATGACATTTACCTGTGCGTCCTTGCTGCAGCTTCCCAGGAGAGCATTCCCAGCCTCACTCAGGTCGATACAGCTGAAATCTGGGGGCTGAAAAAGTTTCCCCAGGAAAGGAACTGCTGCCTGAGGAGAAACCAAAGCAGCCGATGAGGAAGCGGCCGTCTGCACCCTCAGACCCCGCCGAGCCCTGCCCACCCCGGCAGCCATCTCTCTCTCCCCCTCCGTAGTTTGGAGGCGAGCAGCCCCCCAGAAGCCACCCCCAAAGCCACGCCACGTCCCCCAGGGTGACGGCAGCCTGCTCCTCGGCCGCCGCTCGGCAGAGGGCTCCCGGCTGCCGCCATCGGACCCGTGCGGTACCAGCGTGCTCTCGTCCCCGCGCGGCTTTCGGGCGCCCCGCCGCTGTCCCCCCGCGGCCGCGGCGCGCCGCTCCCGCCCGGCCAGGCGCTGAGAGCAGCTGCGGGGCGGCGGCCAGGGCGCGGCGTGAGCGGCGGCACGGCCCCGCCGTGTGCCCGGGGTCTCCCCCCCGCCTCCTCCGCCCTACGACGGCTCCGTCACCGCCCGCCGCCCGCCTCCCGCCGCCTCCCCGCGCCCGCCTCCGTCTCCTCCGCCCTCCGCGCCGCCCGAGCCCCGGCCCCGCGGCTCCGTCCCCGGCCCGGCCCCGCTCCCCGGCGGGCCGCCGCCTGCATGTCGTTGCTGCCCGCCGCCGCCGCCCCGCCGCCCCGCCGCCGCCGGCCCCGCCGCCCCGCCGCGCCGGATGCAGGTGAGCGCCGCGGCCCGACGGGGCCTGCCGGGGCCGGGGCCGGGGCCGGGGCCGGGGCGGGGGGGGGGGGAACGGCCCCGCGCCGCCATGTCGGGTCGGGCCCCGCCGCCGCCGCCCCGCCAGCACCGGGGCCAGCACCGGGGCCAGCACCCGGGGCGGCCGCCGCGGCCTGGGCCGCCTCGCATCCGCCGGCGGCACACGGAGCCGCGCGCAGGGGCGGGCGGCCGCGGGCATATCCCGGGCGAGGGGAGGCCCCGCAGGGCAGTCAGGGCACCCAGCCAGGGGCCGGGGAGTGAGGCGGGCGCGGGGGTCCTAGCCCTGGGGCCGGCGGCCGGGCATCGTCCCCGGAAGCTGGGCCGCCTCGGCAGCCGCTCGCCCGGGCCGCTTTGGAGGGTGGCAGGCTCGCCCTGCAGCCCCCGGCAGCGGGGTGAACTGGGGTAAAGCCCAGCTGCGGGCTGACCCTGGCCGTGGGGTGAGCGCTTGGCCTCCATCCTGCCCTTAGTGCTGGCCAGCGTCCCGCGGGGGGACCTTCCCCTGGCGCTGGGGGGGACCCCAGGCTGTTTCTAGGGAGCCGCAGGTCTCACCGCTTCCCCCGCGGTGGTCCCCGGCGGTCCTGTGTGGGGCAGAGGGCAGGAACGTCCCCTGCAAGGAAAACTGCTGCCTGCAAACGCGAGAACGCACTTCAGACGCTGAGTTTTGGCAGCAGTTCGGGGCTGGCTGCTTAAACTTGTGTCCTCCTGGTGAATACGGCGAAGGCAAAGGGCTTGGTCGCCTTCTGCCACACCGAGTCTTATCTGACCCTCTGAAATCTTCCGTTGATTAGCCTTTATCAGGCTGGTTTTGAAACTTTGAATAGGCTGCGTGTTTGCTTTGGGGAGTTCGGACTTCTAGTGCTGATAAGAATTGCAGGTGGCCTTGTTTGAGCCGAGGGGGGAAAGCTGTCAAAGCCAAATTCATACCTGTGCTGTCTGTCCATCCCCTCTCTGCGACGCTCTGCTGCTCACAAAGTGCTGCCCCACCAACCTAAACCCACGCTGGAGGGGACGACGCCTCATCCTGAAGTCGCTCCTGCTTACACTTCTTGTCTGTGTAGATATGGCTGATAATGAAAGTGCTGATAAGGTGTCTGGTTTTGGCCTCTACAGCTCCTCTGGAGATGTTTGGGTGTTGGTTTTTTTTCACACACCCCCCCAAACAAAAGTACATGATTTCCAACGGCAAAGCTTCGCCCTGTGATGCAGCCCAAGGAGTTCCTAGGAGCTGGATCCCCATTTGGAGGGCCAGAAAGCTCTGAGGAAGGTGGAGGGCAAGCACAGCCTGGCCAGGGATTTCAGTTCTGCGTCCTCCTTGTCAAAATGAGACATTGATGCTGCTAAATCTCTGAAGCAGAGCCTGCTTTTGGGTCCAGCCATGTGCTGGGGATCCCTCACTAAACATCCAGGCAGGCTTCACATTTGAGGTTTACTTTGTGCTGCATGCAACTGCTGCAGCTTGACCTGACTTCCTCCAGCCCTTCTCCTTTCTTTCTTCCCACACCTCCAGCCCCTCTCCTTTCCTTCTTCCTGCACGTTCAGTCCTTCTTTCTTCCTGTACCTCCAGTCCCTGTCCTTTCCTTCTTCCCACACCTCCAGCCCCTCTCCTTTCCTTCTTCCTGCACCTTCAGTCCTTCTTTCTTCCTGTACCTCCAGTCCCTGTCCTTTCCTTCTTCCCACACCTCCAGCCCCTCTCCTTTCCTTCTTCCTGCACCTTCAGTCCTTCTTTCTTCCTGTACCTCCAGCCCCCTCCTTTCTTTCTTCCCACACCTCCAGTCCCTCTCCTTTCTTTCTTCCTGCACCTTCAGTCCTTCTTTCTTCCTGCACCTCCAGCCCCTCTCCTTTCCTTCTTCCTGCACCTTCAGTCCTTCTTTCTTCCTGTACCTCCAGCCCCTCTCCTTTCCTTCTTCCTGCACCTCCAGCCCTTCTCCTTTCCTTCTTCCTGCACCTCCAGCCCCTCTCCTTTCCTTCTTCCTGTATCTCCAGCCCCTCTACTTTCTTCCTGCCCCCCTCTCCCTTCCACAGCCCCACACAGTGGACAGCTTTACTCATTACTGAGCACCAGCAGGTTCAGGGGCACCGAAGCACTTGCCTGTAGCTTTCCTTCTGGGTGGTGGGAGCGTATTTCCAGCTGGAGGTTGTAATTTTGCTGCAGAGCAGACGAGCAGAGCCCGCTTCTGACACCTGGCTGCTCGGGAACGCTGCTACGCATCGCCGTACGCACGGCAGGCAGCAGCGTGTCGCTTCATCCACGCAGAACTGAGCCTTTGAGCCCCAGCTTGGGTCTTAAATCACCTCCAGAGCTGAGTGAAGGTGCCAGGAGCCCTGTTAGACTTTGCCTGTGTGGTTTCACTGAAGAGTGGGAATTTTGCAGAGCTTTGCAGTGCCCGTTAAGCACTTTCAGTTTCCTTTTCCTGCTGTTAGAAGAGGGAGGGCAGGCTGCTGGGAGTACAGCAGAACTTATTTATTCTGTTTTATCTTTTCTTCCTACAGGGCCTCCTGCTAATTTAGTTTGTGTGTTTAATTGAAGGCTCAAGTACAATGTAAATGGCCAGTAGGCACTGCCACGTCCTTAAGCTAAGTTTAGGGTTTCTCTGTACTCGGAAGCGGAGATCCTAGCGTGTCAAGCAGCACAGGGGGAAGCTTACCCAGCGTCAGAAAAAACTTCATTTGGCAGCAGCAGGGACAAACAAACAAACCAACCAACCAACCACCCACAGACTCATTTCAGGGGCTGCTGAGTTTCCCACCAGGTCCACACGACCAACTTCTGCTGGCACAGCTCTGTCTGCGAGCTCGGTGACGGAGCGTGACCCGTGACTGACATCGCTGTGCCAGCAGAAGTCCCAGCTGCAGAAGCAGTTATCTGCAGAGGTGCACTTTCACTGATAGAGCTTGTTTTCGTTTTTTAAAGGGTGTTTTCCCCCTGTCCTGGGGCCTGGTGTGATCAGACATTTAGCTGCTGGGCTTGCAAGGGGACAGCTCGGGGTGGCTTTACTTTTGCGTGGCTCTCCTCTTCCCATCCCCGGTCTGGAGGAGCTTGCTCACCTGTGCAGTGGGAATTCTCTGGTGGAAGTAAGTGATGTTGTGACTGTGTTTGTTTTCTTTCCATTCAGAGGTGTTTGTAAAACTTCCCATTGCCTGGGAGAAGCTGGGATTTCAGGTCTTTTGTTGTTCCCCCTCCCCTCCCCCCATGTGGGCTCTTGGTTGGTTTTCATTAACAAGCTTGGGCAGGCTTTTGACCAAGCACCAACGGTACTTGGTTTTCACACCCTTCTTAACAAGAAATAAGCCAGAAAGTGATCCCAAGGTGGGGGTGGGCTCTGGTGGGGAAATTAAAAGGCAGTGTTGGAGAAAAATGATATTAATTTGCACACTTAATTGAAACCTAAAACACCAAGAAGAAAAACTTAGCTTTAGGTAGATGGCTGCAGCCTCTGTCTTGGCTTTTTTTTTTGTTCAGAGCCTCTGTCATTTTTTGTCCAAGGGGCACAAACAGGGAGGTGTATTTCACTTTTTCTTCTTAAGAGAGGGCATTCTGGTTTCAAGTGGTCAAATGCTGCAGCAGTAAAGTGCCTAATTTTAGAGCAAGCTTTCTTTAACAGCCAAATAAAAACCCCAAACCAACCAACCCACCCCACTGCTTAGATCACCTGTGACCTCTTGGACACTTCTAGGGTTACTGGAGTTGAAAAAGGGAAGAGAACTATAAACAATTTGCTTGCTATTTATTGGAAGGAGAGCTGCTCTGGGGTGCCAGACAGTGCCCTCCAGGGCTGTAACCTGATTTGCAGAGTACTGGGAGAGCAAGTGGAGCAGTGGAGGTGAGGTGTTTGGGAGCAGAAGATGGCATTTGAGGAAAAAAAGAAGTTAAAAATATGTCTTAGGCATATTTAGATTCAGGAGGATTTGCTGTGGATTTACTGCTTTAAAGCATTAACTGCTAAGCCTCTTGTAATAGTTTTTTTACACCCCCCCCACCCCCCCCTCAAATTCTGTGGTTCTCCTAATGCTGGCCTGTAATCACGGCCTAGGTGCTTGTTACTCATTTTCTTCAGTCTGACAAAGTGTTTCTCCCCTCTTGAGCAGATGTGTTGGTGCTGTTAAGGGAGACACCTCTCCTCTGCAGCTCTCCACATCCTCTGCACCACTCCTGCTCAGGCTCGGGGACCAGGCTGCCTGGATGTAATGCTGCACTTACCTTGCTCAGCATTGCCAGCTGTCAGCTCTGGAAAGCTGGGGAGGAATGCTGGCTAAATCCCACGAGGTTATCAGTTAACATACGTGTCAAAACATGCAGCAGGCTGCTGTGCTGCTGCAGCCATGCCAGCAGAGCTGCTGGAACTTTGCTGCTGCTGCTGCTTTGCTCCCAGCCCTGGCACGCATCGCTCCCTGCGCTGAGCCACTTCTGCTCACTGACCTGATGGGAAAGAAAGAAACCAGGAGGTGGATGGAGGCTGCAGGGTGTTCAGAGGAGTTTTCACAGGAACATAAAGTTTTTCACTGTTGAGCCTGCTCCAGGGCTCCAGCACCCTATCAAGACAGGTTGTGGAATCTCCTTCTCTAGAGAGGTTCCAAACCCCACCTGGATGTGTTCTTGTGTGACCTGCCCTGGGTGACCCTGCTCTGGCAGGGGGGGTTTGGACTGGGTGATCTTTGGAGCTTTCTTCCCATGCTGTGGTTGGCAGTGCCAGCACTGTTTTAACTTCACCTTTTGATGAATTCTTTGGGTTTCAGGGATTTGTCTGGACAGCTTCTCTATCTCACTTGCAATGATAAAGAAACTGTCTTAAGACATTTCTTCATCACTATCTTGAGCTGCTGACAACATTTCTGGAATTTACTTTCTCCCCTTCCCATCCTGAGGGTGAGAGAGCTGGATTTGTTCACCCTTGAGAAGAGAAGGCTCAGGGGAGACCTTATTGCCACGTTTCAGTACATAAAGACTGGCTACCAGGAGGATGGAGACTCCCCTTTGACAAGGATTCCCATGGAAAAGACAAGGGGTGATGGGCACAAGTTACTGCTGGGGAGAACAAGCCTGAGGGAGCTGGGGCCATTCAACCTGGAGAAGAAAAGGCTCCAGGGAGACCTTAGAGCAGCCTTCCTGAAGGCAGCTACAAGAAGGCTGCAGAGAGGCTGTTTGCAAAGGCCTGCAGGGACAGGACAGGGGACAGTAGTTTGAAATGAGAGAAGAGCAGATGGAGATTGGATGTGAGGAACAAGTTCTGCACCATGAGGCTGCTGCAACACTGCAACAGGTTGCCCAGGGAGGTAGCTGAAGCTCCATCCCTGGAGATAATTCAAAGTGAGGCTGGAGAAGGCTCTGAGCAACCTGCTCCAGTGGAGGCTGTCCCTGCTGACTGCAGGGGGGTTGGACTGGATGAGCTTTGGAGGTCCCTTCCATCCCAAACCATTCTAAGACTCTAGGATTCTGTCATGCATGTGAGTGCTTTTACTAAGGCTTGTCACCCCTGTGTGTGCAGAAGGAGCAGATAAGGCTGTGTGTGCTCACCCTCTGCTTTGGCATTTCCTGATGCAAATGATTAATGCTTTGTGTGATGGCAGGGCACCCTAGCTGCTCGTGCTTTGGTTTGTTGTCTGCCTGTGAGGGAGCTTTGGACTTTCTCTGAGAAAGGTGTGCAGCTTGCAGAGGTGCTTCAGAGAGGAAAGGAACCCAAGTCAGAGGTCCCTGGAAAGGTTGCCTCAAAAAGTGATGCTGATTGAGGACTCTGGTTCATTTGAGTAGGGCTTTTGGGTTTCTGTTTGGGTGGGTTTTGGTTTGGGGTTGGTTTGTTTTGGCTTTCTTTATTTGCTTGGGTTTGGGGTTTTTTTAAGCATTTCCCTTTTCACAGCTTCTCTTAGGCTTTCTGGGCAAGGCCATTGTTGGGATACTGCATTCCTGCCCCAGAGCTTTTCTTTAGTTCAGTTGGAATGAGGTAGGAGATGGGTTAGAAAAGGAGCCCTTCACATGTAGGGATCCTCTAGTTTGGGAGTAGAGTTACAAGAGAGTGAGAACCTGACAGCAGAGGCCTTGAGCAACCTGCTCTAGTGGAACCTCCCATGGCAGGGAGGTGGCAGCTGGATGATCTTTAAGGTCTGTTTCAACCTAAACCACTCTATGAATGTATGAATCCATCAATGTGAGAATAAAAGGGCTGCAGGGCTCTACCTTCCTAGGAGAGCAGCAGGGAAATTTTCACTCTCCTCTTCATTTGTGAAAACTAAACAGGTTGGGGAAAGGGAAACTTCCACTCTGAGCACAAGAGTGAGGGTAGGGCTGGAGGAGAGAGGAAGAGGAGGGAGTTTTGTTCAGTGCCTTGCTGCTGAAAGCAAGCTGAGGTTAAAAGTGGTGGTGTCAAAAAGAGGAATTTTGGGATGAAGACAGCAGCACTGCTGCCTGGCTCCAGTTCATGGAGGTTCACTTGAAGGAAAAGCTTGGGAATAAGACACAATCCCCAGGAAGGACTTTCTGAGTCTGTGGGGTGGTAGATCTTCAGAAGGGTTTTTAGGTTTGGCTTCCCCCTCCTCCATCGGCAGCTTGGGGATTGGTAAATCCTTGTTTACAGTCGTGAGGCAACTAATCCTTCAGAGTCATCATCCCTGCTGATGGGAGGCAGGATTATTCCTCACCCTAAACCAAACAGAAAGGGGAACCTGTTGTGCCCTCAGCTAGGAGCAGCAGGAAATTTTACATCTGGGAAACTACTGGAGGCAAAGCAGCCAAAGATTCTTTGCCCCTCTCAAGTTAGACACCCACCTGAGGTCTGTGTTGGAAAGGGGAATAACAAACCAGAGCTCCACAAGCACAGCTCCTGGCCACCACTCCTTCCACAGCCACCACTGCAAGTCAGCAGCTCCCCAGTCTCCTGCTTCCAAACTACCTGAAACTAGATATTCAATTAAATGATCTCAAATGACTTTTAGAGGGAAAAGCCCCAAATGGTGGGCTGGGGTGGCTCTGCAGCTCGCAGAGGAGAGGAATGTTTAGCTCTGTGTTGCTTCAGAGGGGGTTTTGTTATCCTATTTGGGACAGGCAAGGGAGAAGCAAGGGGAATTGCTTTCTGCTTAGCAGTGCACCTGTCATGGAGGACCTGCCCTGTGGGGACAGGCTGGGAGTGTTGGGGCTGTTCAGCCTGGAGAAGAGAAGGTTCTGAGGAGAACTTAAGGCAGCCTTGCAGTGTCTCACCACCCTCACTGTCAAGAATTTCTCCCTAATCTCCAGTCTCAGTCTGCCCTCCTTAAGCTTCAATCCATTACAGTCAAACCATAGACCAAAAACCTGACCAAAGAGTGAAAAGGAATCCCAGGGTCAGAGCCTTGCTCAGGCTTTGCTATGTGATGTAATCTTGGCATCCAGAGAGATCTTAGTGCTGTGAAAAACCCCAACCCTCTCCATCTATCCACAGGTCATAATAAGTGCTTCTCTCATCCACTCAAAATATTTCTAACTCATCTGCTGAACTCCACTCACAGCTTGCATTGGGTTGGAAGGGAGCCTCAGAGGTCATCTTGTCCAACCCCCCTGCAGGCTGCAGGGACACCTCCAACTGGAGCAGGCTGCTCAGGGCCACATCGAGTCTGATCTTGGATGTCTCCAGGAATGGAGCTTCAACCACATCCCTGGGCAGCCTGTTCCAGTATTTCCCCACTCTCATTGTGCAGAACTTCTTCCTGATATCCTACCTAAATCTCCCCTGCTCCAGTTTCAAACCCTTGCCCCTCATCCTGTCCACACAGGCCCTTCTGAACACTCCCTCCCCAGCCTTCATTTCAGATACTGAAATGCAGCTTTAAGGTCTCCCTAAGAGCCTTCTCTTCTGCAGGCTGAACAACCCCAATTCTTCCAGCCTGTCCTCAAAGGAGAGGTGCTCCAGCCCCCTGATCACTTTACAGATGATTCCAGGGCCCTGCATCACAGGTCTGGTGTATTAAAGTAACCTGTTTGCCATCTCACTCCTTCACAGTCTTTCACTGAGATTAGGGAGGAGAAGGAGCAAAATGATTGCACAGGTACCAGAATGTTCCTGGAGACTGAGCTACTCCCAACAGCAAGATCTAATTTGGCTGGAGGCAAAACTCCCAGTGTGAAGCCAGCTCTGCCCAGCACTTGTGCCTGTGTGAGAAGTTGCCTGGCCCCATTCTCCTTTTGCTTTCTGAACTTTCCAAAACAAGAAGGGCTTAGAGGAAAGGCGTTCACAAGTGGAAACTTCTGCTGGCTGCAGAGCTCAGCCTGGGCTAGCTCTCCCCCACTCCCAGGGCCAGCTGACAGCTCAGCCACCAGAATGAATATCACTTGAGTTTTAAGGCACAGAGGAAGCAGTGCCCAGTTTTCTGGAGCCCTATTCAGCACTCCTCCCGCTGGCCTTTTCCTGCCCAGAGCTGGCAAGTCCCATGAGTCGATGCAAAGAGAGTTTCCTTTTACCTGCAGCACAGTTTGTGACAGCAAACAGGCAGCAAAAGCTGTGCTGCTTTTACAGCCCTTGCAAATCAGTTTGAAGCTTCCTACCTGTATCAGCAGGAAGCAGCCTGTGTCGTGTGTGAAGGGCTTGGGCAGCTCACACAGATCCATGCTCCAGCACAAAGCAGTGAATCAACCCTTTCTGAAAGGCCAGCAAACACTGGCAGCTTCAATGTGCTACCCATGGTTCCTGTCTGTGTTTCTCCCCAGGGATGTCTGGGTGACAGCTCTCTGCTTTGCTCTGTGTTAGTTCTGCTCCAGCTCTCAGCCTGAAGCAACAAGAAGAGCAAAGGATATTCTCCATGTGTCAAAGCTCACTCGAGGTAAAAGACATTTCTTTAATCATAGAATCATGGAATTGTTTCAGTTGGAAGAGACCTCCAAGAGCACCAAGTCCAACCATCAACCTAAGACCACCATGGCCACTAAACCATGGCCCCAAGTGCCATGGCCACAGGTTTCCTGAACACCTCCACAGCTGGGGACTCCACCACCTCCCTGGGCAGCCTGTTCTAATCCCTGACCACTCTGGCAGCAAAGGAATTTTTCATCTGCAGCCTTACCCTCCCCTGGCACAATTTCAGGACATTGCCTCTTGTGTCCTGTGCCCATGCCTGATCTGTAAAGGGAGATGCATCTCCTTGTGCCAGCAGGAAGCTGAGTGACTTCACACCATTCCCCTCCCCAGCTTAACACGGAAGAGACAAAAGCATCTGGAGGGTTTGAAGGAGACCATTCCATCAGCAGGTCTCAAACACCTTTTTAGGCCCTCAAATCTTAGTGTTAAGCACAAGGAGCAGGAAGGGCTGCAGGCCACAGAGCTGAGAACATACAAACAGTATGGGGAGACACTGGAACAGGTTGCCCAGGGAGGTTGTGACTGAAGGCTGCCCTAGTGCTGGGATGAGCAGCAAGCTGTTTCTCTGCCAGCTGTGGTCTCCCCTGGGTGCTGCCAAGCCAAGCTCCTTGTGCTCAGGTTGAAATTGATGGCCATTTCTTGCCTGGCATGGACAAAACAACCCTGGCCATCCATCTTTGCAGGGAGATGAGTACAACTCAGAAGTATTTTCTACCTGCAAAACGCTGTGGTTGAAAACCTTGAGCTGTCAACAAGGCTGCAGCATTCCTGAAGCCACACCTGCCTCTTCCTCCTGCCCCCAGTGTCTCTGCTTTTGCTTTAGGCTCTTTCAGTAAAGCAGCACTCTGCCTGCAGCCCAGCTGGCTAGGACCAGGCTGTTGGAGTCTGTTTCCCTTTGTAACTTCCTATCAGAGATCATTATCTTTTGTACAGCACTTGGTGTGGTGAGCACTTGGGCTTCCTAGCACCTCAGTGCCTTGAAAGCTTTAGTGCTGTCAGTGCCTGATGGCTTCTGCACCAGCAACTCTGCACTGAAGGCCCATGACCAAAACTTGGTGTGGCAGGGAGGGGAGACCTCAAGGAAGCCTGTGCAAGCACAGGCTGTAGGGAGCTGCTCAGTTCACTTCTCAGCTGCCTGCATATTCATTTCCTGCTCCCTGCAGAGACTGTCCTGGGCTGCTGTTGCTGTGCTTTCTCATTTCCCACCTTGCTGGAATGCAGCTAGGAGAGTTTGTGTCACTCAGCAGCACTGATATTTTTTTCCATGCTAAATCTGGTATTTGGAAGTTTAAGCCTGGTGTAAATGCACAGGGGGAAGGATTGGGATAAGCAGATGCAGAAGCAGCAGAGCTCACTGGCTTTCCATACCCAAATGATATGCTTTTGTCAGGCCATGAGGCAAGCTGGTTTACTGCTTTGATTAAATAGACCCTACCAAGGAGGAGATTTATTGCCTATAAAGTGCTTTATTGTCAAGAGCTCCCTTTCCTTTCTCCTCCAGCCTAGGTCCTTTGAGCACTGGTGCAGCATCCTGGGGGCTGTGCTATCAAAAGGCTAATTTTCTGTGCCAGCAACTCAAAACAATCTCCACTATTAGCCTGGACTTTTCTTCCCCTGCCTTTCTCTTCCCTCCCCTCTGCTTTTAAAGTCTTGAGCTTTGACTCATCCAACCTCTACCTGTAGCTGAACAGGGCAGGCCTTGTGACTCTGAAGCTGTTTGAAGTCACTTTTGTTCGAGCAAGGTGGCAAATTCCTCTCTGCCATTAATCATTGCTGCAAAGAACAGATTGTGAGTGATAAGCTGCCCCTGAGCTTTCTATCACCCAGGGAGTGGAGCTGGGGTGCTGCTGGGCTTTGCTTATTTTGACCAAGTGCTGGCAGCCTCCCCCTTAAAGGGCAAGAGAACATCATAGCCACAGAAAGAAACCTCATTCCTCCTTCTCTCCAAGCACAAACCTCCCCTGTGAGGGATGGGAAGTTATTGATGGTTTGAGTTGAGTTTGAAAGGAAGGAAGAAATGCTCACTGAGATCCCTTCCAGGCTGCTGCAGGGGCTGTGTGCATGAATGAATGATTTTAGGGGAGTTTTGGCTCCAAAACCAGGCCAATAGGTGACTGCTCTCCAATTATTGATCCTGAGGAGCTGAATCAGACAAGGGGTTGGCTCAGGGACAAGCTGAACAGAGTCTCTCTCATGAATGAGCTGAGGTGTGGGATTAGGCTGGTCAATAAACCATCTTTCCCTGGAGGGATGCTCAGACAGCACCACACTTGAGGCTTGCTCAGTCCTTGGTGTTTTCAGTCCTAGGAGAGAACCTCCTGCTTTGCACTACAGCCCTGTGCAGCTGCCTCCCTTCTGTGCCCACAGCTCAGGACAGCATTTTGGCTTGAAGCTCACTACTGATCCAGCCCTGGCTGCCTCCTTCCCCAGACTCCCAGTGACTTCAGGTCCTAATCCTTTAAACCACTTTGTCCTGTATCTCATTAAAAGCCCAGCACTCTCCAGGGGCTGGGGCAGCATTGCAAATGGGTCATTTCTTTCAGCAAGGGGGGGAAACAACTCATGTAAATAACTAACTGTGCTCCTGAAACCATCCCTTTGGGGGCTAGATTTGTTTACAGGCTGGCTGGTGAAGCTCCTTGCCCTACAACAAGACCCCTTGTATGCATTTCTGCATAGCAGAGCTTAGCTTTTGAGGAGCTGCCTGCCCTGTGAGTAAACTACCCCCTAAGAGCTCCTTTGGAAGCAGTAAAGCTAAGCCTGCTGTTACTCTGACTTGGGGCAGGTACTCAAGACTTGGCAGCCAGACAGCCAGACTGTCTCAAACAGAGCAGAAACTGTTCCTTTGGAGTAAGGACTGAGGAGTTAACCAAGCACAGAGGTTAAAAATAACCCCCTCAGTGCTCCATAGCCTTGGCCATGCAGCAAATTGTTCAGCTCTTCTTGTAAGTGGGGGTGTGACAGGGAGGAAGAGGAAGGGTGGCAACCTGGGAGATTCTTGTGTCACCTGTGATTTAAGACAAGCCTCTAGACTTCATTTGGAGGAGATGAGGGAACAGGGGGAAATAACTACTGGGTGTATGGCAGTAGGACAATTAGCATTTCCATCAAATGAGTGCCAGTTGGCTCTAGAAGTAATCAAACACAGCTCAGCTCTTTCCCTCCCTTCCCACTCCTCCCCTTTTGGTGTTTGTTCTTTGGGGTTTTTTTCCCCCTTCCAGGATATTTTTCCTATGACTTATCTCTGCTTCTCTGGGATTTGTTGAAGCAATGACATGAAGCCCTCTGTGATCCCACCTTGCTGGCACACCCAGGGCACCCTCCCTGCACACCAGCAGCCTTGCTGGCACTCCCAGGGCACCCTCCCTGCACACCAGCAGCCTTGCTGGCACACCCAGGGCACCCTCCCTGCACACCAGCAGCCTTGCTGGCACTCCCAGGGCACCCTCCCTGCACACCAGCAGCCTTGCTGGCACTCCCAGGGCACCCTCCCTGCACACCAGCAGCCTTGCTGGCACTCCCAGGGCACCCTCCCTGCACACCAGCAGCCTTGCTGGCACACCCAGGGCACCCTCCCTGCACACCAGCAGCCTTGCTCTCCTCCCTTTGCAGCCCTTTCACCCCCCTTACAAACCCCACAGATAAAAATGGCTCTTTTGCAGCTGGTGCTGCAGCTTCCCTGTGCCTGCACACGTGCACACACCCTCTGGCCTCCTCAGCCAGCAGGAGTTTGCACTCCTGGGAGGAATCACCATCTGGGAAGTGGATGGACAGCAAGCTGCTGCTGCTCAGAGGAAAGAGGAGTGATGGAGGGCTGGCTGGTGGGTAGCTTTCAGAATGCTTTGGCAGTTTGACTCAGCTGTATACAGAGCCTGAAACTCAAAGCAAATCCCAAAGAATGTGACTGCTGGAGGCCAGGGGTTTGAGCTGTGCCAGCACCTCTGTGAGCACAGGGCTGGAGCAAGGGGAAGGTGCTGCAGCTCTTTGCAATCTGCCTCCTTGCTGGGAGCCAACAATTCATTTAGTCTGAGGGATGAAAGGACTTGGACACACCACCACCTTAGAGTCACTGTCATGTAAGAATTGCATCTTCTCACCTCCCTGGGGTCATCATTTTGCAGCAGCACAGAGCTCTAAGGGATTTTTGACCTATCTGGCTTCCATGTCCTCCTGCAACCTAGATGCCAAATAATCTGGGCAGCCTGGGGCAGCCTTTCTCTTTCCAGTGCACAGAGGTTAATCCCTCTGCTTGCCTTTGGAAAAGGCAGGCTGACTTTGTTACAAACCATGGTGGTGCAGTTGCTGTCTCACAGCAGCCCTGAGCTAGTGCCTCTGGTGAGTTTGGATGTGCTGTGTAATGGAGAGCTCCTCTCTCTGCAGCTGCTGTTGATTTCCCCCACCCATCCCAAAATACTAACACTGTGAGTGAAGCAATCCCTCAGTCCCTGTTTTCTCTTGTGTTGATGCAATTTGCAGGGCTGCCTTCAGCTTCTCCCTCAGAAGAGCCAGAGCTTGCAGCTCATGCTGAATCCTAGCATTGGTTTGATTGCAAGAGCTCAGCAAGGCCAGCACTGCCAGGTCACCACTAAGCCCTGTGCCTCAGCACATCTACACAGCTTTGGAGACCCCTGCAGGGATAGGGACTCCACCACTACCCTGGGCAGCCTGTTCCAGGCCTCCACAGCCCTTCTGGGGAACCTAAACCTCCCCTGATGCAACTTGAGGCTGCTTCCTCTTGTCCTCTTTCTTGTTCCTTGGATGAAGGGACAAAGCCCCACCTCACTCCAGCCTCCTTTCAGGGCAATGAGGTCTCCCCTCAGCCTCCTCTCCTGCAGACTAAACACCCCCAGTTCCCTCAGCCATTTCCCACAAGACTTGGTGGTCTTCACAAGTGCTCTGCTGCTCCCTGTGCCCTCCCTATCTTGGGTTCTCCACCTCTGTACACCTTCAGAGGGCCTTAGATAGTTAAGTGCAGAAGAGCAGTGCCCTTTTCTGTGATTACCTTCTGTTTAGGAGCTCCAAGCATGCAGAAGATCCTCTGTTGTCCAAACAAAGTGTCTTCAGAGTCACAGCCTGCTCAAAACTTTCTTCCCTAACAGTCCTCACACCATCAGTACAGTTCCAGCACTCCTCAGGGTTTTTGTGGCTTTAATTGGCACACAAAAGCCAGCAAACAAAGCAGCACAGGAGCACAAAAGCACAAAACAAAGGCAGGCACAGACCTGCTGCTCACAAAGCTTCCAAAGCAAGCAGTCTCCCCTGAGTCCTTTTTATATGCAGCTGAGCTGGAGCTGCTCAGCTTCACCTGAGCCCATAGCTGGGCTCTCAGCTGAGTGGTCTCCAGGCTCTTGAGGATGGACTTGGCAGCCAGTAAGCATGACAGAAACCCCCAGACTGCAAAGCTTGCTCAGAGCTTCAGTGTTCTGCTGTGTTCATACCCAGGTTGTCTTTTATTTACACAGTGTCAGGGCCACACTGCTGAAGTTTCCATGGTTAGATCTGGAGTGGAGAGCAAATTTTAGTAGCTTCCAAAGATTCCCAAGGGAATTCCTTGGAAGAAAAGCTGGCAAGTGTTGCTTTGTGGTCCCAGTTGAAAAGCAAAGACTCTGCTTGTGTCACACCTCTCTTAGCTGGAATTTAGCAGAGGCCTCTCTTGAACCATCCCCCAGGGCAGCAACTTCACAACAGCTCAAGCTGACCTAAATTGGTGCTGCTTCAATTCCCACACCCCTGGCTTGGGCTTCCTGCTTTGTTCCTTGTGACAGCACAAATGCATCTCTGCTCTGGGGGTTAGCTGGTGCAGGGACCTCAGTGCAGCTCCCTGAAAACCAAACAAAAGGAGGTTGGGGTTAGTTTAGTTCCAGGACAAGCAGAGGCAGGGGGAGATGGGAATGATAGGAGTTGGGAACCCAGGAAGAAATCCCTTTTTATTCTGCATAAGGACATGTGGTGGCTTTTAAGTCTTGCTCAATGTTGCTGTTAATGCAGCAGAAGGGAAAAAACCACCCACCAAACTCTATTGGATTTAGGTTTGTTTTCCCTTTTCTGTAACTCTGGGACTGACTCTGCTGCTCCTTTGACTCACCACCATTTCAGAACAACAGCCAAGTGACTAACATCTGAGAAACTTGCCTGCCTCTGACTGGCAGCTCAGGGCTTGTCCCACTGCACAGCCTCTGACTGCCCCAAATTGCTGTCAGTTGCCAGGGCACTTCTCCCAGCCAGCCAGGTTTCAACATCAGCTAATTGGGTTCCCCTTGCCAAGGAGGAAGCTGGAATCCCAAAGCTTTTTGATGGTGTCACCCACACAGTGGTCATCTACTTGGCCTGTGGGCAGGTATGGATGAGTGTGGGGTGACTCAGATGGTCTAAACAGGATGCTTTGGAAGACTTCATCACCGGGCCTTGGGGTACCTGAGGAGGCTCAGGGGAGACCTTACTACCACATACCACTACAGTACAGTTTTTGCTGCAGCACCCAAACTCCTTGGAAAGGCTGAGAGAGCTGGGTTTGTGCAGCCTGGAGAAGAGAAGGCTTAGGGGAGACCTTATCACCATGGAGCAGTACATAAAGAGTGGCTACCAGGAGGATGCAGACTCCCTCTTCACAAGGAGTCCCATGGAGAAGACAGGGGGGGATGGGGACAAGTCACTGCTGGGGAGGTTCCAGTGGGACTCCTGAAGAACATTTTTCCCCATGAGAGCAATCAGACATTGGGATCATCTCCCAAGGGAAGCAGTGGATTGCCCTACACTGGATAGTTGTAAGCCTCAGCTTGAAAGGGTGCCCGGGAGGTTCCACCTAAACACAAGGGAAAACTTGGCTGTGAGGGTGCTGGGACCTGGAGCAGGCTGCCCACAGAGGTTGTGCACTCTCCTTCTCTAGAGACTTTCAAGCCCCATCTGGATGTGTTCCTGTGTGACCTTTCCTGGGCAGGAGGGGGGTTGGACTCAATGATCTCCAGAGGTCCCTTCCACCTCCTAGCATTCTGTGATCTGCAGCATTTACCAGTGAGGATGAGCCCAAAGCCCAAGCGCTGGAGGCTGAGCGCTCCCCGAGCAGAGCCTGGAACTCCGATGGGGTTGGGAACTCTCCCTCCTGCTTTTGGGTTTCTGAGGCAAGAATTTCAGGTGTAATCCTGTGTCCTTAAGTCCTCTCTTTTGTTCAGCACCCTGAAGGGAGTGGCTGCAGCTGAGCAGCATGGGCACAGAATCCTCTTACCCTGTAGCTTTCCTCACCGTATGACTGCACCTGGAAATAGAAGTTGGCTATAATTAGGCCTGGGGCTCACGTCTGCTCCATGCTTCCAACAGGGAGCCTTAATTCAGCCTGAACAGAATTTCCTGGGGTGGTCAGCAGGGAAAGAAGCCCCAAGACCTGTAACTGAGACCCTTGGCAGGGCAGCCCTGACAGCCCCTCCTGTGCAATGCCTGCATGCATCAGGAAGGCAGGGAAGGGACTGTTTAGAAGGGCCTGTGGGGATAGGACGAGGGGCAATGGTTTGAAACTGGAGCAGAGGAGACTAAGGTTGGACATCAGGAGGAAGTTCTGCACAATGAGGGTGGTGAGACACTGAAACAGGTTGCCCAAGGATATGGTTGAGGCCCCATCCTTGGAGACATTCAAGATTAACCCTGGGCAGCTTGATCTACTTTGAAGTGTTTCTGCTGACTGCAGGGGGTTGGACAAGATGACCTTCGAGGGTCCCTTCCAAAGTGATGCAATCTGTGATTCTGTGAAAGTCTGGGTCAGGGTAGCACAGCAGCTGCCTGCAGGAACCCCAGTTTAGAAGGAGAAAAGGTCCTTTTCCATTCCAAACCCATGTTCTGCAAAGGTCTGAGCACCTGCTGGCACTGGCAGCAGTTGGGCTGCTGTCAGGATGATAGTCTGGACCGTAAGTGTGGTGTTGTGGTGCCTCTGGGGAAGGAGATCTCCTGGCTGGCTGGAAAGGAAGAAATGGTGTGGGGTGGCAGACAGTGATGGTTGTTCTGCTCTTTCAGACTAACAGGGATGCCAAAGGAAAAATATGATCCTCCAGATCCTCGCAGACTTTACACCATCATGTCAGCAGAAGAGGTAGCCAACGGGAAGAAGTCACACTGGGCTGAATTGGAGATCTCAGGTGAGTTGTTCTGGGCTTGAGTCTGGGCCTAGCAGAGTTGGTGCCCCAGAATCACACCAGACACTTTCAGGCTGAGGATCCTCTGGTGGAACCAGAGTTTTCCGAGCTGGGGGAGGAGGAGTCGGTTGACTGAGCTTAGGGACAGCTCAGACCCTGAGCAGCTTGATCTAGTTGGAGATGTCCCTGCTTGCTGCAAGGTGGTTGGACAAGATGACCTTTAAAGGTCCCTTCCAACCTGAGGCATTTGTAGAATCACAGAATGGCTCAGGGTGAAAGGGGCCTTAGGGATCATCTACTCCAACCTCCCTGCCATGGGCAGGGATGCCCCTCAACTAGGCTTGGTTGCTCAAGGTCTCATCCAGCCTGGTCTTGAAACACCTTTGTGGAGGAGGCCTCCACAACTTGTCTTGGCAACCTATCTGTGACTGCCTGATTGCCTTGAGGCTTGGTTGGCTCACATGCAGCCCAGTGGATTTAAAAGCCCAGCTCAGATTGGAGGTGAAGTTTTGGGTAGCACATCTGCTTCCCAAGAACTGTCTCTCTCCTTTCAACTGGGAGATTGGGAGGGCAGACTTAGACTGGAAATCAGGAAGAAATTCTATCCAGTGAGGGTGGGGAGACACTGGAACAGGTTGCCTGGGGGGGCTGTGGAGGTGTTCAAAGGCCAGGTTGGATGAGGCCCTGAGCAGTCCAGTCTAGTTGAAAGGGCACACAGTGGAGAGGTTGGAGTAGATGATCATAGAATCAATAAGGTTGGAAAAGACCTCAAAGATCATCAAGTCCAACCTCTCACCCAAGACCTCATGACTACTAAGCCATGGCACCAAGTGCCACATCCAGTCCCCTCTTGAACACCTCCAGGGACGGTGACTCCACCACCTCCCTGGGCAGCACATTCCAATGGCTAACAACTCTCTCTGGGAAGAACTTTCTCCTCACCTCCAGCCTAAACTTCCCCTGGCACAGCTTGAGACTGTGTCCTCTTGTTCTGCTGCTGGTTGCTGGGAGAAGAGACCAACCCCCTCCTGGCTACAACCTCCCTTCAGGTAGTTGTAGGCAGCAATAAGGTCTCTGAGCCTCCTCTTCTCCAGGCTAAGCAACCCCAGCTCCCTCAGCCTCTCCTCGTAGGGCTGGTGCACACGATGCTGCATGAGGTCCCTTCCAAGCTGAGGCACTGTGTGACTCCCTGCTTCTCTGCTGTTCTCTCTCAGGCAGGGTGCGGAGCTTGAGCAGGTCGCTGTGGTCGCTGACGCACCTGACCGCCCTGCACCTCAACGACAACAACCTCACACGCATTCCACCTGACATTGCCAAGCTCCAGAACCTGCTTTACCTGGACCTCTCATCCAACAAACTCAGAAGTTTACCAGCAGAACTAGGAAACATGGTGTCTCTCAGGTGAGAGAAGGTACCTGCTTAACCTCTCAGCACTCTACACTCTGGGGTTAGGTGGAGACTGTGGTCGTTGGTTTCAGTTCTTCTGTGTAAAATCATCCTGAGAAACTCCAGATCCATTCAAAGCTTCAGTTGTAGCCTTTTGGGTTCACTACCCTCCTTTCCTCACCTCCACAGGTCTGTAAGCTATGGATTCTTCTGCTCTGAAACACTCTTTTGAGACTTGGTGATTGCCTGCTCTTTGAATTCTCCTTGATTGACTTTTGTGGTTTGGGGGTTTTGAGGCCTTTTTGTGTTGTTGCTGTTCTTTGAGAGGGGGAGATTGGCACACAACAGCAACAACAACAAAAAGCTCAGGGTGAGAAGTGGGAGCTGGGAAGGTGAGCACCACTTGTGGAGTTTGCTTCTGAAGTGCTCCTCACCTAAAGTGGTTTTGCATTTGCTGCAGGGAATTGCTTTTGAATAACAATCTGCTACGGGTTCTGCCTTACGAACTGGGACGGCTCTTCCAGCTCCAGACCCTAGGTCTGAAAGGTGAGTTCTCTACACTTCACTTTTCCTTGGGGTAGTTATTTACAGCCAGCTATTCCCTTGGAGTAGTTAATTTTTCCTTGGAGTAGTTAATTTTCCCTTGGAGTAGCTATTCACAATGACTTTTTCCTTGGAGTAGTTATTTATAGTCAATTATTTCTTGGAGGAGTTGTTTACAGTTAACTTTTTTCTTGTAGTAGTTCTACACAGTTATTTTTTTCCTTGGAGTAGTTATTTGCAGCTAAGTATTCCTTGGAGTAGTTATTTAGAGTCAATTATTTCTTGGAGCAGTTATCTACAGTCAGTTAATCCAATTAGTTACAGTCAGGTATTCCTTGGAGTAGTTATTTACAGTCAACTTTTCCTTGGAGGAGCTATTCACAATTAATTGTCCTTGGAGTAGTTCTTTATAGCCAACTATTCCTTGGAGGAGTTATTTACAGTTAACTTTTTCTTGTAGTAGCTCTACACAGTTAATTTTTTCCTTGGAGTAGTTATTTATAGTCAATTTTTTTTCCCTTGGAATAATGATTTATAGTCAGTTATTTCTTGGAGTAGTTATTCACAGCCAGCTATTCCTTGGAGTAGTAATTCACAGTTCATATTTCCATGGAGTACTTATTGACAGTCAAGTCTGGCTTGGAGTAGTTCTTTGTAGTTAACTTTTCCTTGAAGTTATTACTTAACAGTCAATTATTTCTTGGGGTAGTTATAAACAGTCAACTAATCCTTGGAGTAGTTATTTACAGTTAACTTTTCCTTACAGTCAGCTCTTCTTTGGAGTAGCTCTTTCTAGTTAGCTATTCCTTGGAGTAGTTCTTCACAGGTAACTTCTCCTTGGAGTAATCCTGACTTGCCAGGGGGGCTGGGCTCAGAAGCTCTGTGCCTTTCCTCACAGTTTATGCCAGAGAGTAAACTTGTAGTAAAACTGAGCTGGGCAAAACGATGCTGCAGGTTCTACTGCTCCTAAACCTCCTTCTGAGGCTTAAATTCCAAGTTTCAAATCTGCAGCCTTTAACCTACTGTCAGTGACTGAGGTGAGCTGAAGGAAGGAGGCCTCTGTTCTGTGGTGTTCTCCAGTTTCCAGTCAGAATACCTTCTGAGTCAGTCTGGCTGTTCTCAGAGAGATTTTCCTTGCTTGGAAAGCCTGAGGAAAGCCAAGCAGCTCTTCACCCCTCTGTTGTTCTCTGCTGTTGGCAGGCAATCCTTTGTCACAAGATATTCTCAGCCTCTACCAGGATCCGGACGGAACTCGCAAGCTACTGAACTACATGCTTGACAATCTAGCAGGTGAAAGCCCTCCCCTCCCCTCCTGACTGACCCATTTCTGACAGCTTTTCCTGCCCAAACAAAAGGCTGAACCCCTGAAAGGAGAGTAGTTTCTGACTGCTTTTGCATTTCTGTCAGGTGGTTTCAGGCACACACACAGGCAGCCAGTGGGAAGCAGTGCTACAGGCTGGGGTCAGAGTGGCTGAGAGCAGCCAGGCAGAGAGGGATCTGGGGGTGCTGGTTGATGGTAGGCTTAACATGAGCCTGCAGTGTGCCCAGGCAGCCAAGAGGGCCAATGGCATCCTGGCCTGCATCAAGAACAGTGTGGCCAGCAGGAGCAGGGAGGTCATTCTGCCCCTGTACACTGCACTGGTTAGGCCACACCTCGAGTACTGTGTCCAGTTCTGGGCCCCTCAGTTTAGGAAGGATGTTGACTTGCTGGAACGAGTCCAGAGAAGAGCAACAAAGTTAGTGAGGGGTTTGGAACACAAGCCCTATGAGGAGAGGCTGAGGGAGCTGGGGCTGCTTAGCCTGGAGAAGAGGAGACTTAGGGGTGACCTTATCACTCTCTACAACTACCTGAAGGGAGGTTGTAGACAGGCTGATGATGGTCTCTTCTCCCAGGCACCCAGTACCAGAACAAGAGGACACAGTCTCAAGCTGCGCCAGGGGAGGTTCAGGTTGGATGTTAGGAAGAAGTTCTATACAGAAAGAGTGATTGCGCTATGGAACGGGGTGCCCAAGGAGGTGGTGGAGTCGCCATCATTGGAGGTGTTCAGAAGGAGACTTGACGGGGTGCTTGGTGCCATGGGTTAGCTGTTTGGGTGGGTTGGATTGGTTGATGGGTTGGACACGATGATCTTGAAGGTCTCTTCCAACCTGGTTTGGTTTATTCTATTCTATTCTAATAAAGAGGCTGGCACATTGGCTAAGCTTTGCCCACCTTGCAAGCTAGTTGTCCCCTCTGCTGTTTGAATGCTAGAATGGTTTGGGTTGGAAGGGGCCTCCAAATGTCATCCAGTACACCCCCACTGGAGTCAGCAGGGACATTCTCCACTAGAGCAGGTTGCTCAGAGCCTTCTCAAACCTGACCTTCAATATCTCCAAGGACAGGGCCTCAACCACCTCCCAGGGCAACTTGTTGTTCCAGCAGCCTCATGGTGCAGAACTTGTTCCTAACATCCAATCTAAGTCTGCTTTTCTCTCATTTCAAACCATTGCCCCTCATCCTGTCCCTGCAGGCCTTTGGGATCAGTCCCTCTGCAGCCTTCTTGCAGCCTCTTCAGGTACTGGAAGGCTGCTGCTGGTTACAAAGGGCAAAGCCTTCCTTGCTGAAGCCATTTTGATACTTTCCACTGGAAATTATATTCCAAATGCACACAGAATGCCCAATTTAGGTCTAGAAATACTAAAGTGATCAATAACATCCAGTACCTGACATAAATCCTGCTTTATAGTTCTGTAACCAAGCTGCAATAGAGGAGTTCACACAGGAACACCTCCAAGTGGGTTTGGAATGCCTCCAGAGATGGAGACAGCTCCACAACCTCTCTGGGCATCCTGCTCCAGGGCTCCAGCACCCTTAAATTAAAGAAGTTCCTTCTAATGTTCAGATGGAAATTCTGATGTTCAAGTTTGTGCCCATTGCCCCTTGTCCTGTCCCTGGGCACCTCTGAACAATGCCTGGTGCCATCCTCCTGCCGCCCACCCTTGAAGTATTGATCAGTGTTGGTGAGATCCCTCCTCAGGCTGCTGTTCCTCAGCCTAAAAAGCCCCAATTCTCTTAGTCTCTGACCTGGGGGGAGCAGTGGTTGCAAAGCACAGGATGAAACATTATTGTTCCCTCATCATTTTGACCTAGAAACTGCAAGTCCCAAAAGCAGACCTTGAGTTAATCACTGCTCTCCCTTTTCTGCAGTTCATCCAGAGCAGCTGCCTCCAAGGCCATGGATCACTTTAAAGGAACGAGACCAAATTCTGCCCTCAGGTAACAAACCCCAAATATCTGTGATTCTTTTTCCCCTTTGTTCACACAGTGCTGCACTGAAAAACTTCTCTTTGGCTTCATTTTCTGAAGCTTTAGGTGGATCAGATTGGAAACAGCAATTTGTGTCCATAGGTAGCAAACCAACGAACACCTGGCTGTGCTGTCAGTTCAGCTTTTCTCCTTTGAATTTGCCTTTTTAGGCTTTTTCCTAACTGCTCCATCCCCTGCTGCCCAAGCAGAAGAGCTTGCTTTAAACAGTCCATTGCTCAGAAATAACAGCATCTGCAAAAGAACTGTAGGCAAATGCTGTGTCTGCACACACAGGCTGACCAAAGTGAGGCTTGGAGAAGTCTTCCTCTGCAACCAAACTGGTGGAGGGGCCTGGTTCTGGAGTCAGCTTAATGCCCTTTGTTGTGCAAGGGGTTTCTCCAAGTTCTCCATATCTAGGGGCTCTTCCTCCTCTGCACAGCCTGGTTGTAGCCCTCAAAAAGCTTCTCTAAAGAACTAAAATGCTCCTGTTGTTATTTATTCCTAATCTCCAGCCTAAATCTGCCCTCCTCAAGCTTCAATCCATTGTCCCTCATCCTATCACTCCAAGCCCTTGTAAAAAGTCCCTCCTTGACTCTTCAGGTACTGGAAAGTTGCTCTAAGGTCTCCCTGAAGGCTTCTCTTCTCCAGGCTGAACAACCCCAGCTCCCTCAGCCTGTCCCCACAGGGGAGGTTCTCCAGCCCTGCTCCAGCAGCTCCATGTCCCTCTCATGCTGGTGGCACCAGAACTGGAGGCAGTGCTGCAGGTGGGGTCTCAGCAGAGCAGAGGAGCAGAATCCCCTCCCTGTGCTGCTGCTCTCCCTGCTGTGGATACAGCCCAGCACACAGCTGCCTGCTGGGCTGCCAGTGACTATTGGTGGCTCACAGGGAGATTGTCACTTTCTGACACCCCCAAGCTCTTCTCCTGAGGGCTGCTCTCAGCCTGCTCCTCACCCAGCCTGGATTTGTGCTTGGGATTGCCCCGGCCCAGGTGCAGAACCTTGCACTTGGTCTTGTTGAATTTCTAGAGGTTGACTTGGGTCTACCTCTGCAGCCCCTCTGGATAGATCCTTCCCTCTAGTGTGTCAGCAGCACCATGCAGCTTGGTGTCACCTGCAAACTTGCTGAGGGTGCCTCAATCCCACTGCCCATGCTGCTGACAAAGAGCTTAAACAGCACTGGTCCCAGCACCGACCCCTGAGGGACACCAGGTCCAGAACATACCTTGAACAAGGTCATTTTTTGTCACTTTGTGAGGCTGATCACCTTTCCCTCTGTTTCTTTCTGCCCTTCCAGCTTCATTCACAGTTATGTGTTACAATGTCCTGTGTGACAAATACGCCACCCGGCAGCTCTACGGCTACTGCCCGTCCTGGGCACTCAACTGGGAGTACAGGAAAAAGGGGATCATGGAAGAAATTGTCAACTGTGATGCAGATATCATTAGTCTTCAGGTAACTGGAAACCCATTCTTCTTCATAAGAAAGAGAAAATGTTAAGTTCCTCCTCTGGAGTGGAATCCTGAGAGCACCACATCCACCTGCTGGCTACCAAAGCCTGGGGTTTGCCAACTCGAGCTGTGTGCACAGCTCCTCCTTTACATCTTGGCTTGTGTTTCATGAAATGAGACAAATTAAATGAGGTAAAATTGGCTCAGTCAGTTGGTAATCTCTAGTGGAAGATCAGGATTGAAGCTTGAGGAGGGGAGATTTAGACTGGAGTTTAGGAAGAGATTCTTGCCAGTGAGGGTAGAGAGACATTGGAACAGGTTGCCCAGTGAGGCTGTGGATGCCCCCTCCCTGGAGGTGTTCAAGGCCAGGCTGGATGAGGCCTTGAGCAACCTGCTTTAGTGGCAGGAGGTTGGAACTAGATGATCTTTAAGGTCCCTCCTAACCCAAACCATTCTATGAATCTGTGAGTCTATGAATCTGTGTCTCTTCCCCCTCAGATGAGCATCCTAAATAGTCTCCCTCTGGGTGGATGGGAGAATATAAAATGCTCTGTCACCACACTGCCACTGATCCTACTCCATTCCTGCTTGGTACAGCAGTCAGAGTCTCAAAAATACTTGCTGTGGCAAATAAAGGCTGTTCAGAGTTCAACATCATTTGTCCTTGGTACCTGTATCCTTCTGTGCTATTAGAAGTTCACTGCTGATGCTTAGAACACTTCTGCCTTTAAACTGAGCTTTCCATTTGTAAGCAAGTTTTTGGTAAGCAAAAGTCTTCCACAGGAAGAGAGGAGTTACCTTGGTCTGCAAACCTCCAGAGATCAACCTCTGAAATCCTCCTGGAGTCCAAATGTCACTGCAAAGGAACTGTGTTGTTAGAGAGCAGTGAGAGACCTTTGTGTGAAAGAGCTCTCTAGAGGAACTACTAATTGCTGCTGGATATCCTAAGCTTTAGCCTAGGGCAGTGTCCACATTCAGGTGTCAAATGCATCAGGTGTAAGCCATTGCTGTCACCTCCCTTTTGGGGGCATTCCAGCACAGCCAGGAATGCAGACCCACTGCCAGCAACCCATTAACCTAGGAAGTGAGAGGATTCGTGCTAACAGAAGCTTTTTTGCTTTGCTGAGAGCTGCTGACTGCAGGCCAAGGCAGGCCCAGGCTGGCTTGGCTTGACTTTGGTAGCCTAAGGCCTTTGTGTTCCCTTGCAGGAAGTGGAAACAGAGCAATACTTCACCCTTTTTCTGCCAGCCCTGAAGGAGCGAGGCTACGATGGGTTCTTCTCTCCCAAGTCTCGTGCCAAAATCATGTCTGAGCAGGAGAAGAAGCACGTGGATGGCTGTGCAATATTCTTCAAAACTGAGAAGTAAGGGCCAGGAGCAGCTGTGGCAAAATCCCTGAAACCCAGCAGTTTAGGGCTGAAAGCTTCCCTCTCTTAGTGTCTGTAAATACCTGTGGGGTGGGTGTCAAGATGAAGGGCCCAGGCTCTGTCTCTTCTGGGACAGAACAAAGAACAAGAAGTACAAGCTGGAACCCAGGAGGTTCCACCTCAGCCTGAGGAGAAACTTCTGTGCTGTGAGTGTGCTGGAGCCCTGGAGCAGGCTGCCCAGAGAGGTTGTGGAGTCTCCTTCATTGGAGAGATTCCAACCCCCTGGACTGGAACGTGTTGCCCAGGGAGGTACTTGAGGCTCCATTCCTGGAAATCTTCAGGGTCAGGCTGGAGAAGGCTCTGAGCAACCTGCTCTAGTTGACTGCAGGGGGGTTGGACTGGATGACCTTTGGAGGTCCCTTCCAACCCAAACCATCCTATGATTTTGTGTCTCTCACTTCTGAGGAAGTGTCATAACCTTTGACTAGTCCCCTCAGAAGTGCACACTGAGACAAATCAACAGCTCCTAAACCCCAAGTATGGCCTGGGAGTATTTTGCTTGCCAGACCCAGAGCTCTCTCCTGGCTGGGGGAGTGGTTCTGAGACCTGTCTTTGCTTCCATAAACTGCGAGGACAAAAGAAAGTTGCCTCACCCTGTCCTGCAGGCCCTCTCCTTGGAGATGAGTGGAGTGGAGATGGAAAGCAGGTCTCCTCACGCTGTTCTCTGTGTCTAATCAGATTCACACTGGTGCAGAAGCACACTGTGGAGTTCAACCAGGTGGCCATGGCTAACTCAGAAGGTTCTGAGGCCATGCTGAACAGAGTGATGACGAAGGACAACATCGGAGTCGCCGTGGTGTTAGAGGTGCACAAGGAATTATTTGGAGCAAGTGAGTAGGAGCCTGGGTGTAAAGAGGGAGGATCTGCCACATTCCCACATTCCCATCAGCTGTTCCCTGTTAAAATGTGTGTGTTTGTTTCTCCAGGTATGAAATCGCTTCACGTGGACAAGCAGCTGCTCATCGTGGCCAATGCCCACATGCACTGGGACCCTGAGTACTCAGATGTCAAACTCATCCAGACCATGATGTTTGTCTCAGAGCTGAAGAACATCCTTGAGAAAGCCTCCAGCAGGCCCAACAGCCCAACAGCAGATCCTAACTCTATCCCTCTGGTGCTGTGTGCAGATCTCAACTCATTGCCTGATTCAGGTGAGACTGGTTTGGGCTTCATTGTTAACTCAACCTCTGGAGAATCCTCTTTTCCTCCAAGGGTGTTGGATGGTTTGCACTTCCCTGGGCTGGTGTGGATGAAAGCTTCTCAGCAGCAACTGTCTTTCAAAGTCTGGCTGAAGAGAATCCAAGTCCTGTACCTCAGTCAACTGCTTTTTGGGATCATAGAATCCTAGAATGGCTCAGGTTGGAAAGGACCTGAGAGATCATCTCCTCCAACTCCCTTGCCATGGGCAGGGACACCTCTCAACTCGCCTGGATCAGTTGTATGCTCCACAAAAATTGGTTGCTCCTACAGAGATGTAGAAAAGCACAAGTAGATCTTAAGTAAAGGGTTAAATAAATGCTCACTGCTTGAGCAGGAAGCAGGGCAGATGTGAGTTGGTGATGGAGTCTGTGTGCTGTGGGTTTACTGCAACCTACCAGAAATGGTGTCAGAACCTCTGCAGAGCCTCAAGCATGGACAAGGAAGCTGCTGTGTAGATTCCCTCTTAGATGTAAAAGCACTTAGAAGTGCTTTTGTGATCTCCTGGTGCCTTGGTTTTGAACTCCAAGCCAACGTTCCCTGAATCCTAGGATGGTTTGGGTTGGAAGGGACCTTAAAGATCCTTAAAGCTCCAACCCCCTGAGATGGGCAGGGACAGCAGGTTACTCAAGGCCCCATCCAGCCTGGCTTTGAACACAGGCATGGAGACTCTACAACATCATCTGGGAAACCTGTTCCACCCTCAGGGTGGAGAATTTCTTCCTCATGTCTATTCTAAACCCTTCTACTAAAGTCTCCCTGGAGCCTTCTGTTCTCCATGCTGAGCAACCCCAACTCTCCCATCCTTTCCTCACAGGAGAGCTGCTTCAGCCCTCAGATCACCTCCGTGGCCTCCTCTGGACCTGCTCTCACGGCGCCGTGTCCTTGTGTTGTGGTGGGGGCGGCTCCATAGCTCTCCAGGCTGGCTCTGAGGAGAGAGGAGCAGGATGTTGTGTTGTCAAGCCCTTCCCTGACCCCCTTTCCCTTTGCCCCCAGGGGTGGTGGAATACTTAAGCAACGGCATCGTGGCCGACAACCACAAGGACTTCAAGGAGCTGCGGTACAACGAGTGTCTGATGAACTTCAGCGGCAGCGGCAAGAACGGGGCCTCGGAGGGCAGGATCACCCACGGCTTCCGGCTGAAGAGCGCCTACGAGAACAACCTGATGCCTTACACCAATTACACTTTTGATTTCAAAGTAAGCAGCTCAGGGCCAGGCTCTGCACACTGGCCACAGCATCCCCCCTGCAGCGCTGCAGGCTGGGGACAGAGCGGCCGGAGAGCGGCCAGGCGGAAAGGGACCTGGGGGCGCTGGTTGACAGGAGGCTGAACATCAGCCAGCAGTGTGCCCAGGTGGCCAAGAAGGCAAATAGCGTCCTGGCCTGGATCAGCAATAGTGTGGCCAGCAGGAGCAGGGAAGTCATTCTGCCCTGTGCTCAGCACTGGTCAGGCCACACCTTGAGTCCTGTGTCTAGTTCTGGGCTCCTCAGTTTAAGAAAGATGTTGAGGTGCTGGAAGGTGTCCAGAGAAGGGCAACAAAGCTGGGGAGAAGATTAGAGCACAGCCCTGTGAGAAGAGGCTGAGGGAACTTTAGCCTGGAGGAGGCTCAGGGGAGACCTTATTGCTGTCTCCAACTACCTGAAGGGAGGTTGTAGCCAGGTGGGGGTTGGTTTCTTCTGCCAGGTGCCCAGCACCAGAACAAGAGGACACAGTCTCAAGCTGTGCAGGGGGAAGTTTAGGCTTGACCTTAGAAGTTCTTCCCAGAAAGAAAGATTGCCCAGCCTTCCTGTAGCTCCCTTTCAAATATTGAAATGCATCTCTAAGGTCTCCCTGGAGCCTCTTCCAGGCTGAACAGCCCCAACACTTTCAGCCTGGCTTCAGATTCCTAGAGCGGTTTGGGTTGGAAGTGACCTTAAACACCATCAAGTTCCAACCCCCTGCCATGGGCAGGGACACCTCCCACTAGTCCAGGTTGCTCAAGAGTTCACCCAACCTGGCCTTGAGCACCTCCAGGGAGGAGACATCCATGAGCTCCCTGGGCAGCCTGTTCCAGCACTGTGCCCCTTGCTGGGAGCTGCTGGAGCGCAGGGTGGCAGGAGCCAGCTCTGTTCTCACTGTCCTGTTTCTCTTTCTCCCTAGGGTGTGATTGACTACATTTTCTATTCCAACACTCACATGAACGTGCTTGGTGTCCTGGGGCCTTTGGACCCTCAGTGGCTGGTTGACAACAACATCACTGGGTGTCCACACCCTCACATCCCTTCAGACCACTTCTCACTGTTAACACAACTAGAACTCCATCCTCCCCTGCTGCCTCTTGTCAACGGCGTGCACTTGCCCAACCGGAGGTAGTGGAGCCCTGCCCCTTGGAGGGCACGGACCTGTTGTTATGGACCTGTACACTTGTAAATCAAAGTCTCTAGGAGTGAAGTATGGCCAACCTTCAGCTGCTTCTTCAAGCTCCTTTTCCTTATGTGTTTGATAGGAGATTTTTTGCACATTTTTGGGTGCACATTGGTATCATTTGGCACTAGGGCTGGAACCAAAGCATTCTTAATCCCTTTCCAGGTTTTTTAATTTAATTGTGGTTTGTTGCTTTGTTTTGGGCTTTGTTTGTTTGTTTGTTTGTTTTTTTAACTGGCAAGCTTTGTCTTTGCAAGTAGGAAGCTGCACTTAGAAATGGACAGATGAGATCCAAAACTTCAACTTCTTGACCCCTTTCTGAGAGAATTCTTTGGCAAAATGCTGAGCCAAGCTTTTTACACTCTCCCCTCCGCCCTCCCCACCCCAGGAGACATTCAAACCAACCCAGAGATGCTTCTTTTGTAGGAAGAAATAGTAGAAACACTCTTTGTTGGAACCCAAAAACCTGAACTCTGCAGCCAAAATTCCTTTTGCACATTAGAGAAGCACTTAATGCCTGAGTATAACCAATAGGCAGTGGGGTCCTGCCCTTTCTCTAACTACTAGTAGCAAACCAAAGATATCTTAAGAGCTGCAATCAGATTTGAAGTCTAAATTCTGCTGTAATTCCATTTTTGCAACAACTTTTCCAGCAAAGCTCTGCCTGGAGACTCTGCAGGTGAGTGTTTGGTGCTCACTCTTCAGACTCCACAGAGACTTTTTTCCTAGAGCTTTGGATAACTTGGAGCTGTGCAGGGATCTGAAGGGGCTCTGGGAAACAGAGCTGCCTCTCTGCTCCAGCCAGCCAGGGCCACACACTGCTCAGCAGCCCCATTGGGGAGCAGGGTGGAGAAGTAGCAAGGATATGGGACTTGAAGCGAGCTGCTTGAGGGAGTAAAGAGGTTGCAAATCCATCCTAGGTTTCCCTTTTCTAAAAGGAAACTTTGGGATTAGCTGCTTAAATAGGGGACAGGCAAAAGCTGCTGGAAATGACCTTACCTCTGTCTCCAAAGGACGTGTGGAGGAGCTCTCAACAGGCTTTTGCTCCACGCAGTCATTCCTTGGATTACTTTTCCTGCCCCTGGTTGCCAAGTAGCCATTGCTCTTCTTCAGCAATCTTTCTGTTGTCAGTCAGGGTTGGATTTAAAAGCTGCTGGTTCCTTCCCAACTGTTAATACTCTCTGGATGTGTTGGAAATCCCTTTTTATTCCTCCCCCCCACACACACACCCCACCACCTTTCTTTTTATGCTCCAGGTGGGCACTTCCCAACTTTGTGCCTCAGGAGGCATTAAGCATAATGCAACTTTCTGAGGGGAGGAGGGCAAGAAAGAGAGAATTGGTTGGCTGCTTAGAACCCCCAAAAGGCAGAGTGATAGGAAAAGGTTGTGTCTGTGGTTTTAAGTTTTTCTTTACTGTGCTTTTTTTGCTGCTATTTTTCCCACCCCCCTCCTTGAATTTATATTTTAAACTTTTCATGCACTTTACTGTTTCTAGTCTCATAACAAAGAAAAAAAAAAAACAAAGAGAAAAAAGTGATATTTTTAATAAATGACAACAGTTTTCCATTACCTGGGTGCAATTTTTAACCAGCTTGCCAGCCTGGCTGGATGTCTCGTTGCTCTACTGCTGAAAACAGGCAGGTTTGAAATGGTCAAATTAGTTTTAAATACTCAAACCCCCCCCCAAAAAAAAAAACCAAATAAAATAGACATTTTCAATGGGGAGAATTTTAAATGGTGGAAAAAAAGAGCCAGTTTCATTCCTCTGCTGCTGAAAATAAGTTTAAATGGTGAGATTAGTGTTAAATAGGAAAAAAAGAGAGCCAGTTTCATTCCTCTGCTGCTGAAAACAAGTTCTAGATGGTGAGATGAGTTTTAAGTAGTGAAAAAAACCCGACCAATTTCATTCCTCTACTGCTGAAAACAAATTGTAAATGGTGAGAGGAGTTTTAAATGCTAAAGAAAATACAGATTTTAAGTGGTGAAAGTAGTTTTGAATACTAAAAACAGAGTCAATTTCATTCCTCTGCTGCTGAAAAGGGATTTTAAGTGGTAAAATCAGTTTTAACTAGTAAAAAAAGAGCCAATTTCATTCCTCTGCTGCTGAAAACAAATTGTGAATAGTGAGAGGAGTATTAAATGCTAAAGAAAATACAGATTTTAAGTGGTGAAATTAGTTTTAGATATTAAAAAAGAGCCATTTTCATTCCTCTACTGCTGAAAAGGGATTTTAAGTGGTGAGATTAGTTTTAACTAGTGAAAAAAGAGCCAATTTCATTCCCCTACTGCTGAAAACAAATTGTAAATGGTGAGAGGAGTTTTAAATGCTAAAGAAAATACAGATTTTAAGTGGTGAAATTAGTTTTGAATACTAAAAACAGAGCCAATTTCATTCCTCTGCTGCTGAAAAGGGATTTTAAATGGTAAAATCACTATTAACTAGTTAAAAAAGAGCCAATTTCATTCCCCTGCTGCTGAAAACAAATTGTAAATGGTAAGAGGAGTACTAAATACAAAAGAAAATACAGATTTTAAATGGTGAAATTAGTTTTGAATACTAAAAACAGAGCCAATTTCATTCCTCTGCTACTGAAAAGGGATTTTAAATGGTAAAATCAGTTTTAACTAGTAAAAAAAGAGCCAATTTCATTCCCCTGCTGCTGTAAAGGGATTTTAAATGGTAAGATCAGTTTTAACTAGTAAAAAAAGAGTCAGTTTAATTCCTCTACTGCTGAAAACACATTGTGAATGGTGAAAGGAGTATTAAATGCTAAAGAAAATACAGATTTTAAGTGGTGAAATTAGTTTTGAATACTAAAAAACAGAAACAATTTCATTCCTCTACTGCTGAAAAGGGATTTAAAGTGGTGAGATTAGTTTTAACTAGTAAAAAAAGAGCCAATTTCATTCCTCTGCTGCTGAAAAGGGATTTTAAATGGTAAAATCAGTTTTAACTAGTAAAAAAAAAAGCCAATTTCATTCCTCTACTGCTGAAAATCCTAAATGGTGAAAGGAGTTTTAAAGGCTCAAAGAAAATACAGATTTTAAGGGGTGAAATTGGTTTTAAATGCTAAAACAAAGAGAGCCATTTTCATTCCTCTGCTGCTGAAAAGGGATTTTAAATGGTCAGATCAGTTTTAACTAGTAAAAATAGAGCCAATTTCATTCCCCTACTGCTGCTGCAAGCAAACTCCTCCCAAGTGGTGAAAGGAGTTTTAAAGGCTGCAAAATCAAGTCCAAAATTTTAAATGGTGAAATGAGTTTTAAATACTAAAACAGGAGGCAGTTTTATCCCTCTGCTGCAGACCAAATTTTAAGTTGGGGAAGTGAGTGTTAAGTACTAAAAGAAAAGAGGTTTTCAGTGGTCAAATCAGTTTTCAGTACTGGGAGGAAAAAAAAAGAGCCATTTTCACTCCTCTGCTGCTGCAAACAAGTTTGAAGTGGTGAGATTAGTTTGAAATGGTTAAAAAGAAGAAAGAGCCAATTTCATTCCTCTGCTGCTGCAAACAAATCTCAAAGGGTGAAGTGAGTGTTAAATCCTAAGCAAAGAGACATTTTCTGTCCTGCAGAGCTGCCAAGTCCACCTCTTCTCCCCCCCTAATGAAACAGACCCTGGGTTGTTTTCTACCTGGGAAGTTATCCATTGGTGGGAGGAGGGGAGGGGGAAAAAGAATAATAATTGGACCTAAACTATCCCCTGAGTCTTTCTGGGGGGCTGGGGAAGAGGTGGTGTGGACCAGAACCTCCAAATTGGGTGCAGAAAAGGACAAGTCCCTGTTAAAAGAAGTGCCTAAAAGAAACCGAAGGAGGCGTCACCTCTCGCCACCGCTAAATGGGCAGCCAGGAGGGTGGCTGGGGTGAGATCCCTGTGCAAGCACCAAAACCAAAGGCCAAGCCCCTTTCTGAAGATGGGAGTATTTTTTCCTTCTAGGTGCAGGTGTTCTGGTTTTTGATATACCTCAGTGGTCACCACCTAGCCACACGAAAGGGATTGGAGAGCGTAGTACTGGAAAGTAGAATAGCATGAAAAACCGAAGTGTGTGGGCATTGCCTTCCTGTCTCTTTTTGTTGGGAGGGGAGGGGAGGGGGAGAGGAAAAAGGTGGGGTGCTGTGCTCTGGAGGTGTGCACTGACAAAGCCTTCTCCTCCTTTTCTCCCCCCCCCCTCCCCCTCTCATCCCACCATGCATGGTCACTGGGCAAGGTGAGCAGTGGTTTGTTGTTTGTTTTTCCCCCCTCCCTACCATACTTCACTCCCGCTATTTTTTTGGAGCTGTTTGTATAAAAATGGAGTTTCCAGTTTCACTTGCTGATTGTATATGAACTGCAGAGGAGCCAGTTTGTTAATAAAACCAACAAAAAACAACCCCACACAGACACACACACAAAAAACAAAGGGCAAGCAAGCAAAACCCAACAGCAATGTTTGGTAGTACTGGGGGGTGGGGATGCTGGAAAGCCCAACAGACAAACCGAACCCTGCAGATGTTGTAACCTGCTCGAGTTGGACTTCTCCTTTGGTTTCTAAGCCGTTGCAGGAAGGTGTTCCATTGGATTTTTTCTCTGCTGCCAAATGCACTTCCACAAGTGTCCATTCTGCTGGGCAATTTTGAACCCCCCAAAAAAAAACAACCAGCACCCAACCACCCCAACCAAACCACCGCCACAGTGATGTTGAACTGATGTTGCACCAAACCTCACAGCGAGGCTTAGGTGGTGTTTCAGTCGATGCACACATCTGGGGATGTGCTTACTCACCTTCCTTTCACAGCCTTTCACTGGCTCCCTCCCTCTTTACCTTCTGGTTTGATCCCCTTCCCAGCAGGAGCAGCAACAGGATTGAGCTTTTCTTCCCCAGCAGGAGCAGTACAGGGGCTGGAGCTTTGGTTTTGTTTTTCACCATGCTGCTGTGTGCAGTGGTTCTCTGCCCTAGGAAGAGGGGGAGCGGGGAGCAGGCAGCAGCAGCCTCCTTTGTGGGCTGAGATCCCTTCTGGAAAGCATATGCAGTGTCCAGATGGCAACACTCATCTTCTCCTGACCCAGAAGGAAGGTGACACTGGGCTCTTTTCTAGAGGAGGGGGAGTAACATGAAGCAGATTATCCCTAACCCCAGGCAGAGGTGAATGGGAAGTCATCGGTTCACAGATTGCATTGGGTTGGAAGGGGACCCTCAAAGGTCATCTTGTCCAGCCCCCCTGCAGTCAGCAGGGAGATGTCCAACTGGATCAGGCTGCCCAGAGCCACATCAAGTCTGATGTTGAATGTCTCCAGGGATGGGGCCTCAACCACATTTCTGGGCAACCTTGTGCCCAGTTCTCTCTGAGCCTTCGCCTCCCCTTGGTTCTCAGTCCCTTGGTTCATAGATTCACAGGCTGGGTTGGGTTGGGTTGGAAGGGACCTTAAAGATCATCTAGTTTCAGCACCCTCTGCCACTGGAGCAGCTTGCCCAAGGCCTTATCCAACCTGGCCTTGAACACCTTCAGGGAGGGGGCATCCCCAACCTCCTTGGGCAACCTGTTGCAACATCTCACTGTAAAGAATCTCCTCCCACTACTCAGTCTAAATCTCCCCTCTTCCAGCTTAGAACCACTGCCCCTGGATTCCTAGCACATCTCAGTGCCCTCACAGCCATCACCTGGACACAAAAAAAACCAAAGCTCCCCAAATAGCTCTTTACTGCTCCTTGCTGCCTGGGTTAGCTCTCCAAAAGAAGGTGCCTGGTGTCTACCTTGGAAGCAGCAGCACTGCCTAAAGCACGCAGAGAAAACAAAATCCAACACCCTTCTACCAGCAACTTTTTAAACCTCAGTCTGGTGACTCTGTTAGCTCCAGGGTTTTGTGTGTGTATATAGATATATAAATGATAAAAAAAAGAAGAAGAGAATTTTGTACAATGCAGCTGGGTTGTTCTGTTTCCTTCTTTCCATCCCAGGAGCCTGGCCACTGGGGTAGTGCACACGAGTCAGGGCACAGTGGGGCCTGGGAGCAGCTCCTTCTCCTACCCCCAGGATCCTCTTTAAGCCTTTTGTCCTCTCTGTAGAATCATGGAATTGTTTGGGGTGGAAAAGACCTCCAAGAGCATCGAGTCCAACCCTCAACCCAACACCACTGTGGCCATCAAACCACGGCCCCAAGCGCCACGGCCATGAGATTCTCGGAACACCTCTGGGGATGGGGACTCCACCACCTCCGGGGATGGGGACTCCACCACCTCCGGGGATGTCCCTGTGCCACACCTAGGATGTGTGCATTCATCCCAGGAAAGTGAGGCTCCACAGAGAGAACCTCAGCCCATCACTGGGAAATTGTATCTCAGTATCTCCCATTTCTCTGTGAGCCAGAGGCCAGACCCCATCCTACGGCTGCCAGTGCCCCATAGCGTGACCATAGGTATCACCACCTCCTGGGATGTCCCTGTGCCACCAGGAAAAGGAGGCTCTATGGAGAGAACCTCAGCCTAGCACTGGGAAAATGTATCCCAGGATCTCCCATTTCTCCTGTGAGCCAGAGGTCAGGCCCCATCCTATTCCTGCCAGTGCCCCCAGGGGTCAGAAAAAGGCACAAAGAGCTGGGACAGAGGAAGCAGCAACGCATGGGGAAGCACCCAGCAGCAAAGCAGCTGAAGGCTCTGTGGTGCCATCATCTGGTCCAAGTCCCCCACCCCAGAAAGCCCAATTTGGACACAAATCTGTGCAGAAAGAGCTGCCACAGCTGAGGGGGCAAGAAGCACATTCATCCTTTTATTGATGGCACTCCGGATGGGCTGCTCTTGAGTGCAGAGCCCAAAAGGTGCCCCCAAAGGGAAAACCTTTGTGTGAGGAGAGCAGAGGAAGGTGAATCCCCGCAGAGGAGATGTCCCCACCCAGAGGAGTAAATAACCACAGCTGGCTATTTGCTACTGTACCCAGAGAGAGGGAGAAGCAGGGTGAGAGGTCTGCAAGCCGGCCAGCACCACTGCTGCGCTCCCCCAGGCCCCTGCTTGGCTTCCCGCCGCCGCCGCGGGGCCGCTTCTCGTTTGGTGACACTCCTGCAGGGTTTGAGGGAGGCAAGACATGAAAATCAGGGAATCATTAGGCTTGGGAATTTAAGATCATCCAGTCCAACCATCAGCCCACCACCACCATGGCCACTAAACCACATCCCAAAGTGCCACAGCCAGACATTTCTTGAACACCTGCAGGGGTAGTGACCCCACCGCCTCCCTGGGCAGCCTGTTCCAATCCCTGAGAACCATTTCAGTGAAGAGATTCTTCCTAATATCCAACCTGAACCTCCCTTGGTACAACTTGAGGCCATTTCCTCTTGTTCTATCACTTATTACTGGGTTGGACAGACTTAACCCCACCTCACTGCAGCCTCCTCTCAGGGAGCTGCAGAGAGCAGTGAGGTCTCCCCTCAGCCTCCTTTTCTCCAGGCCAAACACCCCCAGCTCTCTCAGCTGCTCCTCCCCAGCCCTGTTCTTCAGACCCTTCTCCAGCTTGGTTGCCCTTCTCTGGACCTGCTCCAGCCCCTCAATGCCAGCAGTCAGGAGGAGTGGCTCCTCCTGGCAGCCCCATTTGAGATGCTGCTTGCTGTGGGGGTGCTGCCCACCTCTGTGTCAGCTTGCGGACGAGCAGCTGGATCCAGCGTGCCTCGGGGGCCACGCACACCTTCTTGTTTTTCTTCAGGGTGAGGCTGCAAAAGGCAACAAGAGCCCCTCAGCCCCACACGTGGCTGCTCCCCAAACAATCTCTAACTGTCTGCAGAGCAACCCCCTCTTTTTTCCCCAGCACACCCCTGCAGCCCTCACCAGGGGACAGATGGGGACTATTTGGGCTTCCACCTCAGCTCCATGACCACGCCAGAGCTAACCCTCAATCCAAGCTGTCAGCAGCCCCCCTGTGTCTTGCAAGAGTCACCAGAGGCTTGAGGGGTGAAGGGATTTTTGCCCTGGCACACAAGCCAGCGGTTTGCAGCTTCTGCTTTGCAGCCTCTCTCACTTACATGATCTCCTGCCTCCTGCAGTGGATCCCCGGCGGCGTCACGTCGATGGCCAGGATCTGCCCCAGGTTGATCACCTGGGCGGTCGATTTGATGCACTTGCACCTCATGTTGATCAGCAGGCTCTCCAGGGACAGACCTGCACCCAACAGCAGCCCACACCCGGCTCTTGGCCCCTCACCATCCTCATGCCACCAGCCCAGCCCCTCCCCAGCACCCACAGGGCCGTTTGCAGGGGTGGGGGCTTGTGTTAGTAGGGTCTGCAGCGGAGAGCAGCCAGGCTGGCACAAGGCTGATGCATGATGGCCCTGCTCACTGCAGGGGGGGTTGGACAAGATGATCCTCAAGGGTCCTTTCCAACCTGATCATAGAATTACTTTGGCTGGAAAAGTCCTCTAAGATCATCCAGGTCCAACCTTCAGCCTAAGACCAACCATGACTGTCCCAGCAGAGTCTCAAAGCTTTCTGCTCACACCTCCAGAGTTTGGAAACAACCAACCTTTTAGGAACTAAACCCACCAGGAGCTCAAGTTTCATGGGAGGTTTGAAGGCAAAAAGCCTAAACCCAGCAGGCAAACCCTACCTGGTCCCAGGCATTCCCCCCTCCAGCTTAACCACCAGGTTTGAAAGGTCAGCTCAAGCTCAAAAGAAAGGCAAAAGTCAAATCTGGAAGCTTAGGGGAGCCCACACTCAGCCCCATGTGGGGCTTGGAGGGGGAGATGGATGGACACCCCCAAGGTCACTCACCATACCCTGGCACCACGTTGCTCAGGAGCAGGGCCAGGGCCACCACCAGCGCTGGCAGCAGCTGCATCCTCGTTGCCCACCCCAGACTGTGGTGGGAGCTCTTTATAACCAACCCCCAGGGGGATTTTGCAGGCTGGGAAGCAGAGTGCCCCACGCACCCCACGCTTCGACTTCCCAGCAGATGCTTCCCCCCCGCCGCACGTGGCCCAGGCCACCTCCCCGCTGAGAAAGGGAGAAGCCACCCTGGCCAGCTCCTAAAACCTGCTTACCTCATGTTTCTTGGTGGAGAATCAGAGTGCTGGGGGTTGGGAGGGACCTCCAGAGATCCAGTCCAACCCCCCTGCCAGAGCAGGGTCACCCAGGGCAGGTCACACAGGAACTCATCCAGACAGGTCTTGAAAGACTCCAGAGGAGACTCCACAACCTCTCTGGGCAGCCTGCTCCAGGGCTCCAGCACCTTCACACCAAAGAAGTTTCTCCTCATGCTGAGGTGGGACTTCCTGTGTTCCACTTTGTGTCTATTGCCCCTTGTCCTGTCACAGAACACCACAGAACAGAGCCTGGCCTCTTCTCGACACCCACCCCTCAGAGGCTTATGAGCACTGATCAGATCCCCTCTCAGTTTTCTCCTCTCCAGCCTAACCAGCCCCAGGGCTCTCAGCCTCCCCTCATCACACAGAGGTTCCACTCCCTTCAGCATCCTCATAGCCTCCTTTGGGCTCTCTGCAGTATTTCCCTGTCCCTCCTGAACTGGGCAGCCCGGAACTGGACCCAGTCCTGCAGATGTGGTCTCAGCAGGGCAGAATAGAGGGGCAGGAGGACCAACCTTGACCTGCTGGCCACACTGTTCTTAATTTAGCCCAGGAGACCATTGGCCTTCTTGGCCACATTGCTGTCCCTCAAATAACTTACTGCCTACCAGGACTCCCAGGTCCCTCTCCATGGAGCTGCTTTGCAGGAGGTCACCCCTCACCTGTACAGGTGCCTGGGGTTGTTCCTCCCCAGGAGCAGGAGCCTACACTCACTCTTGTTGGACCTCATTAGGTTCCCCTTTGCCCTGCTCTCCAGTCTGCCCAGGGCTTGGACAAAAGGGAAACAACTGTGAAAAGAGAAACCATTGGTGGCCCCCATGCTACCCCCCCACCCCATGGGGACAGAACACACCCTGGGGTGCCACAGAAAGGGACACAAGTGATGGTGACCAAGGGCTACAACCTTTATTGGACCTGTCAGGTCACCCAGTGCATGGCCACGGGGTGGGGAAGCAGGGACTGGAGGCTTCAAGGCATAAAATGCAAAGGGAAAAAGGGGCTCAGGGCAGGACTCAGCAGCACAGAACCACAGAATGTTAGGGGCTGGAAGGGACCTCTGCAGATCCCCCAGTCCAAGCCCCCTGCCAGAGCAGGGTCAGCCAGGGCAGGGCGCACAGGAACACATCCAGGTGGGACTTGAAAGTCTCCAGAGAAGGAGACTCCCAAAGCTCTCTGGGCAGCCTGGGTCCCTCTGCACTGGGGCAAGGTGACAGTGGGGCTGGGGGAGGTCCAGGCACATTTGGCCATCCTGCTGGTGGCAGCTTCCTCAGCGGGGAGCCTGTTTCTTCCTCCTGCCAAAAGCAGAAGAGAGGAGAGCCGTGGGGAGGCTGCTCCTGCCAGGAGCCCTGCTTGCTTGAGGTGAAGGAGGGCTTACAGCTTGGGGAGGTCCTGCAGGAGCTTCTTCACCCAGGGGCTGTCAGGATCCACGCAGACCTTGTCCTGGCTTTTTAGCTTAATCCTAGAACCACAGAATGGCTTCAGTTGGAGAATACCTCCGAGGTCACCAAAACACAGGGCTGGGGTCCAGCACCATCACTCTGCTCTCCTGGAGGCTGCTTGAGCAGCTCAGACCCTTTGAGCTTCTCACAAAGAGCAAGAAACTGAAACAGCCCAGGGAGGCTGAGGGGGGTCAGAGGGTTTGTCCCCCCTGCCCCAGAGTCACTTACACCACCTCGAGGCGCCGGCAGCTGCTCCCCACGGGCCACACCTCGATGTTGCTGTACTTCCGCGGGGGGATGAAGGCCCTGGTGGTCTTGGCACAGCGGCAGTTCAGGTTGCCATTGGCTTCCAGGAGAGCTGGAGGGGCACACAGCCACGGCTCACACATCACCCCAAACCCCCCTGCCACCTCTCTCACCCCATCACGATTGCTGCACCCACTTGCAAAAGCATCCTGGTGCTGCTGAAGCCCTGGAGGTGGCAGCAAGATGCCAGCTCCAAACCCCTCACCCCATTCCCCCTACCCCTGGCACCTTTCAGCTCCACTCCTGGGGTGCTACTGAAGCCCTGGAGATGGCAGCAAGATGCCACCTCCAAACCCCTCACCCCCATCCCCCCTACCCCTAGCACCCCTCAGCTCCACTCCTGGGGTGCTGCTGAAGCCCTGGAGATGGCAACAAGTTGCCACCTCCAAAATCCTCTCACTCCCCACCCCCAGCACCACACATGGGGACATGAGGACCCTCACCTGCATCCCTAGGGTGGAGTGTCACCAGCAGCACCCCCAGCAGCAGGGTCACCCTTGCAGCCATGCCAGCCCCTTCTGCAGCCCCAGCTGCATCCCCCTATTTGAGCTGGCAAATAGCAGAAGTGAGGTGGGGCAGGGGCTGGGGTGGTTTTCAGCCATCTCCTTCCCTGCTGACGGTGCTGGCTGAGCTCACAACACTGCCAGGGGCTTGAGGGGGGGCCTGGGCTTCCTGAAACCAGCTCTGCTTTCCCCTTCCTGCAAAGCTGGGTCTTGGCAAGACCTTGGTTGTTTCCCCAGCACTTATTCTTAGCCCAGGCAGCTGCTCAAGCCTCACCTCTTCTCTCCTCTTCCCTTTCTCCATCAAACATCATGCAACTCTCCTACAAACAGATCCCACCCCCTGCAAGGGGCATCCCAGATAGAGTTTTGGTGCTCCAGGGGACTGGAGAATCTCTCTTATGAGGAGAGACCTGGGGTTGTTCAGCCTGGAGAAGAGCAGCCTGAGAGGGGAGCTCCTCAGTGCTCAGCAAGAGCTAAAGGGTGGGGGAAGAGAAAGGGGAGGGAGCCAGACTCTAGTCTGTGGTGCCAGTGACAGGACAAGGGGCAATGGGCACAAAGTGGAGCACAGGAGAGTCCATCTAAACACAAGGAGACACTTCTGTGCTGTGAGGGTGCTGAAGCCCTGGAGCAGGCTGCCCAGAGAGGCTGTGGACTCTCTTTCTCCAGAGAGATTCCAACCACCCCTGGACATCATGCTCCTGGGCAAGCTACTGTGGCTGCAACAAGAGGAGCAAAGGCTAATCCCCATCTGTCAAGGCTCACTTGAAATAAAAGAATCATAGAATTGTTTGGGTTGGAAAAGATCTCTAAGAGCACTGAGTCCAACCTTCAACCCAAACCCACCATGGCCATCAAACCATGTCCCCAAGTGCCAGGGCCAGAGGTTTCTGGAACACCTGCAGGGATGGGGACTCCACCACCTCCCTGGGCAGCCTCTTCCCACCCCTGACCACTCTGGCAGCAATGAAATTTTTCCTCATCTCCAACCTAAGCCTCCCCTGGCACAATTTCAGGCCAGTTCCTCTCCCTCTGTCACCTGGTAGTTGGGAGAAGAGACCAACCCCCACCAGCTGCCATGCATTCCCTGTGCCATCCACCCAGCTCCACGGCACAGACATCGATGTGCAGCTGTGCATGGCTGCAGCATCCCTGTGCAAGGGCAGCAGGGCAAGAGCACCAGAAACCAAGGAAATGATCACAGAAGGGGAGAGAAAAACCAAACCACCATGGATTTTATTGGGCTCGAGCTCTCAGGACAGGACACAGCACACTGTGCAATAAAACCCCAGGCAGGCTCTCCACTGGTGAGAACTTCACAGAGAGAGAGAGTCAGCAAGTTCCTACAGCACCAACCCCCGACAGAGGAAGGCTTCATGGTCTACAGGCAAGGAAAGAAATGAAGGTTCACAGACACAGTGATGCGGGGGGGGTGAAACACCCCCACGAACCTGCTGTGGGGCTGGGACCACCCTCCAAGCTGGGGCCACCACTGGGGCCAGACATGAGGCTTTTGGGAGGGGGAGGAAGCGATGGCCAAGCGAGGGGCAGCCAGGTTTCCACAGCTGTGCAGCATCTGCCAGCCCATCTCAGGGCTCTCAGCATCCACTTCCTTAGCAGGAAACTCATTTTTTCTTCCTGCGAAAAGCAGAAGGAGGAGAAACGTCTGAAGGGTCCTGGGGGAGGAAGCTGCTGCCCCAAGCGAAGGAAGAGGCATCGCTGGTGGGGACAGCTCCTAACAGCTCTTACATTGTGCCACCCAGCCAGACCCAGCAAAGGACAGCAGCTTTCCCAGCCAGGCATCGACACCCGACTGCGCTTGGCAAGAGCAAACCCTGCTCCCATCACTCCCCAGCCCCAAAGTATTCTCTGTTGTTGCCTTGGCCAGAAGGGCTCAGAGGCACAGCCCCAGCCATGGGCCAGCAGGACCTGCAGCATGGCACGTGGAATGGCCAAACGCCGCTTCACATCAGCCCCCTGGGAATGAGTGCCCTCAGCAGCCCCCTGGGAATGAGTGCCCTCAGCAGCCCCCTGGGAATGAGTGCCCTCAGCAGCCCCCTGGGAATGAGTGCCCTCAGCAGCCCCCTGGGAATGAGTGCCCTCAGCAGCCCCCTGGGAATGAGTGCCCTCAGCAGCCCCCTGGGAATGAGTGCCCTCAGCAGCCCCCTGGGAATGAGTGCCCTCAGCAGCCCCCTGGGAATGAGTGCCCTCAGCAGCCCCCTGGGAATGAGTGCCCTCAGCAGCCCCCTGGGAATGAGTGCCCTCAGCAGCCCCCTGGGAATGAGTGCCCTCAGCAGCCCCCTGGGAATGAGTGCCCTCAGCAGCCCCCTGGGAATGAGTGCCCTCAGCAGCCCCCTGGGAATGAGTGCCCTCAGCAGCCCCCAGGCCCCCAAGCGCTCCTCAGGAGCACAGAACTGCTGAGGTTGGAAAGGACCTTTGAGATCCTCAAGCCCCACTGCTTGCCCAGAGCTCACAGTCCCAGCACTGCTGCTGAGCCACTGCCCCCCGAGCAGCTCCAGAGCTGGGGACTCCACCACCCCCCAGCAGCCGGTGCCACGGCCAGGCCGTGCCCGAGGCAGAGGGGTTTGCCGCCCGAGGGACTCACGCGCCGGCGATGCGCTTCAGCAGCTTCTTCACCCAGGGGGCCTCGGGATTCACACACAGCTTCCCAGGCGATTTCAGCTTAATTCTGGAACACAGGGAGAGCCTGAGCAGGACCTTCCCCTCCTATGGCAGGGATTGGAGCGGGCAGGGCTGACCTGCCAGGCTCAGCTTTCATCCACAGTGCCAGCAGACCGCTGAGAGCTGCTCATGACAGGACTAAGCCAAGGGAAAAGCAACAGAACCTTGGGACTGTCTGGGCTGGAGAAGTCTTCTAAGGTAATTGAGTCAAACCATCAACCCAACATCACCATGGCCACAGTATCCCCCAAGTGCCATAGCCACACATTCCCTGAACCCCTCCGGGGATGGGGACTCCACCACCATTTCCCTGGGCAGGTTTAGGTTGGATAGGAGAAGAAACGTCTTGACTGAAAGCATTCTCAGAGACTGGAAAGGAGTGCCCAGGGAGGAACCCCTATCCCTGGTGGTGCTCAGAAGACAGAGATGAGGTGAAAAGTTTAGCACCAGGCTTTGTGAAGTCAGAGAATGGTTGGACTGGAGGACCCTGGAGCTTTTCCAGCCAAAACTACCCTGTGATTCTATTCTGGGACTTCTGGAAGGCCAGCTCAGGTGTTTCTCCCATCAGAGGTGACCTGATGTTCCTTATCCCCCAAGCACAAGAGCTTGCCAGGCTTTTTGCATTTCAGGCAGGGGGCAGAGCAGAGGGGTGGCTGCAGAGGGGAAGGGGCAGTGCTGGCCCTGGAGCAGAGGGGTGGCTGCAGAGGAGAAGGGGCAGTGCTGGCCCTGGAGCAGAGGGGTGGCTGCAGAGGGGAAGGGGCAGTGCTGGCCCTGGAGCAGAGGGGTGGCTGCAGAGGAGAAGGGGCAGTGCTGGCCCTGGGGCAGAGGGCTGGCTGCAGAGGAGAAGGGGCAGTGCTGGCCCTGGAGCAGAGGGGTGGCTGCAGAGGAGAAGGGGCAGTGCTGGCCCTGGAGCAGAGGGGTGGCTGCAGAGGAGAAGGGGCAGTGCTGGCCCTGGAGCAGAGGGGTGGCTGCAGAGGAGAAGGGGCAGTGCTGGCCCTGGGGCAGAGGGCTGGCTGCAGAGGAGAAGGGGCAGTGCTGGCCCTGGAGCAGAGGGGTGGCTGCAGAAGGGAGGCTGCAGAGGGGAAGGGGCAGTGCTGGCCCTGGAGCAGAGGGGTGGCTGCAGAGGAGAAGGGGCAATGCTGGCCCGGGAGCAGAGGGGTGGCTGCAGAGGAGAAGGGGCAGTGCTGGCCCTGGAGCAGAGGGGTGGCTGCAGAGGGGAAGGGGCAGTGCTGGCCCGGGAGCAGAGGGGTGGCTGCAGAGGAGAAGGGGCAGTGCTGGCCCTGGAGCAGAGGGGTGGCTGCAGAAGGGAGGCTGCAGAAGGGAAGGAGCAGTGCTGGCCCTGCTGCTCTGCAGGAGCTGGAGCAGAAAGCAGCTTTCTGTCCCACGAGCCACCCACGGCACTTACATGATCTCTGTACGCCTGCAGGTGCTTCCCACGGGTCTTATCTCAATGCTTTCATATCTCTTTGGGCTGATGTAGTCTGAGGTTGTCTTCACACACCTACAGTTCAGGTTTCCATTCACCTCCAGGATGGCTGAGAAAGAGAGAAGGCAGCACCTGGCAGAGTTACTTAGAGACACAGCAGCTCCAAACCTCTTCGAGCCACAGGGGCCCCCTTCCCTGCTTTTGCTGACAACACTCTAGGGACCTTGGTGAGAAACTGGGACCTGTGCCTCACCTCAGCACCCTTCTCTCCCATAGCTCCTGAAAGCTGAGCCAGGTCCTAGCAAAGGAGGATCAGAGAAAACCCTTCTAAGATCACCGAGTCCAAGCGTGAGCCCAACGCTGACAAGTCCTTGACCAAACCCCATCCCTCAGCACCATGACTCTTAAATCCCTCCAGGGACTGGGGACTCCTCCATTTCCCTGAGCAGCCTCTTCCAGTGCCTGAGAATTCTTTCAGCAGAGAAATTCTTCCTAAGATCCAACCTGAACCTCCCTTGGTGCAACTTGAGGTCATTTCCTCAATGAGAGTCACCCCATGAGAAAAGCCCTGGGCTAAACAAGCCCGGAGGCATCCCCAGCTGCTCCAGTCCCTTGTGGTGCAGGTGATGCCCACCCACCACAAGGGCTGGGAGCTGCCAGCTGTGGCTCTCTCTCCAAAGACAGCAGAAGCTCACCTGTGTGGGCTGAGTGGGCCAGCAGCAGCAGCAGGCAAGGGAGCAGGAGGGCTCCTGTGCCCATCCCTGCCAGCGCTCTCATCCTTGCAGCAGGCTCAGCTCCAGAGATGCTCTGAGCAGCAGGCTGGAGAAGCAGCCTTATTTATTCAGGAGGGTCAGAGCAGCAGCCAGACTGAGGCTTCAGCTGTCACGGCTGACCAGCAGACCATGCCTGGGGGTGAGCTCATTTCTCGGCTGCTCGCCGCAGCTGGGCCAGGGGCTGAATTTACACTATGGATGAAAAGCCAAGGGCACAGTGGAGTTCCCCACACCATCAGAGCCTTGTTTCGGTTGCAAAGGCTTCTGAAGTCGTCCAGTCCAACCATCAGACCAACACTGCCACGGCCACTAAGCCATGGCCCCAAGTGCCATGGCCACAGGTTTCGTGCACACCCCCAGGGATGGGGACTCCACCACCACCTCCCTGGGCAGCCTGTTCCAACCCCTGACCACTTTGCTTCTGATCAGCTGGGTCTGGACAAACATCACCTTGTGGTCCCTTCAGCATCTAGCTCTCAACCACAGCAAGAGCCCAGAATAAACCCAGAGCACAGCCCCTGGGCGAGCAGGGGCGGTTTGATGCCCTCAGACATTTACATACTGCTTTCTGAGGGCTCTGATTCCCCCAGGGTATTTTTGCTGTCTCTTGCACCACACCATGACCAAACAACCAAGATCTCTGCTAGAGGTTTCCACTCAGACCCTTCAGATCTAGCCCTTGGCTGTTAAAGACCCAGGAAACAGAGGAGATGACTCCTGTGGCAGCATCAGCAGGAAGAAAACCATCCCTGCACCTCTGTATACTTACCAGCAGTGACTTCCTTGCTACCTTGGTGAGGAAGCAGACTGAGACATCAAGAGCTTGATAAGAATCAAGAAAAGGAGGCTGAGGGCAGACCTCATAGCTCCCTGAAAGGAGGTTGCAGTGGGGTGGGGGTTGGTTGGTTCTCCTTGGTAAGAGAAATGGCCTGAAGTTGTGCCAGGGGAGGTTTAGGTTGGAGGTTAGAAGCAGCCTCTTCACTGAAGGAAGTGATTGTCTGCCTGTGCTGGGCACTGGTGAGGCCACAGCTGGCAGTTTTGAGCCACTCACTCTAAGGAGGAGGTGCTGAAGAATGAGAAGGGCAACCAAGCTGGGGAAGGCTGTAGGGAACAGGGCTGGGGAGGAGCAGCTGAGGGGACTGGGGGTGCTCAGCATGGAGAAGGGGAGGCTGAGGGGAGACCTCACTGATCTCCACAGCTCCCTGAGAGGAGGCTGGAGCCAGGTGGGGGTTGGTCTCTTCTCCCTAGTAAGAAGTGACAGAATGAGAGGAAATGGCATTAAGCTGCACCAGGGGAGGTTTTGGTTGGACTTTAGAAGAAACTTATTCACTGAAAGGGTTCCCAAAGACTGGACCCAGGCTGCCCAGAGAGGTGGTTGAATGCCCATCCCTGGAGGTGTTCCCAAGAGGCAGAGCTGTGGTGCTGAGGGCCATGTTTTAACCCCAGCCTTGGCAGAGGTAGAGAATGGTTAGACTCAATGATCTTCAAGGGCTTTTCCAACCCAAACAACTCTAGGATTCTATGTGATATGCAAGGATGGGAGCTGCACTCAATGCTCTTTGGGCCTGGGTGCAAGAGGGGCTGCCCTGAATAAGGCAAAGTCACCAGCTGGGAAGGAAAAGGGGAAGGGGACAAGCAGCCACAAAGAGCAAGATGAGGAGGAAGGAAGAAAGCAGGAGAAGAAAAAATGATGTGCTTGTGTGGCAGTGCTGTGATTCAGAGCTTTCAAATCACATCAGCATTTTATAGAGCAGCAAAGTGGAAACTGGAAAAGAAAACCCCAGAGCTTTCCACTGAACCCTCAGCTACTCATCTTCCTCTGAAATACACATCTATGTATTAGTTTTCCCCTCAGATGAGTCCAGAAGTGAAGACAATGTTCAAGAGATCAAGGTCCCAGAGTGCCAGGTTGGAAGGGACCCCAAGGACCATCTGGCCCAACCTTTCTAGGTGATGGTGTAGTTGAAATGAGCTGGCCCAGCAGCCTGGCAAGCTGAGGCTTCCAAGTGGCCAATGCAGGGCAATCCACTGCTTCCCCTGGGAGATGGCTCCAGTGGCCAGTTGTTCTCCTGGAGTCCAAAAGGCCACAAACCCAGGAGTGAGGAGTTCAAATCCTTGCACATCAGGGGCACAGAGAGCCCAGGGGCAATCTCCAAGAGCTGCTCCCAGAGTGCTGTGGGTCTTGCTGCTATGGCAGTGGGAAAAGAGGCAGCTCTAAAACTGGGTTTTAAATGAGATGGGTTGGATCAAGATCTTCCAGTTCCACCCCCCTGCCATGAGCAGGGACACCTCCCACCAGCCCAGCTTGCTCCAGGCCTCATCCAGCCTCTGGAGAGGGCATATCCCAAACCTCCCTGGACACCCTGTTCCAGTATCTCCCCACTCTCACTCACTTTGCTCACTGCTTCCCAAGTTTCCCATTTCCTTGCAGAGAGTTCTTAGCAGAGGAGCAGCCTGGGACTGCTTCTGCTGGGTTGTAGCAGGGGCTTGCCTGCAAAATGCTGGGGAAGGCAGCAGCCTGCTGGGAGGGCAAGTCAAAACCCTCCTCCTTCAGTCTCACAGAGTGGTAGGGGTTGGAAGGGACCACTGGAGATCCTCCAGGCCAACCTCCCTGCTAGAGCAGGGTCACCTAGAGTAGCTCACACAGGAACACATCCAGGCAGGTTTGGAATGAGTCCAGAGATGGGGGCTCACAGCACCTCTGGGCAGCAGGCTTCAGTGCTCTGCCAACCTGAAAGTAAAGCAGTCCCCTTTCAGATGTGTCCTCCTGATTCATCTCTAGAGGCAGAATTTCACAGCCCAGCTCTGGCTCCATCTCTGAAGCAAGGAGCTTGGGTTTCCCCCAGGCTGCTGGGGCAGTTTGGTGAATCCCCAGCACCTCAACCCAGGAGACATGAGGTTACTTAGGTGCTCCAGGAGGCTTTTTTTGGGTAGGAAAAGTGAAATAAATGGGGTGAGGAAGGAGAAGCTGAGAGAGCTGCTGTAATCCCAGGGCTCCTGAGTCATCTTGCTGGGGTGGTTTTGATGTGGACACTGATGTGAGCCTTTTGGTGTCTTCTCAGGAAGGAAGAGCTTGAGCCTTTGTGGGCAGCTAAGATTTGTGCAAGCTGAGTGGTGATTCCAGAAATAGAGAAGGAGGGTGAGGCTCTTAGCCTGCCTTCAGACTGCAGCTAACCACCCCCTGGGTGCCAGTGATTCAGAAGTGTGCCCCTCACACACTGGGCTTCAGACTCAGCCAAGCCAATTGAAACATGCTAGAAAGATCCTGACAGCTGCTGACCTTAAAGGTCATCTAGTCAACCCCACAGCCATCAGCAGGGACACCTTCCACTAGATCAAGCTGCTCAAAGCTCCATCCAGCCTGGCCTTGAGCACCTCCAGGTGTCCCTCCCATGGTACCTAAACCAGAAGCCTTACAAAACCACGGTCCAAATATCTCCCAAGGGCCATGAGAGCAACCCAAAAGCTGTGCTTTGAGGTGCTTCTGCAGCCACCAAACCTGCTAAACCCGTGGAATTCAGTGGCATCAAGCTACAGAAAGCCTCAGGCTAGCTCAGCAAGGTCAAGGGAGAGCAGCAGCAGACATTGGGCAGCACATCAGGGCACACCGCTTGACCCCAGAGCAGGGACAGTTTCTGAGCCATCCCATCCACCCCAGAGATGCAAATGACACCAAGAGAAAAAGCCCCAGGCTGCTTGGGTGATTTGCACTTGCTGCCAGAGAAGGGTGCTGGAGAAAAAAACTCTGCTGCCCTCACTCTGCCTCCCCTGGAGGTCTCCACTTGCCTCAAAGCCGAGTTGCTTCGAGATGAGCCCAGCATGGAGCAGAGGAGCAGCCTTATTCCTCCTGGAACAGCAGCCAGCCCCATGCTGCTTGGCACAGAGGGTGTGAAGCAAGAACAAAACCTACAGGCTCCCCCAGAGAGGGGTGCTGATGGTGGTGGCTTGGCTGTGGAGCCCATTTGCATGAGGGAACCAGTCTAGACCTGCAGCTGCTGCTGGGCCACTGAGCACCGTTAGCCATTTGCATAGGGACCTGAATGGTGACTGCTTGGCCCACCAGGCTGGGTGGAGGCCATGAGGAGTCAAAATGAAGTTGGGTGGTGACAGAGAGAGAACCAAGGAGCTGCAAGCTGGTGTGTTATAAGCAAGCCCTGCCTGCTGGCATGGCCTGGCTGCTCCTGGGGGGTACTTGGTGGGACTTCAGGCTGATGTTCTCCGCTGCCTGGGAGGAAGGCCTCTTGCTTCTAGCACTGACAATCCCACCACTGCTGCTAAGACACTGCCACCAAGCCACAGCACCCCACCCAGACCTCTTTTCAACCCCTCCAGGCATGGGGACTCCACCACCTCCCTGGGCAGCCTCCTCCAGTGCCTGACAACCCTTGCTGGGAAGAAATTGCTCTGAATGTCCAACCTGAACCTCCCCTGGCACAGCCTGAGGCTGTTTCCTCTTGTCCTGTCCCTTGCTGCATGTGAAAAGAGGCCAACCCCCCACCTCACTGCAACCTCCTCTGAGGCAGTTGTACTTCATCCCCTGACACACCAGGACCCACACTGGACCACCAGACCTGGCTCTCCACCCTGAGTCGTTGTTTCCATTAATGTCCACTTAATGCTTCAAGGTTTTCCTTTACCCTCTTTCTGCCAGCTGTCTCCCCACCTCTTTTCCTTAGGGAAGATGCTTTCCTCACCCCCAAGCCACCAGAGCAGTTACATTGAAAGGAAAAAGCAAGGCAAGAGCAACTGTTCTCCAGCAGTGAGTAGAAGTGCACTGGGTAAGGAGAGGAACCCCAGGTCTCCACCAAGAAGGAACCACATTGCTGCAGCACCAGTCTCTGCTGAGGGCATGAGCAGACCCCCAAGGCCTGGAAAGCCCCTTCTCAACTGCTGCACTTGGACCCAGCTCCCCTGACTCAGCACTTTGGCCATCAGAGCCTTGTGAGTGCTGCTGAGCCCAGGCAGCTCCCCGGAGATGCTCGCAGCAGAAAAGGAGAACCTGAAGCCCAACTTCTGCAAAGGGCAGCAGAGAGAATTGATACTGAAAGGAGCTGTCTGGCATCTCAGGCAACCCAGCCTTGCTTCAGGTTTGGGGGGGGGGGATGAAAGAAAGGAGCTCAAAGCTGGAGGCAAGCTCTCACCTGCCAGGTGGAAGTGGGGAGGCAGTTGAAAGGGCAGAGAAGAAAAGCTTGGGGAGATAGAGGAAAGTGAACCCAAGGAGCACAGATCCTTAGAAACCTGCTTTGATCTTCCCTCAGGTTTTATCTTGGGTGTCATGTCCAAAACACTCCCTGACACACAAGGTCGAACTTGATGGGACCCTGAGCAACCTGCTCTGGTTGGAGATGTCCCTGCTGACTGCAGGGGGCTTGGACAAGATGACCTTTGAGGGTCCCTCCCTGCCCAGAGCGTTCTGTGGTTCCAAGGGAGGCAGCTGGGAGGATGCTTCCCCAACACCACCACACCACCTGAGTGCTCACAAAAGGAGGAACCTTCCTCCTGCCCCTGAGGATGGGAGTGGGGAAGATGGGCAGCTGAACCCCCTGCATGCTGCAGACCCAGGATGTAGACCTGGCAGGGCAGAAATAAGCTCTGTGAAAGTCACCCAGTGGCAGCAGTACCACAGGGCTCAGGGACAGCAGGTCAGACCCCTTCTCCTTTGGTCTCACAGGATGGTGAGGGCTGGGAGTGGTGTTAGGAAGCATTTAAAGATTGCCTGGCTGAGGCACTTGGTGCCATGGGTTAGTTGATCAGATGGTGCTGGGTGAGAGGTTGGACTGGATGATCTCAAAGGTCTCTTCCAACCTGGTTGATTCTGCATTAGGGAAGGGCCCTCTGGAGATCATCCAGACCAACCTCCCTGTAGAGCAGGGTCACCCAAGGTAAATCACCCAGGAACACATCAAGGCAGGTTTTGATTGCCTCCAGAGAAGGAGACTCACAACCCCTCTGGGCAGCCTGGTTCAGTGCTCTGCCACCCTCAGAGTAAAGAAGTTTGTCCTTCTGCTTGCATGAAGCCTCCTGTTGGTGTCCACTGCCCCTTGACCTGACACTGGGCACCACTGAAAAGAGTCCAGCCCCATCCTCAGGACCTCCACACACTTTGTCTCAGCCACCTAAGCTGACAAGCCTCATCCCTAGCAGCTTCCCAGCTTTCCCTCTCTGTAGCCACAACTCAGTGCTGAGCTCCAACCAGCGAAGCCAAGAGAAGCCCAGCCCAAAGCCAGTGGCAGTTCTCTGCTCCATGGTTTAGCAGAACAAGCTTGCCAGAAGGCCATGGTAGGGGAATCACAGAATGTTAGGGGCTGAAGGGACCTCAAGAGATCACCTAGTCCAACCCCCCTGCCAGAAGCACCTGGAACAATTCCCCAGCTTTCAGTTCCTTTGGTGCCCTGCTCCCTGGGCACCAGCTCTTTGTGACTCCTGGTGCTTTCAGAGGGAGGCTCTTCTGCCCCTCTACTCTGCCCTGGTGAGGCCACATCTGGAGTGTTGGGTCCAGTTGTGGGCTCCCCAGTTCAAGAGGGACAGGGACTTGCTGGAGAGGGTGCAGAAAAGAGCTAGGAAGATGCTGGAGGGAGTGGAACATCTCTGTGATGGGAAAGAGAGAGAATTGGGGCTTTTTAGTCTGGAGAAGGGCAGCCTGAGGGGGATCTCATCAATGCTGATCAATACTTCAAGGGTGGGTGGCAGGAGGATAGCAGCAGGCTTTGCTCAGTGGTGCCCAGGGACAGGACAAGGGGCAATGGGCACAAACCTGACCATCAGAAGCTCCATCTAAACATGAGGAGGAACTTCTTTAACCTAAGGGTGCTGGAGCCCTGGAGCAGGCTGCCCATGGAGGTGGTGGAGTCTCCATCCCTGGAGAGATTCCAGCCCCACCTGGCTGTGTTCCTGTGGGACCTCCTCTGGGTGACTCTGCCTTGGCAGGGGGTTGGACAGGATGATCTCCAGAGGTCCCTTCCAACCCCTGCCACGCTGTGATGGAGGCTGACATCACCTGGTGGCCAGAGCCCCATTTGCTGCTTTATTCCCTTGCACTGCTCTTGAGGCACAGCTGTAGCAGCTCGAAGTTTGTGCAACACAGCTGCAGATACCCAGGAATAAAACATGCCCCAGAACTTCCCCCAAGCCCTTCCCAGCAGCTGCAGGTGGCTGACACTCACCAGTCCTACGAAGAGCTGCCAGAAAGGGAAGCTCAGCACCAGCAGAGAGCAGCAGACACCAGTGCTGTGGGCAGCTGGGCTGGGGAGAATTTCATACAGCCCAAGTGTCCAGGTCACAGAACGGTGGAGGCTGGAAGGGACCTCTGGAGAGCATCAAATCCAATCCCCCTACCAGAGCAGGACCACCTAGGGCAGGTCACACAGGAACACATCCAGATGGGCCTTGAAAGTCTCCAGAGATGGAGACTCCACCATCTCTCTGGGCAGCCTGCTCCAGGGATCTGCTACCCTCTAAGAAATTCCTCCTCATGTTTAGATGGAGCTTCCTGGGTTCAGCTTTGTGTCCTGTCACTGAGGACCACTGAGGAGAGTCTGGCCCCACCTGCCTGACACCCACCCCTAGGTCACAGGCAGAGGGTCTCAGGCAAAGCTGCCTGGGACCAGGCAGCTGTACAGGAGGAATTTTATGGGAGGAATCAGCCTGGTACAGGCAGAATGTGACCACCTCTGTAGGTGTGACATGGGGGTAACAAACCCCCTCTCAGCACAGAGAGGTTTCTTCCACTCCCCTCTTAACCCCCCCAACAATGTGCAGAGGTGTTTCTGACCCAGCAGCTTTCCATTGCTTCCCCAGTTTGTCCTTTCTGTTGGGGACTGCAGGGCCCCAAAACTGGTGCCATGGAACTGCCCAGTGCCTTCAGACCTCAGCACAGCTGGGTGCTGCACAAAGAAGAATGGGGGTCCCAAGGGAGGGGTTGTGCAATGAGATACAGCTAAGAAGGACCAAGGGACTGAGTGCTGGGGTGGCAATAAACAGAGGAAACTCGAGGCTGGGGAAGGAAAACAAGAAGGAAAGGTTCTCCTCCCCCTCTACTCTGCCCTGGTGAGGCCACATCTGGAGTGTTATCTCCAGTTGTGGGCTCCCCAGTTCAAGAGGGACAGGGACCTGCTGGAGAGGGTGCAGAAAAGAGCTAGGAAGGTGCTGGTGGGACTGGAACATGAAGGGGAAGCATCTTCCTCCCCCAAAGGAGGAGGTTAGGGCTCTTTTGCTCAGTTGCCAGGCAAGAGTGGGAGCAACCTGTGGAACTGGCTTGTCTTGATGTTCTGCAGCAAAGCAGAGTTTAGGGTAGGTTTTTGGGTGGGGAGAGGCACAGAGGCATCCTGGCAATCTAGAAAGGCAGGTTGGACCCTACAGACCCTGCAGCAATGTGTAAGGACCTTCCTCTGAGGCAGGCTGCTGCACAGAGCAGGGATCACTGAAAGATGAGGAGCAGAAGGAGATGTAGGCAGAAAGCTTCCTTTCTCCTGCACTGTTGGGGACTGGCTGAAGCCTGCAGTGTGGGGCAGCAAACCAGCCTGAAGTCCACATCCTGCCCTGCAGAGATGGAGCAGTCCCCAGAGGACAAAGGGCACAGGACCACCTGTGGGTGGAACGAGGAGGCTGGAGAGCAAACCAGCAGGAGTGGAGCAATCACACAGCACTGTGCCTGCTGCAGAGCCCCCAGCAGCAGGCAGAAAATGCTTCTCATGCCCTGCCAGGGACGGGGAGAGCTTGCACTGTCCTGGGGAGGCCAGGAGGAAAGGGACACTCCTACACAGCTCCACCACCACCAATGCATGCAGAGGTTGTGGGGAAGGGAAGCAAGCCTGGATGTGCAAACCTCAAGACACAAGTTGCTGTGTAGGCAAAGTATCACAGAGTGGTTGGGGTTGGAAGGGACCTTAAAGCTCATCCAGTTCCAAGCCCCAGCTGTGGACAGGGACATCTCCAACTAGCCCAGGTTGTTCAGGGCTTCATCCAACCTGGTTTTGAACATCCACAGCCTCCCTGGGCAACCTGTTCCAGTGTCTCCCCACCCTCACTGGCAAGAATTTCTTTCTGATCTCCAGTCTCAATCTGCCCTCCTCAAGCTTCAATCCATCCTCTGTCTCCCCTCCTCAAAAGAAGGATTTTTTCTTCCACAGGTGTGGCAGAGATGTGGGCTCCCTGCTTGCAGGTTGGTCTGAGGTTAGGCAGAAGGTGACTAAGCTTAGGAGAGGCTGGGGGAGGAAGGTGTGAGTGTGCTGCTGTTTGTGCAAACACCCTGGCAGCTGAAGCAATTCAGACACCCCCCCTCAGCAGGGTAGGGCAAATAGCTGTGGTGTTAGCTGGGAGGAGGTGGAACCAGGGATGACTTGGGAGCATGACACAGATGTGTAACCAGACTTGCACCTTCACCTCGAGTCACTCTGGTCTAAAGGAGGGGAAGAAGGAAAGGAGCCAGGTAGGGCTCTCTGCCTGGGGTTTGTAGCTGCCTCTTGGAGAGGCTGACAAGAGAGCAAGGCAGAGGCAGTGATGGGAACAAACCAGGGCAGACTCTCCTTGGGACTGTGCACATCATAAAGCATGTTGTGAAGGGATGAGGGGGAATGGAGTGAAGCTTGAGGAGGGCAGATTGTGACTGCAGAGGAGGAAGAAATTGTTGACAGTGAGGGTGGGGAGACACTGGGATAGGTTGTCCAGGGAGGCTGTGAATGTGCCCTCCCTGGAGCTGTTCAAGGCCAGGTTGAATGATGCCTTGAGCAAGCTGGGCTGGTGGGAGGTGTCCCTGCCCATGGCAGGGGGTTGGAACTGGATGATCTTGAAAGTCCCTTCCAACCCAACCCATTCTGATTCAATGATTCTTTCCTGTGCAATGTGTCCAAGCAGTGGCAGTCAGCCACAGTGAGTGCCCCACACCTCCAAAACAGGGCACAGAGAATCAGAGCAGCACAGATGTGTTTCAGTTGGAAAAGCCCTCTGAGATCAGCCAGTCCAACCAGCAACCCAGCCCCACCATGGCCACTAAACCATGGCCCCAGGTGCCATGGCCACACATTTCTTGAACCCCTCATGGATGGGGACTCCACCACCTCCCTGGGCAGCCTCTTCCAATCCCTGACCACTTGCAGCAAAGAATTTTCTCCTTATCTCCCTGGCACAATTTCAGGCCTTTGCCTCTCCTTCTATCACCTGAGAGCAGGGAGAAACAATCTCCTGAACGTGCTATGGCTTAGCCTGTGGTTTCTTTGGCTTTCTCAGGGAATTAACCAAAAGAAAAGGAAATAGTAAGGGCAGTTTGATTTTTCCTTCCCTACTCCTTAATGTCAGCCTTGATCATCTATCTGCCCTCTCTCTGTTTCTCACTGCAGTACTGTTCTGGCTGGCTGGAGCAGGCAGGATCTGCCTCTTTTGCAGCCTGCATCCTCTTCATCACAGCCAGGACAAAACAAGCTGAGGACTGTGTCTGTGCTGAAATGCTGACAAGTAGAGGAGGGTTGGCTGCAGAGTCCCTTCAGCCCTGGAGGCTGTGGAAAATAGGTCACTGCAAAGATGGCAGCAGAATGGAAGGAGGGAAGGGAACCTGTTCATCAGGGATCTTTTTCCCTCCTCTTTGGTTCCTTGAGCACAAATTTAATGCTGAACTGCTTCCTGGCTGGAGGGTTTGACACATGCTGAAAAGGTTTGCTACAAAGAGGGGAGAGAGCAGCAGAACTTGAGGGAAAGGGAATTCACAGAATCAGCAAGGTTGGAAGAGACCTCCAAGGCTGATCATCAAGACCAACCAATCACCCAACCCTATCTAATCAGCCAGACCATGGCACCAAGTGCCTCAGCCAGGCTCTTCCTAAACACCTCCAGGGATGCAGAACTCACCACCCCCCTGGGCAGCACATCCCAAAGGCCAGTCTCTCTTGCTGGGAAGAACTTCTTTCTAGGTTCAAGCCTAAACCTCTCCTGGCACAGCTTGAGACTGTGTCCTCTTGTTCTGGTGCTGGGTGCCTGGGAGAAGAAACCAACCCCCACCTGGCTCCAACCTCCTTTCAGGGAGTTGGAGAGAGCAAGAAGGTCTCCCCTGAGCCTCCTCTTCTCCAGGCTAAGCAACCCCAGCTCCCTCAGCCTCTGAAAGCAGCAGGGAATTCCTGGGGGGTCTGGGGACTTCTGGAACTGTGTTCCCTTCTCCAGAAGCACTTTAGGGAAGCAGCTTAGAATCACAGAATGGTCTGGCTTGGAAGGGACCTCCAAAGCTCATCCAGACCAACCCCCCTGCACTCAGCAGGGACATCCTCCACTGGAGCAGGTTGCTCAGAGCCTTCTCCAGCCTCACACTGAAGATGTCCAGGGATGGAGCCCCAGCCACCCCCCTGGGCAACCTGTCACAGTGTTCCAGCACCTTCATGGTGCAGAACTTATTCCTGAGCTCCAATCTAAACCTCTTCTCTCATTTCAAACATCCAATCTAAGCCTCTCCTTCTCTCCTTTCAAGCCATTGCCACCCCCCTCACAGTAAGCTTCCTACCTGATGATGAAAACTCACCTTGCTTGCACCTTGTAGCATCCTCTCCTTGTGCTTCAAAGCTGCCTCCCCTGACAGGGAGGGTGCAGCATCAGCTCCCCTGGCCCATGGTGTGTTCTCTGCTGGAGAAAACTCACTTGGTGCTCTCACATCCTGCACTGATGCAAACTAAAGCACTGCTCAGAGCTTGTGAAAGCCAAAGCTGACCCTTGCTCCAGAGAGGGGATAACAGACACCTGTAGGGAAGTAGTCAGGGGGTAATATGCCATTAACTTCCTCTAATTAGCTCAATTCATCTCCTCTTGCTGCCAATCACCAGAGAGCTGAGGAATGCACTGAAAAAGCATCCCTCACCTTCCTGGCTCCCAGGTGGGAGTGCTTCAGAAGGATTTGGGCAGCATACCAGCTGGTGGCTGAGCCCAGCTGGAGAGCTTAGCCTCACACTGAGCTTCAGGAAACCTGGGGCCATGTTTCCTAGCAGAGAGGCCTCTGGGAACACAGTTCTGGTTGCAGAGATGACAGCACCCCTGCTCCATCGCTCTCCTTGCTGTGGGTGGACTTCAGGGTGTAATTACACAGAGGTTTTTGGAACAGGCTGCCCAGGGAGGTGGTGGAGTCCTCATCCCTGGAGGTGTTCAAGAGATGTGTGGCCATGGGGGCATGGTTTGATGGCCATGGTGGTGTGGGTAGAATGCTGGACTCGATGAGCTCAAAGCTCTCCTCCAGCTGAGACAACTGTGTGATTCTGTGCAGTGCCTTGGTTTGCAAGCTCCCCTTCCAGGCTGCATGCTGAGGCTTGTCAAGCCTGGTGTGCCCTGCAGGCTGCACTTTAAAAGCCTCTGTCCCAGAGGAGTTATCTGTCAGGTCTGTTCCTTCTGCCCCTGGCTCTCCTTATTTGCAGGTGGTTTCATCTGTGGAAGTTTCATTTCTCTGATGCTAATGAAGCTGAACCCTAGGAGAAGAACCTGATTTCTATCAAGCCCTCCAAGCCCCCAGAGAGCCACTGTGAGGTCAGCTCAGAAAATCATTTCCCTCAGCATCCTTTGTCTCCCTCCCATTTCTTCACAGGCTTCTCTACAGCAAAGCACTTCCCTGCCCTTTCCCATCAGCTGCACCACACAGGAGAAGAGGCTGCCACCATTCCCCTCCTCCTTATCTTGCCTCTCTGCATTCCCACCCACCCTCCCCTCACATTAGCCACTGCCCCTTTTCCATGGAGCCATCTCCACCTCCTCCTTCTGAATTTAAACACCAGCCATGGCCACTTCTCTTGGCCTCTTCCTCTCCAAACAGGCTGTCACACAGCACTCCTTCCCTGGAGCACCACTGGCCCTGGGGGGTTGCTTCCTTATCTCTCTTGCTCTTATCAGACTAGCATGAAGCAAAAGCAAACAGAGAACATCTGTGTCTTGGGCTGAACACATTCTACTTCACCAGGAGGACATTGTGGGTATCCTTTGGCCAGCTCTTTGCTTGCAGAAGTGCCTACCCACCTACCCATCTATCCTCCCATCCCTCTATCTACCTATCCCTCTGTCCATCCAAATTCTGCCTCTGAGCTTGGGTTTCTCTCCAGATCCTCCCCAAGGAAAAAGTCTGAGAGCTTATCCCTGAGAGCTGTGGTATGTTGTCAATGTTAAGTGACCAGACAAATGGCCAAGCCATGCTCTGCTGCTATTTTTGGCACACAGGATCCTATCCTCCAAGAGTTTCCCAGCTCCAGGAAGGTTAAAACCCCACCAGGTTCTGCTTCCCATCTCATTTTTGTTTCTCTTCATTTGACAAGATGAAAGTGTTGCTGGCCTGAACAACTGAAAGCATCCTGAGAGTTTCAAACTGCTGGCAGGGAGAGCAGCTCTCCTCATCTTTGCCCCAGAAGGGCATGGCAGTGCTCTGAGGAGGTTCAAGGAATTCAGACCTGAGCCACCCTTCATCCTCTCAGTTTTTTATTGCTTTTTTTTTTTACATGCTTCTCACAACAGTTGATTTTCAGTCCTTCAATGAGAGTCTCATGGCCAGGCCCTGACATTCCTGCCCCAGTTCTCTCCTCACAGAGCTGTTGCAGTCCCCTCAGCACCTTTGTAGCCCTGTGCTGTGCCCAAGCCCCTGACCCACACCCCACCACCAAAGGCAGCAGCCTGGGGATGTGGCAGCTTCCTCCACACAGAACGAAGTTGCCTTGCAGAGGACCAGGCCAGGTTTTGCAGGCAGCTGTGTGAGGCTTTCCAAGCAGGCAGGGAGGGAGGTGACTTTGCTCAGCTGGCTGCAGCTCCATAGCAGAGCTGCGCTGCTCCCAACCCAGCCTCTTGAACCGGGGTTTGAAGCAGGGACAAGAGGGAGTGCAGGGGAGTGTGTGAGCTACTTGAGAGAGGACTTTGATCTGCAGAGCTGACAGCCTGACACCTCCAAGGAGGAATGCATTGCACAAAGCCTTTTGTTTGCTCTTTTCTGCGGCGTGAAGCTGAGCAGCAGGTAGAAAGCACCGCTGTCGACTACTGCTTGTTACTAAAGGAATGATTTCCCCCTCACAGCTCAAAAGGTAATGCCAAAAGACACAAACTCATCACAGAGCAACAGCATCAAGTGATGGCCAGCACGGACCACACATGCTCCACATGCCACAGAGCCTGAAAGGTTGGCCTGGAGAGATATAAAGAGAGAGATAAGGTAAAAGCTTAAACCCCAGGGAAGCAGAGAAGGATTGATGAGCAGAGCTAGCATGGCTTTAACCCTCTGGGGGTGGAAAGCCATAGAGGAAGAGTTCAGCCCTGGGGTTCCAGGGCCTTCAAATCCTGGAAGGCTTCTCTAAGGTCTCCCTGGATTTTTCCCCAGGCTGAATAGCCCTAACTCTCTCAGCCTGTCCCCACAGGGGAGGTCCTCCAGCCTGCTGATCATCCTGGTGGCCTCCTCTGGACCTGCTCTAACAGCTCCATGTCCTTCTTGTGTTGGGGGCTCCAGAGCTGGACACGGCAGTGCAGGGGGGGTCTCAGCAGAGCAGAGAGGCAGAATCCCCTTCTTTGACTGCTCTGCACCTTGCTGGGGATGCAGCCCAGAATCTGTGGCTCCTCTTACCCTGCAGAAATGCTTTCTGAAGCCAGGCAGTGAGCAGCAGCATCCTGCACAGGGCTGGCTGCTATCACATCCTGCTTAATTGCATCTAATTGCCCAGAGTGGTGTTTGTGAACACACACTGACTGGATGTGCAGCTGCAGCAGCCTATCTATCTGATCAGTGAAGTGGGAACAAAAAGATTCCCTCTTTCCACAGTGCCATTCTCTGATCAGCTGACAGGTTAATTGCCTGGTTGTTCTTCAACCCTACAGCTGAGACCCAAAGGCTTTTCTGCTTTGCAGCTATGGCCTGGTGAGATCAAAGCTTCCCAGCAAACATTCTGTGCCAAGTCTGCTGCTGAGTGAGAGCTGCACCCACGTTACCAAAAACCCCAGCTGAGCTGGGCAGCAGGCTTGGCCCTGGTAAACCCACAGCCAGCTGGTTTGATTTGCTCTCTTCCTGGTCCTCATGCTCTACAAGTGCTGAAACAGTCCCTGGGGAAGAATAGACCAACCCCCACATCACTCCAACCTCCTTCCAGGGAGTTGTAGAGAGCTATGAGGTCTCCCTTCAGCCTCCTCTTCTCCAGACTACACAACTCCAGGGCTGCTGTTCCCCAGCCCTGTTCTCCAGCCCCTTCCCCAGCTTTGCTGCCCTTCTCCAGACCTACCCCAGCCTCTCAATGTCCTTGAAGTGAAGGGCTCAAGACTGAACCAACCCAGCATTCAAGATGTGGAACTGTTCCAGTGGAAACAGCAGGCTGTGGAGGTGAGTGATCAAAGTACACTTCCTGAGAACAGAACAAAGCCTTCAAGGGAGCCACATTTGATGTCCTAAATGATAGAAGCTGCTCACATGGCTTTCCCAGCACTGAGTGGCTTTGCCCAACGGCCCAGAGATGATAACAGTGGCAGGGTTACATTTAATGGCACCATAGAAGTTTAGAGAAGTGAAAGCCATCAGACAGGTGACCTCTGGATGCACTGGACAGGGCCTCTGATGAGCCAGCACTGCTGCATTTGCTGAGTGGCATTCCAAGAAGAGAAGCTCTGGGGCCTCAAGAGCAAAGCATCAAAAGTGCTTCCTACAGCATGGTTGGAGTGAGGGGCAGCAGGTAGCTGCTGCAGGAGCTCACAGCCTCAGCTGGCACCTGCAGGGTCCCTTTGGTCTCCCAATACAGTGAGGGAAGAACTACATCATCAGAGAGCGGCTTGGGTTGGAAGGGACCTCAGAGACCATCCACTCCAACCCCTGCCATGGGCAGGGACACCTCCCAGCAGCCCAGGTTGCTCAAGGCCTCATCCAGCCTGGCCTTGAACCAGGGCATCCACAGCCTCCCTGGGCAGCCCATTCCAGAGTCTCACCCTATGACTTTGCTCTTTGGCACCGAGCAGCTTTCCCCTCTTGTTTGCCTGACACTGTGCCAATGTCTTGGGCAAGGAGCTGGCACTGCAACAGCACTTTGTTTCTGATCATCAGCACCACAGACCATCAGAATCCCAGCCCCTGCTTTTGCAATCCTGGCAGGACAGCAAGCCAAACCCAGCATCACCTCAAAGTCCTTTTGCTCCCCAACAGAGTTAATAATTGAGCCCTGGATGAAAAAGCCTCCCCTGGATCCCTGGCTCAGCTGCTCCTTATTAGAAGCCTGCTTACTTACTTCCACCACAGAAATGGTTTCCAAACATCCTGGGAGAGTTGGGATTATAAACTCAGCTCTAATCTTGGAACTATTTTCCCCACAGCTATGTAGAATCCTCAGAGAGCAAGCGTGCAGGTCCTCCCAAAGTCGACAGAGCTGCTGCATTTCCACTGCTGGGTAACTCAGACCCACAGCTCTGTACCTGGAGTCCCCCACTCAGGTGTTACACACAGCAGGCACAGCTCTAGGTGCACACAGGAGGCTGCCAAAGAACTTGTGCCCTTCGAGGCACTGCATGGTACCTGCCCAGCAAGCAGGGGAACATGCTGAAACAGCCTGGAGGGGTGAGGATGATATCAACAGGTCCTAACAGCAGCCCTGCCACACTAGGAAAGGCACTGACCACTCTTGCAGCAAAGAAATTGTTCCTCCTCTCCAACCTAACTCTCTCCTGCCTCAATTTCAGGCCATTGCTTCTCCTTCTATCACCTGAGACTAGGGAGAAGAGGCCACCCCCCAGCTCACTGCAACCTCCTTCCAGGGAGCTGTAGAGAGCAATGAGCTCTCCCCTCAGCCTCCCCTTCCCCAGCCTGACCAACCCCAGCTCCCCCATCCTTGACAAGTGAGAGCCACAGCAAGGAGCTGTTCCTGCCTTTGTTCTTGGAGGGGCAACAAAGGAAGCAAGAGATTCAGAGAGCCCCAGCAGGTCAAGGAGGGAGCATGTGAGAGAAGAAAGGGTTGCATTTGCCTCTCTAGGTCCAGGACAACATTTCCCACCCCGGGCTCCCACTGACTCCACAGATGGGCTCAAAGCCAGCACGGAGCACTCTGGGAATCCCATCAGGAGTGCTTCCTTCTCTGAGGGGTTTGAGTGGTGTTCACAGCTCTCTGAGGAAGACTGCAGCCCAAACCCTGCCCCCAGCACTCTCTGAAGCAGAAATGAAACGCTTCATTAATTCAAAAATCGTTGAGATTGCAAAGGAGGAACAGAACCTCCAGCTCTGGAGGCAAAGCTGCTAAGAATTCATGAGCCAAACACTGTGTTTATGCAACACTAAGGATGAGATTTTAATTGCTTATTAGCCTAATTGATTTCATTCAGTCGTTATGGCAACTTTCTCTGTTCGGAGCCGCGCTGCACCGGAGGCTGCCAGGCCGGGGAGCAGGGCTGTGTGACACACCACACTCTGCCTGCAGGTAAAACCCTTGGGAGGATCCCCTGGAGCTGCTCTGCTCACAGGACCCACAGGAGGTGGAGACCATGGCTGGGGCTTAACACCTTTTTACCTGCAGTTTGTCTCTGCTGTCCCAGCTGATTTCTTCCATGCTTATCTCTGGAGTTATTCAGCTGTTGAGGTTGGAAGAGACCTTTGAGACCATCAAGTTTGATCTCTCACCTAGAGCTCACACATCCAGCACTGCTGCTGAGCCACTCCCACTAAACCACATCCCTCAGCACCACACCCACACCTCTTTTCAACCCCTCCAGGGATGGGCGCTCCACCACTTCCCTGGGCAGCCTGTTCCAGTGCCTGACAACCCCTGCTGGGAAGAAATTGTTCCTAATGTTCAACTTGAACCTTGCCTGCCACAACTTGAGGCCATTTCCCCTTGTCCTGTCACATGCTGCATGTGAGAAGAGACCCAGGAGAGCTGGTGAGCAGCACAGTAACATCTTGAGATTGCTCTCAGAAAGCAGGACCTGTCTGCACTGAAGAGAGCTTTCAGCTTTACACTTTGAATCATAGTTTGAGTTGGAAAAGCCCTTTAAGATCATCAAGTCCAACCATCAACCAAATACCACCACAGCCCCAAGTGCCAGGTTTCTTGAACCCCTCCAGGGATGGGGACTCCACCACCTCCCTGGGCAGCCTGTTCCAACCCCTGACCACTCTTGCAGGAATGAAACAGCCTCAGCAACAGATTATCTGCAAGGCACAGGGAGCTCAAACCAACTGTGCAGCCAGGAGCTGCCCCAGAGGATGCCTTCTCCACACACATTCCCTTTCAGCCCCCACCCAAACCAGTCCTACTGCCAAGGCAGTTATGCACAGGAGCAGGTATCCAAACCCTGGAGACTGCAAGCGTTCCAAGTTTCACCTCGTGGTAGAAGAAAGCCCAAACCCAGCAGTTACAAGCCACACACCCACCCCTCTGCTCTTACAAACAAGCCAACCCCCAAAGCCTCATTCTTTGAACAAAGGCAGGAAAAACCTCCTTGGAGGGCTGCAGAGCTTTATCTGACCTGGCAAAAATCAAAGCTGAGCCTCAATTATCAAACCACAGCAGTCAAGTCCACAACAGGCTTGCAAGCCAAGTTCTTTTTCATGCTGGGACAAACTTGAAAGGGGCTGAATGGTCCAGACTCAAGCTTTACCAAACAAAGTAGTGCTTACAAGCTGTTGGTACACCTGAGGAGATTGCCCATGGCTTCCTACCTTCCCAGCAGCTCACCTACGCAGCACACGCAGCGGCTGCTGCGCTGGAGCAACCTCAGCAGCCACCTTTGATGTTGCTACTCCTCTGCTGGAGCAGCTTTCATGTTCAAAGTGGTCACAAGAGACAGCAAAGGAGCCACTGCTCTTCAAGCAGTACAGTGTGCATGCTTCAAAGAGGAGCAGTTGCAGGGCCTCCAGCAACCTGGTTGCTCAAGTAATGCTCCCCTCCAGCAGAAGGTGTCCATGCCCCTGGCAGAGGGGTTGGAACTGGATGGTTTTTAAGGTCCCTTCCAACCCAAACTCTTCTGTGGGTCTATAATTGACTTTCAGTGGTACATGGGAGTTAGAAGGGAATTTCATGCAGAACTTGGTACTATCAAGTGTCCATCCCTCAGCTGTTGGCATGTGAGAAGGGTGGAGCCTTGTAGTGTGCTCCTGAAGCAGCTATGAAAGCCATAAATTAACAAGGAGGTTGTTTCAGCAGGAGCAGAGGCCCTGTTCCTCCCACCTGTGGTCCCTGCTGACAAGTGACAGCACTGTCAGCCTCAGCACCCTCTGCATTCCCAGCCCCAGTGCTGGAACACCCAGGACAGGACTTCCTTTCACAGGAACAGGCTGAGCTGGAGCACCTTGGGCTTTCCCTCACTCCATCCCTAGCACAAGGATAAAGAGGGAAGGTTTCCATAAACCTACAAGGTCTACCATGAAGCTTACACCATCTCAGCAGGTCCTTTTCTAGGGCTGGGAACATCTTTCCAGCAAAAACCGTTTACAAACCCCCACTCCTTCATTTTTGCTACATAGGCACCACTTAGAAACAGGGGCAAGAAGGGCAGGAGGAGATGGAAAGGAAACAAGCTCAAGTTTGCCTTTGGCGAGATATGGATTGCCAAGATGCAGACTCATCCTGAGAGCAGGTTTCACTCAGAAGCCTGAGCAGCAAGCAACCACAAACCCGCTGCAGCCCAGCGTACTTGGGAGCTCTCACTTCATCACACCTGGGTGCTCCCATTTGCCAGATGTCCCAGAACAAGTCTCACACCACAGCAGAAGAGCCCAGCTCAGCTGGAGGGCTGCAGGGGGACTCTGCAACAGGACAAGGGAGAATGGTTTGAAGCTGAGGGAGAGCAGGGTTAGGCTGGAGCTGAGGAAGAAGTTCTTCAGTATGAGGGTGGTGAGACTCTGGCACAGGCTGCCCAGGGGGGTTGTGGCTGCCTCCTCCCTGGGGGTGTTCAAGGCCAGGTTGGATGAGTCAAGTTGAGAGGTGTGCTTGCAGGGAGGTTGGAGGAGATGATCCCTGAGGTCCCTTCCAACCTGAGCCACTCTGTGATTTTTCTCTGCAAGCAGCTCAACCAGAACTCCTGAAGAACCTGGAGCACACCAAGCCCCACAACAACAAAGCAGCAGCAAGGAACACCCCAGGACTCAGAGCAAGTTAACAAAGAACAGCACTTGGTTTATTTTTGCTCTCCAACAAGACCCAGCAGGCCCACTGCCTGCCCCCCAAGGACCCCATTTCAGAAGGGAGCTCTCCTGGCAGGAAGAAAACCTTTTCAGATGTACAGTATTTATATGGTACAGAGGAGCACAATAAATTACTATCTACATGCAACATACCTACAAAAAAACAACCAAAAAGAGTTACATACAGTGTAAAAAAATACAGTATTTGCCACCCAGGGGGGTTGGGGTAAAGTGGGTTTGCTTTTTTTCCACCCCACCCCCCCTCTTCTTTTTTTCCCCCTGTACATTATTTCATTTTCATTTACATTTTTATATACAGCTTTGTAAACTTGTGGCTTTGAGAAATCACAGCACAGTTATCAGCTTACAGCACTGCTCTTCCCCTCCTAAAAATCAAATCAACATTCCTCCCCTCCCCCTCCCCTCTACACAACAGCCTTGAGCTTCTTTCATGTCTACTTTGGCACCACCACCACCACCACACTTCACATTGTTACTCTCAGCTAATTTAGCCTCCTACCTTCTTTAGCTTCCTACCTCCTTCAGTAAGAGAGAAACACAACCATACTTTTAATTTGTGCTTCAAGGAAAGAAAACAAGCCAAAAGGGGGGAAGGAAGGGGGGAAGAAGCCATTATTACATCAACTACTTCATCAACATCATCACATTTACCTGATTTGACTGCAAAAAGAGCAACTTCTCCTGCACTAATTGCTTTTTTACAGAAGCATGCAAACAAGTCTGATTAATGACTCAATAATAACATGAATATACTGAAAAGCAACTACAAGGGTTAAGTAGGGAAAGGAATGCAGGCTTAGCAAGCTTTTAGCATGTTCCCAAGCCTAACAGGATGGAGTGGGCCTGTTAAAGGGTTGAAACATGCTGGGGGAATACACAACATGGATTTCAGGGTGAAAAGAGCTGTGTGAAAGAAAAAACAAGGAATTGCTCACTTCATCCTACCCTTCAGAGGGAAAACTTCCTGCTGGCCAGAAAGCTCCTCCTTGCCACACACACACACTCCTGTTGGGAAACAGGGATTCCTCCAGCTGATCAAAACCAAGCTCTTCCAAAAGAAAATCTGCTTGGGGTACACAACTCAAAGCCAGCTTGCAAAGGAGCAGAGCACAAAGCTATGAAGCAGTTCCAGCATCTGGCCCATCTGACATTAAATGCTTCAGCCTGGTACTGTGTTGATGCCTCAGTCCATATCACCTGCTCTTGTTGATGCCTCAGTCCATATCACCTGCTCTGGACAGCTGGATCGAAGCCCAAAACACTGAGGAGCAGAGGTGCCCTCAAGAGGACTTGAGTTCAATCTTGCTGCTCAAAGCTGAGCTCAGATCAAGCTCTGGGCTTCACCATGTTGAAACTCAAGAACCTCCCAGGAAAAAGCCTGCACAGCCTCTCCTGGTCCATTCCTATGCTTGACTATCCCCCCCATGGAGCAAACCTCCATGAACTGAGAACTTCAGTTCAAAGCCTCTCATCCTCACTCTATGCTTCTCAGTCAAGACCCTCAAGTCATCTCCTCCTCAGCAATCTGCTCTGCTGTCCAGTCCCCCAAAGCCTGCACAAGCTCCTTTTGCTTAGCCTCTCCCCACAGGTCCTATGCCCAAAATTGCTGAACCATCTTGGCAGCTTCCTGCTGGACTTGCACAACTTGTTCAGCATCTTGAGCCCAAATGGGAAATGAAGCCAAGCAAAGGGAGGACAAAGCCTCACTCCCCTCAGTCTGCTGGTTATGCAGCTGTTAACACAGCCCATGATTAGATGCTGAGCATTTTGGCCCACCAGCTACAAGAGCAGTTAATGCCTCTTGACAACAGAACTACCCCACTAGGGTTTTGTTCTGCTGAGGACCTGAATAGGATTCTTTTCCTTCCTTAAAACTACAACAACAACAACAAAAAAACCCCAACAAACAAGGCAGGCATTGAAAGCACTGATATACCACAGCAATTCTTGCCTTGATACAGTTTACCACCTCATTTATTATTGCCAAAAGCCTCTATGGTGCATTCAAAATCCCAGCCCAACACAATCAAGATCGGCAGCTAAGAGGCTGCCACTTTGCTTTAGGTTTGAGATCAAAGAAGAAGCTGCCTTCCAGGTCACTTGGAGGAGAACTGCTGAGGCTTTCTTCCCCACTGCTCATATCTTCACAGGAGTCTTCACTGGAAAAAAAAAAGGAAACAGCAGGAGAGGTGATTAAAAACAGAGCACACCACCTCAAACCTGGCAAATGTTCCTCAAACCTGTGTTTTCTTGCATGCTTTTGTGTTCCTAGCCTAATACCCCAGGATCAAAATGCTTCTCAGCACTAAGAGTTAAGTTACTATCTCCTTTCTTCTAAAGCCAAAAAGATCTCTTTATCAAGGAGCCAGGATTCAAGCTACCAAATACAGATTGCTTCAGAGGACTGAAGTGCTTTGCGCGTCTCAAAACCCAGAACCATACAATAGAATGGGTTGGGTTGGAAAGAAGCTCCCAAGCTCAGCCAGTCCAACCCCCCTGCACTCAGCAGGGACATCCTCCACTGGAGCAGGTTGCTCAGAGCCTTCTCCAGCCTCACCTTGAAGATCTCCAGGGATGGGACCTCAACCACCTCCCTGAGCAACCTGTTGCAGTGTTCCAGCACCATCACGGTGCAGAACTTGCTCCTCACATCCAATCCAAATCTCCTCTTGTTTCAAACCATTGTCCCTCATCCTGTCACTGCAAGCCTTTGGGATCAGTCTCTCTGCAGCCTTCTTGTAGCCCCCTTCAGGTACTGGAAAGCTGCTATTAGGTCTCTTTGGAGCCTTCTCTTCTCCAGGCTGAATAACCCCAGCTCCCTCAGCCCGTCCTCGTAGCAGAGGTGCTCCACCCCTCTGTCATTTTCATGGCCCTCCTCTGGAGCCACTCCATCAGCTCCTTGAGTGTCTCCCCTCTTGTAAAGCACTTGTACTTCAAAACCACACTGCCTTTCCCCCATTCTTTAGCTCTCCTTGTGATGTAGTTTTAGTCCACCAGCATTTCCCACGCTAGCACTTTCCCCCCAAGCAGCAGTCAATAGGCCTGGTGACAGAGTTGCCCCTCAGATTTGAGAGCCCCCAAGAGATTTAGCCCCTGACAGAAGCTGTACCAACCTCTCACTCTCATTGAAGCATCCACCCTCTGGGATGGTTGGCAGCTCAGGAACACTGTAGTAACTGTTCTGTAGGTTCTGGGCCGTGCGCCTCGACACAATCCAAACCAGCTTCTTATGATCAGGTTTGCAGCACTCAGGAGAAGAATAATCTGCCAGGCATTTTGAGACCAGCTCCCTCCAGTAAAGTAGGTCACTATCACTGATCTGACAGGAGAAGAAAAGAATCTGTTGAGTCTGTTACACACAGGCTCCAGGGGTAACTCCTCCCTCTTTTCTTTTTTACCTTCTCAGACAAGGCTTGGGTTAAAAAACCAACAAATGAGTCAAGATAACAGTGAGTCAGGACTGATACTTGTATCAAAGTTGGGCTGCTTTTGAAGGTGAGCTCCTCTACCCCTCCCTGAAATGTCTACATTCAAGCCTGAGCTTCCACTTCGCCTGGCAGTTGCTGTTAACACTTTCATCATCACTCCCAAAAGGGAACAAAAAAACCTGAAGCCAAGATGATTCCATTCATAAATGAAATTGCTTTGCAAAACTACACTCAGCTCATACTTGAGGCAATTGCTGTCACCCCTCCAGAAACTGGGTTAGTTCAGCTTGACTAGGAAAGTGAAAAGCTTGCTCTAGACCATCAAGGGCAGATTTAGACTGGAGATGAGGAAGACAGTCTTGACAGTGAGGGTGGGGAGGCACTGGCACAGGTTGCCCAGGGAGGCTGTGGATGTCCCCTCCCTGGAGGTGTTCAAGGCCAGGCTGGATGAGGCCTTGAGCAAGCTGGGCTGGTGGGAGGTGTCCCTGCCCATGGCAAAGGGTTGGAAGTGGATGATCTTGAAGGTCCCTTCCAACCCAAACCATTCTAGGATTCTATGTACCAGTACAAGAAGCCTGCTCTTGCTCTCCAAGCAGCAGGTTTCTTGGCACTTGGCATTCTACCACCAAAACCCTGTTACTAGAGCTGCAGACAGATGCTTGAAGACTCACTTCATTGCTTCCTTCAGCTGATGCCCAACAGCACCTGTAAAGATTGTCCCCTGACAGCAAGGGTCCCTTAAACATAACCCTGGACTTCACTAAGTGCACCAGCCCCAACCACTGCAAGAACAGCCCACAGGAGACATTTACCTTTGAGTGCTTTTGAACACGCAGAAGGATCTCAAACAGCTCAACAGATTTCAAAGTCTGAACTTCCAGAGTGAGGAGGCACAAGGCCAAGACAGATGGCTACAAAGGGGGAAAAAAAACTAGTAATGAAATCACTGCTCATGAAATAAAACCTCCTCAAGAAGTCAGTGAAAGCTGCTTGCACCTCAAGTGCTGTGTCCAGTTTGGGGCATGGCGATGTAAGAAGGACACCAAAGTATTACTGCAGGTACAGAGAAGGGCAGCAAAGCTGGTGAGGGGTTTGGAGAGCAGGTCTGGTGAGGACAGACTGAGGGAGCTAGGATTGCTTAGTCTGGAGGAGAGGAGCCTGAAAGGATGCAGTGAGGGTGGTGTTGGCATCTTCTCCTAAGCAACTAACAGGACAAGAGGAAATGGCCTGAAATTGTGCCAGGGGGGCTTAGGTTGAACATCAGGAAAAGTTCCCTTCCTGCAAGAGCAGTCAGGGAGTGGAACAGGCTGCCCAGGGAGGCGGTGGTGGTGCCACCATCCCGGGAGGGGCTCAAGAAACCTGTGGCCATGGCACTTGGGGACATGATTTGATGGCCATGGTAGTGTCAGGGTGGCAGCTGGACTCAGTCTTTCCCAACCTCAACGATTCTCTGCTGGCTTACTTTTGCTTTCGAGAAGACCAGGCGACAATTGCAAGCTTTCAGCTGTGCTTCCAGCTTGTCAAGATTCAGGATTTCTTTCCTGGAAGACAGCCCAGAGAGCAGCAAGGAGGTCAGCAAGGAGGTCAGCAAGACACAAGGGAAGGAGCTGCCTCCTTCAGCGCGTAAGGGGAACGGGGCTCAGACCAGCACTCACCTTTCTGAGGTATGACAGAGTACAATAGCATGGTACAAGTGCAAGAAGGTTAAGGCAGTAGTAGCTTTAAATTCAAAGTGCAACTTCTCTGAAATGATCTTTTCCATCCGCTTCAGGTCGGAGACGGTGCATTTACACTGGCTGATCCGGATCAGCTCGTGAGCAGACGGAATATTGCATTCCTCCTCCACCACGCGGGCAGCCAGCTGGAAACAGCAAACTCCAATGCAAGATAAATGCTTTGGTTTCACCTACAAGGAAGGGGAAGCACTCTGAGCACCTTCCTGCTCTCCGACAGCAACACCAACAGCCCCTTCAGCCCAGGGCAGCTGAGTCGTGTGCTCAGTTCAGCAGGAAGCTTCACTTAGCCCAACCAGAAGCGATGTGAGTCGACTCATACACCTCACCCAGTCACAGTCACACCACTTCAGTTCCATCAGGTGATGAGAGGTCTGGGACAAGGCTCTGAGCAACCTGACCTAGTGGAGGATGTCCCTGCTGACTGTAGGGATGGTTGGACTGGATGAGCTTTGGAAGTCCCCTCCAACCCAAACCATTCTAGGCTTCTGTGAGCTCTCTCGTGAAGACAGACTAAGAGAATTGAGACTTTTTAGTCTGGAGATGAGCAGACTGAGAGGGAATCTCATCAATACTGATCAATACCTCAAGGGTGGGTGACAGGAGGGGACCAGGCTTTTTTCATTGGTGCCCAGTGACAGGACGAGGTAACAGGCACAAACTTGAAGGAGGAGGATCTTCTTTAAGGGTGGCAGAGCACTGGAGCAGGCTGCCCAGAGAGGTGTTGGAGACACTCCAAATCCACCTGCATGTGTTCTTGTGTGACCTTCTCTAGCTGCCCCTGCCTTGGTGGGAGGGGTTTGGATTCTATCTCTAGAGGTCCCTTCCAACCCCACCGTCTCTGTAATACCAATCTGCCACAGCTAAGGCAGAGGAAGTGAAGCTCGACAGCTGAGCACCTTCTACTGAGCTAGCTCCACATCACCAAGCAACTCCAGTGCAGAGGGGACCGCAATACCCTGCTGCGCCAAGCAGCGGCGCTCACCACCCCTCGGTGAAAGCCCACACAAAGCCAGCCGGAGCCTGTTCGAGGCAGTCCCACCCCTCCCCTGCTTGTCTCTACCTCTGCTATTCTCTCTTATCTACCAGCAAATCGTTTGGGGCAACCTCAAGGACAATCAGGCCACAGACCTGACGCAACTGCAGCACAGAACGGCAGAGGTTGCAAGAGGGGTTCATGGGCTTTTTTTCCCCCAACTCAAGAATGGCAAACTGGTTCAAATTGTCTGCTATGAAGCCACATAAACTTGGAAAGAAAAGCATCTAGAAACCATCACTTGGCATTAGCTCCAGTGCTAAGCTCAGCTTTAACCAGACATAGTCTGTAACACGAATTGGGTTTGCTCCTCCTCAGTTCCTCTTTTCCTAGTCATTTACATCTGGCTACAGAGCTATTAAGTTAAGTTAAACCCTGCTCTTATTTTTAACCTTTTAGAGGTAAAAAGAACCTCCAGGACTTCAAGAAGTGTTGCTAGCACAGACTGAGCCAACAGCCAGAGCTCCAAGCTCGATCATGACCCTCCCCCTTTTGTCAGGCAAGAAAGTTCACAGCGAGCTGAGCTGACACCACAACGGGTCCTTTGCCCCCCAACAATACCTTCATAAGAGCCAGGAATCTGTCCAGGATGTTAACAGCCAAAACAAACGTTTCAGTGGCAAACCCGAAGAAGTTGGTGAGGCTCCAAAGATCTTCCACCTTGGCATTCCTTTGTCTGGGGCACAGAGTGTTTTCATTCTACGGTCAGGGAAGCAAAGTCAGAATCAGCGGCGGTGGCTGAGCCTGCTCGCTCCTTAAGTCCGAGCCCAAAGGTGAGCGATTCTTTCTCTCCTTTGTTTCTCCTACCTTAAATCAATCCGTTTCGGCATTCGAGACTCAAAGCACACCCCTGGTACAGGGATTAGCGTCTCAGGGGTGCAATACCCAGCACAACCACATTGCCAGCTACACAGTTGTTATTCTTAAGGCAACGGTTACGAAGTGCTTGCCCAGCCAGCGACTCCCGACCTCCGGGAAGCAGAGATGAACCAAACTCATCTTACTCTCCTCGCTGCCTCCGTGTCAATAATTAGGCAGCAAAAGCTCTGCTTTCCAAAGAAGCAAGCAGACCGATTTCAGAGACTTGTTTTTGCTAAGCGCTAAGGTTCCCTCCAGAACTCCTCAGCAGCAGCAGGAGGAATGCAAGCCCGCCCTAAACTCAGGAATTCTGGCCATTAACACGGCAATGTTTACGCTTAGCTGCTTCCTTTACTGTCAAACACTTCAGAGTTTTGGGTTAATTTCCCTACACCCTGGTAATTAAAAGCGTTTTGCTAACTGCCTAACCCGACATCCCAGCTTTCTTGCGGTACCAAGGCAAAAAAGAATACACATCCCTCGGTTCTGTGTTCGCTCGAAGGTTAAGCTATTAAACGTCAAACCGCCTGACTTGTCCTGCAGGTCACAGTTCTTCCACGATGAACTGTGCGTAACCACAGATTGAGTTAGGACAAAGGGCAAGCGGCGTTTACAGGGCACAGAGTTGTTTTTCGGAGCGACAGCACATCCTCCTCCCCGCTCAGAGTTTTTTGAAGCGGCTATTTCCTGCCCCGAGGAGGCTGCCTGCCCCCGGCGCGGCTGCCGGCTCCCCGCTCACCTCGGCGGCGCACTCGATGAGGCTGAGCCCCTTCTCTCGGGGCTGGAAGCGCCCCTCCTGCTCCAGGTGGAGGTTCAGCTGCTTGAAAAGCCACAGCGCCTCGCTGCTCATCTTCTCCCCTGCCTCCGGATCTTTCACCTGCACGGCAGACGCAGGTCGTCCACAGCCGGCAGCTCGCCTCCCCCTCCCCGCCGGGGACAAAGGGAGCCGGGCGCCCCCCGCCCCCCGCAGCGCCGGAGAGGCGGACAAAGGGCTCTGGCAAGACGCCTCAGGGAGGGAACGGCCAGGCCCTGCCAACACACTCACCTGGGGCAGTAGAGAGGGAGCACCGGGCGCCCCCCGCGGCCCTCACCGCTCGGCTCCTCCGCGGCGGGGAGGGGGGAGGCGAGCCCGGCTCCCGTCACCGCAGGGACGCGGGTGGGCTCTGCCGCTGGCCCCGCATCCAGGCAGGGCTGCCCGCGCCCCCGCCCACGGCCGGCTCCGCTCGCCTCCCCCAGGGAGTCACGGCGATGCCCGAGGCAGCGGCACCATCCCCGGCCCCCGCCAGCCGCCTCCGCCCCAGCCCCGCATCAAAATGGAGGCGGCGCAGCTCCTCCCCCTTGTTTTTGTTCGGGCGGCCCGCAGATGGCCCCGCGCGGAGCGCTCCCCGCTAGGCCCGGCCGGTGAGGAGCCGCGGAGAGGTAAAATAGTCCGGTGCCAGCCGCCCACCCTCAGGGGCTCTCCGGAAAGAACCGGAGGTCAGAACGTGACGCAAGCACCCAGCAGTGCCCCTGCTATAAAGGAAGCGGGGCAAAACCGCGCTTCTCCGGAGAGCGTTCAACGCCTTGGCGGAAGGAGACAGTGCTAAGACGCATCACTCCTTTAAAGGGACCCGAGCGCGGCGCCTCTGTGGCCGCCAACTCGTTTCAAAACGTCCGCCCAAACCTTCCCCGTCCCTGATTGGCCCTAGTTCTGCCGCTGATTATTGGCCAGCAGCTCTGCTTGCCCCCGCCCCTTTCGCCTGCTCCGCGGTGGGTGTGTTGTTTACAGGCAGCCATTGGCCGCCGACCCAGGGTGGGTCTGTCCGGATTGGCCGGGCCTGTTCTACCTCTGCCCCGCCTCCGGCTGCGGGCCTTAGCAACCGGCTGAGCGGGAGGCTAGGGGGCTGCCAACGGCCGAGCCCAACCGGCCCTCGGTCCCGCAGCAATGGCTGCTGGAGCCCGCGGGGCACGGGAGAACCCCCCCACACACACCCCTCCTCCGCTCCCCACAGCCATCATAAAGCGCCGTAACAGATAACGACAAATCCTGACCTGCTGCCCCGAGGGGACTGGCCTGAGGCAGCTCGGCCCTCCCCAGTGCCTGTGTGGGACCCTTCCCCTCCCCTCAGGCTGTCTGAGGGTTCGAAGTGCCCGCCTGGGTTTAAAAGAAGAAAAGCACAACGCTTAAAAGTTGCAAACCGGTAGAGAGGTTTATTTGCAGCCTGGTGTAACAAAGTATTCGGCATTCCAGCCCACAATCACCGTGCGGAGCGCGGACCCAAGGCTTGCTGCTTCAGGTCGAAGCTGCCTCAGCCGCCGACAGCCGACGCCAGAGGCTGCCGCGGGGAGCTTTCCAGCCTGCAGCCCTAACGACAAGACAAAACAGGATCTCACAGGGCAAACCATCCTCTGGAGGATTCGTGGGGCTGTTTCGACGCGTCCCGCGTTCCGTTTCTCGCGTGGGCAAAGACAAAAGGAACAAAGGTCGCCGGGCGAACCCCGGCGAAAACCCCCGCGGCCCGGGACGGGCGCAGGCTGGAGACGGGAGCCTGCGGTGGCGGCTCCAGGAGATCAGCGCTCGGTTGGACCTAGCGAGGTCCCACACTTTCAGCAAACTGGAAATGTTTATTGAATGTCGCAGCCTGGAAAAACAAGCCGCCTCCTCTCCCAAACAGTCGGCAACGTTGCTATGCCAATCTCTATTTCTAGGCACAGTTCCTGTCTGCTATGCCAGTGATGTCAGCCAGCGATTCCTTCAAGTTCATTTTGATGACAGGGGCTCTTAGATTCCCATGAACACGCACAACTTCTCCTCGGGACGAGCCAGCACTCTTGTAGGTACCACCAGATAGATCTGAGCATCCCTCCAAGGATGAGCTGACATGCCTGGGTTTGGGTTTTTCCTTTGTTTCGTGGGATAAAAGCAGTTTCAGGCTCTGAAGAAAGAATTTTTGGACCTGCGCTGTTTGAGTCTCAGGAAAAATTCCTTTCCTGCAAGAGTGGTTAGGCTGCCCAGGGGGGTGGTGGAGTCACCATCCCTGGAGGTGTTTAAGAAGGGTGTAGATGTTGTGCTTCAGGATATAGTTTAGTGGTCATGGTACTTAGTCCAACCATAACCTAACTGATCTCCAAGGTCTTTTCCAACCTTAAGGAATCTATGAACAACAACAATTACTGTTAATGGAGCTGAGTTCAGACTGACTCCTTGGAGTGACATCATCTAGGTGAGATGTTGACAGGACGAGGTGCTGTTATCCAAATGCCCTTGGCAAACACCACTCTTTTTTCCCCCCCCATCACACCCTGAAATGTATCTTGCCCTCACAGTGTGGATGATCCTCCTCCCACTGCTCTGCTAAGCCACATCAAAGCACATACATTTCAGTTTACCTAAACAGCCCCAAAAGTTCATTTTGTGAGCACTTGGCATGACAGCTCTGAAAGTGCTAATTCTGACATCTCCTTGAACACTTAGCTGGCTTTCTTTTTACTAATTTAAATCTAATAGAACAATCTGCACAATTGCTTTTCACAGGTGATGTCATCTGAGGGGCAAAATCTGTGATAAGAGCATACAATCAATAAGGTTGGAAAAGACCTCAAAGATCATCAAGTCCAACCAGCATGCCTCACTAGTGACACAGAATTGTTGGAGTGAGTCCAGAGGAGGGCCACAACGATGATCCAAGCACTGGAGGACCTCTGCTATGAGGACAGGCTGAGGGAGCTGGGGTTGTGCAGCCTGGAGAAGACTCTGGGGGGACTTCAGAGCTGCCTTCCAATACCTGAAGGAAGGTTGGAGAGAGACTTTTCATGAGGATGTCTAACAATAGGACAAAAGGGAATGGTTTGAAGCTGAGGGAGAGCAGGGTTAGACTGGATCTTAGGAAGCAGTTCTTCAGTACAAGGGTGAGACTCTGGAATAGGCTGCCCAGGGAGGTTGTGGGTGCTCCTCTCTGGAGGTGTTCAAGGCCAGGTTGGATGAGGCCTTGAGCAGCCAAATCTAGTTGAGAGGCGTCCCTGCCCTCGGTGAGGAGGTTGGAATAGATGATCTCTGAGATCCCTTCCAACCTAAGCCATTCTAGGATTCTGTGAGCTCATTTTCTACATTAGGAGAGAATCATCCCTGCCCCATCTTTGTCCATCTGTAATTAACTGATCTGTTGCAAAAAGCAACATAAAACACCCCAGGATCCCTGCTGTAAGTGATGATCTCATCAGCTTTGGGATTTGCTGTCTGGATTTGGCAGAACAATCAGGAGTTGTGAGCAAAGGAGGAGTCATGGTAAGGTCTAGAAAGAACATCTGGGTTTGGTGGTGGGGTTTTTTTTCCCCAGTTATGCAAGGAGTAATTTTGTTTCAGTAAGGCATTCATTTACGGTGAGGGGAAGTGTGGATGAGAAGGAATGAGAAGTGTTTCCAGTATTGTGAGAGAACACCATTTATCTCTGCTATAGCATGGAATAGCAATTCCTTCCTGCTATTCTCTGGGACTCCAAAGAGAGAGAGATATTCCTTAGCTGCAGGTGCTGTAGCACTCATTATTTAGAAGCAGTGAGGAGAGCCTGGGAGAGAGGAATTCTTGAGTTACGCTGGCCCGGAAGGCTGCTGTGAAACCAACAATGAAAAGGAATGAAAGCTGGAGGAAACTCCAGCTGAAATCTTTTTGGATCCTAATGCAAGCAAGAGTTTGTCCTGAAGCCTTAGCCTCTGACAGAGAAATTTTAAGCTGAATACACCAGTATTTGTTGTCACCTGAGAGTTTTCAGTGCCACCAAATGAAATTGGTGTCGTTTTCAGCAGCCTTCCAGCATGGCGCTCGGGAGAACTCGTCTGGCACGTCCGCACCGCGATTCATCAGGAATAGTTATGGATGGGTAAGAGCTGTGTATTGACTAGCAGGTGATGATATCAGAGGTGTTAATTGGGCCTGGTGACATGTGGATTTCCCAACTGAAACAGGATTACCAACCCTCCTGCTGAAGGGACAGGCGGTAATTAAGGCTCTCGACACAAGCGGTCTGCCCACTCGGCAACTGGACACCCAGGTAAGAACAATCAGGGTCACTCAGAACAATAGTTTCCTTTGAACCACTTAACCAAAGAGCTCCACAAGCCTTACAGCCACTAATTAATCCAAGTGCCCCACTGCTATCCCATTATAGTAGTGAAGAAGAGGACAGCAGCACTAGGAGAGCAGCAGCGCTGAAAATGGGAAGGCAGAAGTCACAGAGCTGTGACTCTTTCTCTTCCCCTAAGACCACACTGCTGCTGTACAATGGTTAGGGCCTCAGCAGCTAATTTGGGGGGGGGAAGTGTCAAGTTTGGCCAACATCCTTAGTTTTCTGCCAGGATGGAAGAGACAGCAGCTGATGTGTGAAGTAGCATTTGCTTCACACATAATTCAAGCTCATGTGAGGAGATGGGTGAAGCAGCAAACATCAAGAGAGCCTGCATCAAATGAGATTAGCCCTAGAATCCTCTCCCCCTAGCCCTGGAATCCTTTCCTGCCTCGAGAGCTGCTTATTCTTTCCTAACTCCTTAAGAGGCATCATATGAAAAAAAAGAAACAATCATCTCCATGCTAATTCCACAGGATGACTTGACAAGCTGGGTGTTTCCCACCTAACTGAGGGGAGTCGAAGGCACACAGGCTTCTCCTCACCAGGCCCTTTGAGCGGGAGCAAGGCCAGGAGATGAAATGATTCATAAATCTGCTGGAATGTAAAGCTTGTTCCCCTGCCAGCAGGCCCCAAAGGCGAGGGGCATTTGATCCCCTCCTAACTGTCCCCACTGGCACAGCTCCTGTTTTCAGTGTAGAGGAGTGTAATTCCACGCCTTTCACCTTGGGGAAGTCGGTCAAGTTCAGAACTCATAAATAAATGAATTCATTCAGATTTATTACCTGCTTCCTAAAAGATGGATGGAGAGAAGGGCTTGCTGATCCAGGATTCAAGTAAATAGGAGGGGGGTCCTGGGGAAAAGGTTCACTGGCAACAGGAACACAACCCCAAGAGGAGCAATGACAGCCTGTAGGCACTGTCATTGTGGCGACCACACCCCGAGTTCAAAATAGCTGTTGAAATGGGGAAGGGAGGCTGCAGAAAAAAGAAACCCAGCTTGTTTGCTCAGGAGCAGGGAGCTATACTTAGCAGGGAGTATTTTGAGCTGACAAGACCCAAACACAAATCAATGGAAACTTAGGAAGTTTAGGGACAGCCCATAAGCTGTTAGAGATTGTGCTTTTCTCTGTCTTGCTGCTGCAAACCATGGCAAACCAGCTCGGAAACAGCATCATCCAGCACTAATGGCTAGGTGAGAGGAACTTCCATGGCAAGAGGAAGCTCACCACAAAGGAAATCCAAGATAGAATAGAATAGAATAGACCAGGTTGGAAAAGGCCTTCAAGATCATCGAGTCCAACCTTTCACATCAACTAAACCACGGCACCAAGTGCCCCATCCAGTCTCTTCCTAAACACCTCCAGGAAGACAATTTCTATCAGGCTGTTGTGCATGAGTTTGCTTTGCCCAAGCAAAGTTTACATGGTTGGTTGATGGGCATCCAGAAAAGCTTTTCAGAGGCATTCAAAGAGGGAGCCTGGAAGCGCCGCCGGGTCACTGGGCTCTCCATGAAGCTGCCACGCACGGCTGACTGCAGGGCATCTTCAGCCAAGTGTTTTTGGGACAGGCCAGATGCAGAGTGCCCTGGCTGTTCACAGAGCTGGTTATACAGACCCTAGTGTGTCTTTAGAGGAGGCATCTGTCCTTTCTGTACACATTAGAGATATTTAAAGACATAAAATGAGGTATTCACTGAAGCTGCTATAAAGCTGCCATGTACTGACACAAAGCTACTGTATTTATACCCTTATATTGCTGTCAGTACCCCTATACCAGCACATGAAAATCCTGAGAGAAAAGGAATTGTGTCTACAACTTCAGTCACAGGATTTCCTAGCATAAAGAGGGCAAACCTGCAGCTAACCACCATGGGAGCAGCTTCAGATTCCCAGAGGAGATGAAATATTGATGTGAAGTGCTGGAAAGGGCAACTTCAGACCTCTATTTTCGTAACATTTGGTCTGTTATCACCCCCTTTATGCTGTGTTAATGCACTGTTCTCCTCCTCACCTATTTAGCTTTGTCTCATCAGAGGTACTTTTGACATTAAATTGTCTCTGAAGGCATTTCTGCATCCTCTCTGACAACAGAGGAACCTAACTTCTGACTCGCAGATGAGGTTACTAGGAAAGATCAAAAAGTCTTTTGGAAAACAAATCTTTTCTAGATGTTCTTATTCCTCCAACAATAGCTGGCATAAAACATAACTAAGAATTGACTTGCTTGCAGAGATAAAATCCTGAAGGAAATTCCAAGTCTTCACTGAGGCCTTTCACAGACACAAAAGGATTTTGTTCAAGAAATCACACTGTGGAAATGCCCCTTTCTGTTACTTCATGGCTCTGGGCAAGCCCATGTACAGCATGCTGGTAACCACAGAGATCCCCAGTGCCAACAGAGTGTGAGGAACTGGCTGGAGACTGAACAGTGTTCTCCAGCAAGCCTGGTTCTTTGCCTGTGTTGTCATGAAGACCTTTCTCCACACAGAGCTGAGAGGATCCAGAGAGCTGTTAAGGAGCTAACTGCCAAGCTTGCAAACAGCGCCCAACACAACCTACTTCTGTAACATCATCAGATCTTGTTCTGGAGGCCTTGGAAATGGTTCTGGCATGAGGAGAGGAAGGGGGAACTACACCTCCCCCAAGCTCATGCCAACCCTCACATGAAGAGGGTGAGGAGGGGACAGCAGCCATGGATGACTTCACCAGTGCCACGTCAAGAGTATTTGCAGTTTTGATGCTTACACATCGTCGCTGCCCCACCTTGTTCAAATTCCACTGACTCTGCTCTGAGAAAAAGGAAGGAACTAGGAAAGATTCCAAGTCTGTGACACATTGCATAACTTCTACAGTGATTACAATCCAATTACAATTGGAGCAGAGAGGTTTAGGTTGGACATAAGGAAAGAGTTCTTTACAAGAAGAGTGGGGAAATACTGGAACAGCTTGCCCAGGGATGTGGTTGAGGCTCTGTCTCTGGAGACGTTCAAGATCAGACTCAGTGTGGCCCTGGGCAATCTGATCCTGTTGGAAGCGTCCCTGCTGAGTGCAGGGGGTGTTGGGCAAGATGACCTTTGAGGGTCCCTTCCAACCCAGTGCAATCTGTGAGCTTGTGAATTCATTATGTCTGCATTGGGTGGGTTTAAGTGTCCTTTGTATTGGTCCTCTTGCAGATCCTTTGTGAGCCAGCTCAGTGTCACTGATTTCCATCACAGCTGTTGTCAGAAACCTCTATTGCATCTTCAAGTCTACTCAAACACCCTTCCCTGTCTTCTTTAGCTGACACTATGGGATGCCTACATGGATTTTCTGCAGGGAGAAGCTGCAGGCAGTATTTGTAACGAGGCAGGCCCAGTTTTGCAGGCAATATTTGTAACGGGGCAGGCCCAGTTTTGATCCAACTGATGTCATTGGGCAGCCAGGGCAATCTTTTAGAAGCCAAGAGGATGAGTGACGTGCTTGGGTGCTTCTATGGCAATAATTTGCCTTTGCTGCAAGTTAAATTGCCTGAAAGGAAGCCTCTCTGTTTCAATAACCTTGTGCTTGTCTAAGCGTGACCACGCACCTAGCAGTTTGCTGAAAGGTCTCTTTTAATAACCATTTGTTACTCTGGAAGGTGAGTTTCATTCCCTGTGTGTTTTTGT